>NW_024041150.1:21587015-22187015 GCF_014851395.1 Micropterus salmoides | reverse complement strand
TGTTGGAGTTAATCGCTCCTGGGCTACCCGCATTCCTGTGAGCAGATAAGGCTGTTTATAAATTGATTTGGTTATGCTTCATTGATAATAAAAAGGAGCCAGGCTTTGTTTACCTAACAAAATACACATAAACGTGCGCACACACACACACACACACATCCACAATGCCTTATTTGGATCCCTGCTAAATGTGCATGTGTACCTGCGTAAATCTGTGTAGGTGTACGTGAGAGTTAAGAAAGTTGTGTGTTTGAGTGTGTGTGTGAATGAGGGAGTAAGGGAGGAGGGAAAGAAGGGGGGGAAAAAGAAAGAAAGAGAGAGAGAGGAGTAGGCCTTTGGAGTGACAGGGTCAACCTTGAGGAAACGAGGGAGAAAATCATTAGAGTAAAGTAAAGGTGAAAGCAGGCAACACGGAAGGGGGCCTAATCCTTGTTCACTCCCGTTAATGAAAGTCATCAGTCACAGCACTCTGCATACTAATGACGTGTGCAAGTGCAACGACATGTCCACAAAATCTCACACGTGTGCACATTTACACAAGCACGCCCATCATGCGAAATAGCACGAGGACTTTTGTATCTCATTCAAACAAACTCGGACTTATGTGCAGCAGGATCCCTTCCCCACATGACGGAACTGGGCGACTCTTGTTTGTTTTTCCACAGATTAACATTTCGGAATCGCCTAATCCCACAGACTAATCTGAAACATGTCTCACCTGCTCCGTTTGGTGATGGTCACCGAGTGTGTGATAAGCTATAACTTTTTTTCACTTTGTGAACACACCAAATACGGTATTATTGGCTATGACAAACCTCTGGGAGGATTTGACTTTGAATCTCATAACTACCTTTCCGTTTAAAATAAAGACAGGAAAAACCTTGTTACTGAATGTAAAGGCTAATATTTCACCCAGTCAATGTTGATAGTTTGATCATAATATGTTATTTTATAGTTACATTTAGAAACACTACTTATTTATTAAGTTTGTCCTCTACATTTTATTGCAGCATGACACAATGACTTGCTTTCAGCCATTTCACTTGCTGTATGTGAATACAGTATCAGAGACAACCAGAGCTCCAAACTCTCTGAAATTAAGCAAAATCGAAACAACTGTCATAAACCAATCTTTCTGGCTTTTGTCTCCCTAGTGTGTGTCTGTATCACTCAGTGTATGCGAACCATCCCTCTCCTGCTAGCTAGCTACATTACTTGAAACAATCCGCCTGCTAAAACAAAACAAAAAAACCCCACGCTTAATAAATGTTAGACTCTACTGTGTTCACTGCTTTTTGCATCACACACCTCTCCACACTCAACAAGATGACGTAGATGCTAATGTTAGCGATAGCAGTCAACTTAGCCAAGCAAAGCTAGCAGTGGCAGCTAACAGCACGCCTCAAGCACAATGAAACCTTACGTTAGGGTGACCAGACGTCCCCGGTTTTGGTGGCCTGTCCCCGGAAATGTCCCCGTTTTTAACTGTGTGTTATTCACAGACTGAATAAGGTGTTCAGGTAACAGACCTGAAATCAGATTTTACGTGGCCAGAAAGACTGGACAGCAGAGCAGACAGGTGTCGTGCTGAAAACAGATTCTCGTCCGCGGGAGGGTGCGCTGCATGTTAAAGAGGTGGTATTATGCTCATTTTCAGGTTCAAAATCTTAATTAGGGGTTGTACCAGAACTGGTTTACATTTTCAAAAAACACCATATTTTTCTCATACTGTACATTGCTGCGACTCCTCTTCTCACCCTATGTGTTGTACGCTCCGCTCTTGAGCTACAGAGTGATGCATCTTACTTGTATAAAATCTTGGTTGGGAGTTGCACATGCGCAGTTCCCAGGTAAGGACTACTAGAGCGGGTCGTAAGAAACAAGGTAGTGTGATCCAAATCAAAGTCGCTTCGGACTGCGACCGTAACCTAGAAGATGGTATAAGTTACTCAAGTCCACAACCACACAACATCATTGTTCCACATCTTACCATAAACCACTGCAAAAATCACCATATTTCAACTCAATATTACATAAAAATTGGCCACACAATTTGAGCGTTTGCTCAGTAGCTTTCACATCAGGTGTAACATTAGCATTATTGTTATAACTTTCGCTGTGTTAGCCAACGTTTACAACAACTCCGCACTTGAACAGTCTGTGAAGTTACATTGCCGTGTTTATTATAAATATAATTCACAACCAATAAAGCAGGTTGTGATTGTGAATTTCCAGGCCCAAACAGAGTCTGTTGAGAACTGTTGCCGGTGTTCTGATGATCTATGCTGCCTTGCTGAAAAATTCTACCATAGCGCAAATTGATAGACTCGACTCTACTCGGAACCGCTCCGTTTTCCATTGCAGGTAGGACCCAGAGATAGTATGTAGCTTGTCGTCATAGCGACCCCACACACAACTGCCGTGACATAATGTTCAATGCGACACACACCAGCGATCCACACAGCTTAAAACGTTTCAGCATTACTCAGAATGTAAAGACAGATAAGCGGTATGAAAACCTTCCATCTGTGTTTTCCTCTCTGTGTGATGGCGGGAGCAGAGGGCTCTGCAAGCGAGCGGCTGGCCGGCTTCACACGCTCCTCCCGCAGGTTGGCATAGGCTTCCTCCGCAGCCACTTGTGGAGCTCCATAACTCCGAAAATATTCAAGCACGTTTTTGTTCCGCCATCACTTCTCTTAAACTGTCAATATTCGAAATCTACACGTTTGATTTCTCACCTCAAAACTTCTCAGAAGTGGATTTAGTGATGAAATTCTATACGAAAACTGTAAAATCTAAAACTTTCTGTTGCTGGCCTCTGTCTGGTGCACGCAATGATGATGCAGTGAATAGTGAATATTTTCTCTGACCAATCAGCAGTCTGTCATGTTTTCACGTTACATTTTAGTTTCCCTCAGCTCACTTGGAACCTCAACAGAGGTGAGGTGATACGAAAAAAAGTACGTGGAAGCAGGTACAGGTACAACATTTCTACATTGGAAAACCAAACAAAGGCGAGTCGAGCCAAAGGGCCTCCGCTTAGACTAGCTTGGTTTGAGGGCTTGCCTGACCCGTTAGCTTTATGACGTGTTTTCATTGTGATGTCACAAGTAAAGGAAGTGAAGGGCTGGACTACCAACGAGCTGTTTTCAAGCGGTTCAGAGCAGAGCTTTCTGTGGGAGATGGGAACTCCCTTTGGGCTGGACTTTGGGCTTTTTCACTTTGCAAACCTGTTACATGCACAAAAAAGAGATAACTCAATAAAGGAGAGGGGAAAAGCCAAAAAGCACAATACCACCTCTTTAAAGCTGTATCGGCCAGTCTCTTTACGTCTGCAGTTGCTATAATCTGGATCAAACAGACATAACGTGCAAATAAATGTCTTTGTGATAGGCCTACTTTTAATGTTTCTTATAACGTAATAATAACAATTGTGGCCAAATAAGTATTTGCAGTTAATAGCGTAACCAGGCCGGACATTTACGTGATTATAGGCAATAATAGAAGCCTGTTGTTGCCAATAGATTATGTGTTTGGCAGGCCTATGTCTAATATCCTTGTTCATATTTGTAAAACAAATGTAGCCTATAATTAACATGACTTACTATATAAAATAAAGACAAGATCTCTTTTGCAGTTATCCTTATGAGTCTACAATATTGAACTTGCTGTGTGCCAACCAATCCACACCTTTTTACCTGTTGTAATACCTTTAAAAGGCCAAACACACATACATAAAATGCATTATTCTACTTGCCAGAAAGTAATTGCAGCCTCTCCTTATTGACTGAAAGGTAGTTTCTGCCTCAAAATGACTTCATTCAGAAGAGTTATATTTGACAGATTATATAACCCCATCTACAGAATTTAAGTGGAAAATGTATCCTCCTTGGGTAATGGACAAACACTTATCCAATGTAGATGTATCAATGTATCACTGCTTATGTTTACTGTTGTTGGTGTGGCAGTAGACAAATGTGGTGCTTTCTGATTTTTTACAAAGAATATTATGTGTGGATTCATGGACAATTAAAGGGGCTATATGTAAGTTTTTCAAAGAAATTAAATCAAATTTTCATTGCCTTATTGTCAATGGGCTCAAAACTCACTTAGAAATGAAGCACAAGCCTGTTTTCTCTCTTGCTTGCATCAGCCCTGTGCGCGCTCCAGAGCCTGTTGAACTGCAGCAACACGGCAGCTAACAACATGCAGTCCACTAACTCCATAAAACAACCAGCTCACAGCAAAACACAGACTCCACGTAAGGATAAAAACAACAACAAAGGTTTATGTGCTGAAACCCATGAGACCAAACAGATTCAGAGGATGGCGAGTAAAAACAAAGTGAGCATTAGTAAAGCTGGAGATACACAGAAAAAGTCATGTTAGCTTTATCGGCTAATGCCAAGCAGTTGCTAACGTTAGCCATATATATGCTAACGTGACCCATATTACTATCCTGTGTACCACCGGTAGTATGTCGAAGTGTTGATTTAGCCTGCAAGAAAGGATGTTATGGTAAAAAGCAAATGTTGAGCAATTTGTTTACTAAGTCAGCCTATAGTGATGCAGGCAGGAGCAGCCAGCGAATGCTACATTAGCTCGGACCTGACGCTGTTTGCTTCATAACGTTCAATTTAGATTTATTGTGGTTTTACTAATACTCGGGTACACAGCTCCTCCACTGTCTCAGTCGCTGTAACTAACGTGACCCACATAATATAAAACATTGCAACAAAATGGCGACAACAACACAGAGGAAGAGCCATCCACCGACACTACAGTAAAGTTACTTACTGCGGTCTAACTGTTATAAAGTATGACACAATCTCGTTTTAGTCCAGCTCACTAACCATTTTATTATCATCCGGTACATTTAGCCGTGCTGACATTGCTGAGCCTCCGGTGAAAGATACATAGCAGGCAAACAGCTAACGCTGTAGCACGTCAGCTAAATGCTGTAAATGTAATGTTATCATGTAATGAGCATGGATTAGTTCAACCTGTTTTTCAATTAAATCACTTATTAATAAAACAAATTTTTACTACCTTTTTGTCAATGGGCTGTAGCCTGACTTAGAAATGAAGCACACGCCTGCTTTCTCTGTTGCTTGCAACAGCCACTATTCTTTCAGCTAACACTAGCACAGATCTGCTGCTGTTTGCTTAATTCAGTTTAGATTTATTGTTGTTTTACCGATACTCAGATAGACAGCCTCTCTCTCAACCTCTCTCTAGCGTTAACTAACATGACCCACAATAATGCAACAAAACTGCGCAGGACAACAACTCAGAGGAAGACCCATCCACTACAGTAATGTTACTTACCTGCGTCTATAATAATCAGGCTAGCTCACTAACCTATTCGTTATCACCAAATACATCTAGCTGTGTTGACATTGCTGAGCCTCCTGTGAAAGATAAATAATAATGTTACTGAAAAGCAGACAGGTGAGCTAATGCCAATGTATCATGTCAGCTAAATGCAGTAAATGCAAAAATTACTTACAACCTGCAGCTAAGCTAATATTATTGTAACGTTGCAGTGGGACTGAGTTTCCAGCATGTTGTGCGAAGCTGTCTCCCAGTCTGTCTATAGCCACTTTCGCACTGCCCATGAGTGCTGTACTGTACAGGTGAGAGTTCAGTAAAGTTAGATTAGCCAACAAATCCCTTTCAGATAAGGAAGAATTTCAAACCACAATCTTGTACAACTAGCCAGGAGCATACCATCACAACCTGAGAACATTTAATTTATTGTTATTTAGCTCAAATCAACTATATCGTCCAGCAAAATATATTTAATTTTCTTTTGCTATTTTTATAACAGATTTGTTTCCAATGAAAATATCCTGACCTTTCCCGACACACTCTCCACAGAACCATTCCCCCATTACACTAAAAAATGGTTGCATGGGAGGTACAGTAGATTACAAGATCAGTAGCTCTGCTCGGTGGACACTACTATCTCAAGATTTATGATGATCAGGAAGCTCATCAGAGGAGAGGGAGAGAAAGAAAAAAAAAGAGAAGAAAACATTGATGGAGAGGAAAAGTTCAAATAATCATAAAAATCCGGCTCGTATTCCCAGAAAAGCATGTCCTGTGCGAAGCTCATTAGCATTCAGCGGACCCCACGAGATTACTCGGGTCATGGTGTAATTTGCAATAAAAAATAAAGATGACGCCAAAACAAAAACAAATCTGAGCTGATACAAATTAGGAGGAGTGCGCTTGGTTGGTCTGTCAAAGCAGTAAATTTCCCTGCGCCGCGTGAAAAACTCAGGTTGCCAGGCCCGAGCACAGGCAGGGGAAATTAATGAGCTGTCTGTTTGTGTGACTTTATTCCCCTTGTATCTCCACCATTTTGCCTGGACAGTGTATCAATCTGCCTTTACAATAATGATGCTTTCCCATGCTGGAAATTATTGCACTGAAGTGATTGCAATAATTTTGGTTGTGAAAAAGGAAAGTTCTGCTAGGCTCTGCATCCTGCTAGGATAGGTGTACAACCAGAACTCTGACTTTTTTTGGGTGGAATAAACTGCACGCAGCGAGCATCCACGTCACTGTTTTGCATGGTGAAGACAAAATTTCACATTTCCTGCATACCATCCCACACCTACAATCTTTAAAGAGTCCCCCTTTACTCCACAGTTGTTAAATGGGGCATTTATCACATCTCCACAGTTGGCCTGAGTTGGTTTATCAGCCAAAGCAGTGATGTCCCCCAACCCTAGGATGTTTTAATGACGCCAATCCTTTCCCCTGATTCCAGTGAGGGTCTCTCTCAGCATGGGGGCTCCAGCTGCTGGCTGACACCCCGATAAGCCAGACCTCTAAATCCAACACCTCATATTCCTGATCCTGACTCACCACTCTGTCTTTCAGATTAAGAGAAAGGTCTGGTGGGTGACACCACATGGGGGCCAAACGCCACCTGCCCGATGTCAAAACCTACCTAACCTCTGTTTACACAGATTGAAACATGCTGATATGGGAGATACCCAGCGGGGAAAAAAAGTTGGAATACAGACCAAAATAGGTTAGGGAATGAAATGCTTGCTGATGCTGCACTAACTTGGCAGATGGGAAATTAAATTGTCTACTCTTTCCACTGTGTCCCTCTATCTTTTCACACATCCATCCATCCATCCATCTAGTGATCTATCCTCCAGAAAAAGCAGAGGTTGGCATGTAAGCCACCTGAAGCTTTCAGGTCAGCTCTCATGGGAGCCCTAACCTGGCAGATCGTCTGACCTCTCTTCATCAGAGTGCTGCACACAGTGCAACACTGAGTGACTGTCATATGCTGGACAGCTGTGTCTCTGCTTGTGTATGCATTAAGCTATTTTCTGAAACTTGTAACTGTGGGGAAACATGGGTGTTTGTCTCTCAGAGCTGCATGCTAACTCTGCTAAGCTGTTGTTCTCATTTCTCTTCCCGTGTTTCACTTGAGTTTGATAAAACAGACCTTATGGGTCACTGAGGAAGTAACTGACCAATATTCCCTCTCCTTTTAGCTCTATTTTGATCTTCATCCACTTTTGACAATCTATTTGTTTAGCTCACTAGATACTTGACTTTCTTCATCAGCTCTTGGCTAACCTTGTCTGTCTACCATTTGGTGCTGGACAGTTAGATGGCAGTTGGTTTCTCTGAGCATTTTTGCTGAGAAGAGTTGCCTGCTGAGTGCTGAATCTACAGGCTGTTAAACCAAAACAATAAACTATCAGAGGCTAGAAAGTATTTCATGCTAGTCCTTCTGAGTTAGTCACTAGAGTTGGGCAAATGGGGAAATGCATTAGAGTAGCGTGTTACAATAGTGTAGCCTAATTACTTTTTTCTGTAATGAGTGATTACAATGTGAAATTCAGTAATATTACATTAAAACTTTGATACTTTAACATATTTGTAGAACTGTTTGATAACAGGACTGGCATGGAAGGATTGATTTCAGTTTTAGGTTGATTGTGTTTAGTGGAGAGACTGGTCTAAGATTAGCTTGGTGACAACTTCTGTCAACTGCACAGTTGTCTTTTTTGTAAACTGAGTCTTTTTATCTGGTTAGCTAGCTACTGGTGAGCCCATATTCAGGAATAGGTTTTTTAAAGAACTTGAAAGGTATGTGAGCAGCACGGCTTCACTGTGAAGATGGGACTCATTGAGTGCTGTGTGCAGTTTCTGGGGCTAACACTACGCTAGCTGTAGATGGTCAGTAAATACCTCCAAGGGGTGTGATAAGATCTCTTGCCACAACATCTCGCAATATTAAAACGTGACAATATTTCTCTTCAGGGTGAAAAGCTGTCTCACAATATCAGCATGGAGGAGTGTGAGGATGAAATTAGCATAGAAGATACCCCTGCCACTTCGTCAAATTGTTTATGTGGCAGCATTTTGGGTACCCGGTGGAAACAATTAAGGGCAAACGTGTGACAGACACAAACAAAATGTAAGCAACAATGCAAAATGCACCTGCATTGTTTTGCATTTTATGACTTTCAGTTGAATTAAATCCCAGCATATACTTTGGCTTTTAAGATTTCTAAAAAAAATGGTGTTAAAATACCGTCTCATCTCGTTCCCGTGAACCCAAGTGTAATCCAAGAGCTTAGTGTATTGTCACGCCCCTACCTTGATAATAGAAATACTGATCAGTGTAGCCTTTATTAGTAATCTATATAACAATTAAGATGGTAATGTACACTGATTTAATATATAGTATTCAATTAACATGTATCCAAATGTAATACATGTCTTGCTGTTGTGACAATATTCTATTCAGTGTTTTCCATTTATTTCTATCCAGCTCTGATATGGAGCTGACTGAAACATTTGGACAGCCAGTTCTGGCATTGTCACCTTCACATAAATCCCTGACATGGCTGTCTGGAGATATTTACAGATAGAGAAGGCGTCAGGGGACAGCAAAGTGCTGAGATAAACCCCCCCTTCACCCACACCCATTTTTATATCTGAACCCATAAATATAAACATATACATTCATATTTGCCAAATTGGTACAGCGGCTGAGATGCATGGCTAGCGACAGGAGGAGGAGACGCAAGAAATAATCCATCATGCCCAGAAACTGAAATAGCAACCCTAAACCTCTGTGGACATCTCAGGCTGTGTCTTCTGGCCTGAGAACAGGACTGCACGGATGGTTTCTATAGGACCCATGAGCTGCTCAAAGATTATGGGATGAGAAAAAAAAACATAAAATACACTCTTCGTCTGCTCTCCAAGCTTGGCTGAGATTCTTATTGTCGACTATGTATCCGTTACTGCTTTCCTCTGGTGCCCCCGCATCAATACGGTCCAGTGAAAATCTGGTGTGGCGGCACCTTCCATTGACAAAGCATGTCTGGGTGGGTCGATAGTGTATTAATATGGGACAATGGTGCTAGCCACGTGTGGCTCACACCACTAGGCCATATCGAAGACTCTAGCACGCCCAGTGGCTGTGTGAATGGCCTTGAGCTCCGCTGGGGCAGTGGATGCTTCTTGCTTGTGTGCTTCTGTGTGTGTGCATGTGTGTGTGTGTCTGAGTCCCAATAACTGACTACCAGACCAAAGAGAGAGAGAGAAAGAACAAGGGAGAAAAAACAAGGTCCATCATTAACATTGCTACTGTTTGGCTGGAAACACTACAGAAAAGACATGCAGCAGAGAACATGCCAATTCATGGTTTTGGTACATGCATATAGCGGTCTAGTGTTTTCACTTCAATTGGCATATTTTAAAGTGTAGCAATGTTACTGCTGAAAACTGCGACAAAATGTGACTAAGATGAAACTAAATATGTTTTCAAAGGTAAAGATGATGAAGATTTCCTCGACTCAAAACCCCCCCCAAAGTATAAGAAATCCACAAATGTATGGGCCCGTCATACCCAGCTGAGAAAAAAAAACATACATCCATGTTTAGTCATCAGCATGAGCTTGCTTTGGCCTAAATAGGCATTGTCAGTTCAATCCATTTTGTGTATTTACATCACCGTATTTAGATGAATATGTGTTACTCTTTTACTTTTGTCCTTGCCTAATTTGGTTAAAAGGGAGTAAATCATGTTTATCATGAGGTCTTTGCGAATTCGGAGAACTATGCATGCGTGTGGAAATGTGAAAGCACAAAAGCACATACACAAATTTTATACAGTCATTGATTGGTTCCTCTAATCTTTGTGTTTGTTTTTCCTTCAAGATATAGTTAGACAAACCAACAGGCAATGACACTCTAAATCACAACTGACACACTCTAAACTGTAAACACACATGTTCAGTCACACAGTTAAACGTCCTGACTTGTGCATGCTTGTGGACGCGCACACACACACACACACACACACACACACACACACACACACACACACACACACACACACACACACACAGTTTGGTGATTTACTAGTACAGATGAGGCCCTGGGAGTACCTCCACCACAGCACTCAAATCAAAGCTGTCAACAGGGACCCTGGAGGAAGGGAGGAATCAAAAAATATCTCCTTCCTTTTTCCTCCTCACCATGACCTGTCTGTGTGGAGTTAGTGTGAGTGCATATATCTATTTGTGTGTGTGTGTGTGTGTGTGTGTGTGCGCGCGTGCATGCATAGGTGTGAGAAATGTTTGAAAAGATGAGCGAAAACTATCATTTGGCTATGTGGGAGAGAT
Source organism: Micropterus salmoides (assembly GCF_014851395.1). NCBI lineage: Eukaryota > Metazoa > Chordata > Actinopteri > Centrarchiformes > Centrarchidae > Micropterus > Micropterus salmoides. Next base: position 22,176,339 of record NW_024041150.1, on the reverse strand, counting down.
CCGCAGGATGCCCGATTCACCTTCTCCCTCTCTGCCTGGCCATTATTCCTTGGGAAATATACGCCTTTGGATGCATGGTGGCCACAGGCTTGTTTACTTGCTAAACAACCTTGGTAGCTGAGTGGCATTTTCAGTGATGCGGCGAGGAAGATTGACTGTCTGCCGGCACTGGTTGTGTGTCCACAGTCCCAATGCATTCTTTACTATTTCTGCCAGCTTGCTCACCTCCCATTACGTACCAGGTCACCTCACAGGCAGAAACACACAGATGCCATTTGTGTACTCATCTGTGAGCTTACATACACATATGCAAATACTCATGTGCCCCCCCTCACCCCTCCAACACACACACACTCCAGCCTATTTTCATCCAAATGAATTGGCTGTTCCTCACATGCATGATATCTATCCTACCCCACCCTTGCATCCAATTTCCATGTTGATGAAACTGTGAATTTACAGTATGAATGCATCTAAACATATGGGTGTGCAAGGTGCCTATTATAATACAGTTGATGAGTGATTGCACGGGTTTCACAATGCCATTATCATTGTAATCACTGTAATCATTTGACCCTCTTTTGGCCATTTCAGTGGACGTGCAACCTTCATACCTGGCAGTATCTCTGTGTGAAACGATGCAGGAATGACTCAGGGAACGGCGCAAATTGATTTAGGGAGGCAGGGGAGAAACGCCTGCCAGTTCGCTATCAAAGTTCATGCATTGTATTTACCCGAGCCCGATTACCTTAACAAGGCACATATATCACATAATTAATCCAGAAGATTACCATCAAAAATCCATAAACCAGTAACATGCTTCCTTGCGCTCTGCCATTAATTATATTTGTGGCGCTGAAAAGAAAAAGAGATTGAAAACACAGACAAAAAGAAAGAAAGAATTGTACACGAGATAGAGAGGCAGCCACAGACTAAAAGGCATATGGCATTTTTAATAAACATACTGATTACACTGTAATTCATCACATTATCAAGATGACTTTGCATTATTGACTTCTTTTTAATGAACACTGCGATATGAACAAACGCTAGCGGGAAGATTTAAGTCAAATCATAAGGTATCATAATCCTACCCTAATGTAAACAAATAAAGTAATATTACAAAAAAACATTAGTGTATAATGAGATTTACATGCAGCACATACTATGCTGAGATAAAAAAACATATCAAGGCTGACATCTCTATTACTGATCAATTTTTGTCAGATTGCATAAATTCCTTCTCTGCTGATTGAGGTTTCAAGGCGCAGGGGTCGATTTCTAAAGCCCATTATTTTCTGACTGACTGATATAGACATTGTCAGCTAGAAATTTAGGCCTCCAGGCATAGCTGGAGGATGGTGCTGGAACCCGTTGCCAAGCTTTGATCCCACTTCAACCAACTTGCTCTCTCTCTTTTTCCAGACATTTTTGGGGAGGAGGGGTTTTGCCCATCGACCGACTTTGTTGAATTTTGTCACAAGGCAGGAGTACTTTAAAATAATCGCGCGTTCTTCAGAAAGTATCTGCCAGTGTGTGTAACAGGTTTATCACTCGTGGTGCCGGGCTGATTTTGCTTGCCTCGCCTATAGCGTGGTCGGCAAAAGAGGGAGCACCCTGTCAAAAAGGTCAGCCCCGAGCACAAACAAGGAGACAAAGCAAGACATAGAAGTCAAAATCCTCAACACTGGCTGGTGATTTTTTTAGACCCTCTCAAACCTTTTCACCTGGTGTCTGGCTGTTCATCTTCTCTTATAGTCTTTCTCCTTTTGTGAGATGATCTCTCCATTTGTTGCCCCACTCACCGCAGCTTCCTGCCTGATACGAACATCTGACTTATCACCTTTGCGGATGTTGTGCATCTCTTTTCCTTCTTCTCTCATCTTTGCTCATATGTCTACTCCCCTCCCTCTTTCTTCTTTCTTCTTATTGCATGATGGTGATGGATGGGGCCTATGGATGAGTGGGCTGTAAGACGGGCTGTGATGAAGACTGGCCTTGGAGGGAAGAAAGTGAGAATAAGAGGTGGTGTGGGGGGCAACATGAAAGAAAGGGAAAGTAGGGTATGCAGAAAGAAGGGCAGAGAGATTGAGAAAAGCAATGAGAGGTGGAGGAGACAAAGAGAGCAAGACGGGGAGAAAATAGGAAGATGTGTGGAGAAGAAGTGGATGAAGTGGATGATGGGTGGGTTAGGGGAGATGTACTGACCCCACCCTGTTCCTTCGGCTGTGTGTCTATCAAGTCCTGGGCTGATCCAACACCAGGTGAAGCAGCCTATCCTGCAAAGACCAAGCTGTATAGACTTAAAACCTGTGCCTTCTACAAGTCTACAAAACTTTACAAAAGACAGATCTAGACTGCATGTTGAGTTTATTTTATAAGGGGTGTACTGATGACATGATTATACAACCTACAAGGTGAGGGTCACATAACAGAGACAGCAACTGAAGGCATCATAGACCACTTAATGGTAGTCTTTCTAGTTTGTCTGCTTGTACTGTTGACAGTCTTTTTTCAATGTCTGCCACTCAGAAATTTTACAAGCTATTTTTCAAATGTATGCGCTAAATTAAGGACTAAAATACAGCTCATATTCCATGTAAATAATAGTGCCATTATATATAATAATACAATATATTAACACAAAATCATTACATGCATGTTTGCATGCACAAAGGACAAATGTCTTTTAGTACATGAAATTCAATCACCTTACTTAATAATCACTAACAACAAGGTATTTCAAAAGGTAACGAACGACATGTGACAAGAAACAGAATGTGCTGCTGACAAGCTAACTGGCTGTCACACAGGATGGACTGTGTCTCTTCCACTGGTGAATTTGCATGCACTGATCGCCACAATACGCTAACTTTCCTACATGTTTCTTTCTGTTGTGCAGTTCCCTGTGCGCCAAAGTGGCAGAAATCCTGAATACCGTCAATCACTTGTACTCACTTTATTAACGTTTTAGTTGTTTAGATGTTCATCAGGTAAAATTCTGAATAATAAACGTATAAAACAGCATAGTCAAACCCACCACCAGTATGGTCTATAAGATAACACTGTCACAGCTGGCCCTAAACATTTTAGCAGATTAGCTTGCTAGCTGTAGTGGTAGCTCGGCTACCTCCATTTGTCACACGACCCTCGCCTTGCATGTTATTTTAAAATGGTCCTTTGCAAGTCTCCCCCGAAATTCTTCATGGCTCACTTCACATTTGTCTCTAAGGCTCTTTAGACTTATCTGTTATGTTGTTTTCAGCTGTGATAAAATGATGCTACTGTCATGGTGCTTGGGACAGCTCAAGGCTCGTCCTGTGACTCTTTGAATGTGGCGACCCGTCATAACAAACATGAACACTGTCCCAGATCTAAACGGGACAGAAAATGATTGTACATGTGGATTAAACCCAACACAAAGGAAGCGCACAAATATGCACAGATGGACACACTCAGTTTACCTCCTGTTTTGTAGAGCACAGCTTCTGTACGAACATAAAGGATATCATCTGATATGTTCAAAGCACAATAATGGAGAAGCACAATTTAATATTGAATGAGCAAATCTGTTTGACTCAGCCATATATCTTTACATCTAGTTGCATCCTCCACATAAATTCAGGGATCTTCAGATGATAGCTGAATTGTAAAGGCCCTTTCTACTAGCATCATAAATACGCTACATCCCATCCTGTCAAGGACGTCGCCCATCCATCCAACTTCCTACTTAAATTCTATTACCAGGCAAGGAAATGAAGGATCCCTTGAGAGACCCTAAAGAGGATCCATTTAAAGAGGAGGAGAGTGGTGCACTGAAAGATTTTTGACCCCTTTCACCTGTCTTGAAGCCTGTGGGGACTGCAGGGGCTCGCATAGCTCTGTCACTGACAGAGCCCTGGGGTCCTGACACCTGCACAGCTCTGTGATGTGACAACGAGAGACCGAGGAGACCAAGAGTAGGTTCCTGATGACAGATCTCCATGATGTACCCTGAGTCCCACAGCTCCAAGAAGGGTGAAAAGGGTCAAAAATAGGCTAGATGGTAAGGAACAGCTATTAAAAAATGGATGGATACATTCATGAGTAGGTGTTTCTGACACACAATTAGAGCAGGACACGTATTTGTCAAGCAGTTTGGAGTGACTATGCTATGAATCTGACTGGGATTAAGACATGTTTGCTTTAAAGTAAGACTTAAGAGTAATTTATGAAACACACACACACACACACTACACACACTCTCAGCAAGGAGTAGAAGATTTTTTAAAATGAGTTCCATTTTAAGACATTCAGACCTTTGGCTATGTTTGCACATCCTGTCCAGACTAAAACAAAATGAAAGCAAAAACGAAGACCTAAAACGGAGAAGTTTGAAAATGCTGCTGACCCCGTTTTTCATTTTGAAACAAAGATGCAGACGCTCACGTTTGGCTCTCTGATTGGGTCTTATTAGTCATGCAAAGCAGAAACACCATGCTACTGATGGAGTTTTTGACAGAGTATTTTAATTAAAATATTCTGTACCATGCAAATAACACTTATAGCCTACACTTGTACTGTGCATATCACCGTATTTACTTTGCAACGACTCCCAGTCTGTTTTCTGCCGCCACAGCCGCTTTTAATTCCTGTGTTACATTCAGTAACAGTGCGAGCTGTAAAAAAATATCTTGTGTGGTTCTTCGTCTGTAGTACTTTATTCTTTCGCCAAATCTTCTGTAACTATGGAACAGACAATCTATTTCATGTTTACACCAGCACGCACATGCCCAGTGTACATGAACGGCCACTAGATGTGCGTTTTCAGTCATTTTAATGTAGACGGAGATCAACTCTGGAGATCGTATTCGTTTTAAAACTCAGTTTTTAAACAAAAACGGAGTAGTGTAGATGGGGCCTCAGAAGAATGACATGTTTTCTCTGTATTAACGCTGTGTATTCCACACAATCAAAAGACTTACAAGCTCAACCAGTGACTTTGATGCAGGAAAAACAATTGTATTGTAGGTGAATAAGTAAAACATACAAATATATTCTTGCCAAAACTGATGACATACCCAAATTGCAGTTCATCTACTTCTTTAAATAGGTCACACATGTTGAGTTCAATTAAGTACTTTATTTTGTGCCATAAAGCCAACAGCCCAAATTTATCCGAGACATCCAAGGGTGTGTTTGTACTTCCGTCAGCTCTCACTAAAGAGCATGTAGCCTTAGCTCTGAACAAACATCTATCAGTGGCGACAGGCCTCTTCCCCTGGGTTTTCACCCCAGCACCCAACTGGAGCTGACCTGTCCAATCTTATCTGAACCCTGAGAGCCCTGTTTGCCTTCATCTCAGAGGTCCCCCTCACATTGTCCCCTACCCCTACCCCCACCCTCCTCCTATCGTCCGTTAACTGCCAACCTTAATCTGTGGATAATCCCATCTAGTCCACACCAGTTGTGGCTGGTAGGCAGTGTTATTGTTTCTGGAGCCTAAGAGGATACACAAAACCGACTGACTGTATATGGTCACTCAATTACAAAAAGAGAAAGTACTGATACCTAACCTAATTCTTGAAACTGTAGCTCAATTACTCTTGCAGAGAATGACTTAGACGTTGCAAATTTTTGTGCTATCGATGAGCAACATGGGTTATTTGCTGACATGCATGAGGAATAAAATAATCAACAGTATAGTTTTGTAATATGTGATTTAATACTAAGCTGACAATGGTTCACATGTGTTATTTTGCTACGCAGAATATAAATTCTCCTCATGATCCACATATTGACAGAGGACTGTAGTAGATACTGTATCACTTATGACGTGGGTCAAAAGTGCAAGCTGCAAACTCAATGGATGGTATAGGTTTTGGAAGAGAAAAAGCTAATTAGCATTGTAAAGTGCATCTAGAGCTTGTTTGCCCGTAACCTTGTAAGGCATAGCCTGTCTGTTTGTGAGCTACACAAATAAATCAACTAATTGAATATGCAAAGAACAGCGGTATATCAGTGGCAACACAAACACAACAAGAAACAAAGTAGAACGCATCGTGAGCTATTTATTAAAACTAAATGATAAACAGTGTCCATCAAGGCTGAGCCAACATATCCCATAAAAATCTATGTAGAGCAGTCTGCAAAAAGACCGTAAAAAGAAGCTGGTTAACAAAAACAAGAATTAAGGATTAATCATATGTTTTGATGAATTGTTTGCAAAACTCAAACTTTAAATGAACTGAATTGTTGATGCTGACAAGATGATAATTTCCAGCTAAGAGAATGAAAGCTACCCAATGTCTTTCCTGGCCAGCTTGCCAGAAATGGAATATAGCAGGTCATTATGGCTTGGCTGCCTCCTGGCTTTTCATAATATACTGCTAAATGAGATGAAAAGGTGGGCCGCTCAGTTACTCAGTGTCAGACCTGTGTTTGTGTGTCTGTGTTTGTGTTTGTCTGTTTGATCACTTGAGTGTCAGGCTAAAATGTGGACGTCTCCTTTAAACAGAACGAGCCGAAATGGCGAAGTCGACCCATCCTTTCTCATGCTCCAACATGATCTAGCGCAGGTAAGCCCATTAGCATGGGGAAAAGGTCACTTTGAGGAGTGGAAATCAAATACAGGGATTTGGGCAGGGCCATTAAGCCACCAGGGCTATTAGTATTCATGTGGCGCAGATTAATGGAAAATATGAGCCCAACAGAGGGGCCATAGTATTAAACTCGATAAGAGCTGATTTGCCCAACCTCCGACATCCCCGTTTTCCCACACCCTATTTCTACTCTTTTCTGTATTAATATTAATGATCATATATATATTTTTTTTTCATTTGACGCCACAAAGCTGTCAGATTGCAGGATTTTGCGACTTACCCAGCTGTCACTGCCATGATTGGCACAGATGTGATTAATTGTCAACCAGGGGACCTAACATTGCTAGTCACTCCGAACACTGTCAGTGAAGCAAATTACGACGCTTAATATTCTTAAATAGTGATGATGCTTCATGACAAAGTCTTAAAAGTGAGGTTTCTCCTGCTACTGTGGTATGTTGTGTTAATGTCAGTATCCCTGAAAAGATGTATATATAGTTAAGGGATTACAGCAAAAGCTACGGATCCTACACACGTAGCCTAAAATATTTAACTACATGTTGGGGCTATATGGCAGCTGCAGAGGCTGCTTGTGTTTTCTCCTACATGTTTCCAGTGACAGTAGAGATTGTTGGGAGTGAAGATAACATGAGAAAGATGAAGAAAGCCTTAGCAATCTGCTCTTTTTCAGAAATACATTTCTAGCAAAGCAAGCCCCACAGTAGCTGAGGGGGATATAATTAAAGTACAATATGACCTGATCTCATACAATCTAATGTACTGTGGTGGTGCTATCAACAGGTGAAATATGAAGCTGGACATAAATCAAAGCGTACTCCACAGGTATCAAAGGCAGAACTAATTTTGTGTCTATTAATAGTGTATATTCAAAAGAATGTGAACATTTTCCATAACTAATTGAACACCAGCAACTTTTATAAATAATGGTGCTTCAGTGCTGCTTCTCACCTAAAATGGCAGATTTCCACACGTGAAATCTGATACTGAACTATAAAGTAACACGTACATCATTATATGTCTATGATGGGACTCCAGCTTCACCAATGCACTCGCTGTGTTTCCATGACAAGTTTTCAAATGCAAATCAGTATATGATTACATAACAAATCAAGCACCGGTAACTTGACAAATAATGGCATATCATTACTACTTCCCACCTACCATGGCAGCTGGGATTTTGACCATTACATGAATGATATGTAGCTGATGCAGAAGCTGCAACCACAACATTAAGATGCATTTGGAAAATATCCATTTTTTTCAGTCTCTAACATGTCTTTGTTTTTTTCCATATGTCAACTTCATGTCACCCCAGCCAACTGGAAAAAGTGCAATATTTCATCTTTTTTTCCCCACAGTTTTATGGCATTTTCACTCAGGTTTAATGCACAACAATAAATCAGAGGCAGTACTGGAAAACAGGAAAGTTTGAGGTACTGACTAACTATGTCTCAAATGTGTTTTATCCCTGCTTCTAATTTTGTGAGACTGAATTAGTAAACAAAGACCCAAAATAATTAATCAGGTGCTTTTTCTGTACTTTTTAGTCAGTGGAAATGTATTCAGCTTTGTTTGTGGCACTTCTCTGACAGACCGAACAGGTTTTTATTGGGTGTGACAAAGCTCAGGTCATGCCGACTGTATGGAAAGCTTAGACAGTGCCAGTTGCCACTCCTGGCAGATCCCCACCCAGCAATGGCCATGCCCCCCACCTCCTCTCCTTCAACTCCCACCCCTCCACCCTACAGTCGCCCCTGTCCCCCCAAGCACACCCCGCCTTCCGCTCCATCTGTCGGCCAATAACCTGCTGGAGCCTGCCATGCCGTTAGCGCACCTGTGCCTGCCACCTCAAATAGAGCTGTTTGACGCACGGAGGCGGCATGCAACCACACACAAGCACACACACTGCCTATACCTATACCTCCAGACAGTATGTATATATACACTCTCTGGTAAGCATGCTTCCCGAATGGCAGGTCAAAGTAGTCAGCAGAGGACTTTGTCCAGTTATTAACTTATCCATTTCTTGGAAACTCAGCAGTCAAAAGGTAGGAAGGATAGGAACTTGCTCCCCTTTCATGTTTCTCTCAGATACACTTGCTTCCTGGACTGTGACCACAAGAGCACAACGAGATTGCCCAAGGCCACGTTCCTACTGTGTCATTACCTTACACGGACCATGCTTCCGTCCACACGGGGCACACATGCCACAGGGAGATGGCCATTTACTCATTAGCTATGAAATAATGGTTGTGGTCCACAGAGTCTTGCCCTCCATTCCCCCTGTGCAACACAAGTGGCCCCTCACCAATCACCTACTCCTTCCCCACCTCCCAGCCCCTGCCCATGCATGTTGAAGCGCCTCTCTGCATCTTCTTCATGTACTTAGTGCTTAGTAATTTTAATAGCTTGTCCCACCTAATACAAACTGTTGATGCTGTATGATTATAGGCCCTTATTTTGGGATTCAAATTCATTTTAATGAGAAGACAGTCAAACATTTAATTGTTTGAACTGACTCTGTCCAGTTGCTTTCAGTTCGCATCCTATTACAGATTCACTCCAGTCAGTGGATCCCAAATGGGTCAGGAATGGCACCCCTCCAAAAGCAACTGCTTTAATCCTTCCATTCGGGCGGGAGCATGCCGTTCAAACATCTGTCATGCAGTTCAAATGTGACTCAAGCATTTTAAATGACACACACTTTAAAATGACTCCGCACAACAGCTTGCAGTATTTGAATCATAGGAACATTTAGAAACCTAATCGCCAGAGACACAAAAACCCAACAATTAACTGAATCAATTTATATGTAAACAACATAATCGAGCCCATTATAGTCATATCTAGAATAGGCACAAATGAAACAAATGTGCTAATGTATAATGAACAGGTAAATATTTAAATGACAACATACATACATGCATATATACATACATACATACAGGATTGGATACAGTGTCTTTTTTTATTTCCACAGTTTACAGCGCAGTTGGATGTGTTAAAGACAGGATGCCCCAAAAATACTGAGCAAAATGGACTCAATCGGATACCATAGAAGCCAGCTGCTGAATCGCAGGCCATTAGTAACACCTGTTATACTTTCTGAGGAAAATGTAGAGACTCGGAATAAGCAGATGAACACAAAAGTTAAGAATCAATTCAAATTAGGGCTCAGTTTCAGGTACAAAGCACCACAAGCCAAGATCTATTTGATAGTGACGTAAATAGTCGTATGATGCAAGTCAATCTGAGATGGACAGTCCACAGAGCAACAATGATGAGGCTGCTTAGAAAAGTCCCAAGTGGCACCTGTATGCTTACAGAAGTTGAGTGGTGTTCTTTCCTCATCTTTTCACACTGTCTTAGTGTGGAGGAGAAAAAAAGGCCACAATTAGGCAGCATTAGTCATAAATGAATAATTGATTCAGATTTGAAATTCAGATCAGGCCGCCAGCATATTCCCGCATGTAGGCCTTGGCACAACAAAAAGCCTGTCAGGGCAAAGATGTATGTTTAAGTAATACTACAGGAAGCCCCAACACAACCCCAGCGGAGAGCGATAGCACCACTCCATGTCAGCACAGCAGCCAAGACCCCTGTACCTCTTGGCAGACTGCATTCATTTTCAATAATCAACAAGAAATGCTTTTTAAAAGAACTGAGGTCTTGTATTTTGCCCAGGCGTCACTCTTACAGAGCTTGATATAGTGCAGATATTTATCTTCATACCTGCTCATTCAATCAGGATTAGCCTTTGTAAACCAAAGGGAACAGCCTCTACAAAAAAAAGTGCTCCAGAAACCCTGCTGCATTCTCATACACTTTTTTTCACTGACAGTGAAGACCAAAACCCAAAGATCAAACTAGCAAAACTCAGTTTACAAAGTCTTACCAGTTGGTGCACACAGTGTATCCATGTATATTTTAACAGGGGTGATGGTCCAATGGAAGCACCCCACAACTACATGTTGCAGCTTGGCACTTTGATCATGAAGGTGATACTACTCTATAGAGTATATAGGCTTCAATGTAGTATAAAATTGACCATGTATAGTATATGGTTTAGAGAATATTATAGATCCAAGACGAAAGAGCCAGAAGGGGAGGACTGAGAGAAAAAGGTGCAATTACAAATCTGTCTGCTACTACAGCACCACGGACAGCGCCATGGATTTATCAATACACAGCACAGTTAGGCTACTGATATTTCTTAGCCATGGTTGGGGCTTTCACAAACCTCAGTCAGATAAAGGATCAATGAGTCAGACCGACAACACTAACATATTCATCTAAACAACCCTACTGCCCATAGACTCTCTCTGCTACTAGGGGATAAGGTGGGGGGGATGGCAGGTTAATAAAAGGGTTCATTTAGGCAGCCCTCCTCATCCCCCCTCAAATAGCCTACAGCTTTTTGGCACATATTTGTATTATATATGTGCTTACATTCCATCTCATACATACGGGCAAGTATGTCCATATAGCTTACATTACGCACCTACAGGAATTCCCATGGAAACACACATCAACCTGTCTCCTACAAATTATGTATGTATGTATGTATGTATGCATGTTTAGTTTTGATCAACATAAAAGTTAATGTATCTACCATGTCACATTTCAAAAACAAGTTACAAAGTGCTTTAACAAGTGTAAAGACAATAATACTGAAGAGACAATAATATAAAAACAATACAAGATAAAAGCAAGAAAACATTGAAAAGACTAAAATACACATTTAAGATAAATATAAAATAAGTAAAAGAGAATAAAATAAAAGGGATAAAATAAAGTCAAATAAGATCGGGAAAGGCTCTCCTATAAAAGTATGTTTTAAGAAGGGACTTAAAAGAGTTCACTGACTCAGCTGACCTGATTTCCTCGGGCAGACTGTTCCAGAGCCTCGGGGCCCTGACAGCAAACGCTCTGTCCCCTTTAGTTTTCAGTCGAGACTCTGGAACAGACAACAGACCTCTGCCCGAGGATCTCAAGGTGCGTGCTGGTGTGTATGGGACTAAAAGGTCAGAAATATAACAAGGCGAGAGGCCATGAAGAATGGCACACTGTGTATGCTAGTGCTCAAATGAAAACGAGCCAGCAGTTGTGCTTTTAATTTTAACTGACATTTTAGCTTAAAAAATCCATACTGCATGTAATATCCATATAACCAATGTTAAACGGGTATCCTTTTCCATCAACTGTATTTAGGTCCTGTGCTATTTTAATTTCCAGAGTCTCAAAGCTCCATTTAAGGTACAGATTCTTTGGGATTATAGTTCCCTAGAATGTAATTTAATCAAGGTCTCATTTCTATTTCTGACTTATTTTAACTAGATGGATTTGTTTATGTAAATTTAAAACTTTTCTTACTTTCTGCACATTCAATTTAAAAAATGATCTATGAACTCAGAACTTATCAGTTCATGACTGTGTTGCTGGTTTTTAAAAAAAGCTTCTGAAAGGACACTTTTAACGGCATGCCAGTAATATTTCTGTTTTTCAAATTTCTGTCTACAATTGTGCCTGCAAAAGATGTCTTCTATTCAAGGTCCAAATGTTCCCTTGCGTTGCAGGATGACCTCTCGACAGACGAGCAATCACAGTCGTCAGCATTCGTAAGCCCAGTGCTTGGCTGAGCTTGCAGACAGAACCAACAAGTTTTCACTCAGTTTGATAAGACAGTAATACTGAGGAAATAACCTTGCCAGGTTACGCCTGTACACTATCATTGATCCTCCACAACAGCAAATAAGGAAAATGGAGACAACGGGATAGAAACAGCACAGTCTCCATCTCTTGTGTCCTTTTAATGGAGAAATGGTACTTTCCCCTCTTTGCTGTCCTCAGCGCAATGCTTTTCTCCTGCTTTTACAATTTAATAACTACCTCTATTCCTTATCGAAAAGGATTTTTTAGAGGTTGCTTGTCAGATAAAGGCCAGGGTTGTCACCAAACTTCTCTTGCTGCTGCGAGACAAAGTCTGTTTACTTTTTCAGTCATCTCTTTCCTCTGTCAGGGAAAAGAAATGCAAATGCTCTCTATAGAAACCTCCCGGGTATTTTCTTTGCTCATCGTTGTACCCCATTTACTCTCTTTTCCTCTTTCAACCACTTTGGGTAGTTAAGTGCTCATTGATATTCCGCTGGTCAGCATGAGGACCAATAAGAGTTTTTTCCCCCCCATCAGGATTCGGGAGTGGCCACTTGCAGATTGCTCCTGACACTGGCTGATGATAATTTAACAAAGCATGGCACTGATGAAAAGGCTTATGAGTTGGGATGAGTTTTTGCCCCTCCTCTCACATCTTGTCCAACATTAATTGCTTTTGACATCTTGGTTTATTGCGCAAGTGTCATGGCAGCTTGGTATCATTTCAAAGCCCCTTTTATCTCCCCCTTTGCTTTTAGATTGACATTGATCAAAATGTAGCGTTAGCGTAAACACATATACAATCATGTTAACAAAAGAACTTAGTGAGGACCATATAGTGCGGACTGGTGAAAATTAAAGGGACACTCCTCAGATTTGACCAAGTTAAGCTGTATCTAGTTCAGATCTATCAGGGTTATCTCAGCTTTGGCATGGAGAGAGAAAATTGGCAGATAGCCTGAGTTACAAACAAAGGGCATGGGGTAGAAAGAGCTGCACATTTACTATAAAGATAAATGTAGGATCAATTGTTGTGGGACTATACTTGAGAGTTGAAGTTGGGATAGCCTCTGCTGCTTCTATTTTGGCAACTCTTTTAAACATATTTTTCTTGTAAGTCTGCCAAGTTCTGGGAAAATCAATAAAAAAATCACAGAAATGGTCCTTTAAAAGGACAATTAGTGTACATTTCTACAGCAACCGATTAAATGATTGGCAGATTGCTCTGTGTTTATGTACTTTTCTGATCAAATTTGCCACTTTTACGGTTCCACTAGAACTGGTTTTCCAATCTGTTTTCACATCTGTACAGTCATATTTTTCAGAGATGCAACAAGACTTGCGTTAGATGTTGCTGACCTGAATCTCAGCTGCAAATCTACTTTTGAAATAGCAGTGGCTGTGTAAGTTATAGAGTACACTTTTCCCAGTTTGCAAAGCGCTGCGGAAGATCTACAGTATCTTAAAATCTAGAAAAATAATACAGGTAATGTCTGGGCAATCCTCAACCTCCTCACCTCCTCTGTCAATCAATAGTCTCTTTCATCGGCAGGGGTTGAAGTATCATTAATAATAGCTGACACGCTCCTATAGTGGTAATAAACTGGGGGAATCTGGTATGTAATGGTACAGTAATGGCACCTGGGCAGGGTGTTACACACTCGACAGCTGCTGATGGATAAACCCTAGGTAAATGGATTTGGGCTCATCCAGGGGAGAGGAGCTGCTGCTTTTGGATTGACTCTGGTTTTGTGATCTGTAGTGGGTGAAAAGGGCCCGTACAATTGCTGGAGAATGGAGGAGGGCACGTGGAAGTGAGCTTTTCAAATTGGACAGTGGGACATCAGTGGGTGCAGTGGATGGACATATAGATGTGTACTTCAGCTGCAAGGCAACGAGACATGAGTGTGTGTGTGTGTGTGTGTGTGTGTGTGTGTGAGTGGGGAAGAATGATAATGTACTGGGTGAGTGCTAACTGGGGCATGTTAAGGCAATTGTCATTCCCCCTCCCTGTTGCCACCATGAAGAATGATTTGATGGTTGGCGTGCCATTTTATCTCCTCAAAAAATAGACAAATGTGGACCCGAGGTGTTAAAAAGACCCAAACTTCTTCCATCATTTGAGAAGCCTGAAGAATATAGAATTATATGATTGATTTTTAGAGATGATGAGTTGTCACTTTAGACAGTGGGAATAGGAGGAGAGAAAAAGTTGAGCAAAATCTGAGAGGTATTTTTACTCCCCTAACTGACAAGCTTGAAATATGGTCTATTCTGGTTAACCAAAAGGAACACATACATTTCTACATTAGAAAGAATTCCCATTATTTCTCCCTGAGCCATGAAAATCAATTCTAAAATGATTGCTTTCAGTGACGATGGGGAGAAGGGAGAGAAAATAGTTGATGTGCCTTTGACTGGTCCAATAGATAGAAATAGAGGTTGTTTTTTCCTATTCTATTTTCTCAAGAGAAATGGTTGAAATGGGGAGTGTCTAACTATTTCAGTTGTTCTTTTCTTCATTTTCTTGTCATCTTCCAGTGCAGCTCTTTGTTTATTTCCCAACACAAGGACCCAAATCTTAGAGCATTACATGATTTCTCTGCAGTTCCAAATCCAGGGGTTTGTTCCGTTGGCTTAAACTTTTATCACATTATGTTGTTTTTGTAGCAAACGCAAAAACAGATTCTCTCACTTCAGTGGCAATGCTCATCATCTTGTTTTGCATTGTGTCGCCTTTCCCATTTAATGAAGCATTTAGCAGCAGATCAGGGGGCCTCATTTATAAACGGTGCGTGCGTGCAAAACAGGGCTGGAAACGTGCTTACGCCACTTCCCAAGTAAAAGTTTTGATCTATAAAAAACAAACTTGACGGGAGAATGCGGGTCCTCTAAGTAAACTCTGAACCATGCGTATGCAGGTAAACTGGAGAAATGAGAAATGGCGACTCACATGGCAGAAGAATGAAACGGTTTGAAATGAATAGGCCTACTATTGTGTAAATAAATATAAATATTACCCATGACTATTATAGGCTTAAAGCCTTTCTGAATAGACAAAAACCCGTTTGACTGATTTTCCCTGAAGTGCGCAAAAAACATAATTTAAGATCATTTGTAGCGCACACAAAAAGAACCAGATTTAGGATCATAAACACAAACGGAGATATCTGTTTCTACAGAAGAACGCCTGTTGTTGTACAGTTTAATCAGAAATCATATTAATTAATACTTGCATGCAGTGCAATTTATTCTCATAAATATGGTGAACAGGAGGACAAATTACATTTAAATTGATGCCGTTTTCAATGCGTCAGTCGAGCAAATATGAATCATCGAGCCAAACGCTGTGCGCCAGCTTGTGGATGTGATGCCCTGCTTGTAGAAACACGTTATGGAAAATACAATATTATTTTATTAAGTAAATCTTTCCGCTTATGTCATTTACAACAAGTCCTATTTCTTTTAACTCATCGGCAGCCTCGTTAAGTGAGTGGACTGTGTAGCCTAAATAAATGTTTAAACACAAGTGGAATGCATTTGGTTTACTCTCTTTTCCAAACGAGGGAATCCAGCTTAATACATGGGTGCGTCCCCCTCCAGCCAGCGACGTCACTAATCAAGAGGGATGCCCCTTCCTGCAGATCGGTAATAAAGGGTGGAGCTCCGGTGCCTCCTTTCCTCCGGTGCACAAGCGTTGCGTGAAAGTGAGTTTTTTACCCACCAAACAACATGCTTAAGCTTCAGCAAAAGAAATGTCAGTTTCACAGTTAAATTTCGTTTTTAGTAGATTTTCTGTCAGAATTTGCCTATTAATGATTGCGTTTCACTGACCATTAATAGGCATTATGGACGTTTGAAGGGTCAGACATGGAGCTCTCTCTCATGCGCCACATTTCAAGTTGATTGTGATTTGTTGGTTGTGAATTATATATTTTTTGCCATATGCCATTTTTAGCTTTTGGGCGCAGGTACACTTATAGTGAGGTTTCTATGCACAGTTTTATAAATGAGGCCACAGGAAAGAGCTCATCAAGTGACAATTTTACAGATTAACTTCTTAACTATGATACAAAATAAGGCATTTTAACTATTGCTCTATTGTCTACCTCAGGCTACTAGCCATCTTGTATCCCAATCCCAGTGTTGTAAGTGTATTGAAGCAAGCTCCAAATGCACCTCTATTATGTTCTTCAACTCAATAAAACACAACAGACATGTGTTAGAGACAATAACACTACCTATTTGCTATATATTGCCCTTCTTATGCAGCACAAAAAACAGAAAAAAATGCAGTTTGTAGAAAAATGCATTGAATAAACTGTCATCCAAAAGATACACTGCATTTGGGGCTGCTTGTCGAAGAACATACAGTTTCTGTGTTGCGTTTAACCCTTCCCCTCTACAGTTCATCTCGTCAAGTGCTTTCTCCGGGGGCAGAATCACTAACCCTTTGAAAGGCTACTTTCAGGCAAAAGAGGCAAGAGACCATCAATTCACTTAACTGCATTCTTATTTCATGAGTGCCGGATAGAGTTTCATGGCTTGGTCCTGCATGTAAAGTGGCCCTACCTAGAGCTGTCAAGGCAAGCTGCATCTAAAATAAGCAACTGTGGTATTGCCTTCAGAAAGCCCCAGGAGACCTGAGTCCCCTTGTTGCCCTCTTCATATTGATACTCTACCATAGAGAGGCTTTCAACGGTAACACAGAGTTTGTTGACTTTAGCAGTGGAGTAGAAGACATCTTGTGTCCAGCAGCACCCTCAGAAATCAACAATATTTACATAGATATAAATATATAATGTAATGACAAGCCAATAACGGCTTTTTTGATTTTTCGTACACCATTTAGTCTCGCTGTTTTAAATCTGAATATCATAGAGGAATAAAGTGTCAGGTGACGTAGTATAAAGAGGGACAAAGTCCACATAAGGACGAGGCCAGGGTGGATGGATGGGTCAAAGAAACGCGGGACTTTCACCCAGGAGACCACGGTCATGTACTGTTTGAAAACAAAACACTGACTTGTTTTAACTTACCTAACATATTTAACTTATGTCATGAAGTAAGTAACTGACGTGAGTTAACCTAAGAAACTGACTTTACCACGTAAAAAAAAAAAAAAATTTAAATTGTGAATCACCGCAACCATGAGATGTCCTTAAGCTGTCAGTCATAAATATGCACAAAAAATATTAGGTTGAAGTAGTATGTGAGATCAGTTGTGGACAGATACACACGACAGGGCTTGCACCTGGTGGAGATAAATATATATGTATATTATGGATTTCCCAGTTACGGGGGCGAAATAAATACAGTATAATGTTAAGAATTTTTAACAATTATTGGAAAAAACATATGAGATACAAATTATTATTTAACAATGCAGATTTTGTCTTTAAACATGTCTAAGAGGACCCTTAAAGGCAGAGTAAGTTATTCTGCATAAGGACTGTAGATATTTGAATTGAATTTGAACTGCCAAACAAATACAACCATCCCCCTTCAATGCTCTCTCAGAAGCTCCGCCCACCCAGATTTCATATTTTCTGAGGTTTCTCCAGCTTTGAAACGCCTTTGCACATGCCTGGTCATATGACTTTCTTCTCTGCTTATACTCTGTAGACCTTTTCCTCTTTGGCTGTTTCTCGGCCATCTCTCCTTCATCAGTGTCTGGAGTCCAGCACGTTCGAATGCGCTATTGTATAGAACTCTCCAGCAGCCCCCCCTTGCCAACGCCACCTGTTGCTGATTGGCTGTAACAATGTTGTGGGGAGGGTGCACACCACTTTCTTTGTTTTTTGTCACACAAAATGGAGAGCTAGCAAACCGTGAGGAAATATTTGCTGAATTTAACAAAAAGTGTATTGTATTACAATCACTTCCTATCCTTAAAAGGAAGTGTTTGGTTGCCTACACCCAGTGCTTAGTTTGTGCAGGAGCTAGCCGGAGCGCCACTACGGTAACTCTGAGTTTAAGCCTTTTTTGCTCTGGCACCTCTAAAGTGCGCTCCATCACTGCACTGCCCTTCTACACAAATAAAATAATAATAAGTCTAATGGATTTCCTTAATAGATTTGGTAGCTAATAATGGTTTCTGATCGCCCTTAAAATAATGTGCTGGTATGCCATGCGTTTTAAATAATTAATTATTTGATCGTAAATTATTAATTAATAAATTTTGGCAGATGACACATTTCACGCGCACCTAATAATTTACTCCACCATTTCCTGTCATCTCTCCACCTTTATTATTGAAAAATCTCTTTATTTGCCATAAACATGTTTTCTCTAACCAAACGTTAGCATCAGGTGTAAAAAACATTGATAATGAGTAATCCAGGGTTTTGAAGAATCTGCTGATTGAGTATTTTTGAGATAGTATGAATGTTTGAACGTGTGTGTTCGCAAATGTCTACATATGTGTGAGAGGGAGTAGGACAGGGGATTAAAATGCTCAGGCCACATCTGTCGGAGCGGTTCCTAGCCCCATAACTCATTCCAGATACGCTCATTTGTTGAAGCTGTGGCGACTAACACCCTCAAGGAGCCTTAACTTCCTCACCAAAGGGGCAGCAAAATAAATGAGGCCTTTCCAGAGGATAGACAGACAAAAACAAGAAAAAAAAACAGACATACAGAAGCTTCACTGGTGCATTCCTAAAAATACACTGCTGTCATATGCATAGAAGAAAGGGAGAAATTGTTGTTATATTGGCAGCCTTTGGAGACAACAACGCAAATGGACAGGGAGATGCTAACTGAGGAGAAGGCAGATGAAGCCATAAACCTGTATACACATACATGCAAACATAGTAAACATGCACACTCTCTGTCTCTCTTCTCATGGATTTTCTGGCGGTCTCCAGTGCTCAGTGACCTGCCTAAACTGACCCCACATCTTCAATTTGACTACTCATCCATGTGTATATTAAACATAAATGAGATGGACTCAATATCTCACTCATGGCATCTTTGACACTTAGTCACAACCACAACCCGCCTTTCTGAACCTCCTTAGCCTATATCTGCCCTACTCCAGTTTTTTCATTCTTTTCAAAGATTATTCAAGGTTATTACTTTCTCCAAAATCCACTTACGATGCGCGATGGAAATATGTTGACTCTCTTCGATTTTTGAAGGGGTTTGAGTGTATTTCTAATTCACCGGTGGCATGGTTCACTACATATGAAACTTCAGTGTGGCTTTCAATGGACCTGAGGGGAACATATTTATAAACTGAATCCTGAACCAGTAGGACTGGTAGTAAAGTATTATCCTTCAAAAGCATTAAAGTGGAGGGAACACCATTTGCGATACTATATTATACATTAAAAATTGAGATGGGGTGACTTTGCTCTGCTACTGACCTCTATCAATATTTGATCGCAGAGAACCGCAACTAGTAAACAATGGAGTGAGAAGGTGATTCCGGGGAAAGGTGAAGGGCAGGACACATGGATGAAGCCCAAAGAACTGCACACTTGGAAAATGTCTGTTCTAGAGACTCCACCAGCATGCCAGTCAAGCGCAATCCACCTTTTGATAGTTTAGAGCTCAGAAAGTATTGGTTGCAATGAAATAAAAATTAGGGGCCACTGAAGAGAAAACCTTAACTCCTCCGTCCATCAGCCAAGCAGTTAGACATGTGTCACAGTCTTCTTTTTGGATTTTTTAAGAAAAATCACAAAAGGTGTTGAACATATCTTCAGCACAGAGAGGATTGTGGCTTTCCTTTTGCTAGAGAGCTTAAAGGTTGGGTGTGTAAGATTTAGTGGCATCTAGTGGTGAATTGCAACCAACTTTCCATGACCGCTCCCTACCCTTTCAAAAAGCGAAGGACAGCTACGTTGGCTGACACAGAACAAAAGATGTCTCCTCTGAGACAGCAGATATTAGCCAGTCAAGAAATGAGATTTGGGTACATATATTAAGAAATTATATTTACTTAATTATTCAGTAAAATCATATGTTATTGTGACTTGGCCACTGACAGATAACATGGAAAATGTAAGCCAAGAATGTGAAACACTGTCACTTCTTCTGCACCCCAGTACATTATAAACCACATAATAGATAAAGTTTATACAAACATTGACAAAGGAAACACGTCACTTCTGTCTGTGATTATGGACCATCGCCAAAACTGCCCGCAGTCAGATTATAGTGCTTTGATAGCATCAAAAAATATAAATAAATACTTTGATAGCGATGCTGAAATACATCTCAGTCATGGCAGCAACAGTTACTCACATAATCACTTCTTCTTTAGTGGTTTTGCCTACAAAATAAAAGCATGAGAAGCTACTGCAATGCTGTATTTGGAGTTGAACAGAGCTTTTACTTTGACACACCTCTGAAAGAGCCGTCAGAAAACTTGATTCCTCTAAATGTCCTCTGCCTGGAGATACTGGGGTATATACGGTGGCCCTGAAGTGCAAGGCACAATAGCAATTCGCCACAACACGACATCAATTTGCCACAGCACAGTCGTGTTGTGGCAATTTGCAGTCGTGTTGTGGTGATTTGCTGTCATGTTGTGGCAATTTACAGTCGTGTTGTGGTGATTTGCTGTCATGTTGTGGCAATTTGCAGTCGTGTTGTGGCGAAATGCTGTCGTGTTGTGGCAATTTGCAGTCGTGTTGTGGTGATTTGCTGTCATGTTGTGGCAATTTACAGTCGTGTTGTGGTGATTTGCTGTCATGTTGTGGCAATTTGCAGTCGTGTTGTGGCGAAATGCTGTCGTGTTGTGGCAAAATGCTGTTGTGTTGTGGTGATTTGTTGTCGTGTTGTGGCAAAATGCAGTCGTGGTTTGCACTTCAGGGCCACCGTGGGTATATGAAAAAGTGGGCGTAGGTTGATGGATGCCTATCAAACACTGAAACAAAAACAGTGCATCACATACCGTGATCTGGGAAACTTTGGCTGCAGAATCCATTTGTTGAAGAGAAAAAAAATCAAACAGACAACCCTTGGTTTGTAAGTCCTGCGATTCACCAACTGAGCTAACAGAACTACATGTCAATACAAGTCAATATTATGACTTATATTCTCATCCAACATCTAGTGGTTGAAAGTATTGCTCCGATACAGAACTTCTTTGCCGATAGCCATGCTGTATATTATTACTACTTCTTTTTTTTCTAACGTACGTATTCAACATAGTGATGAGCGTCTGCACTGCCAGAATTCTACCAGAAGTAGAACAAGAACGTATTGACGAAATGTGCTCTGTAGCGCTGTTTGTCCGTTTTCAGCTACTGTAAAAACACGATGATGCAACGTAGCGACGTCCATGGAAGTTGGGACCTGCAGTTATGTAGATATAAATGGCCCATTCTAAGGTAATAAAAACATAATAGTTTATTATGTAAGGTCTTTTTACACCACTGAAAACATAGTTATGGATCTTATATTGCATTTCCGTCGATAGATACTCAGAAACATTACACACTGGACCTTTAAAGCGCCAACTGAAGGCTTCTCTCAAGAGAAGCGTACGGTGCCCCAAGGCTGCTCTGACCCCATGACCCAAATATAATTGATGATGTCACATTCTTTTATGAGCAAATGCAAAAGCCATTTGCTCCAATGCATGCAACCATGCCCAGGCAGTATTACTTGCAGTTACTTGCAATTTACTTCATCCACATGTCAAAAACAGGCATCATCAAATGAATCACTGTTAAGGCACCGTGTTGTTTTCAGCATAAACCCTCATACACTACAGCATCGGTGGTTATATTGATGCAGGCAGTCCTGTTTATTGTACTATTTCCCAACACTGATGGAAAAGCAGCAGTTTTATTTTTCGCTCTCCAGATCAGCACATCCCCATTGCTGTCCCTTAATACATTGTTCCGCAAATGATGCAACGCTATGTGTGGCTGGTGTGTGTTACCCTTTAATGCTTTAATGTCATGTTTGCAACCAAAATTTCTGACATGACTTTTTTCATGGAGCACACAAGCACACATACAAGAAGAATGGCAACACCAATGTTTAATCGCCAGTTTGGCTCTAGAGTAAACCCTTATTGTTCTTGATACTACAGTATGTTTAGGTAAGAATCCAACATGTAGAAACAGACTTGGATCAACTGGTGTTTATAGTGAAGACTGTGTAGCTAAATGGATTGAGCCCAGCCTATGGTACATCAGCCTGTCAAACATGTACTTGCTTCTATATGTATGATAAAGTTGAAGATCATATTGTTGGCGAGAGAAAGAGACAGAGGAATGGGGGGGGGAGGGGTGGGGGGGGACAAGTTAATCATCTCTGAGTAGCTTCTCCCATCAACTGGCAGCGACTTTAATCAAATTATGACCTTGTAAAGCATGCACTTGTCATTTGGGACCCTAATCTCTTCGCTAATGACTAATTAGCCCCATCACCTGTTCCTCTAAGCTTCCATTACACCCCCAACAAAGCTTTAAGATAATGGAATAAACAAAAGGGGGGAAAAAACAATACTTCCCTTGCCACACACACAAAAAAAGAGAAAAAGTAGACCAGACAGGCATCAATCAAAACCTGGGAGATTGATTAGAGACTGACAAAATAGCTTGAGGAATTTTTTTTTCACTCTCTGACAGGAGACCACTATTCAGTGCTCTAGAGGACAATAAGTATACACAAATTCATTAGGAGTAATTAACCGAAAATAGCTCCTGAATACAGGCGGGATACAGTGAGGGAACTCAATACAGAGATGTTACCCCAGCATGAGTTTACAGCAAGCAGACACTGAGGCTGTGGAAATGATCTAGTGGCCTCATCAATAACTTCATCTTATGTTGGGACAAAGCCCTTTGGACCGGAGTTGCAAATGAGTAAAGCCCACTTGTTTGTTTTTGTGGATTAACTCATTTGCCTCAATCTGAGGCCGCACACGTGCAACATCCTGGCTTTTGCAGCGGATTTGCAGAAAGGGACGGGGAGGCTTTTGTTTGTGCCATCCAGTGCCTGTGCAGCTGCACTACTTGGCGGCAGGCACACAAACAGGCGGCTCCCATTCATTAGACCCTTTTTATATCAGAGACACTCTCCTTCTGGGGGGCCGAAGCATCTGCCTCCACATCAGTAAGAATGAGAGGGTGGGGGGAGAGACAGAGACGCACTGAGTGGAAGAAGATGGAGACAGTACGCAGGAAAGCAGAAAAAACAGAAAATGGGCATATCTGGGAGGGAGATAAGAAGCACAGTGGAGTTACAGAAACAGAAAAAACTCACAGTGCAAACTGCACTGTAGAGTATGTAGATAGGAGCCGCTCTGATGCAACAAACCTCATTATTTAGTTGTCTTCCATCTTCATCGCACCTCCCTCATCCTCCAATCAGAGGAACATCTGGCTCTATAGAATAATCTAGCGGGGCATTCATAGATCTGACCCACATATGAAACACCTCAACGAGTTATCTAAAAAAGGGACCCATGGGAGTCAACGCACACAGCCTCGCACAGCTGTAATGGAACGGTATTGTTTAACACACAACTGTATTACTGTATTTTTTTACTGATTCTGTATCATCATCAAAAGATTTATTTTGTTCAGAGCTGTTAATCACTTTGTAGAGTTTAGTTAAAATTTTATTAGATGCAGAGGTCAAGGAGTAATGCAACTAGTGTGACTAAATAAAACTCAAAGTTGCCAGTGTTACAGCAGATATTGTGGCCTTTGGTTTTTTATCTTATAGTGATGAATGAGGCATGCCACATCCCAAATTAAGATATCCCACAGGCCACCACCAGCACTGTAATGAAGCACTTCAAAATTATATGGCCAACCCCAGTAGAGGTTGTGCTAAATTTCATCTCATTGAATTTCATTAAAGTATACGCCAGCAGGTGAAAGGACAGTGGCTTTTTTTGTTGTTTTTGTTCAGTACGTATAAATCATGACACCCAGAGGGTACCTGCGGGTTGTCTCAGAGGGCATAAATAAATAAAACATCAGCTATATCTTCACACAAATCAAATTTGATGGGAAGAATGTGAGGTAGAAACAGTTGAACCTGTCAGTTAAGATTGTGTTGGGTCCCTTCAGTATTTGAAATGGTGATATATAAAGTAGTACAGTGGTAGATTGATCTGTGATTTGGGTACAAGATGACATAGAGATATTCAAAATGCATGATTGCAAATCTGAGAGATGCTAATGGACTATTTTTTCTTCTATCCCAGCAGTGTCAGTTAAAACAATAAACTGGATGAAGTATATATATATATATAAAAAAACAGTATGCACACTTAGAATTGGAGAATTCAAGAGGCTGCCAAAATGCCTGCCAACCACTGTCAACACTATTTTGAAAGATAGTGGGACATAATGGAACTTGGATGGCAAATCAGCTTCATTATATCCACAATCTGTGGAAATTAACATCCCCAATTAACCTTTATTTATTGCAGACAATGCACCTCTGGCCAGGTCAGACAACCCATTTGCATGACATTTAATATAAAGCATCCTTGAATGCAGAGCAGGGACCTGTTATACGTTAAAAACAGTGCCTCAAATCTAAATGGAAATTGCGCAGGCCATAGACCCAAGAGCAGGAAAATAACCTTGCTTTGTTGAACCAGGCCCAAAGAATACAGATACGAATATGAAAGAGAACGGAGGCTGTGGATACAGCAAACAAAATGATTACACATTTTAGAGCAATTTCTGGGTCCTGCGGTCATAATCATTTTGTCGATAGCCTTCCAGTGTGCAGGTGTGCTCATACAGATGGTTTTATGAAGATCCATTAAAAATAATTTTGCTCATCGCCAGGCCCAGGAGGGGCCCAACCCAGCAACTGGGAGGCAAGCCCAGATGTCTGCTTAGGCTACAGCTCTCTACCCAACCCTCACTCCTGATGTGGACCACCCTGTCACCATGGGAACGCAGCAAAATAATAAATACCTGCAGAGGTGGGAAGCAAGAATGTGCTTGTGTACAATGTGCACAAATATGTGCGCACAACCTCATAAACACATAAAGTGTAAACACAAACATCTTAGCATGAGAAGCTCTACTGGAGAAATCAAAAAGCAAAGGTTTTTCAACTTGTGAAGGAATGATGGCAGGAATAAGATAAAGTTTCTGTAGAGATGCAAATACTTGAAAAATATGGGCGACATAGCTGATTTTGTCACTTTAGGCTATTCCAAAAACTCTTTGTCGTGCTATTCCGTGTAACGCATCGACACACACTGCATTAAAGCAACACTGCAAAACAAGGCAGCCAGTGAGCGGGGAATTTTTTTGACATGGTTGTCCTTGGTGGCAAACATTTGATGTGTTTTGATTAGACTCCGGTGGGGGGATTATCAAAGGCTAAGAGAAATCAATGTTCTTTTAATAAAGAGGACTTGGGTGGGAGGGAGACAGACAGTTCTGTTCATGACAGGGCCTGTCTCTGCCTTATCTCCAGCTTCTCAGATCCCCTAGACAGGCAAATATTTTAACTGTAAACACCCGTGGCTCGACAGCCTGCGTGGGTCTCCTGTCAGGCTTTTCCACTTGCTACTTACTCACCTACTCTTTCACAACGCCAAAAACATGTTTGCATGAATACAAAACCCCATCTACACAAGACACACACATGCATAAATGCACCTGCACACTTTGCTAATATACAGTACCTGCTACAATTATCCCACAAAGATTCATTCATCACATTCTTGAGTTCAGAATAGTGCTGTATGTATTAAGTGATACCTGTATCCTCCAGCTGCCATCCAAATCCACTGTCATCCAGATTAGCCTGGACACCACCAGATGCTTCAGAGCCGCCAGGAGAAGAGAGGCGCGGTGCAGTGAATTCCAGTAATTAATCCCAGATTACATTCTGTGCCTCTCCATCGAGCCTGTTAGCCACAGTGTGCAGAAAGGCTCTCCAGGTTGTGAGAAATACAAGGCCAATATGGGCACACTTGAGTGGTCTTAGGTTGCAAGGAAGCTTGCAAGTACTTTCATTGCAAGTAATACGTTTTGTTAGAGATCCTCTGTCCTACAATAAAGAGGCTTTTCATACAAACTAACAAGAGGTGGTAGCAAAGAAGTCCCGGATACCTGCAGATCACTGTACAAGAAACTTGAACTTCACAAACAAGTCACAAAGAAGGTACAGTAAATCACAAAAGTGAGTACACCCACACAACCCTCACATGTTTGTAAATACTTGATTATATCTTTTCATGTGACAACACTGAAGAAATGAGCTTGTCTAACAGTGTAAATTTGCTGTCCCCTCAAAATAACACATCACACCTCCTTTAATGTAAATGTAAATGTCCAAGTTGGGCACAAAGTGTCAATATTTTGTGTGGCCACCATTATTTTCCTGCACTGCCTCAACCCTCTTGGGCATGGAGTTCACCAGAGCTTCACAGGTTGCCACAGGAGTCCTCTTTCACTCCTCCATGACGACAACATGGAGCTGGTGGATGTTAGAGACCTTGTGCTCCTCCACCTTCTGTTTGAGGATGCCCCACAGATGCTCAATAGGGTTTAGGTCTGGAGACATGGTTGGCCAGTCCATCACCTTTACCCTCCGCTTCTTTAGCAAGGCAGTGGTCGTGTTGGAGATGTGTTTGGGGTCGTTATCATGTTGGAATACTGCCCTGTGGCCCAGTCTCCGAAGGGAGGGGATCATGCTCTGCTTCAGTATGTCACAGTACATATTGGCGTTCATGGTTCCCTCAATGAACTGTAGCTCCCCTGTGCTGGCAGCACTCATCCTCACCTGGTTGCCACCACACACGCTTGACACCATCTGAACAAAATAAGTTTATCTTGGTCTCATCAGACCACAGGACATGGTTCGAGTAATCCATGTCCTTAGTCTGCTTGTCTTCAGCAAACCGTTTGTGGGCTTTCTTGTGCATCATCTTTAGAAGAGGCTTCCTTCTGGGATGACAACCTCTGGATATGACGCTGAGCACGTGCATTGAACTTCTTTGGTCGACCATGGCAAGGCCTGTTCTGAGTGGAACCTGTCCTGTTGAACTGCTGTATGGTCTTGGCCACTGTGCTGCAGCTCAGTTTCAATCTTCTTATAGCCTAGGCCATCTTTATGTAGAGCAACAATTCTTTTTTTCAGATCCTCAGAGAGCTCTTTGCCATGAGGTGCCATTTTGAACTTCCAGTGACCAGTATGAGGGAGTGTGAGAGCGACAACACCAAATTTAACACACCTGCTCCCCATTCACACCTGAGACATTGTAACACTAACGAGTCACATGACACCGGGGAGGAAAAATGGCTAATTGGGCCCAATTTGGACATTTTCACTTAGGGGTGTACTCACTTTTGTTGCCAGCGGTTTAGACATCAATGGCTGTGCGTTATTTTGAGGAGACAGCAAAGCACAAGCAGTACACTCATTACTTTACATTGTAGCAAAGCGTCATTTCTTCAGTGTTGTCACATGAAAAGATAATCAAATATTTACAAAAATGTGAGGGGTGTACTCACTTTTGTGAGAAACTGTATGTGTTCTCTTTACATGAGTTAAATGTCTATGCGTTAATGAAGCTAAAGCGGGAGGCAGTTAGCTTAGTTTAGCATAAAGACTAGAGGCAGGAGATAATAGCTAGCCTGGCTCTCCTCGAAGTTCTAAAGCTCCCATAACAGCACCTCTAAAACCCACCAATTAAAACCATGTGATTTGTTTGTTTAATCCATCCACAAACAGATAAAAACGGCAATTACAATACATGCTATATTGTAACTATTTCTTCAACTTCTACTGGGTGGACGAATAAATGGTTGTATGTGAGAAAACATATCATCTAACTCTTTCTGAAACCACAAACTGTCACTACAGTTTCTGTCATTATCATTTATATTTGAAACAAACAAGATGGAGGGGTGGCACGGTGGTGCAGTGGTTAGCACTGTCACCTCACAGCAAGAAGGTTGTGGGTTCAGTTGCCCTGGCCTTTCTGTGTGGAGTTTGCATGTTCTCTGTGTGGGTTCTCTCCAGGTGCTCCTCCACAACCCTGTACGCAGGATAAGCGGTTGATGAAGGATGGATGAACAGACAAGACGGAACATGTGAAGTAGAGAACTTTGCAGGGACTCTCTAGGTGATTCCTCCTGCCACCAGTCTTTGTGCTAATCACATCTAGATCCAGATTTAACATACAGGCACAAGATTGACATCTCATTTGCAGAAAGCGTATTTCCCCAAATCTAAATAATTACTTGAAGGAGGCAATATGCACATATACAATTAGCTGATTTGTCAAATTATGAGCACAAAATAATTCAGGGTGGTGTTTTACCTTTTTCCACTGCTGATTCTGACCAAGTTGAGCCACTTTCAGGGACATCACGATGACGTTTCACTGAGATAAGTCATGTGACTTCCTATCCATTTTGTTTATGATAAACTAGCACTCTGCTACGTTATATTATTTTTTAACCTTCAAACTGCCTCAAAGTAAACACACCAGTGATCATGGTAATCAACTTGCATCACATATCATTCAAATTACATGCATGCTTGTTCTGAAGGATGGGACAGTAAGTGTTGTGTATTGACAGTAAAACAATGATTTACATTTGCTGACAACCTGCACATGGCACATATAAAGAAAATGTAGGGTCTCAGCTGCAAGGAGGGAGATAAAAGCATCCATTCAACAGTACACTGTATCCCCTGCATACTGAATAGCAGCCTCTTTATCCATCAACTGAGGTTTTTACTCTATCATCAATAAAACTTTGAGGCAATTTGCAGCCGCCTAAAAAAGTTCACGCCACATTTTCATAGTCTGGGAAGGTAGATTTGTTTGAAAAACGAACAGAGCTGGTGTGCTGTGGAATGCTTATATTTTGTCTGACCTTTCCAGCTCAATTCCTTTTCCGTGGCTATCGAATCTAAATTAAATAAATGAACTACGTTATACATTAAAATGCATTTCAATTAAAAATGGTGATCCCTTTGATGCTGAGGCCTGGGTAGTTGATGTGCTTGAGAAGCCACAACGCCTCCCCAAGAGGCCTTGAGAGCCTGTTTACTTCAGATTAGGCCCACAGTCATTTCTCACTGGGGAGGGAAAATAGAGTTGCTTTCTCCATCAGTCTCGTAATAAACAAGACTGTTTTGCAAACTTCCTACAGAAGACTTGATCTTACCAAGAAAAATATTTGGCCTATTAATTTTGTTGCTGGAGAAAATGTGCGTTTGTTGCTCCCTCACTCTCTTGTTTTTCCTTCTCTGATATTTGATATAGAAAAGCATCAGTAAGTCATCTGCAGAGCCCTATGCCCTATGCCTCCTTAAAGACAAGCCAAGAGAACTTGAATGAAGTCAATCATTTAGTCGTAACAAATTAATTAAAAGAATAATTAAATCATTAACACATTAAATATGGCAATTAGAAATCTTGTCCTACATGAGTGAATGTGAGTGAATTTAATGGGGGAAGCAAATGGAGCAATGGGGTGTGCCAAAACATAATTTTTATTTAATGCTTTTTTCACAATAACATGCACTTTAGGGTAACCCTCCACTGAAAAAAATGGTTGACTAATATTATCTCCTAACGATATTATAAAAATATTAAAAAGGGAATTCACAAAATTACAACTTCAGGAGTGTCAATCTAAGTATAACATAGACAGGACTTTATAGACACATGGCACATTTACATCATGTATATGGCTTCTCTGCCCAAACTGCCTGTTGGCTTATGGAGCTCCACAGAAAGGACGGCTCGGCCAGAGCAATACACCCCGATAGCAAGCTCATATGCAATGTTGTGAAGCTTGTTAATTCCATGCTGTAATGCCCTATATGCCATATATCCCCTGTCAACAGACATGATCTTTAAGTTCCCAACCTGCTGATGAGAGCACATTTGAGTAACACTGCGATGTACTGCTGGGCAAATCCGGACATGAGTGATGGGATGAAGTTCAGATGAAGATGAAGGAGATCAGTGGAGTCATGTGTTAGTTCAGACAGACATGGAAGTTTTATAGGCACATGTTCCGGATGCTGTTAAATCATATATGACCATGACTTATCTCGAACAACCAGGATACAGCATAAACAACTTGGTTTTCATTCTATGTGCAAACACAAATGCCCAACATCTCTGTTGCTGTGCCACAGAAGATTTAACTTCACCCACCTCCTCAGCTGCATCAGCATTTAGATTAATGTGAATTTAGAACGTTTATTCCCGGTGTGTGTTCATGTTCATTTAAATGTTGTGTATCTCTGCCGGGGGTTGGTGAGCTCAAAGAAAAGCCTGTGTCAAGCTTGCTCAGATTTGATCAAAAGCGTCCATAAATGTGGACTTTTAAAGCAACATTATGTGGTCATTTCATCTTAAAATTACAGCTTCAAAATCATTTTAATGGTATACTGACTTATAATATGTAACGTTGGAATCCCAAGCAGGACATCACAACAATGGCATAACCCCTTTATGGTATTAGCACGACTCTTCAGCAAGCAAGCTATAAGAAGAAGTAAAAGGTATATAATGTACAATGTAAATTCTTTGAAAGAAGCTAGCTCTGCATTATCAGTATTGATATCACGGCAGAGGCTGCGAAGAGACCGAACAAGACATTGATGGAGGAAGGTAAGAAAAAGAGAGAGACCAAGCAAGAGGCTGCTGGATGTTGGCGAGAGCTTCATGAAATAAGAAGCTACAAGACAGACACAGAGCTGGCATTCTTTCTGTTGGACTAGTAAGTAACATTGTTATATCTTGTGTTGTCACACTTGCTTGATGTTTGGCTGTGTTAGCGAACTTGTCGACCTGCTAGTTTTTGATCATAACAAATGCACGTGTAGGCTACAGCTGTCCTTACATAATGTTGCTGTAACGTAAAACATGCAGAGTTCTGTTTCTCACCAACACATATCATATGGATTCTTAAGGCCATTAAATGTTGAATGCATTTCATTCCTCACATCACATTCTTATGTGTCAAGTGTTGCTGGTAGAACACGATATACAAACAACACAGGGACTGAAAACCTTGGTCTAGACCTCCACTAGAAACTCTACGGTTTACCTTTAATAACGATTAACATGCCAGTTTCCAAGTCACTTAGCCACCCATTGCAGTGATAAGCTGACAGCAAGAACCTGAATGTTGGGTTAATGTAAAGCAGGTGATATCATGGTTTCCAGGCTATGGCCACACTGAGCTGGAGTAAAATTGACCAATTATATTTGGCTGTTTATCTTTGCATGGTAGCCAGTTCAGCACATACAGTCACAAAGACACTGCTCTTTTCACGTTTATTTAATACAGTACTGATGGAATAATGAGTCCTTGGGGAATGTTTGCGTTATAATGGATATGTTATACAGGTATGTGTGCATGTGTGACAGAAAGAGAGTAGAAAGGAAAGTTGGACACAAAAATAGTGGTAGAATGACTGGGGCTTGCCATTACCTTATTAAGTCCATTAAGCAACACTTAACTTGAATGATTTGAAACCACTTAAGCAGAACCAACAGATCTTGGTTCGTCATTTTCTTTTAATGTACTGTATGTCGGGCTGCCACCTAATATAAAGGGCAGATGATGTTGCTTGGTAGAAATGAACTCCGGGAAATAATAACTTGCACCAAATTTAATTCAATGTAATTTACTATTTCACCTATCCTCCTACATCTTGATGATGCAAACCTGTTTTCACTATCCCTGAATGGGCAACTAATCTACCCCAACATCACAGGCGTTGGACAAAAAACATCACACAAAAAAACATTGTTAATGCTGGGGAAAAGGGCATAGTCAAAGGGAGGAGAGCAACCTTTTCACAAAGTATAAGTGTAAAATCAGGCCATTTGCTGTGCTGCCAACACACTACAGTTGATACTTCCAGACTGTTTTAACGTCCCTATGTGCGTCAGTAGTCAGATAGCGATCAAATGGCTTCACAAGAAAGCCTAATGCAAACGACTTGTCAACATCTGGGTTAGAAAGTTTGGCACGGGAGTGCAGATAGAAAAATACATCCTCTGTGCAAAGTTGTGGCAGAGAAAAATCTCCCAACGTAATCATATTGCAGAGTAAAGTGTCTCTGACAGGGCACGCGCCGCCTTTCACAGGCATTATTCTAAGCCCGAGGTTTTATAATCTGCGAGACAAGCTCAACCTTGCATTATGAAATGCAAAAAGCTCTGTGTGCACATGGGAAGAGGAGCCAGATATAGTAGTAGTGGCTATACGCACAGACTCTGGCAGCAGCATCACCTCAGCAGCGAGGCAACATAACCATAGAGGCCTGAGGGCACTCAATACCATCAATGGTCTATTTGTGTATACATATCGGAGTAGAATGGGAATGATCTCTTACATTGATCCTTTCTAGCTTAAATATTTTTAGAAAGCCATCGATTATATTGGCCGGTAGGTTCTGGGAAGCATTAACAGAGAAATGTGACTGTGTCTGAGTGTTTATACATTAGTGAAAATATATAATAATTGTCTGTGTCAGACTGCAGTAGGGGGATAAACATTGACAGTTGCATGAATGAGTTCTTTCCACAGCAAATGCTCTTAACAAAGCTATATATATGGATGTATTGATCTGCCCCCTGTGCATGCATTCATATTGAATCTAAGGTTATACATGTACCTGTGTAATTTGTGAGGTTAAATTGGCACCCTCCAATTGGCGTAGGAGTAGTGCTTCTCAGTGTTATCTCATAACTGCTGTTTGTTTCAGTGGCGGAGGCCCACTGGTCCAATAGGTAGTGTCACAGCAGCAAGCCAAATCAAAAAGCCAGCACACACTGCATCCATATTTCTACACACAGCAAGAGTTGCCCGACACGGAGGCAAAGCACACAGACAGCAGGTTTAAACGATCTCTCTCGCGCTGCACATGAGAAAGCATTTAGACAAATGTGAATACACACAGAGCATCAACAACACCCCCAATTTTTCTAAATACTGCAAATGGATGCTTTAAGAAATTGATCTCTCTGTGCGGTTAATCTATTGTTGCCTTTTTAATCAAACTATTGCAAATTAGCACTCCCCAACTTTAAAACGCATAAATAATGGTTTCATGTCTAGAATCTACCAAAGAGGCAATGCTCAGGTTTTAATTGCACAGATTTAACTGATACGCATAGCATGTGTTGTGTGTAATCTTTCTGGAAAATTGCAGGGTGCCGATGTAGCAGATATCCTGGGAGATATGCACTGCCGCGGCTAATCGTACTGCAGGCGAGTTTTGTACCTAAAATCAAAGTGGTTCATATTCAGTGAGTTTTCAGACATCAAAGTATTTACTCTGAATGAAAAAAACAACACAAGATAGTTCTTTTTATCACAGGGCTACTGGAACTCTTGTATAAAGCTATTATATAAAGCTAATGGGCCAAGTTTAAGCTCAAAAGAAAAAACCCACCCGTTTTATTCTGTGATACAGAATGCACATATCTCACAAATTAAGCACTTAGAACTGTCATTAACAGCCACAGTTATGCATTTTTAAGCTAGACAGTAAAAAACAAAAAACAAAAAACAGGCATATACTATAATGCAATACAGAACAATGGCTCTAACACATAAATATTGCATTGTTTTGTCCTGGCTTTAAAACGTTTATGGTGGCACACTGCAATTCATTGTTTGATTATGTGTCAATGACCAGAAGCCATTTGTGTGACAAAATACTATTAATATGCTTATGAAGGGCCAAAAGGGATCAACACATTTGAATAACACCCCCTAAAACTAATGTATTCAGCATCTTTGAAGTGTGCTAGGTATACAAAGCTGTTTAGATAAGGATATTTCTAATACCTGCTTTTGCTGCTTCTTCTCCTGATTCTAGTTATTCATCAATACAATAAAAGACAACACTTCTAACTAAAAATGTAAAAATACAGCCAGTATAAAATGATATATTTGACAGTGGAGTGGTGAAACAGTCCCATGGCTTCAGCATTCCTAGAACTGTAGAGACGATGATGACTGACGAGGATACACTTCTTTCCATTCCCCGTTTACAGCAATAAATAGGAGAGGGATGAACATTTAAAATCAGTCATTTCAGACCATTTTCAAATGTTGTGCATACCAAATAGTCTCATGTGTTGTTAGGTATATTCACAAGCAGTTCTTACATGATGAATATGATGAAAGAAAATGAACATAGTGGCTTACCTAAAGATACTCTAGACTGTCTGTTAAGTAAAAGATACATGTACTAAAGTAGTTTGGACCGCTGATTAGGAAAAAAAGTGAAAAAGCTTCATAGTCACAACATGAATCTTTGAACCGGACGATGTGATTTCAATCAGCGAAGTGATCCGTGATTTCCACCTCTAGGCCTCTTGGCAACACCAGAGATGGTGTTCTCCAAACATATAAATGTTAAATGGTCTGAAGCAGATTCAATATATGAATAAACACAACATTTTGAGCTGCAATCCAAAGAAGGGATATGGATAATACTCAGCTGTAAAATCTAGAAGCTGAGCACTACATACAAAGATGCAGCACAAGATACAGGCCAAGCATATGTCAATAACTTTGAATTAGCTAGGGCTGCAAACCTCATCTCAGATCTGTGTCAGAGAAATCACTTCTTCACTTTTTCTCACACACTTGTGTCAGTTTCTCCCTCGTTGGTTTGTTGATGGACTGCACCCTCGCCATGCCAGGCACGCACACTTGCGTGCAGAAACATCTACACATGAACAGCAACAAAAACACCATGCAACGCTCGTCCGTGACATGATCAAGGTACACACATACACATTTGCACTGAACCTCACATACTGCAGTGATGAACCCTAAAAGCATGCATACACACTCATGTATGCACCCCAACACACATATACACTTTTCTGTTCTTAGCAAGCATATCAGTTGTAAAGAGCATCATGTGCGAGTAAGTCTGGCAGGGTTCATGGCCAGATATTCATGGGGATCATTTTAGTAGACAACTATGGGTCTGATCCGACCCAACCCAACCCAACCCACATCCACCCAAGAGAGGCACAATGTACATCTCTGAGCAGGCAATCAGTGGTTGTAAAACTGTAGAGTCGTAATGTTCCCCAGCCTTGGGGGCTTATTAGGAGGCATAAAAGCTGCATGCTACCTTCATTCATATTCTCCATAAACACCCTGCCACATCTCAGCTTTTTTTTTGCTGCTTTCCGACTCTGGGCAGTTGGAAAATATAAGTCTCTGCGCCACTATTTTGTGCTGCATGATTGATTTGCAAAATAGGCCTGTACTGGAAATGTATCTGAATAAGGCTAGGATTTTCCTCTGTGTGTAAGGGCAAATTGCAGTGTCAGATCTCCGCGTGGATGTTGTTTGTCAGGCGTAAACTCAGCATGGCGGCAATTTTTATTCCTCTCTTTACACCGATGTCTGTATAATCTGCAAAATAGGAGCTGTCGTTGATTATAGTCGAGGTGAGAGAAAGGACTGGGTAAAATGACATTTGCAACTGCAGAAATTCTGGTCAGTAAAAAAAGCACATTGTGCCTGAGACAGTTTTCAGTTACAAGAATAGAATTATTCATTCCCCTACACTGTGCAAAAGTTCAGTACGGGAGAAATCCACTGCAGCTCAAGTGTAGACAATTACAGGGGCCAGTGTGCCATTGTGGGAATCTGATTTTGAAAGAGTATTATCTGGGTTTGAAAACAGGGCCAGGCCACTGAGATCACACCTCTTATCTCTTGCGTGCGGCGCAGCGGTATTGAAGGCAGCCTGAATCACAGCTACAGCCTCTTTCCCAATTCAAATCAAATGGTAGGTTCAACTTAGAAGTAGGTCGCTTGTGTTACATGACAGGCAGGGGGGTGGGAGGTGGGGCGTAGAGAAAGTTAGTTTGTGTATGTGGGTGTGGGTGTTTTGGGTGTATAATGTGAGCGAGATCCTGGGAAAGAAATAGGAAAATAAAAAAAGAGGTAAAAATGGAGGATATGAAAAATGGAGATATGGAGTAAAAAATAAATAAATAAATAAATTCGAGAAAAGTCTATTGTGTGGGGAATGAGCTACTCTGAAGCTACAAGTCATCTGGTTGCACCTCCCCTTCGCTGCTGTCCCCCATCTCCCTCCTCGTCGTCGCAGCACAGGAACATCTGGCTTTAAAGCAGCCCAATAAAAGAGCCACTGGGAGGCGAGGAGTGAGCGAGAGAAAAGGTGTGAGAGAATGTGTGAAGGATAGATAAGATAGCGGAGAGATGCAACGATACAGAAGCGGCGGAAAAGACAGTGAGACTGTGTGTGAGAGAGTGCTCGGGGGCTGTCGTAGCTGCAGAACCGGGCCCCTTCAAATGACATCCTTCGCTAAATCATATTTCACACGTGGCTACAAAGGCCACACCACATTTAGAGCACTTCATCCCCTGCAGGGATGGCAACGGTACTGTGGGTTCTAATTCTCCTTCCTACCAAAAAATGGCCACTTGCTAACCGTATGTCTACATTTACAGTGTGTAATAAAAGACATTGTCAATCTACAAGTGCTTTTGCAAGTGGGTGCTGTCACTAACTTTAAAAGAGAACTGTATTTGCATGTATATAAAAGGGTGATAGAAAAGGTTTTAAAGTCTGTGTTATACACACTGTGGGAATAAACTTGAATGAACTGAAGTTTCATCTACTTTTCCCTTTGCATGGTAAATTCATAAAATGCTCCACAGTCCACTAAAAGTATAGGGTCTTTTAAAAAAGACAAATAAAAAATGCTTTCTTAAAAATATTTATAATTCATATATATTGATAGTTTTTGGTCACTGTCTCTCCAGCAGTACATGATGGCACCTGCCCATCAAAATGAGATAATTTTAAGAGAAACAGTATCCTCATCTTCCTTTGCTGAGAGACCAAAATGCCTTGTAAAAAACATGTAGCCGATGGTAGTAGCGAGGCTGTGCAGCTGACAGAATGACAGGTATTTTGACAGTTACCTGTCAAGCAGGGGAGTGTCGCATTCAAGACACAGTGTGATCACTGTCATTTGCAATGCTGAGCAGGTTTATATAAGGTTTTGTAGGTAAACCAACCAGGCTGCTGCCAAGAATTCCAACTGATGTAAGGCCACCAATTCAATAATCTTTCCAAGAAAACAACCGCCACAGAAAATGTGGAATAATGATGAGTCCGAGTCAGCTTCAAAAGAGCAGATAAAAAGATGTATCCATGAAACTGCAGTAAGTATATGACAGCTAGTAATTTTTTCCTCAATTGCATCATGTGCCTGGAAATCCTTGAAATCCAACAGGCTGGAAGCAACAGATTTCATTTGCATTGGTGAACTGTGCCTTAACAATCTCTGCTCCCAAAGTAGGTCAGCACGAATCGGTGCCTCCGAAAATAATAACAAAAGGTGAGCCCCCTCGCTCTCTCAGGGGTGAACGATCTGCTTTCGTGCGACTCAGATGCTCCCACTGCGAAATGTGCCGTATCAGCACTCTCCAAATCTGTAGGCATAATACTAGGGAATATTAAGGCACAATATTGCATTTAGAATGCGAAGGCGCTCAGCAGCCATTGTAAAATTTTAACAAGACAATAGTGGATACACACATGCATTGTAAATATGCAGAATTTTGTTAGAAGGCACTGGAGTTGAAATTGTAATGATGTTAGTGTGTGACGGGGGCTGCCGCGAAGACCGAGTGTGCCGCTGTAGCCTCATCCTTTTTCATCAGTGTGTTTTCCCAACCCGAAAAGTGAGTTGGAATACACAGTCTATTCCTTTGGGGGTGTGTAGCTTTGAGCAAAGTGCACTCCATCTACAAGAGTAAGTCAGGGCACTGTGTATCACCTCAGCACAGGCACACTGTCTCCTTACACACAAACACACACAATTACACTCCATGTCCTCTCTTACTCCCAGAATCACACAGAAATATAGCATGCCCTTCCTCTCATCACTTCTGATTTTCACACACACACACACACACACACACACACACATGCCCTATGTCAGTATTTGAACAGTACATGCAATGTCCAGAGACCGAGCTTCATGCACAGTTAATGTCTCTGCTGTCCAGATGATTAACGTTACCCGATTCACAATCCCAAACGTTGCCCAAATTCCACCCTCCTCCCGCTTCACCTTCTGCGTTGCACGCGCTCCTGGGCTTCAGGTAAAAATAGCTGCTCCACCCTGTTCTTCTTTGCTGTCACACAACCTGCTGTGCCTCCACTGGGATATCAGACCTGGGCGAAATTGATTTTTATTGAGAGAAAAGCTTTCATGTGTCATAATATAAAATGCACTAGACAGAAGTGATCTCTAGAGAATTTGGGATTTTAGGAGTGTGCACACATTAGTGCTGTCACTATTTATCTTAAATAGTTCAAACATGGGAAATATTAAATATTCAATTTGTAATGATCTGTTCAAATTCAAAACTC
Organism: Micropterus salmoides; assembly: GCF_014851395.1. Lineage (NCBI taxonomy): Eukaryota > Metazoa > Chordata > Actinopteri > Centrarchiformes > Centrarchidae > Micropterus > Micropterus salmoides. The sequence continues at coordinate 22,137,697 of NW_024041150.1, read as the reverse complement.
ACACAGCGTATGGGCATAACGGGCCTTACTCCAGCTACAAGGCTATCATTATCTATGCTAACGCAAAATGGAGAAAACAAACAAGCCATGCTGAACAGATAATCAAAGTAATGTGAGGTAGCATATTAGATTCAACACCATGGAAACACTGTGGATAAATGTAAGTCTGGTTGGACAACTTTTTGTATAACGCTGCCTCTAAACAGCTTTAAACTGCACCTTAGCATTTTGTGTCTTCTAGTCAGTTATAAAGCAGTACTCATGTCTATATGTACATTGAAAAAGTTATCGGTCCATGCAAATGTTCTTCCTGCCCATACTGGCCTTGGAAAACCCTTCCTTACACAATACCGATGTACAGTAAGGGATTGGGAATGAAATGCATTCAAGAGTTCATCCGAAGCTAATGTGAGGCTTCAGCAGTCTGAGCTAGACAAATTAAGTGGGTATCTTTCAAAGGTCCGGGTCTTTGTAGAATGAAATTCCATCTTTGTGCTGCTATTCCTACACTGCAGCATGCCGGCTGATGCCTTACATTAGCTTCAGCTGAACTGCACAGAATGAGGGCTGTAGGTTTTGTCTCCAATCTCTTACAATGAAATGCCATTAGGAACGGAATTCTCAGCCAGTATATTGATGAGGAAATATTGCAACCAGTACATCTTTCAGTGTACATAGGCTATTGGCATGTGAGTATTGTGTTTCTACAGTTTCAGAGTGTAATTAATAAATATCATAAATAAGGTATTTTGTTATTACATTACCTATAATCAAAAACTAGCAAGTCAACAGCTTTGCTAACCGAGCCAAACATCAGGCAAGTGCAACAAGAAGCATTAAACAGAAATAAAGACAGTTCAGCGCCTGTCTTTCAGCTTTTTATTTAACAAAGCTCTCGCCAACATCTGGCAGCCTCTTGCTCAGTCACTCTCTTTATTTCTTCTTAGCTTCCTCCATTCATGTCCTCTTCGGTCTCTTTGCCTCTGCCATAAGCTAACATTATGTCCATAGAGGCTGCTGAACACGGTCGTGTTGCCTGCTTCCCCTGGCTCTGGCACAACATCGGCGCCACTAACCACCAGCAGCAACATAATGTTGCTTGAAACTTGAAACAAGCTAGACAGCAACTGACGCAAAAGCACTTACTGTAATGTTACAGATGTCTGAGTGTGTTACATAGTAAGTTTGCTAGCATCAACTCGAGATTTATAGCTAGCGGCTTTGGCTCAACAACACAAGACATAGCAAGCCATCTAATAAGTTATTATTGACTAGTCCAGCAGAAAGAAGGCCAGCTTGGCCTCCGTATTGCATCCTTTCAGCCCTATTAGCTCACACGAACAAGTAAAGGCACAGAGACACCAGAACAAGAGTTAATTTTAGTCTGATAGTGTGGGATTGTGGGAGTTATTGTCTTTTTAAGCAACCACCATTGCTGATGAAGATCTATCTGACGTGACTCAGGCAGAAATCATGTTCACAGACAAATGTATAAAAGTTATGATCATGTTACATTAAGTCACGTTTGCTGACTTTCTTCCTCACACTCTGATGTACACCATTGACAGGTGACCAAATGAAATGCACCTTTACCTTGAATAAAATTATGGATTTCTGTGGGTTTGAACTAGTGATGTGTGATACCACTTAATTCCTATAAGATCCAATACCAAGTAATAGCCAGGCTGGTATTGCTGATACGGATACCAATATATTTTACATATTTTATTTCTAGTTTAATGTGACCTTCCCCTCCCGTTTCTGTATTTATGAGGGAAACAAAGAGTAGGCTGTAGGCTTACCAATTCCAAATAACAGCTACATCATCATCATCATCATCATCATCATAATAAGAATAAGAATAAGAATAAGAATAAGAATGATAATAATAATAATAAGAAGAATAGGAGAGAATAAGAGGGCAGTGCAGTGGTGCAGTCTCCCCATGTCCGCGTGGGTTCTCTCCAGGTGTTCCGGTTTCCTCCCACCATCCAAAGACATGCAGGTTAGGTTAATTGGTGTCTCCAAAATTGTCCTTAGGTGTGGATGTGAGTGTGAGTGGTTGTTTGTATGTATGTGTGGCCCTGCGATGGGTGTGCCCCACCTTTTGCCTGATGTAAGCTGGGATTGGATCCAGCCCCCCGCAACCCAGTACGCAGGATAATAATAATAATAATAATAATAATAATAATAATAATAATAATAATAATAATCTTTATTTGTAGGACACTTTTCAAAAACAAGTTACAAAGTGCTTTAACAAGTGTAAAGTAATACCCAAAAAACAATAATACAAAAACAATACAAGATAAAGAAAAGAAAATACTAAAATACACGTTTAAGATAAATATAAAATTAGTAAAATAGAATAAAATAAAAGGGATAAAATAAAGTCAAATAAGATCGGGAAAGGCTCTCCTATAAAAGTATGTTTTAAGAAGGGACTTAAAAGAGTTCACTGACTCAGCTGACCTGATTTCCTCGGGCAGGCTGTTCCAGAGCCTCGGGGCCCTGACAGCAAACGCTCTGTCCCCTTTAGTTTTCAGTCGAGACTCTGGAACAGACAACAGACCTCTGCCCGAGGATCTCAAGGTACGTGCTGGTGTGTATGGGACTAAAAATTCAGAAATATAACAAGGCGAGAGGCCATGAAGAGCTTTAAAAGTGATCAATAGAATTTTAAAGTCAATTCTAAAACATACTGGGAGCCAGTGTAATGAAGCTAAAATAGGAGTAATGTGGTCATATTTCTTTGTTCTGGTTAAAAGCCTGGCAGCTGAGTTCTGGACAGTCTGGAGTCGATCAATAGATTTTTGGGTTAAACAGGTGAAAAGGCTGTTGCAATAATCCAGGCATGATGAGATGAAGGCGTGTAAAATGGTCTCGGTGTTCTTAAAAGTTAACATAGATCGAATTTTTGCTATATTTCTAAGTTGATAAAAACATGATTGAACAAGCCAAAGCTTGTGTGTGCTGCTCGAAATTTAAATTACTATCAAACCAAACACCAGGGTTCTTTGCCACAGGCTTAATGTGATTTACTAGGGAACCAGCAGATAGCAGTATTTGTTTTGCCGTCTGCTGGAGGAAATTATTTGACATCCATTTTTTAACTTCACAAGTCAGTTGTTAAGTGAACTCAGCATTCCAGGGTCTGTGGATATGACGGGCAAATATCCAACAAAGGTTAAAGTGACTTTAACCTTCGGGCAAGTATATTTGTGTGTCATCAGCATAAATATGAAAAGAAATACCATGTTTATGGATAATATGTCCAAAGGGAAGCAGATACAAGGAAAACAAAATGGGTCCTAAGACCGACCCCTGAGGCACACCATATTTAACTGGACAGAACGAAGAGACATGGTTGTTTACAGACACGCAAAACTTCCTATTTGTCAGGTAGGATGAAAACCATTCTAGGGCAGTACCAGAGATCCCCACCCAGTGCCTCAGTCTGTCTAACATGATGTTGTGATCAATGGTGTCAAAAGCAGCGCTAAGGTCCAGGAGTACCAGGACTGAGCACATGCCTTCATCAGCAGACATTAAAAGGTCATTGGTGACTTTAAGCAGGGCAGTCTCAGTGCTGTGGTACTTCCTGAAACCAGATTGAAACTTTTCAAATATTTTGTTATTTTCCAGTACAGTGAGCAGCTGTTTGGACACAATTCTTTCTAGAATCTTTGCAATAAAAGGCAGTTTTGAAATTGGTCTAAAATTTTGTGGGAGTATCTAAACCAGGTTTCTTTAAAAGTGGGTTCACGCAAGCCGTTTTAAAATAATCAGGGACACAACTAGTAGATAGGGAGCTGTTGAAAACAGAGATCAAATGGGGCCCAACAGAATCTATTACTTTCAGTAAAAACTTTGTAGGTATTACATCAAGTGGGCTGGAGGACACTCTCATTTGTGATACTGTTTTTAAAAGCTCAGACAAGTTGATGGGATAAAACTGGTTAAAACTCTCTTGTTGCTGGTGAGGACCTCTGAGTAAGAGGCCGCGGGGGGTAATAGAGGCTCTGATTGACACCACCTTGTTGGTAAAATAAGATAAAAACAATTCACAGTCATCATTACTTCCAGCTGAGGCACAAGGAGGGGTTGGGTTTACCAGCTGATCCACAGTCTTAAACAGAAACCTGGGGTTGTGTTTATGTGTAGTAATGAGTTCAGAAAAATAGTGTCTTCTCGCATCCTTAACCATGTTATTGTAGTTAATTAATAAATCCTTCAGACTGAGGTAATGGACTTGGAGACTGGATTTTTTTCCATCTGCGCTCTGCTTTCCTACATTCCCTTTTGAGGCTGCGAATGCTGTCATTTATCCAGGGTTGCTTATTAGCTTTAGACGTAGGCCTAACCTTTAGAGGAGCAGTAATATTTAGTGACGACAAGCAGATATGATTGAAGTGATCGACCAGATTGTTGGTGTTGGAATCAGACAGGTGTTGGCTTTGGCTCTGAAAGAATGCGCAAAACTTTGAAACACTTTGTTCATTAAAGATGCGAGAACACACGGAGCTTTGGCGAGGCGGCATGAGTAACAGGCAAATCGCAGCTAAAAACAATACATCTGTGGTCAGATATGGTCATGTCCGCTAATTCCACAGAGTTAATGCTGACACCCAGGGTAAAAACCAAGTCCAGTGTCTGACCACGGTTATGAGTTTGCCCTTTGACATGTTGTTTGAAGTTAAAAGAAGTGGCCATATTTAAAAAGTCAGTTGCATTAACATTGGTGGGGTCATCAACATGAATATTAAAATTGCCACAAAGAACAATTCTGTCATAATTTAAAACCAGAGTAGATAAAAATTCAGGAAGTTCTGATAAAAATCCTCCAGGCGGTTTTGGGGGGCGATAAATTATAACAAATATGATAGGTTGCAGCCCTCCAAGTTTAAGAGTGAGAACTTCAAAGGAGTTAAATTCATCACAGCGTACTTGATGACATTTAAAATTTTTCCTATACACGCTCACTAGCTATAATCGGTTGACAATGGATGGATGGATAATAAGACATCAAACTACTGTCTTATTCTTTAATTATAATAAAAATATCCTGCTCAGAACTGCCGCTTCATAACATCATCATATTGTTTAGACTTAATCTCATATATTTAGCAAAATTTGCGGTGTTGCCAAAGTTTTTTGGTGTCTTTGCACACACACAGCTAAAATACAGCCAGACGTTAATTCTACATTCAGCCATAGTCAGTATTCTATCGTGGGAAATGTAAAGGGCTGCAGCGGCTCATTTCAAAGAAGCTCTGTCACAGAGCCATAGCACAAGCATGACTTTGACAGGCGGAAGGAGAAGTACTTCTTATCAACCGAGTATAATTAGACCATCCTGGTGACAGTAAGATACTTATGATAAACACACACTCACTCCTAATTACGGAGTTTAGATTTAGATCCTTTTATATGAGTATCGATCCTAGAGCAGGAAATGTTGGTATCAGAAATATTGATACTTTAGTATCAATCCGTACATCACTAGTTTGAACATTGTTAGAAATATTTATATACTCAACTAAATAACATAGGTTTACGTAGTAGTAGTAGTCAGCCTGCCAACTTATGTAGTTGTTGGGACACCAACAGGCAAATCATACCAGTGAGCTAAGAGTTTCCAAAGCTGCATTGAGCTGCAGATGGGTGGGTTGCCAGATTCTCAGTGGGATCTGCAGTACAAGCATGCAAAATGCATAATGGAGCTTTAACTTAGAATAGAAACTTTCAAAAATGTGACACGTATTAAGAACGTTCAAGACATCTTCTTGTTAACGTGTTAGCCCTAAGCACCTGATAAGGTGATAAATATCAAAGCTTGTTTCTGTGAATTTTCTGCCCCCAGTTCTCACAGAGCGCTTAATACAACTTCAAGTATTACAGTCAGAATTTACCTTTGACAAGTGATGCAACACAGCTTTGGGAACGCTCACAGAATCCTTGGTTGCCATGTCAGTGATGGGTCTGGATGTGAAGTTGTTGCCTGTGGCCAGAATGCACACATTAAGAGTGTGTGGAAGCTTTCCAGCATGGCATATCTCTTTATGTAATGCAATAGCATCTGCTGAAGGCGTCGACATAATCCCAAAACTGAGCCATCCGGTCGGCATGCCAACAAGTCCGAGGACAAGGGATCTCAAATGGGAGTCTGCCGTTGTTTTATTTGCTAAAAATATTTGTCATTGATTGACTTTTTTAAACTTTATGTCATTGTACTTTTAGAGTAAGCCAATATGAAAATATTGAAGCAGGGGTTAAACCAACCTGTCTTTGAAAGACTGCAACCCAAATATTTGTCCTTGCTCTTTTTACTGCTTAGCATTTACAGACTGAGGGTATAATAATACATGAGCAAACACATGAAGAGGGTTTTGAAACATAAAAAATAGAAGCAAAAATCTTGAACTGAACCCCTCAGTGAAATCAGGGAAAGCAACAATTCAAGAGCAAACAAACAACAGGGGACTTGAATAACTGACACAAGATTTCCAATTAAGCCACACAAATCTGCAAAACAGTGCCTAGCGCTCTGTGAGGCTACCCACTGTGGGAACATCACATAAATGCAGAACTTACATAAGGGTCTTGGTCATATAGGGACTTCTAGCTCTCAACTGATGTGTGAGATAAGACATATTATACTGAAATTGAATGAAATCATGACGGGAAAGCATTAGTTGCAAGTCTGGAAGTGTGATCACTTGTCCTTTGCAGAACGGGATAGTGTGTCCGATCAGCTGTGTTGTGTGCATGTGGGCATGTTGCCACTCTCCAATCAACGTTGATTGAGTCCAGGTGCAAGTTTGTCCTTCCAAGCGCTACAGAGCTGAATCGATACCAATTCACCCACCAAATTTGTTCACGCTCGCAGCAAAACTCTTGAATTACAGTATGTCTCATTTTTTATATCCGAACAGCGTCAGATTCACAAGGCAGACATAACGTGCTGTGCTCACATATCTGCGCCCTACACTGTGTGTGCTGCATTGTCCTTTAGCAGTGAATGTTAGATCCTGTTGTCCTTGTATCATGTGTCAGCACTCAATACAGTGTGTGCCTGGCTGCACCTTTGTCACCCAGAGAAATTCCTGCATGCAAATATGCTTTGTGGAACAAGTAATTCTGACGGTCTGCTCTGAAATTGTCCTAAAGGGAAATATAAGCAAACCTCAATCGACACTTATTAATAAAAACTCACTTCTTGGAACAAGCATGTGACCAGAATTACTTGAAATTATTGCACATTAAAAGCCTTCTTAACACACTCACAACAATACATATATTGCATATGTATCGCCACATTTCACATACACAGCTCCTATAGTTTTAGTGTAACACAATTGTTCCTCAACACAAACCGGCTTGTCACATTTAAAAATAAGAATTCATGAAGTGGGAAGACTTCCCTCAAACTTCCCTTCGTCCTACAACTTATAGCCTTGTCTCTCTTTAACAAGAAGCAGGCGTGCTTGAATGGAAGAATGGTTCTGTCCTTCACACTGTCTGATTTGCTTAGGAAAGGCGCTCACGTCTAATACTAATCTGAACGACAGTGGAAATCTTGGCTCACTTTCAGAGGCTAGATTGGGCCTGGCCCAATGACCTTCTCTCAGAGAACATGGAAAGTTTGCCGGCTCAATATGTCACAGCCAGCATGAGCTTAGAAAGAGAACAAGAAAGGAGTGATTAAATGGGTTAGATCTGTGGCTGGCTTTGGTAGATGTCAGGAGGAGTGCAGCTCTGGTTGTACTATGAGATTATCAGAAATTGTATCAGGCTGAAACTCTCTCATCATGGAGGCGTCCAACTTTACAGAGCAGAAAATCAGAGACAAAGAGAGTATTTCTAATTCCAAAAATATTTCATTCCTGATTTCAGAGGTGATTGAGCATTGTTTTCCGTCTTCAGCTCCCAAGTTCAGCTCAATTTGTATGAATGCAACAAGTCTAACACATCAGTAGCAATCAATAAAGCCGGCCCAACATTATAATAAATGAGAAAACTATCATTCTGTCAAGAGCCAGACTTTTTCTTTCTCTTTCAGGCAGGATATAAGCAGATCCCATCCACTGAAAATCAATGCTTCACTGACATAAACAACTGATAATTCAGAAATTGGACATTTCTTAAGGCATAATTATAGCAAGTGAAGTACGTTTAAAGCAAATTAGCCTCACAGGAAGTTGAAACAAAGTGTTAAAACGGGGTTAATTGAATTGTAAGCCTTGTCACAGAAGATTACCAAGTCCAAGAAACACCACTTTAATTGCGTTATTACCATGTGGATTAAGGCATGGGGTGTTTTTGCCCAGTAATTATAGCTTGACTGTCCGTGCATTTTAATACACTTTAGTCAGGATGATTTGGGCTGAAATTTTTGACAGACAAACAAAAGGAAAGTTCCATTACAAAATGCATCTGTAATACGTTGGGATAACACTGGCATTTCAGCTGTAATGGTGCCCAGAGAATAGGGATTAAAAGGATATATGGTGATAATGATTAATTAATTTGACAGGACATCGCCTTGATATGATGCTATTTATGTATCAGTGGAAAGAATCAGAGGAGCCAAAATCAAGTAGACTCAATACACTGTGGTAATTTTTTTGAATGTCAGCATTGGGAACTAGCTTTTGTTCTCCTTTAACACCATCACCGAATATATTTAAAGAATCTTCATCCAGTCCTCAGCAGCGGAATATTGGTTACATCACAAAGATGCATTGCATTAAAAAGTATTAATACTAGCCATGCTAGTGGCATAGCTCTATGGAAATATCTAAACAGCTATTGGATGGATTGCCATGAAATTTGGTACAGATAGCCATGGTGCCAAAATGAGGGATCCAAACAACTTTGGTCTTCCCCTGACATTAAACTAAAGTCACTAAAGTAATTGACAAACATGCCCCCTTTAGAACGATTAGAGTTAAAGGTCAAAGGGATAAAGCCTGGGCTAAATATCGCTATTCTTTAAATGCCACTGATTGGGAAGCTTAAAGATATTCTGCTATTCGGTGTATCACTACTCAGCGACGATGTCATCAGAGTGAGCCGCGCCTACATTCATTTAACCTACGGCCCTTGGACACATCATAGCACAGAAACTGCCCTCATCAAAATCACAAATGACCTTCTCATGGCAGCTGACTCTGGCCATGTCAGCATCTTTTCTTCTCGACCTCTCTGCAGCCTTCGATACAGTCTCCCACTCCGTTCTTCTCACTCGTCTCTCCGAAATCATTGGCCTCACTGGTACTGTGTATTCCTGGTTTCAATCCTATCTCACCTACAGGCAACAATACATCACCCTTAAGGGCATCTGCTCTGAATTGGCGCCAGTCTCACACGGCGTGACTCAAGGATTGGTGCTTGGCCCGCTACTGTTCAGTATCTACATGCTACCTCTTGGGATGATCATCCGGAAACATGGACTCCTCTTCCACTGCTACGCTGATGACACCCAGCTCTACATCAGCATCAACTGCCTGAAGGACATCAAGAACTGGATGGACAGTAACCTCCTCAAACTCAATAAAGACAAAACAGAACTCATGGTGTTTGCCCCAGAGTCACTTCTCAAAAAGGTTGGTGACATCTCACTGGATGTGGATGGCTGCTCAATCTCTGCATCCCCTCAAGTACACAACCTGGGCGTCATCATGGACTCCATCCTCTCCTTCCAACAGCACATCAAAAACATTACTAAAACTGCCTTTTACCATCTTAAGAACATCTCCAGACTCCGACAGTGCCTCTCCAACTCTGTAGCTGAGACCCTCATCCACTCCTTCATCACCTCCCGACTTGACTATTGTAGCGGTATCCTGTTCGGTCTGCCAAGCAAGGCTACTGACAGACTCCAGTATGTCCAGAACTCTGCGGCTAGGATGCTCACCCACACAAAACTTGGACTTCACATCACTCCCATCCTGAAGAAGCTCCACTGGCTGCCAGTAAAGTCCCGGATCAAATATAAAATTCTCCTACTGACGTACAAATCTCTCCATGGACTTGCACCTCAGTAACTCACAGATCTACTCCATCCCTACACTCAGTCACGGTCCCTGAGGTGCTCTGACAAGGACCTGCTTGCTGTCCCTAATTCCAGGCTCCGGACATTTGGTGACAGAGCTTTCTGTGTCAGTGCACCATCACTCTGGAACTAGCTTCCTCTTGCCATCCGCTCTGCCTCCTCTATAATAACCTTTAAAACCCAGCTCTCTGATGGTTCCCAGTCAGATTATTTCTGCTTGATCAGGGAGTCCCCCAAGGATCCACTTTGGTACCCATCCTTTTTTCTATTTTCATCAATGATTTATCAAAAATCTGTAAAAATTGCTCAGTGCATCTGTATGCTGATGATACAGTTATATACACCTCAGACTCAGATAGATTAAAAATACAGAACTCTTTACAAACGGATTTCAATTTGGTTCAAAACTGGCTTCACATGAATAAATTGGTATTAAATAAAAAGAAGTCCTGTAATATGATGGCGTAATCGTCTTAGTACTTTACATATGCATATTAACTTCGTGGATGGGTCTCTCATGGATGAAATGGATTCTTTTAAATATCTTGGCTTTTGGATTGACCCTGAACTCAATTTCAAATTGCATATTGACTTCATTATAAAAAAAATCTATGGCTGTTCTCTTTACCGATCAATACACTGTTTTACATTTCAAGTCAAGAAATGAATTATTTCTCAGTTGATACTGCCGATTATTGATTATGTTGATATTATCTATATGAACACCACTGACACCAATCTTAGGGCTCTTAAAGAGGTGGTATTATGGTTTTTGGCTTTTCCCCTCTCCTTTATTGAGTTATATATCTTTTTTGTGGATGTACTAGGTTTGCAAAGTGAAAAAGCCCAAAGTCCACCCCAAAGGGAGTTCCCATCTCCCACAGAAAACACTGCTCTGAACTGCTGGAAAACAGCTCGTTTGTAGTCCACGCCCTCAAAAACACCGGTGGAAAAACACTGAGCTGCAGCACACCTCTACTCTCCCTTCCAAACACTAGCTACCCTCCAAGCAGTCAATGGACAAAGTTGTTACTGTGATGTAGAGACAGAGCTCAGTTAAAACTTTATGGATGAAAGATACTTTTGTTACAGATTTATAACTCAGCACTGAAACTCTTGCTCCAGTCCATATTGCCAAGCTGGTCGGCAACATGTAGCCTACAGCTGAATCAAAGCTGTTTACCGTCTTTTCGCTGACCCGCCTTTCTCTGCTTCTGATTGGCTATTACCGGCCTTTCGCTGACCTGCCCTTCTCTGATTCTGATTGGCTAGTAGTCCTAACTAGGAATTGCGCTTGTGCAACTCCCAACAAAGATCATTTAGAGACAAGATGTATCACTCCATTGCTAAAACGAAGCCTTCAACACAGGGTGAAAAGAGGAGCTGCAGCAATGTGTAGTATGACAAAAAATATGTTGTTTTTTTAAAACTAAACCATGTAAACCTGTTCTGGTACAACCCCTGAATAGGATTTGGAACCTGAAAATGAGCATAATACCACCTCTTTAATGTTGTTTTTAATTGTCTTTGTAGATTTGTCTTGAGGTGTCCATTTAACACTCATCACTGCTCTATGTATGAGTCGCTTAACTGGTTACAGCCTAAAGCAAGAAGGGAATTTCACTGGATAAAGTTTATTTTCAAATGTGTTTACTTTAACTGTCCTCCATACTTGAAACAATTTTTAGTTCTTTGTAGAGTTCCATATAGACTCAGACATCCCTTTTTTATTGTACCAATAACTTTTACTGTAATTGAACTGTAGCTGGACAGAAATCATTTCAATATGAAGCACCATGTGATTGGAATAATCTTTATTCTTCCCTAAGATCTATCAGCACTTTTCGCTGTTTCTTGTCGTCTTTAAGTCTGTCTCTTAAAACAGGATGTTCATGTTATAAATGCTATCAGGTATAACTATGTTGGTTTGTTATACATAACGCTTACACTCGGAGTAATTAATAATTTGATTTGTTTTTGGGTTGAATGTTAGTTGATTTTCAATTGGTATAATTTAGGGCTGACCCTGAATAGTCGAAGATTCGATGCTTCGATGGGCAGAGCCTAATTTGACTGTCAATCTCACAGTCGAAGCTTTGCTACGAAATGAAGATCATGCCATTTTGGTGATATGGGTGTGCTCAACATCAGATTTTACATTCATACTGAAGTAAAAAATTACCTGGTTTTAAAAACACTTAAGTAATCCAAAATAAAAGTACTACACATCAAAATCTATTGAGCTTACAAAACGTAATCTATCTTTTTAAATTCACTCAAGGCAGGTTTGAATACAGCATTGTGAGTTATAGTGAATCACAACTGATTTGCAAGAGGACAAGTAGGATAAGGCTGCGTTATTGCTCTGCTGTTGTGGTAGTATCCCCTTCAGACCGTCTGACAGACATAGAACCCCATTTGGGACTTTGGGCATGTTAAGACGAGACAAGGAGGTGGAAACCAAACCTAACTGAAACAGTTCTCAATTCACAATCTCACCAAAAACCCACACATGTTAACTTCAGCACCTCTCATAAAGTGCAGCTCACAGTCCCAAACAGAGCAAAGTTGGCTTCAGTTTTCAGATGTTTGTATTCCAAAACTCTACCAGCTACGTTACCACTCAGTCACAAACTGTCTGCAACTCACAGTGCAAAAACAGTGCTGCTGCACAGTCACACCTGAAACCACAATGCTCTCACTACAGTCCTCCCTCTTTAATAAGCCTGAATGGAAACCTTTTCTAGAAAAGTCTAGTGCCGGTTTGAACAGACCTCTGTGCACTAACTCAGACCTCATGAAGTCTGATAAGACTGGGGGCCAATCTGCTGGGTCATTGTGTCATGTGCTCGTACTGGCTGAGGCTGCCTGTGTTTGACCTGGGTCTGTGGGACCTGCTAAAGACGTCTGGACTGGGTCTGTGCTGGTACTGGCTGAGGCTAGATGTGGATCAGCTGTGCTTGTACTGGCTGATGATCCAGCATCTAATCTACTGACAAACTTAAGCATAGCCCCTGTAAATTATAGATATTTTCAAATACATTTTCAAATATAAAATACTATTTATAAAATGACTGGGCTGAATATGTGATGCTTATTATTTACTGAGATATGTTCATCCAGATTGCCCAGTCTGCCACACTAATCAGCTTTTTAATAGTCAACGGTGAATCCATCTTGCATTAGTCGAGAGTTGTAACTAAACTTCACTGTCTTGTTTTAAAATTATGTATGAGGAGTGCCCTCACATCCTGTCTGGACTGGTCCCACAGATGTTTCTTGCTGGAATGCGCGAGTTTAATTACGTGCGCGTGCGCAAATGAACGCATTTCCAACGCGGTCATCTTTTTCTGAACTAGTTTATAAACACCGTGGTCCTTGGCGTTGATAGTTATGTATATAATAGTTATGTTTCACTCAACATTGTTCACTCACAGTCTGACAAGCAACCAAGACACAGAGAGACAAGAGCTGCACTGCTGAGTAGGTTAGCAGGACAGACAGATTCACAGCAGCTGCACATTAATATTTGGCTACATGTTGTCTGCTGACCTCAGACTTTGAGAGAAGATAACACATGTTTACCTGACGTTAACGCAATTCACTCTCACTGAGTTTTTTCTTTTCTCGTTCCCAGAAGGATAGTTCCTCTTCATCCCCTCATCATAGTTGTAAACACTGGCTTTGCCCTTTGACATGAGAGTGAGGTGGGGCCGTCCAGCTCTGCTCGGGGGTGACCTGATTTCTATCACTGCATATGCAGCTGTCACATCAGCTGGGAGAAGTTGATCCAAGTTGGCTTTATCAGTTTCACAGTTGTTTTTCAATGCTGCTCCACTCAGGTGTGCTGCATAGGCGACTAACAACAATGGAAGGAGGTCTCATGCAGAATGTAACGGAGTAAAAAGTCGGATATTTGGCTTTGAAATGGAGCAAAGTGAAAGTAAAATGTTGCAGCAACTAAAAATACTCAAGTAAAGTACAAATACTGAATAAAATTACTTATGTACAGTAACGAAGTAGGCTACTTATACTTCATTACATTCCACCACTGGTATTAACTGAGGTGTTGAGTGTTGGTGAGAGTGGGTGTGCCTGTTATCTATAAATGTGTAATATATGTAGTTTTGTGATGTTCTGTTTTGTATTTGTTCATTATGTATTTGTGTTATAGGACCCCCTTGAAAATGAGATGCTGCATCTCAAGGGGCCATCCCTCAATAAATTCAATTAAATTTCCTCTACCGCCACCAGCAGGCCAAAGTTCTTGCCTTGTGAAATACCTCAGCATCTACGTGACAGACAGACATTCATCATCCCCAGATGATGAATCCTAAAGACTTAGTGATCATCAGACTTAACCTAATGCCATTATCAGCTAAACTAATGACATTCCCATCAGCCTCTGCTGTACTTTGTATGCAGTGCCAGTTAGCTAATATTAGCATGCTAACATGCTAAACTAAGATGGTTAACATTATACCTGATAAAAATCAGCATGTTAGTATTGTCATTGTGATTGATTGTGACATGTTAGTATGTTGATGTTAGCATTTAGCTCAAAGAACCACTGTGCTAAAGTATAGCCTTACAGAGATGCTAGCATGATCGTGCAGGCTCCTGGTCAACTGACAAAAAGACCTCTCTGCCCTGTTTCTGTTGCACAAATGAAACTTTTGCTTGTCTTCTGACTTTTGAAATAGTGTTAAATTAAATCTTCAACAGTTAGTCGCTGAAGGTGTATCTGCGTTTTGAAATGATAAGGAGCGCAGACCACTTCAAACATCTTCTTTTGATACTTTATTGATCCCCTGTTGCTACCCACTTTCCACAGTCTACATGTTTGTCAGTTCACAAGAACAGCTATACAGCAGTACTTTGGAGCTGCTGGTAATTCTGTCTGTTGCTCAAGGGCACTACAGGGAAGATGTTTCCAGACCCTGGAATTTGATCATGGCCTCCAATTAAGCAGTGGTCTCCCTACCTTCTCCTACTTCTCACATTCATGATTTCAACAGCCAGAAAACCCAGGACGGTTACAGAATATCATTAGCCTAATGGACGGGAGTGCAGGATGGCAAGAATGAATGATTGTATTACGGAGCCATTTGCAGCAGACTGTACATTGACATAAATAGTGCAAACAAACAATAACTGTCCATGTGCCTATTCTTCTGTATTGTGATGCCTTGCTGTGTGATACATGGGTTCAAGCCGGGGTTAAGAGACAGATGCTCTCGTTGGCCCTTGTGTCAGACTGAGTGGGTTGGGTGGGGGCTAAGTAGCTGGGAACTGGATTTAGACACAACTCCGCGATCCGCCAGGACCACTCCGCAAAAAATACAAGGAGGAGATAAGAGAGAGAGGGATAGAGACAGTGAGAGAGGATACATAGAGAGGGAGAGAGCACTCAGCTTTTCTTTCTTTCCAAGCCATCTTGCCAAGAATGCTTGAATGGAGCCATTGTGAAGACTAGTATGGGACAGTTTAAATTATAAAAATAAGAACTAGATAGCTAGCCTTATAGTTTGTAAAGCAGTGGTTTCCAAGCTGGGGGTTGGAAAGCGGTCTTGCGATAATTTCTGGTTTGGGAAATAACACTAATTCTTTCAGTTTTCAATGTTTTGTTTGTGCCTCTGTATAGTATTACCTCTAAAGGCCTCTTAAAAATTATTAAAATGAAATATAAAATGTATGAGAAGAGGAAATCACTCTTCAATTAAACTGCACACAACTCAGACATTGTTTCATTTAAACAGGTGACAGGCGAAAAAGGTTTCGACCCACTGATCTAAAGAATGATGGCAGCGGTGAAATGTTTAAGAGGCGTTTATGTCTGTGTACACTGAAGCTCAAGTCATTTTGTGATTCTGATCTCGTGCTACTTTGTATTTGCAAGTAACTGATGTTATTAAACCAGTCTGTAACAGACTCTAAATGACCCATTTGTATGAAGGAAATAAGCATATTTGATTTGTCAGGATTTTGAATGAAGTCATTAAGTGCTGAAGTCATGGAAATTATGTTAATTGTTATTGATGCCACTCCATGATTGCCAAATAATAACCGATGATATGCTGCTCACATTATCACATTTACATGTTGCTCTCAATGGCAGCTCATTAGCGACGGCGCCGTGACGCCGGGCCTATCAGGATCCACTCTCACCACCTGCACACTTGGAGTCTGGGAGCTTTGGGAGGGATAATCTGCAGGGTGCCATCACAGCTTTGGCCCAAAGAGCGCCGTTGCAGCCTTGTCACGTCGAGTCAGTCCCGCTTCGTCTCTTTCCTCTCTCCGTCTTCCTTTTTTCGGTCAGGTGATGCACGCACAGAAAAAGCCCGGCCGTCTGCATCCGGAGCCCTAACGCTCTCTGTCAGCTGGCTGTCCCTGCGGTCACAGTGGAGATTCGTCTTTCTGCTGACGTCCCTTCTGTGTGGCAGAGAGTTGCCAGCCCCAGCATTCTGAAAGGCCTGCCATGGCCTCAAGGCAACGGAAGCAGGTAAACATAGGTACGTCAAGGCAACACTGATCTGTTAGTAAATGATCAAAAGGCCAAATTACCAAATGATTACCTTCTGGATCTGATTCCTATGCTAATCCATCAAAAAAATCCATAGAAACAAATGTGCACACACACACACACACATACACATCATTACAGATACTAAAACACTGGAATCTTTTAGGTTTCCTTTTTTTTGTTGTTCTAATTAATACGCCACGTCTTGGGCACACTTGAGGTAATTAACATTGTTTTTTGCCAGCTACACACAGCAGATGGTGATTGAAAATAGAGGGATGAGTCGCTCAATCAACCACCATTTGTCTGTAGCCATTAATTATCTAGCGAAGAATACATTCAGTCCCCAAAGTTGATAGTTTGGGGGGAAGAAGAATACTGTCCTTCTGTTCCTCATTACTCTTTAACAGGAGAAACTGCTGAAACTAGAATGCCGGATAGGGAGATTGCGATTTTAATAGCACAGTCATTATCTTCTCCCATAAGGTGGCATACGATGGAAGGCTTGTAGAAAAAAAAATGATGCTAAGAAAGAAATGATTTCATTAAGCCAAGCAACATTTAGTGGTTCATTCTATTCAAATTCATCAAAGACCACTTTCAGAGACATCATGGGGACATCATGCTCAGTTTCTTTCAAGATGATGGGTCCAGAAACCGCAGCAGGAAATACTTTTCTTATGATCAAAAGAGCCAGTGGGTCACATGACCACTACAAGAAAACACCACAGGCCATGTGACATAACTAATGATCCCCAGTTTGTACATGCAGTCTGATTGGAATAACAGCCTCCTGCCTGCAGCTCAGGCAGTCCCGATATTTCAAGATTTTGCTTCTTCCTCCAGTTCTGGCAATGCCAGTGGGTTTTTGCTTCACTTGAGCACTCCAGGAGTGGCGAGTTCTGCCTGGTAACAGATTAGTATTACACGCTCAGCTTATATGAACTCCTCTAAAAATAAAAAAGGGCTACAAGAAGGACAGAAGAGCGACACAAAGTGAAGAGGAGTTTGGGGGATTGAGCAAAGCAAAACCTTGAAGGGACAATAGAGGCAGGAACTCAGCAACACGGCATCATATCCCTGGCATCATTTCTTTGATGTTATTTTGTCATCGGCAACTGCTCCCTAATCCTATGTCTCTGGAGCACTATAATCTTGTTTTTATTCTCTCTGCCAGCCTTGTAGTCAGAGATAATCAGTGTCACCTAACTTTAATTATTCTGATAGAATCATAGATAAATTGTTGCTTCAATGTCAGTTGTTCTCTATTGAAACAGAAGGGAAATTTGTACTCTTGATGTATCTCGTGTGAGGATGAGAATATATATATATATATATATATAAAAATAAAAAAAGAGTTCTTGATAGTAAATTACCGGTAGGACTGCTCATGTTCCACCTCACAGGCTTTAATTACCTAGTCTTAGGTAGTCTAATCTTATTATCGAAGACTGCTTTTTCCACACCCTAACCTGCTTACATGATATTGTGACAGTCAGTAGAAGGGTGATATCCTCATAAAAGGGCTGGCGAAATTGTGCAGGCTTTTCATTTTCAAGTTGCTCTCGACTGCTTGCCCACCAAAATACTAAGTATTTACCCATTCTTGTCACATAGCTGGAAACAAAGGCTGAATAGTGAGGGCCATTTTCAGGCATTTCAACAGCATCCGACACAGCAGCCACAGCTAGATGCCAAATAAAATACAGGGCTACACAACTCAGCGGCAACATCTCAGTGTTTGTCCCACAGAGAGCCCAGCCCCTTCAAACCCCATTATCTCCAAGGCTACCACTTACTTCCAACTGGAGTAGAGATAGCTGCTTATCTACTGGTTAATAATAAAAAAGACACATAACAGATAAAAAAGCCATCCTATCGTGATGGAAAGAGAGAGGTGGGAGAGAAAAAAGCCGTCAGGGAGCAGAGAGATTTCCAGGGACAGTTTCATTCTGTGGAAAGGGCAAGCAGAGGGAGACCTCCCGCTGTAATGCGGCAGCCAAGCCGAAATGAAAGCCAGCCGCTCTCTTCTCTGGGGCTAAACAGCGGCCTTAATAAAAAACACAATCAGACCCCCAACCTTAAAGTTTAATGCACATTCTTCCCATATTTCTCTTTGCACCAGTAAAAAGGGACATGGTGGAAGCTCCCCGTGTGATCCCAGCTCCCAGGCTAAGATGTGTGCGTGTGTGCTAAAGAAAAAAAAAGGGGGGTTGTTATAGTCATAATGAAGCTCCATTGAATATCAAGTACACCATCAACTCACTATAGCTCTCCATAGCGTTAATGAAATTGTTCCCCCCAACTTTTTAATTAACTTGCAGAGTCGTGGTGTGGAGTCAAGTTGTGGACACAGACAAAGACTACTGTGTTCTCTCCCAGGTGATATGAATATCAAAGAGGGAAGTTGCTCTGAATTAAGCTGAGTTTCTTTATCAGGGGAGAAACTTCAGAGAGAGACAGATGTGCTGAGGATGGGCTTGTGTCATTCCTCCTGCATCAGTCAGCTTTCATTCAACACTTTGATATATAAGCGCAGGAGGAAGGGATGATGAATTTATTGTGAATCCGCATTTGCAGCATGCGTTGTTTTCGTAACTTTTAAATCTTCCTTTTAAAAAACTTCAAGGATGTCTCCTTGATAGTAATCAGAGAGAGCACAAATCATAATCATTCCACAGCGCTGACTGAAATTGGTACAACAGTGCTTGATGAGCGTACATTCATCACAAGGAAAGGAAGATAATAGGGAAGCCACTGAAAGAAAAAAGTTTTTTTGTTTTTTTTTCAAACACATTTCCCTTTATTGGCATGGTGAGGCTGATGAGAATTGCACATAAAAAATGAAATTCACAAGAAAGTCGTACAATAGGTAGAACCACAAAGGCATTGGTAAGGACTTGGCAGAAGGCAACGTGGATAGGACACAAACAGGTAACAACCCAGAGCGACCCCCCCGATACGCACACACACACTTCCAGAAACACACGCGTACCTGCCCAAAATCACAAACTCATACATACATACATACAGTACATTTGCTCATACACATATTGTCCTTCCAAAAGAAACATGATTACCCAACAAACGTTTAAGCAGTGGCAAAGTCCTCAATAGGTCACATTATTAAAAAGTCCGCCACAAGTTGAAATTTGAACCATAAGGTGTTATAATATATATTGCTACTCTAGGCAATTTACAAAGCATTTTTTTTTTTCATTACAATGATTAAAGCCACATCTATCAAATGGGACACGACACCATTACCCAAACGCTATACAGACAGCAAAAAAGTAAAACAATGTCCTAAAACACAGGTAAAGGGTTTTTTAATCCATCCCCCGACCAATTTTTGTCGCTTTGCATCATAAAAATTTGCCGTTTTCTTGTCTCCACAGTCAAACTCCATGAAAGGAAGCCTGTGATCAGCAAAGCTTTCATACAAAAGACTTTTCTTTCCTGTGATGGAAGCTGGTTCTCTCATTACTTCGCTCGTGCTAGAAACGGGATATTAATTGAACCAGAAACCGCAAGGTTACCTTTTATGTCATGTCGACAGCGCTGTGATATCTGGACTGTGAGTGGGGGTGGTGTGCGGAGAAGTGGGGTGGCGATGGAAAGTGGTGCGGCATGCGATACATTGTTGAGTAGTTTTCCCTAGGCTTATAGAATGTCATTTAAAATCTGCCAGTTAAGACAGCTGAGAGGCACATATCCAAAGTGGTATATACTGCACCGACTGTCATCCTGTAATAGCCATGCACTACACAACAAACAGTTTCAACTCGACACATTTTACACACAGGGTGGAGTTAAGAGTCAGTCACGTTTGCACAGATGTCACAAGGTAATGCGTGCATTACAATCACATAGACTCAATTACATCTTAAAGGGAAGAGCAGAAGGTTGGAACGGGGACAATCAAGTGTTTACCGCACAGGGAAATGTCACGGTGATGAAATGCCAAGATACTGAAATGGAGTCATCCTAGCTAACAGCGACTGGGTAATGGGTCAAGTCCAAAAATCACACAACAATAGGAGCTAAAATACAACTCTGAAAAATAATTTATTGCTTTTTATATAGTTTTTTCCTTCATTTATATTATTATCATTGTTATAATTATTAATAATCTTGTAATTATTGTGAATAATAATAGTAGTATCATCATGTATATATATATATATATATATATATATATATATAGAGCACATCAAATACAAGAGCTTTAAAAAATTCAGGAAAAAGGAAATTGTAAACTTTTGTTTGGCATTCACATAATCAAGCGTGAGTGGAGCGATGACAACAAGTGTTTACAGTGGTACAACAAAATTCCTGCAAAATCATTTTATTGCTTCATGTTCTGCTTCTGAGTGAAAAGAAAAACCAGCAACGTGATGCAGATCGGTATCAGTAGTGGAAACAGAAATCACTAAAATGATGAGGGGCTGACTGCTGGAGTGATTAGCTGAATGTTTTGATTGTTTTGGAAAGGCATAGAAGGTAATATTATCCCCCACCAAACCATGTATTGTACACCCTGTCTAGTGATTGTAAGTTAAATAACACAGATCGAAGGACAACATAAACAGTAAATAAATTTCATGAGGCACGCCATGTAAAATGGAGCCCATAAATATTCTTGATTCAAATATTAAAATAAATAGATAAATATGTGTTTGTACTGATTGAAAAGATTTGAATGCAGTATTCTCTCTCACTTAAGGTAATCAAAACGAGAACAATACAAAGCAATGAAATCAAACCGAGTTGCTTCAGAATAATTAATAAAAAATGGGGTACCTTTTTTTTTTTTACAATCATGAAAAACACGTTAAAAATGCATTTTACACTGGTTGTATAAGCAAAAACACTGATTGAGAAACTTTATAAACAGAGAAAACTATACATGGTTGACTGTTTTTTTCCCCAACAAAATAACTTAAAAAAAGGACGTTTGTTCACATGCTCCCTCAAAATGAGCAGTCGGACACATCTTTTTTTCTTTTTTTTACAATCATATCATGTCTGCTAAACATCATGTAGGTGTACAATATGTTTTACAGTATTGTAATGACTACAGATCAACATTCTGAATTAAGAAATTTTCTCCTCATTTTTAAAAAAGGCTGCATTTTACAGTGCATAGCTGTAACAAATAAAGAACTTTATCCTATATGTACATAAAATAAAAATATTCCTTTTTATAGTATTTGTAAATACACGGCTACATTTCTCCTTAAAATGTAGACAACAATGTTACCTTGAGAATTTTACCTCCAAGATACAATTCCCTATCCTCTTGTTTGTAATGTAACACTCGATCCAAACACCAGATTTCAAAGAAAAAGAAAATGAAAGAAAAATCAAAACAGCAAAAGAAAACAAATCTGGTTGAACAAGCTCCATGTTTTCACTCCCAAAGAATTGTGGGTATTGTAGAGCTTGGAGGGAAAAAAAATCATTAAAGTTTTTTGTTTTCTTATTCTTTCACTGATGGTTGTACAGCAGTAAAGTGCACCGAACGTGTGCACCGGGTTCTGAGGGCTCACCGGCTTTCTCAGAATGAAACGTCTCTTTCCAGCTCTTCAGCAGCTATGTTCATGTAAACTTCATTTGTGATATATTAATTTAAATTGATATATATGTCTATAGACTTATTCTTATATACTCTAGGACAGAGTGTAAAACTTCTGGTAGTCTCGTCGTCAAAGGAGCGAGAAACAACAGTGAGGTATCAGAAGTCCCTCTTTGTGACAGACAGCAGGTGCCGCTGAACCGGTTACCTTCTCAGGCTGCGCTGCGCCTCCCTCAGCAAGCTGTCAAAATCCATGGAGTCATACTTGCTTTTTGTGGAGGCTGGATCAAAGTCGTCCGAATGGGAGTCTGAAAGAGGCAAGGTGGATTGTGGTCAGTGTTGAGCAGAACAGGATTTCTTTGAATATGCACATAAAACAAGAGGTTGACCTTTGTGTTTTCAGAAAAACATTATAGTCGGAGCTCACAGAATATTCTGCATTTACACCTTTGATGCTCGGTCATGTGTAGCTCAGTATTAATCTGATAGATCCTATGCTATTGAGCTGGAGAGTTTTGAGATCTGCATCTTCCTAAAAAAGAAACTTTGTCCCTGTCTTTGACTACATTAAGTGTAGTGTTGTCAAATTTCGTAATGTGAAAATCTGATAAGAAATACAGGCTAATACACAGTCCATGAATGTGCAGTCAGACTTTCAAGTTTTACGAGGGGCTGGCCACAATAAATTGATAATGAATCAATCCACATCTGCATGTTTACATAGCAACTACTACCAAAGAATTTAAACAGTAAGTTTTTTTATTTTTTACAAAGACTTAACAGATGTGAAAGCATAGCCTTCTGTCTGTCCATCTCTCATACAGAATGTCCCATTTTTCCTGATCAACCTGATAATACATAAAGAGTATCTTATCTCTGCCAACAGACAGCTTCACAAATGGGGTCCCCAAAGGGCCCAGCAGCACACATTTCGAGAGCTTTGAGAAATGGCAATGGCCATGGCTGCTCGAAGACAGCAGTCGTGATCTAATGCAATGGCCAAGGGCTGGATTGTGTCATGCTGCGCACCTTGAGGGATAAAAAATACCCCGGTGCTCTACTTAAAACTAATGGACAGTGTCTCAGAAAACACACAAAAAAGAAGCGCAAGCCTATAAGATTGAGAAGACTGGGAGAGGTTTAGATACCACACTATTATAAGAGTCTTCCTTTCCTCTCAATCTCTTTATCCTGTGCTATCAGTATAGGGACGGCCAAAATAGCCTATTCCTGACAGTGGCGGTTGACTGAAGGCCTTTCCATTTCAGCAGACTGATTAGTCAATCTCGGCATAATGTCTATCCTCAAGGCTTTAGGATTAGCAACTGTTTCCCTGTGTGTCAATTTCTCATCATGTCCTCCCTTTAAAAGCTGATGGCTTCAAGCATGTGCTTTGAAAATGTATAGTAAATGCTTCATTTATTGAGGAAAGTGCTCTTTTTCTCTGGAGTGACCCATTGACCCTCTTGCATCGGGGCATTTTACATTCCTGACCTCACAGCTGCTGACAAACAAATGTCAGAGGAAAACCTGATGCATGAGTCAATACCTATCTTACATGGCATCAAAAGGAGGAGATAATCTTTTGTGGGTGCGCAACAATTAATGTAATGGGCAATCTCTCGTTTAGGTTTCAATATGGCCGCTCAATTATCGCCACCCAACAACTGCAACAAACAGAAGAGAAGAAAGTACCTTTTTTTCCCCTTAACATGTCAAAAGTAGGGCATCTTGCCAGAAGAAAAAGCCTTGATTTCATTGATATCTTGCATTATTTATCAAATGCATCATTCAACCCTCAGCTGCATCCATTTCAGTACAGATTCTGTATCTAATCAAAATAGAAGCCACGTATATACATTGGCTACATACACGCATGTTTACTCGAAGGAATCACTTACATTAGATGAATTCTGCTTTACTGCAGTCTGCCACAACCTCCCGGCTCCCAACAAAGGGAGTAGGTATGCATAAGTAGGCATACCTAGGTATGCTCCAACAATGGCCCCTCCCTCTACATACACCGTGCCACATCAAGACTCTACCTCCTTTGGGCCTCATCTCTTTTCTTGTCTTTCTTACTCCACGTAATTTCATCTCTACTCCTCCCTCCTCTTTTCCTTGCTCTTAAAGTGATTCCCACGGCCACGCACATATATCCAACAGCAGATGAAAATGCATCATGTGTACAGCACATGTGCTTTCTCCCTAGCGTGTTGCGTTTCATTTGAACAAAGTAGAAACAAGCATCCCATGTCCACATGAGTAATGCAGTCTGACTTGTTTTCCTTAAGATACTGAAGCTACTAGCAAGGAGGAAATTAATCTCTATTCTTGGTATGTTCATAGACTGACCTCTGAACCTCTCTTTGCCCTTTTGAGCCGCAAATGCCTGGTGGACACATTCAGGGCTGTAGGAATTTTTGACAGCACAGAGATGGGTCTCTTTTGATCTGCATCACTCAAGCCTTTTTTTTTTTATTTCCCCCCACCCTTTTCACTGACAGTCCTCACAGCTATGCAAATATACTGCATGACCGCAGGGGGCTGATGGAGAGAACAACAAAGCTGCACTTACCCAAGTCTGTGTAATGTGATTTGCAGAACTCCTCTTGCCCGCCAAAGCACAGCTCGAATTGAGGCTCGTTTGACCTGCGTAAGGTGTGTCCGTTCTCAAGGGCGGCAAAGGCGTCACAAGTGTAGCGGTACGTGATGAAGCCAAAATTGTCCCTGGTCAAGAATAGAAAATGATACGTCAGAGTGAAGCTGTGGGGCAACAATAACTGAACAGGGGGCCTTGTCTTAGATGAAGATCACGCTATTTATATGCAAAAGAGAATCAATAAAAGTGTATCTTTGGGGCTCCATAGGCCTAGAACTGGATGGATCAGGTAGACGCTTTGAGACTGCAAAATCTCTGTCTTTGTCTTAGACCTTCAACACTTTGTTTTAAGTTCAACAGTAACAGCAGTTTCCTTTACCCGCACACTAACAGCAGACTACCTTATAGATGCACACACACATGCACAGAAAGTCCTGGGGCCTTACCCATCGTCCCTCAAGTTCACTGCACATTCTTCAATTTCGCCAAAGACTTCAAAGCGGCGCTTCAACTCTGTCCGGGTGCAGTCGGACCTCAGTCGCCCCACGTAAACCACCCGTCTCTCCTCCTGCTCGTTAAGAGGAAAGACAGAGCAGAGGAAGGAGATTAAAAGGGGGAGTCTGTTTTTCCTTTTTCCCCATCTCTTTCTTCACCGAGCCCTAATGAATTGGTCTTGATCACTCCTGTGGATACCGCAGCTGACTTTAGGCCCCCGTTTTTGTCCCTCTTCTCTGCCTGTCTGTTGTGTTCCTCTGTGATTGGTTCAGCTTGCTTCGCGTTATCTGATAGAGTTGCAGATAGAGCGCCCTCAGTCTGCCTTGGCACTACAATTCCTTTTTCTCTCTGCAACTCATCAACTAGAGGCAGAGTGATTTTTATCAAACGATGCCATGTCTTAAGTTTGGGGCTGCTTCTTCCTTTTGTGAAGTCTAAAAATAACGCTGTGGGGTGACTCAGCCGTATGTCAGAAAAGCCTGTTTCTTTCTTTCCAATGCACAGTACGCAGCAAACTAGGCATGGTTGCTGAATGAGTGGCCTGTTAACATTTTAAGGATATTCATTTCCAGGAGAGAGGGAACATTAAGAGCGGCAGCAGAGAGCCACAGGGCAAAAAACATGGATTTCCTTGAAGCTTAGAGGACAAGGGGGTCATAGTGGAATAATTTAGGAACAAACTGCACCAGGCTGCAATTACAGCTTTTGAGTAATTTAATTGCATCTGCTAATCATATAATACAGCACAAGCCTGGGGCTATGGTATATCACTAGTATTATTTATTTATTCATT
The DNA here is from genome assembly GCF_014851395.1 of Micropterus salmoides. Classification (NCBI taxonomy): domain Eukaryota; kingdom Metazoa; phylum Chordata; class Actinopteri; order Centrarchiformes; family Centrarchidae; genus Micropterus; species Micropterus salmoides. The sequence goes on along the minus strand of NW_024041150.1, from coordinate 22,111,649 downwards.
CATTTACTTGCCATTACTAGGGCAAGCCCACTGAGGCCCGTTGAAATTTTGAATGCTTTCTTGAGGGTAGTCGTAACATGTATGTAAATTAGTTGCCTGGTGCTAAACCCAAAGTTCACCTTTGCCCCGTTAGACTTATATAAAGTAGCCGAGAAAAATACAAATTAACTACAGATGACTGTTTCTACGCCCCCCCCCCCCCTCCCCCCAACTCTTTTTAATGCTTACATACTGTTTGAGACAAAAAAAAAAGTATTTGCTGAATTAGGGGTTTAGTTGCTGACAACTGATAAATAGGCAGGCCTTTTCTTGATGGCACCCTGAGGGCTGCCTGTGTGTGTGGGTGAGCGAGTGAGTTAGAGAATGAGGCAAAAACAGAGAGAGGAGACAGACAGACAGACAGACAGGACGGGACGCTTTCACATCCCTGGCCTCCCAAACCTTGTTTGACAGCTGGGGCTTTACTGCTCGTAATTGTTTGTCTTTCCATCTCTGAAAATGTATGCATGCCAAGCCAGCTTTGCATTACTGCATCATTTAATGTGTGCTTTATCAACGGGTGGTAGGAGCGTTACCCCGCTGGAAACCTGAGTAATTTCACACTGAGACATGGAGAGCGGAGATATGGGAGAAATGGGATAGTCCCTGCATTAGGCTGAATTTTGAAATAGATACAGAAGAAGGGAAAGAGCTAAAGAGAATCAGTGGCTATTTCCTTTTTTGTCCTTTCCCCGTCTTGCTCTCCTAGTTTCTGTTCCACTATTTTCACATTTTACCCCTGTGGTGTGATTAATAAGAGTCGACAGTGTTTCCAGACGACAGAGACGTTAAAAATACACAACCCGGAGATAAAGAGGAAGGGCCTGTCGCCTGAATCATTCAGGAACTCACTTTGTATGTATTCTTTCAGTAGGGATACGCTGTGGCACATGGCACTGGGCTGGAGGCTGTCTCATCCTAAGGTGTCTGCGCATTTGCAGGAATTTGTACATGTGCCACAGCAGTGATTGCATGTGGGGGGTTTTAATCAGCATTGTTAGGAAAGATGTAAAGTCAAGCATAGAAAAAACAAGGAGAGAGAAAATTAGGTGGCACGTCAGTTGACTCACTATTGCTTTTTGCCTTTGCCTCTCTCGCTGCTCAGCCCTTTCAAACTCCCGCTTCTCATAGTCTCGGCGATACTCCTCCCTCCTCAGCCTCTCGTGCTGGTACTCCTCGTAGCTGTCATACCTGTGGAGGAAAGAATACTTATGACATAACTGTCCGAGCTCGTCTTCTTCCTGTTGATGTCTATGAAGAACATCTGCCAGGATTCACCAAGGGGTAGTCCACACTTTTTTCAACACTGATGGTTGAGAAGGGGGTTGCAAAGCAAAGGAAATGGACATGTTAATAAGATGTCTCTTCGCTATCGCTATGATTACGGAGCCCGCGGGATAGGCCCGCAGGAGTGCCGGCGAGCAGCGCGGTCGGGGAGCTAGGCAGCTGCAACTGTCAGCACAACTTCACATGTCATTACTTTCTGCTTAGTTAGGGCTTCATCAAGAAGGAAAGTGCAACTTTCTCCCCCACCCCAGACTAGCAGAAGACGTGTCCGTTAAGTTTTCGACTGATGAGCGACTCTCGGGCTTGTCGGGTGTCATTAGGCCTGTGGGTGCCAAATCAGCTCGGAGCACTGAGATGGTGTCAGTCTCTCTCTCTCTCTGCACTGTGCCAGTACTTCTCTGCATATGAAATGGTCCCCTCTGCAGTGGCTCACAGAAAACTACAGAGGCACTTAGTTGAATAAGCGTCATTATACAGCTGGGGGCGTCAATTCATGAGTGAAGTATGAATGTGCATCAGTATGACTGGGGATTCTTTTGTCACTAGTCCAATAAAACATGATCAATTAAACATATTTGCCCTGAATGTTTGTCATGGGGCCCCTGTGTGGATGGGACAGACTGCGGAAAAGCGTTGGTCTTGATGTGAAAAGGGAGTGAGAGAGAAATGAGACTATTTCTGAGTGCTGACAGGGAAAAGTTACTTTCAGTGGATTTGTCTGTAGTGAATGATTTTTATTGCTTTATTTCAGCCTTCCTTGCACATCATAATGAGGTATTTTGGCAGGCAGTTACTAAGAATAAACATTTGTCCCAATGTGAAGTACGCAACCAAACAAAGGTTAAGGACATATAAAATTGGAGGGTAAATAATTCATTTAAAATAATCACCTTGGCCTGCGGCTAAGAGGATAACGAGACTGAGGGTGAGGGCTCTTGTGAGTCCTGGAACGAAAAGTGCTTGAATCTGTGTTGTGACAAGACCTGTGGGAAAACAGAAAATGTTAAAATATTATTTTTAGTGACACCTAGGGATGCTGTTCATCTTGTACATGAAAAACAAAATCATCTAAATACTTGTGAAACTTGCCCTGGATAATGTGTTCTTGGCTTTGGGACCCAATTCAACTTCTTTGATATTCACAAGACCCATTTAGATGTTAATTCCAGATAAAAGCATTCTGTACTCTCCTAGGCTTGTCCTCACCCATGGCCACAGAAAGTGTGCAGAATTTTCTACAGAACTTTTGTGCACACCTGAGCTAGCATATACAGTACAAGCACCTGCTATCTGTGTTGTATGAGGAAATGGTCAATACTGTAGGCTCTAGTGGCCTGACTGTAGATCGTGTACCTCTGCACTCCTTAAGCTTCTGATGCTTAATTATTGAAGTGTTGCTGAAGAAGGAAGACCTGAATTATGGAGGGAGAGACGTTTGGGAAGCTCAGTAAAGCAAAGGACTGCCAGTTTGGAAAGATGAAGGATCTTACTCAGTGAAATCTGAGGAGGGAGGAGGGATTTTGCACAAATTCTACATATCTTTTCTTGCATTAAATACTAACACGCTTCTTGTGCTGTCGCTTTCAAAACTCCAATCCCTACCCGGTATTTTCAGAAAGCTTGTCAGTGTCAGATTTTGATCAACTGCCTTGAGACTATTACTGTATAATTTGAGAGCAAGTTGGTGAAGAACAAGGGCCCGAACAGAATAAAGTGATTCTATTGGCTCTGTGGAGAAAACTGACCTTTAAGTAATCAGGCAAACAAACTGAGTCACTGCACTGGAGTCCTACACTGTGAGGCACTCAATGAACTACTACTGACAAAGTGAATTTACTCTCATCCTTCTCAGTAACTACGGCTTGCCTCTGTTCTTCTACCAAAAAAAACCCCAACAGAAAACCCCTTGGCTCTGATCAAAGGGAAGCATGGGAAATGTAGTTCTTACACAGAGCTATGATGATAGGAGTCTCTTTTGAGGGGGGTTTAGAGACTGCATTCCCACAGCCTGGATTTGGCTTTCATCTCTGGGGATGTAAAAGAGGAGGGTTTGCCACTCAGTAAAAACAACAGCTGCCGCTTAAAACAATAGCCCCGGCATCAAACAAAAAACAGGAGCATGCGAGGGAGTGAGTGAGGAGGGGGTTGAGTGTAAGGAAGACACTCAAATGAAACTCCCTGCCTAGAGATTAAAACTCATACTGTTCAATAGTCCAGTGCCTCTGGCACATTTCATGTTCTGTGTTTTTTCTTTTTTGCTCATTGTGCATTGTTTTAGGGAGATCGCACCGTTCAACTAATCTTTTTCCCCATTGTCAGTTCAGGGAAATTGATGTGCCACCAGGCTTAATAGGCAGAATTTGGTTAGTAACAACTGCAGGCGATTTGGTTAGAATATATTCCACCTCTCTTTCACCTGTTAAATCTCTTTGTGTCCGACTGCATTTAGACCAGGCGAGGCTAAAACTAGCAGGAGGACAAAAACCCAGTTTCCGGGATCAATCCTGTCTGACACCAGCTCTGAAGGCTGATCAGACCACTTCCACACTCCTAAGCTAGACCCCTTTGCCAGCTCTGAGCCCTGTTTAAACTGCATGTGTGGGGAGAAGTCAAGACTCCATAAGAGGTGGGAGGTGTGTGTGTGTTTGTGTGTGTCTAAGAGAGAGAGAGAGAGAGAGAGAGAGAGATGACTTACCAGGAGGAGGGGCGTCTGTCAGGTGAGCTGGAAAGGGAGCGCCTCCGGTAGTGCGAGGAGGAGCTGCGGGAGCCAGAGTGGGAACGAGAACGGGAGCGGGATTCGCTGCTGGTCCAGCAGAAAGGCCTGCTGGGCGAGAGGAGGAGGGAGGAAGGTGGGGAGACGGAGCCTCGTGAAGGGGAGCAGCTGGATGGTGGGGAACAGGAAGGAGAGCAGGGAGGACAGTCAAAGAGTAGGTCCAGAGGGGTGCCCTCCCATGGATAGAGGAAACGATTCTCACGGCCCTCACCCAGCTCTAGCTCATCGTGGAAGGGCAGGAACCCTGGGTGCAGGTAGCTGGAACCAGGCAGCTTCTGAGAGTAGTAGCCATCCTCCCCCTTCTTAAGGGACTGTGGGGCTGCAGATGTATTTGGTTTGCTGCCTGTATCTTTCTCCTGGCCACCCTGGCTACAAAGGGCATGTAAGGGGTGGCCAAAATGCTTGTTGAGTTCTGCTCTGATTTCCTGGTCGCACAGGAGCTTCCGGCTGGTGGCAGAAGGGTGCTTGTCCCTGTCAGTAGTGGCCTCTTGTAAAGGGATGTGGGTGGTTTGTGTAAGGGTCTGCTTCCCCAACCCCTGGACCCGGGCTGCTTCTCCATCCACAGAAGCAAAAATCTGCTGCTTAGCCAGAGGACCAGATGAAGCTGATGATGGAGAACAAGAAGATGAAGATGATGAAGAGGATGCTGGCATGGCTGAGTCCTTACATTCAACATGCCTATCCTCCACTTTGCCTGCAGTAGGCATGTGAGCAGCAGTGGCACCTGATGTGACCGTCACTTCTGCTGCTGTAGTCATGGTGACAGTGGCTGTGCCGCCGTCCTTCTTAGTGCTAGCTGACGCCTGGCAATAGTCATGGTCACTGTAGCCACGGGGCGCCACCCGCTTATTGTTGCAAGTGCTGCGATGCTCCTCAAAGCCACCCCCCACTGTGTGTTGGGTGACGGAGTAAGGGAGGGCGGTGGACGCTTTGCTCAGCTGGGCATAAAGCTCAGTCTGTTCGGGACCCTTCCTGGTGGGGCCCCCGCCTGAGGCACCTGGGGCCGGGGCCAGAGCGCCGGGGCCCAACTCGCTCAACCTGGCTCTTTTGCATGCCAAGGCTGAGGAGGAACATGAAGACAACTTGGTTTTGAGCGATGCTTTGAAAGGATTCTCTTGACTGGCTTTGTGTGGGGGCGTGGTAGGTGGTGTCAGACCTGCAGAGGGAGGAAAAGACAGAGGTTGGTGGAGAGGTGGGGGCAGTAAAATGAAAATGGAACCATAATGCAAACCTCCCCAAATATCCCCCTCTCCCTCCTCCCCTCACCCATCCATAAACTCCGGGGTCAGTTTATGGACAGTGGACACAGATACATGCCTGATTAAAATATTCACTTTCACTTGGCCTAATCCTGATCTCAATTTTATTGCAATCTTGACAGATTAATGTAATGCTTGGTGTAACTTAATACGGTGGTGCTGTAATATGGATGACTTGCCATTCCCTTCTTCTCTGACCTTGGAAAGATTCTTTTTCATGAAAAAATAGCGTGAGACAAAACCCTGTAGAGGACAAACGTAATGCATCCAATGAAAATAATTCAAGTAAATGTATCATATCGCTACCTCCCTCAAATAAATGCCGTACTGGAAAGCAGCCAGTTCATCTGAATAAAACAACTTTTTTTTACCAGTCTAAAAGAACAATCACTGACATGACACCGTGAGTGTTTCCTCAAGATTATCCAGCACCATCTCCCTTTCTTTGAAACAATATAGGAAGATATGTCACTATTCTTAATGTACACGTTAGCATGTCTGTTAATGTCGCAATGGTGAGATCTCATGGAAGCAGAGGAAGTATTGGCAAATTGGTTGTCATTCTTCTCAGATGGCATGTCCCTACTGCTCCCCCCCCCCCCCCAACACATCTTCTGTCCCACCTCCTACAGATTTACAACCACACAGATGGCAGTTATATGGGAAGTCCTGAGATGAGCCCACTTTATAGCATTGTTAATGCACTCACACAAACAGCCGCCACCATTACTCGCATTCTCTCTTTCCTCCTTTCCTCTGGCGTTGTATTCTCCCCTTTTTTCTCTTTTCCTGTCCGCCATCTTCCCTGGATCAATCTCTATTTCTCCCTTTCTCTCTCTCGGCATCCTATACTGTTTCTGTCTTGCATAGAACAAATGTGCCCACACACACACACACACACACACACACACTCGTCACTAACAGTCTCTCACTGGAGTCAAACTCGGGCACTTTGAAACACCTACGCTCTCCCCTCTTCTTTGCCTTTCTTATAATGCACATCATTCTTCCCTTGCTGGTGAATTGCACCAAATGACAGCTATTAGTATCAAATCCAGTGTTAGAGTATGCACGGGGAAGACAGCTTGGCAAAGAAAGTGCGGGAGCCTGATACATATGCAAGTTTCTGAAACCACTTGCTGTGTTTGGAATGCCTGAACGGCTTATCATCGTACTTATTATCTAGATGCATCTGTAAGTAGGACTGCAAGCCCCCACTCCCATCTTTCCCTCTTTTTCTCCCCTCTTTGTCTTCCTTCTCTCAGTTCTGATAGTGATACAGTATATATATACACACACATATATGCATTACCCCAATGAAATGAGCTATGAAAAGGAGAAGGGCGAGAGGGAGCTACACAATGCCTGAGGAACTTCTGTTTCACCAATGAAGCGCCATCTGTCCAAAACAATGTGCGCGTGGGGTCATAAACTAGGAGCCATTAGCGATGGGGGTGAAATAAATTAGAATTAGATAAATATGTGCCTCTCAGTCAAACTTGCTAGTGATGGATGATCTGCAGACACAAACACCAATCATGTAGCCACCGGAGAGAAAACGAGAGAGCAAGTGAGCAAGTCAGAAAGAAAAAGAAGGGCTTTATAATCTTTTCTCTCCTACCGCTGCAAATTGCGAGGGGACCTCGGAGCGAATAACAACTCCATGCTTAAAGAGTTGATTCGACGGTAAGCCATGCAAATAGCAACACAGACAACCCCAGTGTCATGAGATACAGTAATTAAAGACAACACGGCAGCACAGGCTAAATCTATTAGCTTGGCAGAGATTAGGCCAGTCACATCCCAGGGGGCTGCCTGTTGTCGCCTTTACTGTACCTCTCCGAGAAGTATCAAGAAAACATAGAGCCAACAGTCAAAAAATTGTTTGATAAATGATTATTTAGAATCAATCATTTATCATTTGGCTCGGTACATGGTGTACAGGTCTATGTTCAACTGATAATTAAATTTATCTTTCTGTGAAACTGGAACCAGTACTACTACAACTCATCATAAAGGCATAAAATAATATGTTACCTCCAGCAATACATGGAAAATTCCATCATAGAGTTGTCGACCTGCCATTAAAGGTGGAGGGTGGAACCACCCACCTGGCTAACTTCCATCTGGTTATCAGTAACACCACCATAATATCTATTGTAGATGAATGTTACTCTAAATCAGCAAAGGACATGTCACCTATAAGCTTTCACCTCCACTTACTGGGATCTATGTCCATCCGTCTCATACAGCAAGAGACTCAAAATCTAATCCCTAAGTTGGAAAGGGTCTCAGTAACCTGGAGCTTTCTGGACTAATGACTTTCCTGCTAATATTCAATCCTAAATTTGTACAGGATGGTGAAATCAGGTGAAGGGCTTTTTTGACCGTCCTTGTAAAATGGATGCGGTGAAACAGAACGGACGCCCAGATTTGGCCACAGGTCAGCAGACTCACCCACGTGCAGTAAAATAGGAAGAAATATTAACAGTGCTTAATCGCCCCAGAGCTTAAGCAGCCTTGCTCTTTCCCTTCTTTTGATCTCAATAGGTATCCCCTTTGACCCCGAAAGCTTATCTACAGAAAAGGGTTAAACAGCACTTCAACCAAGGTCACAGGGACACAGGGAGACCTCTTGGGGTCTGATGTGCCACAAATTTCCATCCCCCCAACAAGAGCTAAGTAGAAAGTGCAGGGGGCAGACATGAGGTATGTATGAGGACCATTTCCCCTGCTGGTAAATGAATACCCGAAGGGGCCAGTGTAACGTCATACAGTGTGAGAGGCTAAAGGGCAACCATTTTGTTTTTATCGAACTTTTGTGATTAATCTGGGGGAGAAGGGGGGAAATTATTTATATCATTTGCACAGAGAGAGAAAGAGAGATATGACACCCGAATACTGCAGCTATTGCTTACATTCTCTTCATTTTACTCGTGCAGTTACTTTTTGCCTATAGCTTACCTCTGCTGTAGTTTATTATATAACTAAGTAACATAAAAGTATGATGTCAATAATGATGCTGGAAATCCCTCACACTGACTCCATTAAAAAAACACCTCTTAACATAGCAAAATGACTCCCAAGTCAGCTGATCTAAACAATAAAACAATAACACTGCCACTTCAGTTTTCCTATGATGTGTAGGGTAAGTAAGCTGTCATTCAGAGAGCATTAGGATCTGATAGAGGAAGGCGAAAAGCATATTAACTCTTCAGTAGCAGCGGAGGGGAGGTGGTGTAAGATCGGAGGGGTTTGCTAATAAACCCTGAAGAGATTGGAAAGCCTAATCAATACACAGGCACATAAAAATATTCTCCTATGCCTTCACCTTGAACTCTGAACTGTGATGGGACTATCAAGATGTTAGAGCCAGAATTAACCCATTACTAGCTATAACAGGTAGGTGAGAATATCCATTGGCTTTAATGTGTGTTTTAAATAAATCAGAAAAGTGTGCTTACCTGGGGTTCCAGCAATCTCCACACTTAATGTGCGTTCAATGGTTTTGTTCTCAAACGGTGATCCCTTGTGGTCACTGGAAGACAAAAAAAAAGTGCACCATTTTACTTCTCTGGTGAAAATAAGATTTTAAAAGCTTTTGTGGTCTAAGAAATGGAAATGAGTCACAAAAATGCCTCAACTTGGATTCTAGTTTATATAGTTCTCTTTGGCTTCTGTAGTTTGTTGTTGCTTTTTGCCTGGAATAATGTGGAAAAACTTCTCACACTTACTTTGGAGACTCTGGGGTCAAAGGAAGTGGCAAGGTGGTTGGTTTGGCTGCAGAACACAAAGGAGCATGGGTAATTATTGATCTACGTATAACACGCAAGGCATAAGAGAACAGGCCCACATTCTGCAACAATTAATCTCAAATTGGCTCATTATATGCAATTATTCCTACAAAAACACCCATTAGAAAAGTCTTTGTATGGACACTATCGTACAAAGCGTATCGTTTTAGATTGACCCCATTTTAACAATTTATTCAATATTCTCTTAGGATAGACTGGTCACTCTGTGAGGCAGGATGAAGTGATGGTGCGTATTTCACAGGTGTCTAGACACAGACATACCCGTTCAACAACAAACATACTGAAATGGAATAAAGACATAGAGAGACGATGCCACAAACAAGACACATGACAGTGGGTGAGCCCCTTCCTGGACAATAAAGTCATAATCGCATGCACCAACAGCAGACGAGGGGAAAAAAGAAGGAAGAAAGGAGAGTCAAGGAAGCTTGTGCAGTTGCCCGAGGCTCTGGCCGACTTGTGCTCCAGCTAAGGGAACGTGGCTTTAGTAGCATGACGCTAAAGAGCAGCACCCGAGCTCTGAGTCTAAATGTACATATTCAGCTCAATCAGCCAAAGATGGTTCAAGGGTTGACCTTATGAATACAAGATGTGCAGTAGCAAGACAAGGCTCACCCCTTTCCCCACCCCCTCCTTTTTTAAATTTTTATTTCATATTAAAAGAATGCCTCCGGGACTAGCAAAAAGCATTGGCTAGCAGGCTGTGTGTTGTCATTGTTGTTTATATCCTCAGAATGACTTGTTAGATTCTTATTAGAATAGGGGTTAGTTGTGAAGTCAAACTGGGAAGTGGTTAGAGCAGGAGAGGGAGAAGAGAGAGCAGAGATAAGGCTAGTGGGGGGGATGCAGTCATGATTACCTAACAATGGGTGGCCCTGGTCGTCGGGGTGCTCGCTGAGTGCCTGCCTGTGTGGGTGCCCTTGCCCTTGTATGATGCAGGGAGGGGCGGGCTCTGCAAATCTAGTATCTGGGAAGAGTGGGCTTGGTGGGCCCTGTGAGAGCACCGCTGTGGGGCTGCCCGTGACACGGTCATCATCATCATCATCACCAACACCATCATCATCATCATCATGGTCAACATCCTCCCCATGGTTTAGCCACCCCAGCTCTAGTCCAAAGCCCATATCTAGCCCTGAATCTGGCTGGCTAGCCCAGCTCTCTAGGTCGAAGGTGAGAGGTGACAACAGGGACCCTGAGTCAGGCTCTTTAACCTGACTTACAGCCCGGTTTCTACAATCAGTGGTCCCGCCCACCTCTTCCTCCTCCACCTTTGAAACGGCCTGGGCTGGACTCTCAGACCTCTTACCTGCTGATTTGTTCTGAGTGCTGGGTAAAGGGGTGATCTTAGGTGGAAGTAAGGGGGCTCCATACTGAGCAGGCCTCTGTTTGGAGGTGAGCAGCTGGCTAAGTAAGGGGTGCCCCGGCTTCTCATTTCTTTTCTTAATAGTCACTGTGATGTGCCTACGTAGCGCATGGCCGGCCCCACTACTGTTACTACGGCCTCGCCTGCCAAAGCCCTCACTAGCCTGAGTGGCGCCCGCAGCCTCTCGGCAATGCTCACAGCTGTGACTCACCTCTCGGGGAGGGAGGGAATAAGAATGCATATACCTAATAAACCTAGCGGCGGCCAGGCGGCCCACATCGCCTGGCGGCCTTCCTTCTTCACTGGGCGGCCCGTGCTCCAGTTTGGGGCGGGCATGGCCGCAGGTGGAGGTTCTGTGGCCAACAGGGATAGAAGCACCCTCCGACTCCTCAACCCCGTCATCGTGACTGCAACGCTGCCACTTCCCAGCCCCAACACCAGCCACACTACACTCGCCTGCAGCCCGGCTCTCACCTCGCTGGTGATGCTGCAGCGGCTGCTGCTGCTGCTGTTGAGATGGTACAGCTGACTTCTTCTTGGAGGTGGTGGAAGAGGGCGAAGAGGTGGAGGAGAGGGAGGAGAACGAGGACGTGGATGACGAGGATGGCGAAGAGGAGGAGGAAGAGGCGCCAAGACCCAGGCCACTCTTGTCCCTGCTACTGGCACCCCCCCAGGTGCTCTTGGTTTCACTGGCTTTGGTGTGAAGCAGAATGTCATCTGTGGCCGTTAGGTATTTCAGCAGCTCAGTGCAAGGCCGCCTCACCGGGCGGTTCTGCTGGCTGGAGCCCCCTCTTGCTTTGCCATTCCAGGGGCTCTCCGTCTGTGAAACACAGTAAGGTAGAGACAGAGACGATTATTGTGTTTGCTTAAATATAAAGTTTTGCTCACTGTTACTGCAGTTGATACAGCTGCGAGAAATGTTAAATTCTTTATTTGGCACAAAAATAAAAGAGATGGAGCCAGAAAGAGGCTAAAAGAGCAACTCAAACAGCCTGAGCACAGTGGTTGCCCAACTGTCTGGGAGTCGATGGTGGGAGTGCGGTCCGCCCATCATCTTAATTGCGTAGCCCTCCGAGCACCACCGCACCACTCTGTACGCGCACCATGTCCTCCCGGGAGTCCTCATTCGCTGTGCTCCAGAAATGGATGACTCAAAAGACACAGTATGAAAATAGACTCTGTGAGGAAGGTTGACGCACTGCATGTGCAAACATATTATGCACAACAGACACAAAGCTGTCTGTGTTGTGTTTACCACACAATATGATCACATACAGATGTTTTTTATAAGCTAAAGAACAAATATTTTTCCCATACAAGTGCAAATGATCAAGTGCTTTAAGCTGTATATGTGACTGAACATACAGTATGTCACGTTCTGACATGAAATGCAAACGGATTACAGAAATCACATTCTTAAACCTATGATACTTACACCGACTGAAATTAATCTCAATCAACCACACCCCTTTTAAAAAATCCTTTTGAGAGCCATCTAATGAGAACATCAAGTCTGATATTTTGATCTTATCGTCTCAAGGCATCAATCTCGCCGCAAGAGTGCCTGTCGCTGCTTTTTTTCTTTTTTTTCTTCTCAACAGGCACCATACCAAGGCGGATAAGTGGTGGAGCTAATGAGACAACGGTGCTGCTGCCTCGCTTGGAAAGCCCAACAGCAATCAGCCTGTTTTCATTACGAGATGGCCCCCTGGGATACCAGACTAGAGCAGTAGTCTAACATCTTCTAAGGCGACCACCAAAGCAAGAAAAGTGTGAGAGGGAGGGAGAAAGAGCAAGAAACAAGACACAGCAAGAACAGAGTGAGAGAGATAAACAAACACTAATAAAAAAATGTGTGTACAGGAGTGAAATCGGCAGCAAGGCAGTGCACTTATTTGTGTTGTGTGTATGTGTGTGTGTGTGTGTGTGTGTGGGTGTGTGTCCCTACCTTGACGACGGCAGGTGGTGGTCTGATCCGGTGGTTGCTGCTGGCTGCATGGTTCTGTGCCTTGCCACCTGTGTATTGATTATAGCTGAGCTGGGAGTTTGCGGGTGCCAGAAGGAGCTTCTTCAGCTGCGAATGGACCCAAACAGAACAAGAGAAAGTGGTGGAGGAGGGTGAGTGAGTGTGGGTTATGCAAATGACCATTTCTTTTCAAGCAGACAGACCTTACTTAGTGAATGTAGAACTAGAAGATACCAGTGTTGCTGTTGGAAAAGATAAAATCACTGACGTGTTTAGAGAAAGATGTCAGTTTTTTGTTCTTCCTGTGCAGGTGTTTTTGTGTACACAAAGCCAGGCTTCTCTCATGTGATTGAATAAACACACTCGGGCATGTGGCTAAAGGTCATTTGGAAGGGACCGGAATGGAATATAATGGACTATAACTGAACATAACATAACATTTTAGGTCAAAGCCTTTTAGCTAGAGAAATGCCCACACGGTATGGTTATGTATAAAAATAATAGCACAAATGTAACAATACTCATCGAGAGGCCTGTCTTTTTACCAAAACAATTACTCTTGCATAGGGGGATTAGTTGAGACCCACTGAGAGAAGACAAGGTGAGATGGATTTCTTTTGTCCTCTTACTTGTGTGCCGGTTTGATTTCAGGGCCTTTGGCATGGTGTCAACTGTAGTTGGCCCCACCACAGTGTTCATATCATTGAATTGGCGCCACAATAGCGCTGTTATGTAATTAGCAATGAGCAACAAACACACTGATCCATTCCATTTACTTCCCTCCTCCCTGCATCCGCATCTCTTCACAGTCTCACTACACACTGGGTTGGGCACTACCAAATATAGAAGTCTAACAGACAAATGTGCCCAGTCTTGTTGAAGAGTCTTATCTGGTGTCTGTCATGGACTGGTTAAAAAAGCAACAATGTGCGCAGGGTTGGAGGTCTTGCCTCAGGAATAACATATGTTTTGATCCTGAATTGGTGGTGGTGGGAGAATCTCGAGAAGGAAGAGCTGTTGGTCTTACCAGGGAAGGCTCCTCAGGCTCTGGGGTGCGTGGCGAGCCGTCAGGGGAGGAGGGACAGCTCCGGTCACTGGCATTGGTCACGTCCCCGTCTGCCAGGGCCTCAAACGAAGGCAATCCGTCCTCATCCACTGGGATGCTGTCCAGGGTCTCTGTAAGCACTGCCAGCAAGTTGGCCTCATTTTCTTCATCTATCTTCTTAGGAGGGGGGAAAGGGGGAAGACAGAGACAGAAAAACAGAGACAGGAAAAATAGGACATTTTAGTCGGTGGAAGTTGCATCTCTTTCTTCCAGGGAAGTAAAGGTGGTGGGTGGTTTCATGCAAGCTTTCATTGTTAATAGAGTGGGAAGATTTTTCTTATTTTTTTCGCAGCAGCAGAGCTGGTTGTATTCTGGCAGCCTTTTTAAAAACAAAATTCTCTCCCTGTGCAAGTGAGTCAAGCCTGTCACTCATATTTTAAGCACGCAGCTTACTGGACCAAAATAATATCTCCCCTAAGAAACCCATTACCAGGGCTGACAAGTAGCAAGCATCTAGGGAAGACAGGAATGGGTCGGGGTGTATTGCGGTATGGTGGGGTTAGTGGGGGTAAAGGCAACAATGAGTGGCAGTCAACTCTCCCCCCACAGAATTGAGAGACAACGTGCTTGCCGACAAGATGTTTGCAAGCAATCCTCAGATAAGGCGAATTACCACCCGCTAATGCTAAATAAATGTGATATATTTAAAATGTTGGCATGACAGCTGATGTTCACAACGGTCGGGAAGTTACCAACAGCATTTCATGAAAAATGAAGCTTGTTCTTGCCACTCAGCTCCCCTTCATGTACCAGAGGGAGTTGTGTGCTTGCTGCAGCTGGCTGTTTAAAACCCCCTTGGGTCTAAGCCATTTTTTCCAAATTTAGGTTCGCCTGGTTTCCTTGTGTAATAATGCTTGTATAACCTCAATCCTGTAATGCACAATCAAGTTAGGTCCATCCTTTATTTCAGGACAACCTAGGCTATCAGAATATTAATGAGACAGTGTTGTCACATGAATGCATAAATAGTTATATGACCATAAAGGCAAGAGAAAAAGGAAACTTAATATGCCGGAACTTTATTCAAATCACACAGAGAATAAAGAGAATTTTTGTTTTTTGAAGAGTGTTCTCCCATTTTAGTTATTCTAACCAACACACATTAAAAACTATTTACATTGCAGAGAAGTCCTTACGTTTTCCCACCTGTTTTTATCCGAAACATTAGTTGTGCCATGCCACAAAGCAGTTCCTGTGTGCAATGAGGGCTCTCTATCAATCTATCTATCCATCTGTCTCTCTATTGTGGAGAGAGGCTGCCTTTATTCTGACTTCACTTACGGTCCATGTCCCGAAGAAGCCAAACAAAATGTGTGCAAACAACTACATATCCATGCAATGCTCAATATACATCTCACCTTGCAATACTATCCAAATGGGCAAAGGAGAATCGACACATTTATTTATTAAATTCACGCTATTCTACTCAATAGTCAAAAGTCTTTAGCATGCAGTGTTCAAGAGGAATTTAGGATGCTGGTTAATGGTGGAGATTATAACTGTGTGAGAAGAGAGATGAATATTTAGAGAAGGATAGTGACTGTGAGGGGAAAAGATAGATGTCAACTATCAATATGGGAGGTTCACCGGGGATAATAACTATGCATGTATGTAGGGGAAAAAAAACAAGAATAGAGAGAATGTACTGTATATAGATGAATAATAAGAATGAGATGAATGCAGCTTGCTTGACAAAGGGGTTTGTGTATTTGTGTGTGTGCACGGCTGTACATTTGCACAGTGACAAGTGACAACAGGAACTGTAAGTTCCAGGACCATAAAAGCCCAGGGGACCTGAAGACAGCGGAAAGATAAACAGCATAGTCACCCCGGGGCGTTCTGTGGCCAGCCCAACAAGAACAAATCCCTTTATGCACATGGCAGGATAATCATTGCGCAGCGACTGAGTGTGGCCATCATTATGCCAAGGGGGCCACCAACCTCTCAGATACAGCAATATACCTCAGAAGACTCAGATTGCCATGTGCACAAAATTCACCCACCCACTTGTTTCGGTCTACCCCACTGATTTTACACAATTACACACCCACCATGGATGGCACTTTGGGAACAGGTTTGGATTTACAAATGAGATAGTGGCCATTTTAATGCCCCCTCCTCACACACACCTCAATTTTCATATATAGATGACACAGATATCGTAGACGTTCAGTTAGCTAGCTAACAGTGAGGAAAATGTTAATCTGATGTTCAATGAGTAGATTTTCTCCTTACAACATGAGCACTCAGTCATTATTAAAAAATGATAAAGGGGACATATTTCACAGAGATAACACGGCGTAGACAGGGGCCATGCCGCATTGGCAAGCAAATGCCTTGCAGGAAATTGCTCTGTATGAGGTGGCATGCTGTTTAATTACTTGCTTCAAATCCACTGTGCTGGAACCCTATGCTACTGAAATGTTCTCCATTTTCCAGCATCCCAAGTTATTACCTGAGCGCTAAGCGGGTAGGTATTAACCACTGATAAATCCGGATTCTTTTCTTAGCCCAAACATACATCCTCGCATGAGAAATTGAAAGTGGGATCATTTTAGATTATCACAAATGAGTCTTTAATGAGCCAGCCATCTGTTTAGGTCCAACCGCACCAACTATCCATGCAATGCTGTATTTGGGTGGGGCTTTACTCACCTCTCTCAACAAAGTTCAAACCTATACATTCTGTAGAAATTGCAGTCTATGCCACTGTGTGACACTAGTTACATTAAAAGTTGAGAGGGCTGTGCAAGCTTCATTATGTCATGGTTTGGAAAGGATTGGGGAATTTCTGAGGCTCAAATGTAGCGATTTCAATCCTGTTTCAAAACCCTCCACCAATTGGCAAGCTCCCACAAGGCAGACTGTATCCCCAAAGATAACCCAGAAGGGACTCTCATATTCTGAAAAAGACACTTGTAAAACCCTGAGTCGTGACGATCATGCTGTAGCCGCTGCTGCAGCTCTAGTGGAGGCACTCATAGGCCAAGTGGGGATTTGAGAAACTGGGGTAAAGAGCAAACCTCAGTGATCATTTCTACCCTGGAGAGAGAGTGATCTAATAACCTTGTCCAGGAGGGCGAGCTTTTCCGTGCCAGCTTACAGACCACACCTTGCAGAGTTTTTGCATCAAAGTCAATCTGCTACCAGTGACTCACTTGCCCCTTGTATATTTATAAACAAAATCTCTGTGTGGGTGGACTTCAGGAGCTATGGCACCCAAAGGGGGTGAATAGGGGCCAGAATAACCTGCTGACGGCCATGTCCACTTATACTGATTACTACAGCAGCTGGTGAGAGGAAAAGAGGGCAAGAAGAACAAAGAGAAGAGAAAAATTGTCTCTGTGGGAGCACTTCCTCGCCCATCCCGCTTAATGGACCTCACCGAATTAAAGAGATCTTAACAATCCTGGGCTAATTGTGGGATCACAATATATTAACCCCGCTCCAATTCTAAAGGGTGCCATTTTGTGGCTGTTTTATTCCAAATGCTTCAATTAGCCATAAAGCATGCTGGCAAGTGCTGGCAGAGATTCTCTCCCCCCTCCTTCACCCCATCCTCCCCATGTCAGAGAAAAGAAAGCCAACTCCAGTTGTTCATTATTAGGTGAGGCCCTTTTGTTATCAGGCTGGCTGTCTTTGAGGTTGTCCTTGCCTTTAACTCTTTTATTGAGTTCCACAGCACAGCATTGTGTTCCAGGAGATACTATTCACACAGCTGATAACGGGAGGTGAAGTTTTAAACAAACACTCACTTTTGAACACTGAGGCAAATAGTAATTAAATAATTAAATCTGCTAATTGCTTCGCAAGGATCCAAGATCCTGAGCAAATTTGCCAGGGATCATATTACAATGAGCTTTTTGGGGCAATACATCATTTACATGTTAAAATGAACCAAATGTGTTGTGAAATGCCAGAATGATAGACCTGATCACTGAATAACACCAAGATGAAGAAGTTTCAACAGACTAAACAGCCGCACTGTTATCTTCAAATGAGAGGCAGAACATGTGGCAGACACTCTGGATGTGGGAAGATAAAATATCTCCCATTAAATGGGTCATCTGGTATTTAAAGTACTGTTTATTTTCACTGTCTCTTTCCTTTTCTCCTTCTGCAGATAGAGGAAGAGCATCCAGTTAGTTCAGACAGAAAACATTCTTAATAAATTGGCCCCCAAATTGCGTGGCGGGGTTAAATCTTCGCCTTGACAATTTAATTGCGTTGCTTCATCTCAATCTTTTTTTCCCCCTCTGCTCTCTGCTCTGTCAGATTTCCAAAACATTCCTTTGGACGAGGTTAAGCGACCAGCCAGACCTAATCATGGCACAATCAGAAATTGTGGGGGGTATGTGTGTGTGCCGTGCGTGCGGGGGTAGTATCAAGTCGTCACATCTTGACTGTGCCAAGAAAAGCAGCCTTGGATTTGATAAACAAATAATGTCATTCTGTGTTATTACCCCCGGCCCCCAGATTTCAGAGGAAATAAATCAACGTCAGCCTTGCCGTTAAGGCGTTAGTCAGGCCTGACACGTCGGCCGGTCACACAGGCACAACATATGGGAGCAGAGAAGGAAGAGAGGCAGGGAGGGTAAGGTACGGCACGATGCACGGCGGAGAGACAAATCATGGCAGCCGCCAGAGACTTCTGGTCATTTAGCATGAGCTTACTGAGATGGAGAGAGGGTGATTATGGCCTATACGGAGCGATGAAACCATTCATAACACTGTTAAGTCCCTGTGTTGTCTGTCTCTGTGTGTGTGTGTGTGAGGCGGCGGCGGCGACACAGTCTGACGGTGTTCCAAATCATAAAACTAAATGTTAAACCTCCATCGTGGCCAGGACTGTGATTGGCTACGTAACACATAGCAGTGAGGACAGCAAGGCTCCTATCGTTTTCCATCTGACTACAGTCAGTAGAGCATCTTTTTATTCTGAAAGAATTTCCCAAGCAAATGATCATATGGACTAGATATAGAGGGTCGACATGTTCTGGACACAAAAATCAGTACTGGTAGTCAGCGGTACGTCTCTTCCATAGTCGCCACGGGGTTCAGTAAACATTCTGGTTTATCACAATGGTTTGAGCTGTAAGTTGCTAAATCTTGTACCCTCTAAATGCAGACAAGATTGTCCAGTCCAAGCACCAGGCAGCTGATTTTAGGCTTCTCCATCCTACTTAGCTATAATACCACAACTGGCCTTGTGATAATCCCTTCGCCCTGGCAGGAATTCACTATTCTGTGCCTCCATTTAAACAAAAAATGGCAGCTCTTTGAGTGAAGAAGAAGTGCTGTTGCAGGAGCTGACTGTTTACTTGCCAGATGTCTGTCTCAGTTTAGAAGGCTATGTGAGTTATACATCAATGAGGAAACGGTTCGGCCCATCAATGAGGACCGGGACGTGTGTGTGTGTGCAGAGATGATGCGTCTCCTGGGAACCATTTGAGACTGTTAGAGCACTATCAGATGAGCTGATGGGGGAAAGAGAGAGGAAAAGAGAAAGTGAGAAGAGGCGATATCTGCGTGTGTGTATGTGTGTGTGAGAGACAGACAGCAAGCCAAAGAGAACTGTTGTTACACATCCTGACACAGGCTAGATCCGATTGAGACACCTACCCAAGGGATGTTCACAGTGCTGTTCTTTCTAGTTCTGTGTGGAAAAATCCTTTGACCGGTAACCCTGCTGCTGCTGTTGCTAAAACTAACCACCTGAACTCTGTCACACAACCGCTGAGATCAGCTGAGGCTGTCACATGCCTTCAAACCCACCAGGCGGCCCTTTGTGTCTATCTTTAGGTCAAAAATTATGCAGTAAGTTGCGCACCTTTACACAATAGTATACACAATCAAAAAGATTTGCAATGACCCCGGAGACAGCAGGACGTAAACCACCACCGAAACGTCATCCTTATAGATCTATAAAAAAAAATAATCGAATAACTTCCATTTAAACACAGCATAAACAGCATGCACACTTGTGTTCATATCAGCCCACGGGGCATCCTTACACAGCTATTCAAACAACCGATAGGACCACAGGGGGGTTTGGTGTGTCCTGGTGGAGCCCGCCCATCTACAGTGCTGCCCCAAGCTGCTGTTGTTTTCCTACTCCAGCCGTCCAACAGATGGTCCAAGCAACCGTTTGCTAACACCACAGAATCACACACCATCATAATGATTGGACACTCACTCTTTTGTTTTGGCAGCTACTTCCCAATCGGCTTGGCACGAGGAAGCACTGATTGCTGTGATTGCTGTGATTCTGACGGTCACAGCAGGACGGGGGAGAAAAACAGAGATTTGGAGCCTCGAATAAGGAATATTCAGCTAGATGCAGAGATGAAGAATGGCACTTCCCTCTGCTTTTTTCGTCTAATGGTATGCAAATAGCTATTTGCTTAAGTCGGCAGCTCTGAATGTGCACCACTAAGCAAGGGGCCTTTGAACATACTGTTACACTATTGATAAGGTGTTGGAGGGACATGGGGAGGGCGACAGAGCGAGTGCAGAGAGAGACAGATAAAAGGAGCACAGAGACTGTTTCCAATGTCCATCTCCACACTGCCACATTTCCTGGCTGGCATATAAGTCTGCCATCAGTAGTCAAGCATAGCTATCCATAAAACAATTACACACACACACACACACACACACACACACACACACACACACAAACAAACACACACACACGCACACAGAAGACTGGTCACTTTGGTTTTGACATTTACATAGATTTGCAAGGGGAGCAGAATGGACCAGGACTTCTTGTTTTTCGCACCAAGGACTCAATATTATTATCCGCTGCTGACAGCACCTTTACACACTTACAACCCCACACACACACACACACACACACACACAAATACGTACACCTGCACACAAATGCAGCTCCTGACCTTTCAGGCCCTGCCAAGCCCATCGAGGGTTCGTGGCGTTTCATTTGTCACAGTAATGTCTTCGTCGGAAAGATGCCAGTGCAAGGAGAGCCGGGGTACAGTGGACAAGATATAGTGGTACAGTGTTTCAAACAAAAAGGTTTCTATGTCATTGTCCTATTCTACATGCATGTGTGCATTTGATTGGGGGGGGGGGGGGGGGGCGCAATATCACAAATTTATGGTAATTGAAATGGCAGAATCTTTTGGGGGAAATGCAGTCAATTTGATTCTGCTGCAAAAAAGGTCACCCTATTCAATTTGCACTCAATGCCATACGAGGTGCGACAGGGAAACACCTGAAAGCAAACGATCTTATCAAGACCTCACAGGCTTCACCACTTACCCACTGCATAAAAGCTATTTGCTGATTACTAAATAAACGCATTATCTTTTACCTTGACTTCTGTGTGCGCGAGTGCCTTGTCGCTCCTGGATCCAGGTAGGAGGCTGCCTCTGCAGCATGTACGCTTCTTATCTGTGTCCTGACTTTGTGAGCATGTTATCTGACCAGTTTTTTTTTCTTCTTTGCCTTGCACACTTTCAAGTGCCATATGTGTATTGGCTGCACGTGCAGCAGCAGTGGTCAAACATAGTGGACTTCACAAGCCTTTGCATTTTGTGTGAGTTGTAACGACGTGGTGATGCACCTCTCTTTACAAGTAAAGAAATGAAAACACATCAAAGGAATTGTGCACTTAAGTCGATGCAATCCCTACTCGTTGCTGTGAGGCAGGGATACTATGAGAAAAGGTGGGGGGGGGCATGAAAGCTCCCCGGGTCTTTCTTTGTAGCATCAACATCGAATGTTGAGCTGTATTTCATCTTAATCTAGGATCTATTCTCTGTGGAATACTGATCATTTTACCTTCAATTTTGAAAAGGCTCGCCATCGCAGCTTACATTTAACTGAGCATACCCACCACGCCTGCACACACTACTAGACTGTGAAATGTCTGCCAAATGCAGAGTGATCAATGGTCACTGACTACTTCATGACAAGCGCCCAACATTCAAAATCCCCTCCCAATCTGCCCATCAAGTTATTATACAACACAGCCCACCGCCATATGAAAAGAGGTTTGGCGGGCCATGGTATAGCCTGAAAATGGTCTTCTGGAAAGAGCTGATTCACAAGCAGACAATTTTAGAGCTGTTGACTTCCTGGGTGCACCAGTGCCGTCATGGCAGATAAATGCTGCTTTTCCCTTTAGGCGTAATCTAAACCAAATCATATATTCACACACGCAAGTTTTTTGTTTTAAAAAAAGTCAAGTGGAAGGAATGTTTTCTATCTACTGTGACCAAATGTCTGTAAAAGCTTCTGCTTTTAGGAGCTACTGATTGGGCAGCAAGTGAGTCATCCAAGCATCCAGTCACTCATGCTTCAGCAGAGCCTCGGAGAGCCTCTTGAACTATTTGAGGCCTGTGCAGACTTAAATGCTTCAAGGGGGAAATAAGCTGGAGCTATAAGCATGCAGTGCACATCATAAAGCTTAGTTTTTTTTCTACATGGATGACAAAGCTCTTAGAAAGGACTATGAAAGACTGGACTTTCACATGTACAGTGCAAGACTGAAGTGCACACAGCCAAAGATGTGTTAAAATCTAATTATCTAAATAATACAGCATCTGGAGGGAAAAAGATGTGCTTAAATTTTATTTACCTTACAATCTCATCCTAAATAATCTCTTCTCATAATAATAAGTTATCCTCTCTCAATTTGACTGTGGCAGAGCAAGTAATCTTCTGATCTTGTTTATGCTGACCTCTAGTGTTTCATCTAGAGGTCTTCTCAACTTAAACGTCTCCAAATGTAAAAGTCCATCATTAATTTCCAACAACACTACTGTGTGAAGTCCCTCTCTGTATTTCAGGTGAGGCTACAGATGCAAGAGAGCAAGCTTCTGACCACACCCAACTACCTGCCACCTTTAAAAAATCTTAACCAGAGGGCAGGTGAGACACTTTTTTTCAATCCGGCATTAAATTACTTTTTAATATTTCCCAGCTCCGCCTGTAACTGCATTATTTTGTTTTTAAATTCACTGCTAAAAGACACAATTTTTCCTTTCAATTGTGTGAATTATTGTCCAGAAAACTTCATTGGAAGCGCTGCTACGAACACACAGTGATTGACAGAAAATCTGGCACACTACCAGAGCAGAGGGGCTGGCCAGGGCTACTGCCACTGCTGGGCATGTTGGCACAGAATACAAACACACACACACACACCTGGGATCGATTGGCCTTTCTTGGAGAGGGGAAGCAGCCTATCGCCCAAGACTGATCGCGCTTCACCATGAATCACAGCACTCACTGACTGAAGACCCATCTCTCTCAGTCCTCTCACCTCTCTTTCTCTCTGTCAAGGTTTCCCCTTTTATGTCTCTTATTCTTGGTGTTTTTTTTAATCAAAACTGGCTACCGCTTTCACTCTTGCCTTTGGACCCCTCTCCCTGTCACTTTGACCAATCAATTTCATCTCACAAACGCCATCTTGCACTCTCACCTCTGTCTCTTTTCGTTGCGTAAGGGCAAGCATATAAACGCATTCTAGGAACCCACTTTTTATACCTTCCTCCCACTCCAAAGTGTACACTATTAAATAATACAAGGAAGGTTGGTCTTATCGCATGGCATCGTTGCAACATGTTGCAGAGTGTGTGAGAGTATGATGCAAGGGGGGCGGTGGATTATTGGCTTAGTGTTTTGGCTAGGTTTAAGTGAAATAGCCCTGAAAGGCTCTTAGGGGAGATTACCCCAGGTACTAAAAATAGTCACTCCCACCCAGTACACACACACACACACACACACATACAACAGAGCGCGATGAAAGTGTTGTGTCTAGCCAAAAAAGACCACTATCTGATCTTTGTATAGGGTGTCTCAATCACACAAAGACACACATGCACATGCACACGCACACAGTGGTGGCTCCAGTGTGATGATAGAGATGGGTATCCACTGGGGGCAGGGGATCAGCTGGGGCAGGAACACCAAACCGTGCCTCAATCAGCAGCAGCAGCCCACTGGGAACGTGGGTTGAGTGTGTGTGTGTGTGTGTGAGTGTGAGAGCTAGACAGGCAGCCAAGCAGCCACCACCAGACCAAAGGATGTTCCATTGCTCTTTTTCCAAACATTGCCTGAGGGGACTTTTTTTTTTTTGGGCCATACTCCCCCCCCCACCCCCCCCTTTGCTCCCTTCCTCCTTCCAGCCTTTCTTTCCAGAAGCGATTGTTGGAGGCCAGAATATATTTGTTTAGCCAGTGCAGCTTCAACTTCCCATCAGCCAGGAACAAATGCTTTGCCTTGGGAGCGAAAAAGACAGGGGGAGGAAAGGAGGAAGGGAGGGAGAGAAGGGATGGCAGACAGCAGAGCCCACAGTGTTGCAGGGCGGTGGGTTGAGAGCTCTTGTTGTGGAGTGGATCTGACAGACGCTCCAAGATGACACAGGCTTGGACAGCCCAAGTCTGCATCTCTCTACTATACGTCTGCGCCTACTTGTCTGCGCTCCCCTCTCATTTGTGTATCTTGAAACAGCATAGCCGCGGGTCTGAAAGCGTGCTTTTTGCCTTCAGTTCGACAGTGATGGAGGATTTCTTCCATCAGACAGTGCAAACAATGTATCAGCACAGTAAAAACTGAAGGGAACTCGAGACGAGGAAAATATGGCGTATTCTAATAAGACTCACTTGAGAAAATCATATTATACAGCGGAATATGATAATTCATCCACCCTTTGCTGGAGCGGTGAACTGGTGCGGGTGGTGTACTCTCAAATGTCAGCATAAATTTGCAAAATAAACGCAACCGGCATTCAGCAGGGAGTAAGAACAGGAACAATAAGGGTCTCTGCTGTGTGTGTGTGTGTGTGTGTGTGTGTGTGTGTGTGTGTTTGTGTGTGTGTGGGCGTGACAATTTCTCTCGGAGGGTCTATGACTCCTGTTTTCAGCACACAGGAGCAGCCATCGCCAACAAGTGCGCGTGCTAATCTACGCTTACACGTGTTCACAGGGAGGGGAAGGGCTCCTTGAGGAAAGCATTTCATCGCAGCATGTTTCATCAAAGCCCAAGCTAAAGATGACCCAATCAATCTAATCTGCCGTTACTTAAGAATAAGCGCCTGAGCATCTGTCCAAAAAGGCAGAAACAAGCAAGACAAAGCGGCATAATGCCTCGCAAAGTCTGTTGCCATCACACACCACATCCTGTTGAAGCTAGATAGAGTAAATATAAAGAGTTTGCAGGACTGACACGACCCACATATGTGCGCTCACGTGCCTTCACTCACTATAGAATATCTTGAGTACTGCTTTAAGCCTGGGCATCTTATTTTATTACCTGCAAAGCCCACAACCTTTTACTTCAAATCCATGGGCTTTAATTTGGGCTAGCACAAGTCTAAGTTTCTCCTGGACTAAATGTCTCTTTCACTACCCATCTGGTCCCATGTCTGTCTGTCTTGTCATCTGTTGGCCTTTTCAGTCTATCTCTGTGCCTCCCTTTGTTTCACTTTTCTCTCTCTGCCCTTGTCCCATTGTCCCACCTGTCCATCTAAGTATCTCCCAACAGTACAGCAGTGACAACATGTCAGGTGGTGAACTCAGCGCCAATTTCTTTATTGCATAATCTCGTAGACCGGCTCAACCTACAACAACTGTAAATGCCTTCACTGGTAGACGTGTGATGTGGCCATGCCGTCCCATTGTGTCTGCCACCGGGACGTCCACATCGGTATGTGAATAAGCCAAAACCACCGAGACACATTTCCATCAATCAAGCAGTTGAAGCTTGACATGAAATCTAAGTGGAGACCTGCGGTTAAAAAGACATTGGGTCACGCGTCTATGCCGTTATCTTTGGCAGTACATTGGGAACGCATTGGAGTAACCACCCCTTAACAACTGCAGCCCAAAATAGACCGCGGACTTTCACGGTCGGCCCGTTTTGAAGAGGTGTCAAACACGCTGTGCCAGGAGCGATAGCTGCTCTGAGTGAGTGTGTGTGTGTTACAAGACGGGGTTGTGGTGTATCATTCTCCACATTTCGTGTCAGGGACAGTTTGGACAGTGGCAGGGAATGAAGCAGAAGGCCAGCCAGGGGACAGCTTGTGATCTAGGACCGTATGCTGCTTACGGAACAGAACGCACACATACACAGATAGAAATATGGGCTTATTCGAATTCAAACACACACACACACACACACCTTATACAGGGTGTAAACATTTTTTATTGTTTCCTTTATTATCAAATAAGACTTTCTCTGATGTGACAACTATATTTCAGGTCCCAACTGTACTGTATAACCAAGTGAAACTCTGTTAACTCATTTGCTACTGTCTGTCTCATGGAACTGCAACCTGAATAAAAGCCCCAACTCAAGAAAAACAGTAGGTGTTTGTCTGTCTTAGCTGCAAATCATTTCAACAGTTAACATACTTGAACTAATGAAAGCCGGTTCAAACTTCCAGGGAGTGTGTTGTTTGATGGGGGACTAAAAGGGGGGCCTCAGCGTGACAGCTGCATGCAGCTGTTACACGTTACTCAGGGCAGCATTGATAACCTGCTTTTTCAAGAAAACAAAGAATACGATGGCTAGTTAACATTAACATGTTCTTTAATCTTCAACTTTTGATTGGGTGCTCCTCTGCCCTGCAGAGGCCAATCAGGGGGGCGCAGGAAGTACAGCCCCAGCTTTCTCATCCTTGCCGAGCAGCAAATTTTCCCCTGTCAGATTAAGTAGGATTAGTTGGGTCCTGCCGTATGATGAACTGAGCACTTCATATGGTGACTTGAAATTTTCCAAAGATGGCCAAAAAAAAAACCCTGGTCAGGGAAATGTATTACTTGCTTTGAAACCCCAGTTTTCACTGCTTGATTAGAAGCCACTCCATATCCTCAGCATAACACAATAGCTGCTGTGAAAACATCACCCGCTTACTGCAATGTACAGTATCCGTGTGGATGCAAACACGTGCGGTGGTGTGCAGGAGCATGTGCCCATGCAGGCACACAAATACAAGCGCTTTCCCACATTGAAAGTCACACACAGCTTCTTGCTCAGAGCTACTTTCCTCATCAGGGTCCTCAGTGGGTGCTAAGTTCCATTGTGTTTTAAAATGACACACACACACACAAGCACAGACACACGCACTTGCATACACTCTCATTGGTATTTTTATCCATCCCCAGAGCCACTCGGTGGCTGCAAGCCATATCACTCTCAGACGACAGAGGAGCCACGGTCACACCAGCTAGTACTTAAGGCCCCCCTTCCTGTGTGTGTTGGGGTGGTCCACAGAGGTAGAATGTGATGGGATATAAAGAGACTCTGAAAAAGGTGGTGCTGGGAGGGAGGAGGTCAAACGTGGAAAGAATTTAGTCTGTTATCAACTGTTGCTTGCAAGACCCACACCTCCACCCTACACACAAACACAGAGACCCTGAAAACATGGCAACATAACAGGGCCAAAGGCGCGCGTGCACACACACACACACACACACACACACACACACACACACACCCTTCTCAGACAGGATTTTTCCTACTGAGGCGAAGCTAAAGCATCCAATCTCAGTCTTTCTTGTCTATCTCTGGCACTGATAACAGCTTATAATGAACTGGGGACTAGAACTCAGTCCCAAGACCGATGGCTTTATGGCCCTGGCCAGATCATCACCCTCTGTGGACTTCGTTTGTCGCCGGGTGAGAAACAGAAAGAGAGAGTCAGATGGAAAGAGAAGGATAGGAGGAGACAGAAAGAAGAAACAAAAAGGAAGTGAAGAAAGGGGGAAGCAAAGATTAAAGTTTTACACTCCAACCTTTGAGAGGTGTTTTGCAATACAGTCCAGAGTTTACTACTGGAGTGTTCTTTCAGATGTGTGCCGCATTACTGCCTCTAAGCTGAAATAAATGCTCAGCGTTTTGATAAGGGAGCCTTCCGTCGCGGCCACGATCCAAACAAGGGACAAAGGTCCTCATTGGCTTATCGTTCTTCACGTTATCTCCTCTTTTGTACTTCGGAGCAATGTAAAAGCATGTTTGTAAACTGGTAACAGTTGTACAGTTTGTTTGGCTAGCAGTCAAGAGTGTGATAACGTGTTATGTTTGCTAGGGCATGTTATTATTCCAGCTCACTCCTGACCCCAGGGAGAGCATGTAATGAAATCACAGTGGATGCACAGATGTTCCACAGCACCATAATGCTCGGAGACAGCAGCTTGCCGTGTTATAAATGACCAAGTGCAATAAGAAAAAATATTGATGAAGGTGAGGAAAACTAAAATATATAGATGCTGTGATAAAAAGCTTTACTTACCTCAAAAAGATTGGACGCCTCGTTGCCATACTGAGCGGAAATGATCTCTGATTGGTCGCTGTACCATTTGAGGCCACCCAGAAAGCTGTCTGCATCTAAGTCACTGACATCCAGCTCTGAGAGGTCCAGTTCAGGGAGGTCTGGGCAGAGGGGCTGGTCTTCACCAACCAAGGCAGCGCACTGGAGAAAAAGGAAATATGGATATAGTCAGATAAAACTGCTTTCATATGCTAATTAAGACACTGAGATCTTGGTGCCAAGTTTGAAAACAATGGGGGGATCACAATCTGGACGGGCGTCTAAAGTCTTCTTAAAACCTGCTGTTGAGCCCTAAACAAAGGAAAACCATACATTTGTATAACACACAAATAGTAGCTTCTACTCACAATGACAAATTGTGATTTGAACATGTCTGCCACTTTCATGTGACACACTTACTGGCTATAATTAATTCATAAAACCTTTATTACTTCCCTCACTATTACTCTATCGATTATTATCAGAGGAGGGTTTTCTTTTTGACAGGCAGCAGGTCAACTCGTTTGGAACAACAACAAAACATTTCCATCCTGCCTCTATCCAACCTGCCGTACACCGTGTCCTCCCACCACTGCTCCCCCAAGCACTGCCGATTGGTGCTGGCCTCCTCGCTGCTAAATGCTGCCTGTTGACATTTTGTTATTCACCTGCCACTTTTATGTAATCTAGCCAATGTGTTACTGTACGCTGCAGCTATTCCTGCTTCCTCTCCACACAAATCATCAGCTCTGTTCCGGCTGCAAGTGAGGGGCGTTGGACTGGAAATCAACAGGGATTTGGTAATGTGACATGGTGTTTTAGCGGGAGGGGGAAGAAGGAGGCAACAAGTTCACAAAGCTCAGCTAATTTTGCAAGATCATTTTAAGTGTATGTAGAAGCCCTATTCCTTGATGTTGCGCAGTATCAATTACTTTTGTCAAGCTAAATTATACTCATCATTATGAATAACGTGCTCATTTGAGTATGCAACCACCCAGGAAGAAAACCAACAGCTGGAATGAGCAAAAGTCAGGCAGACCTTTGTCTGTGTTCCATGCATACTTTAAGATCTACAGTTGGTGATCATTAAAAAGGCAAGAACACACCACAGTCGAGGCGTGTTTACACTGTGCACATGCAAATCCAAGCCTGAGAAAACAGCTTTATGTCTACTGTCTAATAGGCAGCACACTCCTGATTTAGTTGCCAACACGTCAGCCGATGTGTAACGCTACAGGATGGCCTTAAGACAGATACATGATGGATATCCTCGGGCGAAGCCAGGAGGTATTTGGCCCGCAGAGTGAGGAGGGATGAGAGTCGGGTTCGGCTTAGGGCAAAGCTGGGAGACGGATGCTGTGCCAAGTAGGAAAAACCGCCCAGACACCGGTGTCACAGTTCATCTGTCGTCGGATTCGCACCAACACAAATACACGATGACATAGACTATGATGAGACAAATCCGTTATGTTACGACCGCAACAGCGAAGGGGACAGATTCACTGCGTCTTAGGCTTCCCCCTGCAGTGATCTAGTCTGACACGGCACGGAATAAAACAACAACAACAACAACAACAAAAACGGTAGCAAAGATGATAAGATATTCAGAGGCTGGACGTCCTATGGCCCCTTATCTTATGGACTTCTTGGTTAACTAATGAAATAGCGCCGCCAGACAGACAATCAGGGCGCACCACAGCGCTCCAGTGATTTACGCACACATCGCTCATAAAAGCACCTGCTAGGGGAAGATTATTAGATTAAGGGCTGTGGTCCTGGATGGCAGCTTTATCATGGAAAACAGCACGGTTTTATTACGTATTACTGAGTCTACATGCACACATTGCATAGAATGTGTCGAAAAAGATAGACAGATTGACAGATAACTAAACGCTATCGTTGTCCAACGGTGAAAAAAATAACTCTCTCCAGAAGCCTAAAGTGACAGAGCATGTGTATGCACCGGGGATTAAAGTACAAAGGGATGGAAAAGCAATCCCTGAATTGATCGGAATTAACTGATCCTTACTTTTAGTTCCTTACTTAAAAGTAAAGGCAGTTTTCTTTCTCACATTCTCATCACGCAGCCTAGATAACCACATCTATGCAGCCAGACTGCAGTCACATCATGGTTTTACTGTGAAAACCTTTCGGAAGCATCACTGAGCTCCTGTGTGCAGACAAGTACCTAAGTATAGACAGGTTGACTTAAATGTCCGTAAGCTGGACGAACTATGTAAATTACTGGGGAAAGGGGACGAATAAGTATCCTTTTGATGTGCCTTATCATCTGTATGCACTTTAATCAGAACGGTTAGGAAATGGTAAACTACATGAAACAGACGACAGGGAGCGAATGGGAGCTAATTACTTGGATAAAGAGATTTTTTTTTAAATACGCAGAACATAAAATGAAATTCGCACAAACATTAAATTTTTAAGTCTGGCTGGATGCGATGTAGCTCTCCAGCCGGGATGTTGGCATAACAGCCGTGCCCGGTACCGTTAGTGTTAAGATGCTCCTGCGCAATGCCAGATAGCGGTCCATCAGTGTGGACAACCTTTGCTCTCGCCTTTGAAAATAGCATGCGCTACCCCGACACAGCACATCAAAGGGATTGTTATCGTCTATGGATTTCATGCGTCAGCGAAATACCTGACTTTGAGACATTTCAGTCATTTCGGCATAAAAACCTTCTCGGCCCCGGAGCGCATACAGTCCGCGGCTGGAGAGAGATCCGCCAGCTTGCAAACACTCGCTCCGACTGAACAGAGATCCTATGAGGAAAGCAATGGTCCCGAGCCTGTGCACGCATTACAACGACTACACCTTTAACTGAGGTGAAAAGGGAGAATCCGCACATTCTCTCCGCTTGTCATATATTCCCGTGTTGTATATCCCCCGCATCCTCAACTGCGTTCAGACGCGCACTACACCGGCATGCCACCGCCAGCACCAGCAGCGGAGGAAGCGTAGACTTATGTGGAAATCACTGTCTCGGATAGTCAGTGCTGTCCAGCGTTCCAGTGCAAAAAGAAAGTCCAGGGGTTTGGGAAGATGACAGAAGTCGGATTTTTAGATGCGCTCACCTCTAATTCTCTCCACACCGAGTCCTGGTTACACCTGTCCCACGCCATCCAGCCACTGAATGACGGTCCGAAAAATTACAAAAAAAAGAAAAAAAAGAAAAAAGAAAGAAACCGAGTAAAAAAGAAATCCACACACGCTTCACACTCGCTCTCACACAGGCAACTGCTGCCCCTCGCCGAGAATGAACCGAGGGCACCTGTCTTACAACTGCTTTCCATCACATGACAAAGCTATTAAAAGTAGGCAGGGGAGTGACTCCGCGTCCACACTACTCGCCAGTGACGCGCAGCGAGCAGGCGGGGTCTGGCTGCGCACATAGTAAAATCCTCTTCGTGCACTGCAAAAAATGTCCATCTTAAAACCATCAAGGTCTATCTATCTAGACTGCTATATTCAAAAGTAAGCAAGACATTCTGCCTTCAGGGTGAGACACTGTTTCAGGAATTTCAACAAACAGACTCCATTTACTACTATAAAATATTCCCTGAATGAAATTCTCGAAAAAATCTGGAAATGAACTCAAGCTTCTGATCTCAGCTTATTACATATTTAAGAAACACATTTTTATGATTGGGGGGAATTTTTATAGGCGGTTTTTTTTCCTTTTCTTTTTTTGCAGTGTGAACGGTCAAATGGTCGCAAATGAGCATACATTTGGTGTTGTAGTTTTGAGTCTTTAAACTAGAAAAAATGACAGTGGCAACACAGACGGACATTCAGAATCACTGGTCTTTATTGACAAGCTCCCACTAAGAAATATTAATAGTTTAATATATTTGATAATTTAAAAGACAGTTACCCCTTTTAGAAAAGATGGTCCCCTGAAAAAGTTACCGCAGCTTTCGGGATTCCTCTGCAAGAATGCTTAAGGTATTGAAATCCCTGCACCCACAAACACACCATGTAAGGTAGAAAATAGTCACCGATGTCTTTCCAGAAATGCGGAAAAGTGGGAATGATCATGACCTATAAAAACCTCGAGCAATGTAAATTAAATGTAGTCATAAAAATGAGTTTATAAGAGCAGGATTGCAATTGGAGTCTAATCACATTGAAAGTTTCAGCAGTTCAATTACAGGTTTTTCTCGGCACTAATAACCCAGCATAGACATTTATGTTTAATTAAACTGTCACTCATTTACAGGATAATTTGTCCCCATTGCTTTGCCCCTTTCCCCAATTGACTCCAGACAAGAGTGTAACCTAAAATGCCCGTGTTTGGCGTGTAGGGTATCAAAGACGGTAATTCAGTATTCCTTTGTCCATTCAGAAGCAATAAAAAAGGACAGGTGGCAGTATCATACATGTATACAGTGTCAACAGAGCGTGTATAGGCAACACTACCTCAGCGAAATAAAAAACAAAGCTCTGTGGACATTTCAAACAAAGTGGGGTTCTGTCGGGTAAACTGACAGCCTTACAGCAGGAGGAAATCTCTTTCAGTCCTAAATGTGGCTATTTCCTCTGTTCACACATTATTCATAAGTTATCATCAAATAGTACTTGTAAAAAAGGATGATCTTTTCTGTCTTTTCTGTCATTATATTAGGACAGAAGCAACCCTGGCACTACCCCTAACCCTAACGTCTGACACATTTCTGTAATAAGAAACTCACTCCATGGAGCATGCTAACCCCAATCCAATTTTAAGTCTTGTAAGCCCTATTAAGTCCACCTGAGCATGCAAGGGAGCAATTGTCTCCCTAAATTAGTGAACCACCTACAGTAAGTCTCATTAAACACACAATTTCACAGAAACCTGTAAAAAGGTTCTAGGACTGGGAATGTAAAGTGTACAGATTGTGTGTGTGTGTGTGAGCATGCCAGTGTATGGCCGCTGTGTGTGCGGTAAGACACTACATGTGTGTCTGTGTTATTCTTGTGTCTATCTGAGTGCATTTGTACCACTCAATCTATACATCTGCTTCTCCACGCCTGCACACAGCAGCTACCCAGAAGCCAAGGCGAAACCTGATTGGAGCAGGTGGTGTGTGCAGTGACCTCACAGAGCCCAGATGGACCAGTACCACCGTGACCGTAATATAGGGGCAACATGGAGCTTGGTGGTTGCTGGCATTGTGACTACAGAGACAACAGGGATTTTATTTTTTTAAACATCAATGATGAAAATGTGTAGTGAAAATAAGCTCTTAGTCTCTGTATGGTGCTTATGTGTCCAACAGATGTAGGTAACTGCAGGTACAGTAGCTGCTGGTCAGACATATTCTTCACAACTAGAGTAATACCACCATAATGAACACAGACTTGCCAAAAAAGAAGAAAAAGACAAGAAAAAATAATCTTGGCAGGAGATATATGTTGGTAAATGCTATTTCTCCCTCTCCTGAAGCGGCATGTGAGTCACAGTCAAAAGGCTTATCTGATTGTACTCTTCATGCCAATTGAGACAATGGAAGCTAAATATAGACATAATGTTATGATTTCCTTTCTTGAATGGCCTTTGATTCTTTTCCCCCCTACACATTCATGCTAGAAGCTGGATATTTATGTATGCAGTGGTAGAGATTTGTAGATATAGGAATAATTTCAAAACGAGGAGAAAAAAAGAAGGGGGGCGGTCTACAGCTCTACTCAAATACAGGTAATCTTTGAAATGCCACAGCTTTTGTTTCAGTTGCGAGCTGTAATGAATGGGTAAGTGTGGGGACACAGGCCGGTGCAGAATGAGAAATAGGTAATGTTGAGTAGTGCACATCAGAGGAGATATTTGGGCCAGAGCATTGCCAGCCACAGGGCTAACATCACTGCGTGTTTGATCATTCTGCTCCCAGGAATAACCACGGGTCTCGTTTCACACTGCCCTTGTATTTAGCTGCTCTTATATATATCACGTCTCAAGGGGACTGAATCTATAGGATGTAGTGTGAAAAGTTGTTCACACCCACTGATGCATAGCATGTTGTCATGATGGACCTGACTTCTTGCGGCCTCTCTGAAGTATATTTGTCTGCAGGGTTATGCTCCGCAATTCGCCACATTCACAAACAGAACCATTAAAACCCAAATTAATTAAAAGTGACTGTTGGTTAATTGCTAAATGGCTCACATCTCAAAAATAATGCAAAGTGACAACTTTTCTGTATGCGCATAGAACATGCCCAAGTCCACGTGCAGGCAAAAAACAATCAGACTCAACTTGAATCAGAGATTGTGCTGCTGGTAGTTTTGAGAAAGCAAAAGGGTCTTCCTGATTTAACAATTTCTTTCCTTTTAGACTCAATTGACAAGTGAAGCTCTCAATGCCAAAATGGGGCTAATCCACAGGTAATTATCTTTGTTTGAATATGCAACATGGCCTGATTCATGGTACAGAGTCTCCTATTTGCATTGAATCTGATATTAACATTTCTGTGAAGGAGCAGAATGAGTGTTGATCCTGTAGCGGAAATTATGCTTACATGTTGAATTCTAATACAGCCTGACAGTCTTTTTTTTTTTTAACAGTGTCAGTTTTTGACAATCCATCCATACTCAAGTGGCTGTGTCTTGTTTTCCTTTTTCCATAAATTGTGTCACTGGCCCTCTGAGAGTATGCTGCTGCACAGTGCACAGGGATGATTCATATCACTTTGTTGCATGTCATTGCTCCCAACAGAATCTATCCTAGCATCTGGCCATCTTAATACATGGTGGCTGGATTCATGCGAATTAATTGAGGGCAGAGGTAAAACGGAGTGCTACATTTATTCATTTATTGTTCAGGACTGTTAAAAGATGGCTTACGCTTTGTTCTCCCGCTTGTCATTTGATGTGCTTTCAGATCTGTGGCGCTTCGGTGATTTTTCCCCTTGACAAGTCATATTGTTTTCTCCTTATTAAGGGACAGTGGAGGAAGCGGTCACATTACGAAATAGTCAAATGCTCTACAATAACATAGGATGTGTAATGCCATACAAAAGTGACTACAGGAAATGTAAATGGATACACAGTGCAAATTCAAGGTTCCAATGTGGTGTCAAATGACTGCACAGAGCTGCTTAAAATGTATCCTTTAATAAACTATAATTATAACATAGTGAAATTGGTTCACATATTTGAAATATTTAACAAAAAATTTATTTTTTACTCCTTTTAATTTCTAACTATACATTCACTTGACCTCCATAGACTCCTAACTCATGCACTGTAGACAACAAGACAAATAGTGTGACGCCACAAATTACGCCAACGCTCGCCCTTTGACAAACAGTGAACTAGTGTACTCTCCCCCCTGTGAAGACTTTACATCACTGCTCTTTGTAGTGCCCTTCAGAGAACCCGTCAACTTGCCGCCCTGCGTGCAAGCGTGTAATCCTTTCCATCAATGAACTCCACTGTGTCATTTAGCAGCTCTCAGGATGGTGGCTACTTTTCCCGCAGAGAGTCCAGCCCACATTATTAAGGCAAATAGCATGAAGAGGCTAGGGCCAGTTAGCCATGGCTGAGCCTTGGCACTGAAAATAGCATCAGTCCCATGCAGTGGCAGGTAAACACAGAAAGGAGCCTGGGGCGCAACACAGTACGGTTCCACCCTCCCCTCCCCTACTCCAGCTCTGTTTTGGAGGAGCCAGGGAAAAGTGGCAGCCTTGCCCCCCCACCAACCCCGCCACAGATGAATAATATCACGGTCACATGGCGATGCGAGTCGGAGTCTCGAGTCGGACCCATGTGTCGTAGGGCTGTTATTGGGCTTGTTTAAAATCACCAGCGAGTTATGCAAGATGCAAGCGGAACGGGGTGGCAGAAAGAGGGTGAGCTGTGAGCACAGGCCTGGTGTGTAATGCGACTTGGTGGAGAACTGTGCTAAACTAGCGCTCTGGGCAGGGGCTCGTGAGGCACTTTGTGTTTTGCTTGGGTATAGCACTCACAAGGATTATTAAAATTTATGGACCACAAGGGTTTGAGCTGCAAACATACATACATAAACAAGACTTGAGACCCTGTGCTTAAAATGCTTCAAACCCCGAACTTTGAAACTGCTGTAAAATTCCAACAGATGCCGCATGCAATGAAACTAGAGTTTGTGCGGAGGAGATGCGGTTAAATCTTTTTCTACTGAAAGGGCACATGAAAAGAAGTGAAGTGCTTGTTGTCATGCTGAATATCCAGTAAGGCACTTTTTGAAGTTTAATATAATCCTCAAACTTAGTGAGTCACAAGCCATGCCCTGTAAAAGATGTTTGCAGTAGTGTAATCTAGGTAATATCCAGGCGTTAAAGGAATGAACTCTTTTTTGACACGCATATGTTTACTAGATCACGTTTGGATTGTGAACTGCATGTTAAAGTATTAAAACAAAATTCAAAAAACTAAACAGCAGCAGGAGTCAAACTGAACTCTGGAATGTGAAAAATGCATTAACGAGATCTCATCACTGGCTACAGGCGAATTTAGGTGCATCTTTCTGCAAACTGCAAAAAACCTCCCGCGAGTCACGAGGAGGGCCCAGAGCACAACAGATGTTGCTTGATTTCTAAAATAATAGAGAGGCAGGGCTGAATACCTTGACAGCGCAGTCCTTATGTACTCTTAGCACTGGAAGAGCGCCAGGTAAGAATTAGGTCAGCTGAAGTGCATTGTGCCTTGTAGAACTCCACGTTAAAACAGCATCAGGGGAGAGTGGAGGGGTGGGTGGGTGGGTGGGGGTTTGGCTGGTGACACACAGGTAGAATTTTCTGGAGCAGCACAACCAGTCCCCCCCCCCCATCTACTCTTGTATCATGGAAACGTGAGCAGAAACATTACACCCCTGAGTCCAGACTGCAGTCTAATTATTTTGAGCAATGAAAAGAGAAGGAAAAGGGGAATGAGAGTGAGAGAAAAAAAAATGCATGCGAATTGCAATTCTTTCATACAGCCTGCATACAGGGTGTATAACCACAAGCCTGAAAAAAATCCTTACGGCACAATAAAACTGATTGTATCATCACCTTTTTTTCCCCTTACAGGGTGCATTTCTACTACTCTTCACATCACCTCCTAAAAGGAGCATGTACTGCTGGAGTACACAGTGATGGGGAGAAAATAAAAAGGAAAGCGGAGCAGGGATGAGAGGAAAGAGAAGGCGCAGTCAATACCCATTTTTGCCAAGGCATCCTAGTGAAAAAGAGCAAAGAGACAAAAGGAGCAGATGGATGGAGATGGAGCTAATGGTGAAAGAGAGTGTCACAGGGAGTAACAAAAGCAAGAGGGAGTGAGCCGCTGTGAGGGATAGGGAGATTTGGACAAAGACGGGGCATGAATTAGAGGCAGATATGGAAGAAGGGGAAGGAAGATGGAAACTAAGTACAAAGAGGACTGATTGGGGACAGGAAGTGTGGACTTAAACAAAGGGTCAGAACGATAGGAAGCTACAGCAACTGCCTCGCCATCCTCCGAAGCTGTTCCATCACTCATCTGAAGATAAACCACCTCGCTGTCCCCTTTGCTGGGGCCGACCCCGGTCCCCGCTGGCCTTCCAGTGCCGGTCCTACCGCGTCCACTATCTAAGTGTTAATCTAATGGTTTCCATCTTCCCCTCCCCCCGCACACATTCCGGTCACGGTCTGAGATCTTCCTGCTTACGATGGGTATCTGGCTCACATGTGCTACGTATTCATTTACAAGAAGGTCTAGATTTTCACACACAGATTCTTCCACTGCCAACATGACCTCCGTGTCCCCTCATGACTATCACAGTGTGGAAATAAAATTGTGTTGCAAATGCTCTCCCTTCTCCCTTGTTAGCAATATTAAATTGAAAGAAATAATGAGATGCGGATGTGAAGATGGCAGAAAGTAATTGGTTATGATGTGTGTAAACCCGTGATTTTAACTGGACATGATATTCAAATGACTTGGCAGCCGTCCATCAACATGAAAGTGTGGGTAAGCATATTGCAGATTTTGCTGAGCAATAATGTTGGCTTTTCCTCGTGAGTAGGCAACATCAGTGTTTTTGGCAACTGAAGCTGTTTTTGTTTTTTCCACTCAAGCGTTGCTATGCCTCGAGACGTTTCCACTACTGGAAATAAAACGATTTCCATCACTTCATTTTACGGTATCTGTGGTATCAGTGGTAGAAATCAAGAGCAAGATTAACTGTCAGGCTGTCATTCAATCAGTCAACCCTTGCCCTGGCTCTTCTGTCCCTGCACCCTTCCCGAAGTCCCTCCCATAATCCCACTGTTGTGTGTATTGTGGTGCTCTGTGTCCACCGGGACTGTCATCACTGCCACAATAAACAGGATTAATCAGCGCTGGCATTGGGCATTTTGGTCCAGATGACGCGTGTAATTAAGGAGTAATTGGCATGTCATCTGTACATGAGGAAATATGACATGCACGAGCCAGATGTACTCATTGTGCCGCCCCCCAACAAGCGGCGCTTGAACAAACGTGTCCTCAAAAGGCTTTTTTTTCCCAGAGATAACTTCCTCTACGCTGCTGACACTCTCGCTTCCTTTACATCTTTATTCACCCTGCAAACTCCCTCACATTGTAATTCACTCGCTTATTCATTTATTTACATGCTAACACACTTAAACACTAATTTGCTAACTTATTCATTTATTTACATGCTAACCTACTTACTGCTGCTTGCATTCAGCAACTTATTCATTTATCCACATCCAGGATGACACAGTTACTTTCTTGAGTATTCATTTATGCACGTAGGAAGTCATTACCATTCTCGCTTGCTTAATTAAGAGGCCGTTCTCTTTTCAATTCACACAAAAGGATGGGTTTATGGAGCTCAATATATACTGTAGCCGCACACAATGGGAGATGGCCAAGATGCCCTTTCATGTTTAGGGTCATGCCGGCTGCAACAATAGGTCTGAACTGTCCTTATCTCTCCTTGTAAATGTGAAGCTCCGGAATAAGTCAGAGCCCGATTTCATGGCTCACATGGGAGATGTTAGGATGAACAAAACCGAGGGGAGAGTTTGCCCTTGCACCTTCTATTTTCTTGGTTGTTAGGGAAGTAATAAAAATAAATTCACCAACAGACTTTAAGATAATGCTCTATCTAAGCTCTTATGAAACGTAGCATAGACGCATACCTATTTATTATCATTTCATAGTTACCTAAAGAGTATCCAGAAAGACATATGTCAGCGTAAATGCAATTTTTTACTTAAAATGCAACATTAGGTATGCCAAACATGCACCACCTCCTCTCTATAAATTCAATTGACTCAGGAAAATTAAGGATCATACACGTTTCTGAATGAATTTTGAATGTACCACACAAACTAAAGAAAGCCCAGCACCACTGAAACAAAGTCTGAGCGGAAGCTGAGCGTGGTGCTGGTTCCAGGATGGGGCGAGCTTGGCAGGGAGTGGGGTCAGCGATGCACTTGGCCGGTAACCTCAGATAGCTGCTGGCTAATTTGCAGTATGCCCCCAATCGCAACAGAAAGCCTAGAGCCACGCTGAGAGAGAGAGAGAGAGAGAGAGAGAGAGAGAGAGAGAGGGTGGCAAAGCAAATGGCTCATAGAGATATCCCAGTTGTTTCTCATCAAATCAATTTCACGCCTGTGCCACTAGTTTTTCAGAAATGTGACAAGATGGAGACGGGGAGGAAAAAGACAAAGTAGGAAAAGAGGGGAGAAGGAGATAATGGGGAGGAAGAAAACAACCAGTTTGGAGGTACATAAAGCTGGCAATGTTAATCTCAAGGCCCGTTCCTGGTGCGAGTGATTGCTGTCATGCTGCCTCATGAACAAACAAATGAGAATCTCTCCAAAGCTAATATCTTCAACTGACAATGTTGCTCACCCACTTCTCAATTTACTGATGCAACACAGAAGTTCTTCCGGCAACTCAGTTGACCTACCTGGTATGTTTGCCTAGAGTTAAAGTAATTTGTTTTCAGCTTTGGAATGGGCAAAATTTGTCGACCTAACTTGTCCCTTTAGTGCAGCTTCCCAGAAGCATATGGTTTGTACATCACCGGCAAGTTCTGTTCTACAACATTCGCATAATTAATGTCAGTGCACTCCTACATGTGGAATGTTTACTGAAAAGCTTTTTACTGTTTCACTGAAGTTTTGTTACTCTGAATCAGTAGGGTAATAAAACTACAGTTGCCTGTACCATTACTGTTACTTTGTGTCCTTGTTAAAGGTACTGTGTACGTGTCTACGGACACGGTTCTAAGGAAAAGTACCCGATCCACAAAAAAAAACTTTTCCAAAAGGTGTTGCCGTTATCACCAGGTTTTATGGTGCAAAGAAGTCGGTTTATAAAAACTGAGATAGCAAGATATTTTACCTGACAATTGCTTTATGGTTTCTTGTCCAAACACATTTTATAGCAATTTGCATAATTCCCGTCTTTTATCTGTTAGACTTTGAGACCAGCTGTGTGTTGTGCAGCATTCTGATTCAACCGAAAAGCTTTAACGGATTCAGCAGCACATTTAAGAGAAGAAAAATCAGCTCAAAAGTGCAGAAAGTACTTAATTTTGTGTAATTCAAAATATATTTGGTTTATACAGTATGTATAGCAGGAAGTCCAGTCCTGATAAAAACTCACTGTTCTCTCTGAGCGCCTGATGGAGCTCTTGCTCGGGAAGGGAATCGTCAACAAGACTCCAACTCATTGGACAGTCTTCCATCCAGAGTAATTAATGACAGTGCATTTTTAATTACCCCTGTGTGGCGGTAGGCACTACAGCTTTTGTTTATTGAGCCCCACTGATACCCATATTAACAAAGTTGGGTTAATGATAGAGGTATTTTACTTAATAGCATTTTTATTACTCCCGCTAAGAATGAAGCAATTAATTAACAATGGGCGAATTAAGTTCCTCTCCTGTAATGGCCCACCAACACAGGACATCATTACCAATAGTCAAAATAATTCATAAAGAGAGGAGTCAGGTGGCAGGACGGCGGTAGGAAAAATGAATATTCCCCAGCATACGTTTGATTTTTCATTTTAGAATGGAATAAATTATGAATACGGCCTATCAGCAGACGCGTTGGTGGTACTGCATGCAGAGTGAGCCGCAGGATCAGAGATGCAGTACGTAATGTCATGGATTTGACACAGGTGTCTGGCAAAAAAATATCTAAAAAGGAGAAAGTTTCAGTTGCACAGTATGAGCAGGTGAGTATTATTTGAATGGATAAAGTGGTGAATTAAAGATACACAGATAAATGAGAGAACAACCAAAAGAGAAGGAGAGATGGGAAAGTGAGGGAGAGAACTGAATGTTCAAGAAATGACATCGAATAATAGACCTCAAAGACATATATGAAAGCGCATAATCTTTTAAGCTTTGCATTTGAAGGTAATCTTCCATTAAAGAATACTTGCTATTTCTTTGTGGAGGAGAAATGCAAAGACAGCAGAACTGATGGGGACTATTGGTGTGACTTTGAATAGAGGAAAGACTGAAATGGCAAAAGGGGCAATTTCTCAGGACTTCGGTGGTAAATTCTTTTATTCCAAAAAGGACTACTAAAACAGTGGCTGCTGAGAAATATAATCCCCCACCCGCAACCTCCCAACGCCCAACACACACACACAAACACACACACACACACACCCTGAGCCCAAGTACACATGCAACAAAGAGGGAGAGATTAAAGCATTAATTCAGTGAGAGGGAATAGGATCCTGGCATAAATTTAGAGTGAATGTTTGGGGTTATCTTCTCTGCTGACTGCCGTTTCTACTCTCTGTACTCCATTGCACTCCACATGCAAATGTAAATCAGGGTCACATCCTGTATCCTGTAACATATCAGGCTGTAAACTCTTGTTTTCCTTTGATAAGCTCTGTGCGAGGGTGCGTATGCGTGCATTTGCAACCAAACAGGTGCACTCTCGTGTGTTAGCGTGGAAAATCACCAAACCGTCCACGTGCACGGCGCTCCTCCCGTATGTGTGTATATTTATGTGGCTGGGGTGTGTCGGTGAATGCGGGGTATTTACATCTCAGAGAGTGCATTTCAAGCTGCGCGGCTTGCCTAAAAAAATGCACCAAACAGAGAGCCTTGTTTGTTTGCTTGTCAGTGCTGGGTGGGATGTACTTTACAAGGCACACCAGCTTTCTCCTGGCGTCACACTGGATACCAGCTGGCAGGCACTGGGGCGCCACTACGTATCGTGCCAGTGTCACAAACGAAGGGGAAAGTGTGCCTCATCATATAGAAAAGTAGTCTGGCAGCCTCCAGTCCTCATTAAAAATGCACTAACGCTGAACGCTCCCATTAATCTAAGCATGCTGTATTTAGCGAGGGTAGCCTTGTGTACAGTCTATAAAACACAGCAATTAAAGCAGGTACTTTTGGCTTCATCAAGGCCTAGTCGAGCGTGATGGGCCAGAAATGTGAAAAATTCCTCCAGCAGCCAAAGCCATATATGAGAACAGCCAGGATGTAGTCCATAGCACTAAGATAGATATGGAACTGGGAGATGGCATGATTTAATCTTGCTCCGGCCTGATAATGGAAAGAAAATCTGTTAATGTTCTATCTACAGTGTTGCAGATAATCATCTCTGGAGGTATCATTTCTTATTTTAAGACATCAGTTACCTCAACACACATCATAAAATGAGATATAAAGAAAATCACTGTAGAAACATATCTTTAGCCTAACATAATGCTAATATGTGAGGGCAAATGCCACTGTGATAATAAAAACGTACAAGTGACAGCATAAAAATGTAGCTTATTTAGGTTATTTGTTTTGCATTCCTTCAGGTAACATGCTTATTGGTGCAGTGCAAGGCGGAGGACATTCAATAACGGCGTCGCTGTCATGACATCATTATGACTGGCTCTATGAACTTCTTTTAGCAGGGGGTTCAAGGAGAAGTGCTAAGATGCAAGCCATCAACGCATGCTGTCTGCAACCCGAGTAGGTTACAACGTAGAGAGATCACATGTGCAGAACTCTTTAAGACTTTGATGATTGCTCAAAGCGATGGGCAGAATAGCTTGTATCGTCCCATCCCATGGCAACAACTGTTTTTCTTCTCCTGCGGTCTACAGCTGGCACAGACACATAAATGCTCCTGGATTTATGTCGTTGTCTGCAGAACCCCTCAACAAGACGCACGTATGGTTTCGAAGGCCGGCCAGGCATCAGTGACAAAACACAGGGGTCTGTTGGCTTTCAGTGGAGAATGGTATAGTTTTTTAGTTCACATGAGCATTTGTTAGGAATCCATTACTAAAGCAGCAGTAAAGAGGACGGAGATCGATACTGGCAGAGTATTGTTGTAACAGTGGTTATATCAGAATTACTTTTAGGCAATTATTTTTTTTAATGTGCATGCCAAGCCACAAGGGATAACAGCATTAGCCACATAAATGGATAATGAGGCCAAGTTCATAATGAAAGGATACATGGTCCACAAAGTAGCATTACAATCCAAAGATGAGAAGTAACAGATGTATCAGGAAGACAGATCCCCTAAACAACATGAATTCACTCCACAGACTTCAATCCATGCTGGAGTGCCTTCCAAATAAACAGGTGTGAATTACTGTGTCACTGTGTGTTCTTGTGGGTCATTCTGTGAGTAAGGCAGGCGAGGCCATGTAAAGCTGTCAACATTTCCATACCCTAATAATAATTACCCTCAATTTGCCCTCTGCCCCACAGGCAGCTGGAGTAAACAGGCCAAGGGTATAACCACCTCTCGTGCAAAGAATGTGATTTCTCATCAGGCGGTGGCCACATGGTATGGGAGATAAATCATTTTCTATATGTATGAGGACTACTGTGCTGCCAAGTGTAACATAAGAAGTCAACTCAGTCTACTGTTGTTTACAAGGTTTACTTTTTATGGATTTTATTTATAGTGGATCATGACCTTGAATAAGATTGGTGAGTCAATAACACATATTCACTAAGTTGCATTCACTGATCACACTGCAGAACTGTGTCATAATAAATACTTCATATGGATAATGAAACTAGGACATGATTATGTTTAACAGTGAAACTGTAAAGTCTGAATACTGTATAATGACTAATAGCAGTGTGATTTTAATGGGTGCTCCTGCTGCAATGCACTAATTAAAAAATGATTAGTTAGTTCCCTTTCTTTCCTGAATAACAATGTGTGTCATCAAATCTGGGGGCATTGCACATGATAGCCGCAGTACTATCTTGATAATTGAAGTGGCCAACTAGCACCAATGTTATAGTCTGGGAGATACTATTGATGTTCACAGCCCGTGACTTATTATTAAGTGACATTTCAACTGCTTTCATGGAGACATGAACTGACAGTGCATCTGCTTTCAGCTCTTACACTACTTTAAGTGCAAACATAGAAACGGACCATTTAGCTGCATACACAACTTTCAAACGCTTTCAGAAATTGCACTTCAACAGACACTTCAAAGCCTTTCAGTGCTTCAACTGCAATCCCATTTAGGTTTCATACTTAATGTTGTGTTTTGTGTCTGCGGGAAAGACAGTGTTCAACAACTGACTGATTTCAGTTTCTAGTGATTGACTAAATGAGACATTATAGGATTTGATGATGGGTGCAGGCAAATGTATTTACACCAGGCCAAAGATGCAGGAGGGCCCATACAGAGTGATTAGTGGTGTTTCAACATAAATTGATTAGCACCTAATGTACTATAAGCCATAGCCAGTTATAAAGAGGGTAACGTTTTGCAGCTGGGACGTTACCGTGCCTGGCTGCAAAATCTTGCAAATGTTACAGATTCTGGGTTTGGGAATTGAGGTCTGGAAGCATTTGTTGAGGTATGAGCAATATAATACATTTGTCTATGTGTTTTTCAGTGTTATGCTCTCCAAC
The DNA here is from genome assembly GCF_014851395.1 of Micropterus salmoides. Lineage (NCBI taxonomy): Eukaryota > Metazoa > Chordata > Actinopteri > Centrarchiformes > Centrarchidae > Micropterus > Micropterus salmoides. The sequence continues at coordinate 22,066,886 of NW_024041150.1, read as the reverse complement.
AGTACATCTCCTTGGGGACTGCCAAGCTCAAACCACAACTGTTCCTCAACCGTTTTCACATTCAGTTGGACCAGACTGGGGCAAGGCAATTTGGCTCTCAGACCATCTATACAGTGCCTTGTCTGGGAATGGATTTAGTGATTCTGATCTTTCTTTTTTTGGGCCTATGCTCTTTGTCTCCATTGTGAAGACTCAGGGAAAGAGAGAGAGAGCGAGGGGGGAAAAAAACAAGTTTGACCGAAGCCCAGTCAATTATCTTCCAGGTGTTTGACTGAAGTGATTGTAAGCGATCGCGGCAGTTCCCACGAGCCCTGGACTGAGACGGGCTGGAATTAGCCAGGAACAAAACCCAATTCAGCAGAAGTGAAGAAACAGCAGTTTTGAATATAACCAGGCAGAGAATGCAAAAGAAAAGGCTCCCTGCAGAAGATAAAGTCGAATCTTGGCTCCTTTTTTCCTTTTTCCTCCATTCCCCTGTCACTATCATATAGCCTAGTCTTTTAAACAAACTGTGGGGCTGGAATTGTGTCTGTGGTGCTTCCAATACCTTATTGTGTGGAGGTTAATTACTGGCAAGGCATGAGAAAATTACATTCTCAAAATAAAGTATTATGATTGGCCCTTCTGCTGGCTATTTTAAGTAATGCATGGTCTTCATACAAGATAGCTGGGAAACCAGATTTTTAGACTTGTTCGATATCAAGTAACCTCGTTTCAAGTCCTCTATTAAGGCGACTATTCTGACTTGCAAATTACCTTTCTTTCCCAGGCCCCAAACACCATTTCCTCACGAAGATTAAGTTATAGCCTGTACTTGAGTGCACACAGTGTTGTAATAACACAGGACACTTTTCTATTGATAGCAGTGAATTTCCTTATGTCTTTTCACATATCTCCCTGAGAGAATTCAGTCATGCTGAAGGGCACCATTTCTGTAGGATGTTGTGGAGATTGACATTTAGAAATGGGGAGTAGGAAAGGGGTGGATTTCTCAAGCACAACCTGCAGTGATGTAAGCTAATGCTCGTAGGTCTAGCCTGAGCTAGCTGCTGCAGGAGACCTGGCACATTCCTCAAGTCAATCCTTAACCACTAAAGAATGGTTAACTGGGTGAGGACTTTAACTTCAGTGAGGAGTCTAAGCAGCATCCTGCTTAGGTTTGCATGAATCTTATGATAGGAGGCCCCAGTTCCCAGGCAATGATTGTGCATTTTCCTCCCTGCTGGAATCTTATTTACTCTCGCCTTCCACATGAGATGGCCACGTCAAGCATGGTTTGCGTCCTCTGCGTTTTTGCTCGAATGCTCGTGCTGCACGCCAGCTCGCACACATCAGGGATAATAAATATGAAGCCTGGGGAAACTGGCTTTGCCTGGCGTGGCAAGGCTGGAGGTATCTGACGAACTGGCCATCCAGAGTCAAAGGGCACATCACGTGCAAGTTAGCGCAGCTTTGGACTGTGATGAGCATGTACTCGCAAACAGGGCAATGATTCCAAGGGCTTTGAGGCATTGGGCTTGTTCAACATCGCCCCGAAAAAAAAATTCCAGACCCCACCAGCAAATTCTCACACATACACACACCCAAAGCGCGCAGACCCATAACCAGAAAATGTCATCTAGATGTTCTTTTTAAATAATAGATGAGCAAGTCTTTTTGTTATGGCTCTATTTGGTTAGCTTGTCTTGACTTGAAAGAACGCGTTTTCTTTCATTCATAATACTCCATGTCACTCCTCACAGTTCAATGATCAAACATGACTGCATGTTTGTGTGTGTGGGTTTAACCAATATGGTTGAACGCACACAAGCATCCAGCCAGTCACTCCTGAATGTCTCTGAACAACAGCTTTCTCCCTTCCTGAATCAGATTTCAAGGTGGTCTCACACTGAGCTGTGGTAAAAACAGAGGGAATGAGGGTGATGAAAGGTCCATATGTCCCTGGCAAACGCCTTCACGGGATGAACGTGGCTTGAGAAGCTCCTGCGAAAAATAAATGCCTGGGCCAGGCAGCACCTCAGGTTGTTGATGGAGTGTGACATTCTACAAGGAATGAACCTCCTTTCTTTTTAATGACCCTCTCATATGCAAACTCGTCTCTACCATCAAGCTCATTCATTGTGTCACCTTCTGCGCACAGTGGTGTCACCCCCTGGCCCCAGTTTTCACACATTAGGTACCTTAATGTCCACAGCAATGTGGGCATATTTGAAATTTGTTGCAAAAATATGTTGCAAAGGTTTTGTCCACGCTGGCATCTAGTACTCGTTTCCAAAAACTCGGCAGTCCTGTGATGCCAAAACAATAGATACCCGGTAAGCTAGCACTCAAACTGAAAAATGTCACTGTATACATCAGGTAACACATTCAGTATGTTGAGATCTACTGTGCATATACAGTGATATACGGAGATAATGATACATTCTCTGTGTACAGTATGTTGTTGCAGTTAATGATAATCCATGAGCCTCTTGGTTTTCATGCTTTCAGTAACTCCCTTAGTAATGAGCAGCTATTGCCACTGTGTTGAGCACAGCATCTGCCAGTGATTACTTTATAACAGTGTTGCCAATTCTTTGACATCAGTGAACTGACAGCAACTCCCACATCCCTAAGAAACAGGCTGGAGATGACTTACTGAGACTTGTGAATTCACCACAAATGACAGAACAACAGACTTTCATTTGGTGCCTATGAGTGACCATGTCGACAGTAACAGCGTGCAGCTATACACATATACACTATATAAATAGATCAGACATGCCTTTTATTTAAATATATCATAACGGCCGGTTACTGTTATTGTTCCTGCAAATATTCAACTGATAACATCAGCAATGTAAGACTGCTTCAAGAAGCAAAAGGTAGGAATGACCGTATGTTAGTAAAATAAAATGGTAACTGAGCTAAAGATAAACATGTTAGCTGTTATTTTAAGTATTTGTGACATATGCAAATTCATTTCCTTGTAATGTTTGCTAGCTTAAAACTCAGATAGGATGTAGTAAAATAATAATAAAGAATCAACAAATATAACTATACTATATAATAATAATCCAACCAGTGGCCTCAAAATGCAGAGCCATGTCTGCATCATTAATTGCCTTTGTAAGTTGTTCAGACTGACATTTGCACTGCATGAAAGAAACAGCACTCATAGTAATATATAAAAAGCTGGGTTTTTGCTTCTGATACACCTTAATATTCATTAATTCACAATATTTCACCTTCTCACCAATACCTGACACATCTCCACCAACACAATCCCTTACAAATGTTTTTCACCCTTTTTGGTCTTTATGTCTACAAATAATCAATGCTAACCCATGCTGTCATAAATGTGTAACTCCTCGCTTCCTGAGCAGTAGAGGAATAGTCACATAGTTGGAAAACGTTAAACTAAGCTATTGAGGTTTCAATCAGTGATCACACTGAGAATTTTCATAGTGAATAATGTGCTTGAAGTCAGCAGAGAAATGTCAAGTTTAGTAACCGTGATCTACAGGTGAAAATGAAATTCTTACAGTGCTTCTTTTTTATTTCTTGTTGCTGTGTCTATCCACGTCTATCATGGCAAAACACCTTCACCAAGGCGCTACTGAAAACAGAGAATATTGACACGTCCTCTACTGCAACAAATGGAAAAGACTGATCGAACCCAAATGAATTTGGAATTGCTGCAGTCTCGTCGGGATTTGTCTCTGAAAATGTAACCCAGTTACGAGGGGTGAGCGTGTGCCAGAGACAGAAAGAGATAAAAAAAAAAACAGAACCATTAAAATAGAAACTGTCTGTACTTTAATACACAGTGGAAGAAACAGAAGCTGGGGCGTGCCAGCAAGCAAGATAGATTGACAAAGTCGTCACTGGCGGAAGCTCAGGGCTTTCACAGCCATAGCCAAAACCTGTTTGTAACATCTTATTTCCAGCATGTACCCAGGGGCCACTTCCGTGTGTCTTAGAAGGCTGTGCTTTGCAGCCACACTAGCGTGAACCCCCTGATGGCTGGCAGAGCCCTCTGATCTGGCTGCTCACACTCTAGTCCACACTCTGGGGATCACGGATAAAGGACCCTTTTCCCTTCTCAACCCTGCCCCACTCCCTCCTCCTCTCTTCCCTTCCCAGCATCACTTTAACCCCATCTTTTTTGACAACTGCCTGCCTCCTTCACTCACTCATTTTTAACTCCTTCCTTTACTGCTCCTCCTATCACACTTCCTACACCTTCTCCCTTACACTTCCTCTACCCCTCGCTGCCACTAGTTGTTGAGAGCAGCCAAGGCTTTTGTGTGCAGAGTGGCTCTTTATTGAATGTCACGCTGGCCGATAATCGCTGTTCAGCGGTTATCGCCCCTCCACACCAGGCCCATTAATTAGGCTTAATAGTCGAAGAAGCAACTTTTAAGGATGCTCTTGTACAGCAATAAGACCGTGCTTATGAGCTGCCACTTGTTTGCATGTGACTGCTGAGTGTGTTTTTATTAATGCTTGTATGCATGCTCGGTTATTATTTGTGCGTTTGTTGGCTCAGCTAATCAGAGGGAGACAATTGCAACCGACATGTCTGCGCTTTATCTAGTTGATAATGTGGCGGGTGAACAATGGTGCCAGAAACAATGAATGGGGGAGCGGTGTCAACCGAGATTACAAACGTCTCAGGGAGCGGCGAGAGCCCTCGAGGATGTCAGATCACAATATTGTAGGGCTAATGAGATGGCGACACACTGTACACAAAGGTGTTGTAAAATCCTTTCACTGTGATGGCTCAGCCTGCTCGCTGTGACATTTCAGCATGGGTCATATTGAGGTGACAGACAAAGACAAGGTCTTCTAAGTTAACCTGCCTCCTAAAGAATATAAGCCAGGATTCTCTTTTGAAATGTTACAGATGGCTTTTTGAATGTTACTCAGATAGGAAAATAGTATTATCAAGTTTAGTGATCCAATATTGTTACTATTTCTAGTCAGTATAATCTAGGTGTAAGTAATGTGTTCTTTTAAATTCCCATACCCATTAAAAGCCACAGCCTCATTTTCTATGAGAAGCCCCATTGATATAAACTCCAAATATTTGTGCATGGCATCAAAAGGGGCTTACATCACAGACAGCACGTCCTCAAACAAATACTGGCGAAAATGTTGGGGAGGGATTTTGTTAATTGATGCTGTCCTCTTCCCCTTTTAATCACATAAGCCCTGGATGAATCTTAGTTTAATTCGCTGATAGAATGCCTCTTTTTCAAGCCTTCCTCCAGCTCGTGCTGAAAGCTGAAGGGATCAGGTCTAATCCAAACTGCCCCCCAACCACCACCACCCCCACTCCCCAATGTCCCACGGCTGGTCAGGTCTGGGCTGCTCGGGAGAACGGGGGGGGGCAGGAAAACTGGCAGGCGGAGGTGGGGGACTGTTTGTCGTTCCTGGTTATTCCGCTCTGTGGATCCCATCAGGCGAATTGTGACATATCTCGTTCGAGGCCCCGTCCCACCTGTGCGCTGTGCAGAGGGTTGGACTTTGGGAAGGGGAAGAGTGTGTATAGCTGTCTCATCTGGTCACATTCAGTTTGCATCCCTGGAGTAGCTTGTTAGATGAAGTTTGACTGTGCCAAAGCCCTCATTTTTAAGTGGTCAGCTTACCTTTGCAATATTTTATCTAATATTCTTTTTGTTTGCTTCAACTGTTAAATTAAAGTGGTTCAAACCAAGATAAGCTTATCAACCCAAACGCTCACAGCTGCAGCTCAATTTCCCAAATTCATTCTATTTCCATATATTCTCATCTTCATTCAACATTTTCTTTTTGTTTTCGACTCTCCGTTTAATAAGCTGCACCTTCTCCATTTAGAAAAACCTCTTTATAGCCTAGAATATGAATATGCCAACTTAAGCAGAGCATTTGTGGCAGTCTATATCTCTCAAATGGACCTTTTTTGGGAGTCCTCCAAGCTCCACCGAGGCTTTGTCTGTGATTCAAGTGGGTAAGCCACATGGGTTTGCAGTTCCATGATTAGCTTGGAGAGCAGTAGGTGGTGGAAATGTCCATCGCTGTCCACCCCAACCCCCCACCAGACTGTGAAGCGTAAGACCGCTTTGAACACCACGACCCTGCTGACAGTGGTGATTCAAGGCCCCCAAGTGAAAAGCTCATCTGCTCGGCATCTCAACTTGAAATCTCGAGTGCCAGCTGACGAGTTTTGTTTGTGTGCAAGTAAGACAGTCAACGGGAGAGGAAGTACCTAAGAACGAAGAGACAAAAGGAGTGGGTGAGGCAGCATCTCATTAAAGAGAGAAAGCGAGTAAACGGTGACGTTTCATGGATAAGTGTGACAGCAATCACGCTGATTTGCATTGTTTCACATCAATTCTGACAAATGTGGCAGCAAGCATGCCTGACTGTGAACATGAACCTATCTTTGTCAGAGATTTGCGTGCCTGTGTGTGTTTGCACATGTGCTCATATTTATGTCTTTGTTTGTACTTATATTCACTTGTCCCACTGTGACATCCGGACCATAGGCTTCAGTGCAGCTGATTACAACCGGTGCTAAACTTCTATACCACCTTAGTAACCAACACAAGGCCGGTTGTCCGTGTTTCACATTCTCTGACAACTGTAGTTTGACCTCTCTGCTCAGAGTACAGCTGTTTGCCTCATAAACTATATTCCACAGCAGTGTGGGGGTTGTTGTGGAATGATCTTTCTTTAAGCTTTAAGCGAATAAACACCAATGATTAGTCAGCAAAATGGGTCCTACAGTAGTTACAATTTCTTACTCAACACAACCTAAACAAACTTTATATTTGTGTCTTTTTTCATTTCTTTTCTTTTTAATGGTTGACGATAAAACAGGGATGATGTGACAGGATGAAGACTGCTCAAATAATAAACAACAACCTCACATGCCACTTAAGACTAAATGTATAATTAGCCAGTTAAATCTGGAAACTCGTCTTTTTCTCTCCATTTTGGCCCTTGTTACGAAGTGATGGTCCTCTTGCATCTATTCCTCTCTGGTGACTCATTTTAAGTGTCAGTACAGCTGACCGCATAATACAGATGTTTTTAAGTTGAAATAATGTTGATGAATTCCTAAAATATAAATTTGATTGAAAACGTTCTGTTTTGTGCTTGGTCATTTGTCTGACAACAGAACCAAAAATAATGTAAATGACAGTTAAATTGTCAGTTCGACTACTTTGCAGGAATAGTTTGACATTTTGGGAAATACGCCTATTCGCTGTCTTGCTGAGAGTTAGATGTGAAAATCAAGACCACCCTCCTGGCTGTACAGTAAATATGAAAGTACAGCCAGCAGCCTCTTACTAATTGTCAAGTTACATCTGGTTAGTTACCAAAGCTGAAGTGTAAAAAAACAATTGTTACAAGAGGAAATGTGCGCGACTATTTCTTGGCTGGGTGCAGTGACTTCCTGGAGTCCACACTGGTCTGCTGGTCTGCACAGTTTTGGGTTTGTGCTCATATGTGTTGGTAGTAGGATGTAAAGAAAATGGCGGTGGGTGGTTCCACACTGCCAATCGGCCACACAAGTGCATCTCAGTAAGCTCACATTTCCTGTCTGACTGTATGTGCACATCGTCAATAAACATGCGCCAGTGTCAGGAGGCAGGTTAGCATTCTGTGACTTTGATAGTGCTATCGCAAAGTCCATATTCGTTTACCCACATGACTCCACACATAAACCGAGGACGGCATGTGAGAGTGTGTGTTTAAAGGATACGTCTGAGTTTGTGTGTGTGTGTGTGTGTGTGTGACAGAGAGAGAATGCGTTCAAATAGAAAGGGTTCAAGTTGACAAACTGCAGACGCCAACATTACGAGTGTGAGAGAGTAAGGGGGGGGGGGGGTTCAGCAGAAAGGGTGGAGGAGAGGAAGAGTTAGGGGTGGAGGGGAGGGGTCTAAATCTGTGAGAAAATGTCTAATCCCTGGATTGCTGAAGCTTCGGAAATCCTGGAAATAGATTAGGAGCTTCGCCGGCCCAGCCGCCTTTAATAAGAAGGCCCGTTTGGCTCCAAAGTCATGGCACAGCACTTACATAATGTGCAGAGCCGCCACTTCTTGTAATTATCGTTTCCCCTATTTGGAAAATGATTCAATAAACACTGATCCACGGTGTCCCGCGCATACTGACAAGCTGCGGATGGAACACGCAGAAGGCCTGGTACATGTGCGACACCCGCTCTGGCCCGGCCACTAATCCAAATACAGGAGGAGGATGAGGGGTGCGCTAATTGAATGAGGACTGACCATATCGACGGGAGAATCTTTGTGCAGTTTCTCTCGAAGCCAGGCGGCCACTGAGCCGAGGAGGCTCTCGATACATTTAGAGAGGTCCGCCATCAGATAAGAGAAAGTTGCAACGCTACTCCCAACTTTATCTGCTTTCACACATCAGCAAACTTTGGTCCTTTTTTCTTTCCCCTTTTGGCATTCTCTGCCACCAACGTTGTCTCTGATATCTTTTTTTTGTAATGAGCGAGCTCTGAGGGCTAGGGGGTGGGAAATAAGTCATCTTCATCTATTTGCTCACGATGGGATTGCATTTTCCCTCTCCACTGGCTTTGGCATAAGAGATCACATATTTCTCCTTCTCGGCTGACACATGCAATGGCAAATGTGTTGAAATAAGGATTTGATCTGGGATTGCAAAACAAAAGAAGAAAATTCCTTCGTTATGGAAAGTGAAGTGTGAACGCAGACAAGAGATATCATCATGTTATCATGGACCAGCTATTGCATCTTACAACATCAGTTTAAACAAAACTATGACAAGCAATGAACTTGTTATTTAGTGCACTTGAAATAGAACATGACCTGGGCACTTGTTGAACTCAACTCACAAATGCTATTCTCAACCAGCCTTCAAAGGGCTAGTGGGCCAATAAATAACTTCACCTTTCTATCATCTTTGACATGAGGTGAGTGATTGTTTTTGACTTTGATGTCCAGAGGGTCACAAAGAAAGAACAAGCTGTGGTAAAAATGGCATCGCAGTTGAGATTATTTCTGTGTACAACTGAAATAATCTTAAAGCTGTTATTTGCTATTCAACTATGTAACTTCAACAGCGATATCAAAATGTCCATATTACCAGACACTGGGTCCTCAGATGTTTGTCAGCCCAAAAGCTCAGTATCACTTACAATTCATTCTCATCTATTGACACATCTGAAGCTCCAGTAGACGAGGCTCCACTGCCGTAATGGACGTGTCAAAATGACAAATTTAAGCTCTCCTTTCCCTCAATCAATTAAGAAAACTAATCAATGAAGGACTATTGATGACAGGATCCATGATCCAGAGTCTTTTTAAGAAGTGAGAGATTTCACCCCAGTATAAATAACTGCCTCCCTTCTGTTTTGCTCTCCTGGCTTTGTGCGGCCTCTCTCTTTTTGCCAAAATGAGGGTAATGTGCTATGAAAGGTATCCCAGATTTCACACCTTCTGGGGCCCTGAGAGATGGAGCGACCAGCTGTCCATATCACAGCACCCGTGTTCCTGGCTACCCCCGGCAGGAGAGAGCCACAGGCAGCCAGAGATGGGGATATGGAGTGAGGGAGGGAGAGAAAGAGAGAGAGGCAGAAGGGGAGAGAGCCAAGAAGGAAAGGATAAAAGGAGCTAACCAACTAGATTTTTCCTTGGAGAACAAAAACCCCTTTGAAAGTATGTGGATGTTTGTAGCGTTTACATATATATGCGTGCATGTGTGTGGAGATTTACAGCCAAGTCACCTCACTGAGTCATGAAAAGTCAGACTCTCTTGCTTGCTCTCTCAATCACATACACACACTCGAGAGGTCGAGATGAGCCAGGACTGCAAAATGCCAGAAAAACAGTGACCTAAGCATCCTGGAAATAGCGTTAAATCTGGCAATATCATGGATCATAACAACTCAGGCCCAGCTTGCAACAGCTCTGTGACACTGCCCTCACTCAGAAAAACTGTCCAAAGTAAGATTTGCTTTCACTTTCTCTGTGAAACTGCCCATAAAGCTCTCCCCCACCCGCACCCAAACACCAATCTTAAATGCGGGTGCCATAACACTAGTGTGGTGTACTGCTCTAGGGCGCAATTTTCCATAGACTTGCTTTATATTGCCATCTGAGAGAATTGGATCAAAATGGTATGGTTTCAGCGGGGAAGTCAGAATATTATTGTAGAAATAACCATAGCAGGGGTTTGGTTTCAGCCAGTTATTGTATTAATGTCACAGTGTCAGTACATTTATGGCTTTAAATTTCACACACCTGCGGAAACCTTCCATGTATATACTTTTCTATATCTCAAATGCCAATGACACGATGGCAACGACAATGGGCTGATTAGCATGTGGTTACTGCTAACCAAAGTGTCATTTCAATTGAGATCCATTGAGAGTCATTTTCAGTATTACCGGGGAATTTGTGTGAACTTCAATCTGTTTTCAATAATATCCCTACAGAATCAGCAGAAATGTATCCAACACTAAGCAAATGCTGACTCAAAAAAACCCCAAATACTTTGAAAATCAAAACAAAGGTTTCTGTCTAATGTGGCTTCAAAGGTATAGTTTGAAGGTATAGTTCAAAATGTAGGGAAATATATGTCTTTTTGAATTGTTGCAGCGAGTTTGATGAGAAGATCAATACCACCATGTCTGTCTGCTAAATGTGAAGCTACTACCAGCAGCTGGTTAGCTTAGCTTAGTACAAAGACTGGAAACGGGCTCTGTTCAAAGACAACATGATCGGTAACTTTGGACTTTTGCAATATGGATCCTATTTTCCCATGTTTTTGGATATTTTCCAACATTTTTTGAAATTGGTCCAGTGTATAGCGAGCAGTTCTGCAGCAGAATCCTTGAGGGAAATTTTGTCCCGTCAAAGTACGTCCACTAAAGTGCTTGTTTTTACCACTGACAAGCTCAGAATGTTATTATAAGTGTCTGAAAACATTATGGAAAGGATCCTTACAGAGACAGACATGTTTTTAAAGACATTTTTGTTTAACCAGAAACAGTCGCTATGTTGCGCTTGTCATTTGGCATTTGTAATTGTGTGACTTTGTTGCTTTAAACGGTTAAAAACACCAAAGTCACACAGTAACACAAACTAACCCACCGAGCGACTGTTTCTGGTTAAACAAAAACGATCTTACCTTGTTTACAAAAAGGTCTATCTCTGTAGTGATACTATCTAAAATGTTGTCAGAGCTTGTCAGTGGCAAAAAAAACAAGCACCTTAGTAGACATACTTGACGCGATGCAATTGCACACAAGGATTAAGTTGCAGCCCTGTTTCGCTGCTGCCGACTGTAGTGCCCTCGCTCAATACTGGACCAATTTCAAAAAAAGTTGTCCCAATTAATCACATGGGTCCAGGTTGCAAATTACCTAAATTATCCTTTAACTTGTGATATCGTGTTTGTTTAATCCATACAGAAAAGTGTAAAACAACATTATAAGTCAGGTGCAGTAACTCCCTGGCATCTCCACCCATTGCTTGACAACCTAATAGTGATGACAAGACTCCACTAATTACCATTTAACATGTTACTAATTTACATATAACATGTTAATTAGTGAACTTTACAGGATTTTACCAGTCTTTGTGCTAAGGCAAGCCAAGCGGCTGCCAGCTGTGGCTTCCTATTTACTGTACAGACATGACAGTGGTATATTTCTTCTGATCTAACTTGGCAAAAAGTAAATAAGCAAATAAGCATATTTCCAAAATATTTTAAACTATTCCTTTAAATCTTCAATAACTCCCTTTTTTTTGTGCTCGGTTGTACAATGCAGAATACTGCAAATCAATCAAGCAATTCAAAGGGACAATCAAATGCATCAAGAACGGTACATCTCACCCCTGCGTCTCTTAAAAGGTGGTACACAAATCAATGGTGGTCCATCAAGCCAACCCACAGTATTCACATTACATTTTTTATTGTTATTAAAGCTATTCTGGTCACCATAGGCCACAGTATACACACATATTTGCATATAGAGCCATAGCCTCACATACTGTTATACATAAACAGACAGATACAGATATATTCCTGGATTTATTTCTCATGATTTCAAAATAAATGTAAGGGCTACGTCCCAGATTACCCCACATTACTTTCCAAGGAGCTGGTTTCAGAGAAGGTTAGTCGTTTAAATGGGTACTGAGGTCACTGGAGGTAGTAGCCCTAAAAGTTTTCACCTGGAGGGAGCTGGGCCATTTATTGATTGAGGAGTGTTCATTGGACTATATCAGTGAATGATTGACTGCATGCTAATCCCGCCCATGAGTGTGGTTCAGTAGCTTCATTTTACCCCTCACTGCTTTCTGGTGGTGATCATTTATGCTTCATTTCTGACAACACATTTTCTATGTGAGAAAATGAGAAAAAGAGGGAGAAAAACCTATTTGCTGCACTTTAAATCATGAGGATTAAGTGTGTAAGTGAGTGAGAGTGTAAGAGAGAGAGGGAGAGAGAGAACAATACTATTCCAATCACAAGTGCCAGAAATACTGAGCAAATAAGCCACAGCAATTTATTCCAAAACAACACAAATCTTGTTCTTTTTGTTCAAATGAACGTTGTGGTTTTCAGGCTCGTGAAAAAGAAGACTATAGAACAAACACAGTCGGAAGACAAGGAAGCAATGCCAACATCCCTAATTATATGCTATTCATGTTCTCTCTCATCACTTTGCAAGAAAATGAGAGCTGATGTAGCCGTTTTGCGGACAGCTAATTGTGTGAGCAACAGTGTGCGCTGCCAATGCATGAGTAACTCCCAGAGACTATTGCTGTGTGTTGAAAAATAAAATAAAAGTCAGCATAGGGATTGAGATGCCTGGGCAACATTTAGCATTAGTGCTACTGTGGCTCTTTAGCAGTTGCTCCGTAGCACTATATGCATAGCAGCTATATACATAGGGTGCCTGTTTGTTTTTAATCCCCTCCCTTTTCCAGCAGTGGCGTGTCTTTCATATTTGCACTGATTGTGGTGGCTATTTTAATTTCCTGGTCGCATAGGCCAGACAACCCACTAGTTATTCCTGTCACACACTTACCCAGAGCCTGATAGAGGAGGAGGCCATTTTGAAGGAGTGGTCAATCTAAGGGGAATGAAAAGTGTCTGGTGACTCAGTAAAAAAAAAAAAACTTCAATAACAGTAAAAGCCAATTTCTGTGATATTTCTTTTCTTTTCTTGCCCTTGTCCTTTTTTTACTGTCCTTGTTGTTGTCTAAGAATATGTCCCATCAAAGTTCTACGCCTGAGGTGAAGTTGGCCCTGCACACACAGGATGAAGCGCATCTCTGAAGTCAGCGCGAGGCCTCAGGTTCTCTCACTACCCCTGCAGTGTGACGGGGCACCGGGTCCCGGATCCCAACCCAAGACTGCCAGAGTCTTAAGTGGCTTTGAGATGGGAGAAGTGATAGAGACTAAGCCCTTAATAGCCATTTCTCTGTAATCTTTCCTATGAAAGGCTAAACTATGGGGGTATTGATTTGTTTGAAGAAGGGGGGGGGAAATGGAGGAGAGAGTGAGAAAAGTACTCCATCAGGACGGGGCATCTTGAATTGTGACAAAGCTGTTCAGCGGCCGTGGAGATAAGCTCAGATTGAGCCCATTTTATCCGATAAATGCTGCACAGTTTGCACCGAGAGAGCAAAACAAAGACAAACTCATCAAATCCAAGTTGACAGGACTCACAAACAGCTCTTTCTGTCCTCTCGCTCTTTCTGTCTCAACCCGGGCAGCACTCTAACATGGTGGCGGTCACATCAATGGCTTTTTTTTTGTTGTTGCCCTGACTGCGTTGGCTTCAGCCTGTAGTCAGGCGCTCGGGTGAACAGCGCATGCATTGTCACAAAAACTGCACACGAACCCTGTGAGGAGGCCGGGAAGGGAATGTGCTACTGGTGCGTGTGCGCGATGCGAATGGTCTGTTTGTACCGGTGTTATTTAGATGGCTGCTTTTCAAATGACGCTAAGCAATGCTTCATGCTACATCTCACTGCTCATGCCAGCACACATCTCCCCATAGATGCAGCCCTGAAGGATATGGTAATTGAGCTATTATTAGATGTGGCAAGGATAGCATTGTTCTCTTTGTAGTCCCAAAGAATACATATTACTCTGTTTGATGTATTAAGGAAATATACGGTATATCCTCCTTTTTGGGCATAGAGAATGATTTAAGAACCTACACAGTGTAATCCTATTATATACGGTTTCTATGCTTGAACTTTTAAGGGCAGAATTTCACATCAGCATCACACTGATAATTCTGCAACGCCAAGAAGAAGCAAGAGGCTGCTGCCAGAATCTGGGACTGTTTTCAGAGCAGACGAGAGAAATTTCCTTGCGATGTTGGTTCATCTGTCGCCTGAGGGAGGGCAGGTGGTCTCAGCCTTATTTCTGGCCACTGTATTGATGTTCCCTTTACTTGTCCCCTACACACAACTTCCCCTCCTCTCTCCTTCCCGAAAAACACCTCTGATCAGTTCTCGCCAAAACACACACTTGCCATCCCACCTCGGCCATAATTAAGACAGCTATTCAGCTGTATTTGAGGGACCTGACAAAAGGTTTGTTTGTGTGTGTGTATGTATGTGTGTGTCTCACAAAAAAAAAAGACACTAAACTCTATTTGTACTAGTCTCTCTTGCAGAAGATGATGATAAATTTAGCAGTATTAACAATAAAGCAGTAAGACAAGCAGCGCAAAGTTCTTTTCTTAACCGGCTGTGAAGGCAACAATTTTGACACCTCAAACACAAACACATACACACACCAGCATTGCAACAGTGACAGACAGTGGCATATGTATTTCTCTCTTGCCTTTCCTCTCCTGTCTTTCCAACAGTCATTAACCTTCATGTTGAGTTTATCTTCCGCACACACAAGGTTCTTGACCCCTTGACCACAAGAGGTTACTCATTACCAAGTGTGTGTGTGTGTGTGTGTGTCAGGGATTGTCTTTCTATCAGCCAGTAGACTGAGACTAGTTGAGTCAATAGAAATACACTGAGTGGACTGACAATTGATTTATCATTTACAGTGCATTTACCCATAGTGTGAAGCCATGCAATGTTAAAATTATATTAGCTTCAGCTAAATTTATGAAAGATTAGAATGTAAAAGTAGAACATGCAGTAGAGGTTTGGGATTTGTTACGTTCATTTATGCATAGTCATGTGAGCGAGCTTGTGGGTGGTCAGGGGTTGAGTGCCCCTGTGGTAAAAGTTCACCGTGGCCTGAGTCCATTCGAAGTATTGGCTAACAGGCTGCTTGGCTCCGAGAACTAACCTCCCACAGACGTCACTAGCCCCGTCCTTATGCAAACATTATAGTGAAGTGATGAACACACATACGTACAGTGCACTCATACACGGAGGTGGAGTAATACTAGCCAATTACACAATCACACAGCACTAGACGTGAGAGGGAAGAAAATCATTCACACTCGCTCCACCCCACCTACCCTCTCCCTTATCTCTCTCTCTCTCTCTCTCTCTCTCTCTCTCTCTCACACACACACAAACATGAGAAATTTCATCTTGCACAAACCTTGACACACACACACACACACACACACACACAAACACACACACACACAAACACACAAACACATACTGTGAGGAGGACAGAAAAATCAATACTGATCATAGGGCCAGCTGTTTTGGACCTATCACTCCATTGTGATGCCGAATGTGAGGTGATTCATGACAGGCCACGCTTTCCCTCTCCCACGCCTCACAGAACCACTGATGGATTCCTCTCTTTCTTCTTCCCATCCCTCCATTCCTCATCCACTCCCTCCTCTCTCTCTCTCTCTCTTAACACCCTATTCCTGTCGCAGGGTCCGAGGTGATGAGAATGACACTGCACAGAAGGGGTCTTTATGCAAATTAGATCAGTGATCCCCCCCTCCCCCTCCCTTTGCAAATCCATGCGTTATGGATAGAAGGGACCAACTGCGAAACCTGACCAGAGCTGGTGGGCTGGAAAGAGGTGCTTAATGCAGACTAACTGAAGAAGCTGCGAGACAGAATGGATGATTCCCCCCCCCCCCCCCTTCCAGCCTGGTAAAGAGTTTACATCAAAATCAAGCAATAAGCCATGAGAAGCAGTCCTAAAATACATTTCATGCTTGGCCTCTTGTGGCTTACAGCTTCTATAAAACAAAAGTAACAAAAGGTAAAGCGATGTAATATAAAAAGAACATAATCTTTTATTTTTGATGTGTAATATTTGCACGAACTATTATTGTCCCGCAGAGCAATATAGTTATAGTACTGGCATAAGAGATGATTTCTGGTGAGTGCATTAATATTTAAATCAACTATTATGCGGTCAAAGGTCCGCGTTTATTGGACATTTTACAACAGCTGCAAACGTGACCAGCCAATCAGATTAGACTGGGACTATCTGCTCAAGAAAAGGCAGATTTCATGTCCACTCCTGGATGAAGCTTGAGCTCTTTGCCCAGTTGTATTTTGTTACTGTGCATTAGAATGTCAATGCCTATAACTTGTTAGCCATACAAAGCAGCTGCTCTGTAACATAAACACAGGCCTTGAGGTACGATCATCAAAATGTCATAACGTGGTGAAAATATCAGTTATGAAAGGAAAGAAGAAAGCAATACTTCTGTCTGTCACAACACCAGCATGGCAGACACACACACCCACACGCACACAAACTAAATCAGACTAAATGGCCCATAGTTTTCTTAGCATCGCAACGTGACACACAAACACACACATGCAGACAGAGATGGAGGCTTTTTTATTCATATGTGTGGCACACACACACACACACACAACTTTTGACATTTGGGGATTGTTTGTTTTGGTCGACTTCAGGCGGCAACCCCACCTGTGGCGATGACTCTGTTTCGGGTCCTGACTTGTCACACTGTGTGAGAGGCGTCAGGAGAAATGCCCGAGGCAAAAACTGGCCCTGTTTAGCCCCGCAGTATGCCCGTTTGTAATTGGCCAAAACACCAGGCGGCCTGTGGCCATTTGTCAGTTTGAATAATTGATACAGGGAATGGTCACACTAGCAAAACCACTGCTACTTTAGCCCACATTTATATGCAGACATTTACCTCTTTTTCAAAGCTCTATGCACATAATTTTCATGCGATGTTATGAATTATGTATTCAGTTTCATTTCGCAGATTAACATCTAAAAACACAGGCTCATGTACCATTAGTCCAATTAATCAATTATGAGACATATAGAAATGACTGAAGATACAAGCAAATGGAGATTAAATTGGGGAGATAGCCAGTCAAATTAACTGTCGCTTGTTAGGGAGGAGAAGATGAGATTCTTGTCTGCCGTTTTACTTGTTAATACAGGCTTCATTAATGACACACTCACTTTTCATATTGTCACTCTTTGAAAATCATGAGCCATATAAAAAATAACAACTTTCCTATTTAGCAAAGGATGATCAGCCAGTCAAAACTGTCAAAATCTTAAAATCAGTCAAAACTAGTTGTTTTTTTTCTCTCTCACAACCCTTCATTCACTGACATGCCCTTTTCATGCTGCACAGTCAAGAGAAGGGATAGTTTTGATGAGTGCCTTTTGTTTCATTCACTTTTTCTCCGTTTCTTTTTTTCTCGCGTCCTAATTAACTCCCTTTTGTCTCACCATGTTTTCCAAATGAGTGCTGTGATTCTCTATCTCAGTGTTATTTTTGTCACTAATAAATGAAGGTTGAGCATGCATTGCCTTGTAATTAGTTGGAGGAACAATGCAAGACTGCAGCATTTTCTGGCCTTGGTTTGTTTTTGGTGTGATTCAGAGAGTGGGAGAGGCAGACTCAGAGAGAGAGAGAGAAAGAGAGAGACACACAGAGAAACAGAGAGGAAGCACAGCCAGAACCCTACGACTCCCTGTTGAGAGAACATAAGCTGCGTTGCAGGACTGCAAAATATGCTGCCTGGTTTCTAATGCCAGATTAGCGATGGCAAGCCATTGTATTGCGTGCCATGGCATCAGCATGAGATCAGTGTGCATGTAAACAGCCTAATGAATCTGTCACTAAGTTTGAGGTGGTTGGGAATGTTTTGGAAATTAAATCATGTGCACCTGTGTTTAAGATTATGTGCATCTTTACAGTGACTTTACATGCATTATTGTGTTTATTTTTTTGATCTACAATACAGAGTTTTATGCAACACAGATCACTGCACAGGTACAATTGTCTTTCTGTTAATCTTAAAGCTAGACTGTCTAGATTAGAAAGAACCTATGATCATATGCTATATGCTCATGTTTAAAATCAACTTGGAATTAGTTGGAGAAGATTGATGCCGCTCTCTTACCTGTGGAAAAAAAGTGCAAAAAATGACAATGTTTCTTGGCTGGTGCCGACAGAACTCGAGAAATTGACTAAAACCACAACATGTCATTTTACACATTTTTTTTGTATGGATTGAACAAATGAGATAATGTGTTAATTGAGTGAGATTTAGAGGTGCTGGCAGGCGGATTTTGGCGTTTCCCAGTCTTTATGCTAAGCTAACTGGCTGCTAACTGCAGCTTTCTATTTCTGTACAGCCATGAGGGTGGCATCAATCCTATCAGCAAGAAAGCAAAGAAGCGTATTTCCAAAAACGTCAAACAATTCCTTTAAACATTTACTCGCTTATCATAAATTTTTTAATCTGTTCACTGATTGTCAACATAATTTCTTTAATCACTAATTATGCATTTATATGCACGGACGTGGAAAATAAGTGTGGGTGGCAAAAAGCACGCTCACATGTACCTAAACACAGCACACATTAGCTTGGCTTCAGCATGTGTAGCTCTTTCCTATCATCACTGTGTGCGTGTGTCTCTGTGTGAGCTGTTTGAGCGATGCACGTGCATATCAGCATCCAAACCACATTTGCAATTCACAGCAGCCTCCCTCGCGCATTGTCACAATCTCTGCCCACTTACACTGCTGTTTTTTTTGTTTTCCTCTGTGCATTGTTTTGGCCTGCAGCTATTGTATCTGTTTAGATTGACTGGTGGTTTGGCTTTACCTCTTGGCTTCAGGATGGGGAATGGGAAAGCAGAGAAGGGGATAGATAACAGAACCAGACAGGGTCTTGATCATGCACGCTATCCCCCACCTAAATATTACTCCACAATGTACCCCCCCCCAAGAAAAGAACCCCAAATAGGACATGTTCATTTCCTTTCCTCTTTATCTCCTTTGTCTCTATTCCTTGCCACTCAGCCTTCGCCTTTTCCCTCTTTTTATCTCATTCCATACTCTTTGATTCTGTCCCTCCGTCTCTCTTCATTTCTCCCCTCTCAGGTTTAGCAGAGAGGAGGAGTGGCAGTGATTAGGAGGCGTTAGAAAGAATGGACGTGCTGTTCCCATAAACCGCTCTGTGCTGTCAACACCAGCTTTGGTGGAATGGAATCAGATAAAAAAAAAGTCACAGAGTGCATATGTGTGTGCGCAAGAAGGGGGGTCAATTAGGAGCATAGCCCGCCAGCACCACTGAGACACATGACTCTCTTGCCTACTACTGTAAAGTCAGTTTGCCCTTCAGCTGAACTTTGGCTCACTTGAGCTCAGCAGAGCCGCGCCGGACGGACATGAGAGGTGGGGAAAGAGATAGAGGAAAGAAAATAGCAGGGAAAGGACTGTCTCACAGTGGTGAAATTAATACCCTGACCCCCCCACCCCCTCCTCACGCACTCACACACACACGCACACAAATATTTGGCAACATACGGAGTGAGTGATGTGACACTTTGGCAGGGGACAGGGATACAGGGGGAGCAGAGAGCAGTCTGGCAGTGTCTACCAGGGCAAAGGGAAGCAGAAGTTCCAATGGCATTATCAGCAGCCTGCTGTGATTCTTCTCTTGCTCTCTCGGTTCATAAAATTTTCTTTCTCTGAATGTACACATTGGGATAAAAAAACAAAAAAAACAAATCATATTCAGAATATTAACTAATTTGAGTCTAACCTGGTTCTCAATTTAAAGGAAGTTTGTACTGAATGCAAAAGTGAAAAGTGAAGAGTAAAATTGTATCTAGATAAAAAGATGCCTGCTAGATTATATGTTGATCCAATTTATGAGGGCTGAATTATTCATGATTTTCTTCTGGCAAGATGTGTGGATACATCGCCACTCGTAACGTGGTGACTCAAAATCTTGTGAGATACAAGCTCTATAAAAAGATACTCAAAGCAAAGTCAAATGAAAATACAAATAAAAAAAGGAGTCATCAGTGTTTAATGTACGTTTCAGACCCCAAAAAGCTAGCAGCTGAGTTTTTTTTACTTCCTGTAGTTGTAGTGGAAGGTTGCTTTACGTTTCCACTATGGACCACCAGAGTATGGGATATGGAACACCCAAAGTGCCAGAACAATCAATAAATTAATAAAAAAATAAAAAAATAAATGTGGAAATGCAAAAAAGAAAGAATCAATGAATAAAAGAATAAATAAATAAATGTGGAAATATAAGAAAGAAAGAATAAATGAATTAAAGTATAAATACATAAATTTGCTTTTGTCTTTCCCTTACAAGACCTATTGTCATTGCCATTCCCTTAGGAGACTTAATGTCATTGCCTTTCCTTTGTGAGACTATTACTTTTGCCTTTTGAGCCCAACCTGTCAATCAATGTGTTTTGGCCTGCCCAATAAGTCCAACTAATCTCTCATAGAAGTGTTTATTGTTTTAACGTTTCAAAGCAGCTTCACTCCGCTAATTCCAGTTCCAGAATTTGGCAACGCCACTCTTTTATACCTGAATACTTTTTCATGCAAATACCGGACAGATGTCTTACTGTGCGTTTAATTCTACTAACATACCTTCTAAGAAGCATGTGCTACAGTTGGTAAGTGAATCCTAGTATTTTATTAATGTGTTGTTAGCAATAATTAGCAGGTATCAGTACATTACACTGGGTCATTAGCTGTGCTAAGGATGCTCAAAAAACAGTAGTGTAATGTAATACATGGTACACACAGTTTTTGAAGAGGCATGCACAGAAATCAAAACTTATTAAAAGTGTTTCAATTTAATGCAATAAATCTTTGGAACAAAAGTAGTCAGAGTTGATGGTGCGCCACATTTAGGTAACATTAGGTAAGGATTTATTTTGTCACAATATAGCAGGTTATATAGTGAAATTGAGTTTGTAACTCCCTTCTGCTAAGTAGCAGACAATATACATATAAAAGCAATTGTCTGATAGCTTGGTGGTTAGGGTTGAGTGTTAAAGTGGTGCCTCCATCATAGATTATTATTGCTTATTTGACTAAATAGCAGCAAAGATTAATATTACACATTTGAGTAAATAGTGTATTGCGTAACAAAGTTAAATAAACTCAGGGTAAATCATTCTAAATGGGACAACTATGCCACCTGCTGTTTTAAAGTACCTGCATCGAGTAATGTTAGTAATTAGTAAGGTAAAGGATTATGGATAATCCTTAAAGCAACAGAGGATTTGCTATTAGGTAAGGTGTCTGTGAATATCCGTGGACTAAACAATGATAGCTAAGTTGAAAAGCACATAAAGGTTGAGCTAGCTTTATTTGTTGAATATTAGATTAAATTTAGCCATTAATTTTGCGTCAGTAGAAAATCTCTCCAGGGTAGCTTGCTAACTTTAACATGATGCCGTTTTCCAGACAGATTGTTGCTGCTGTTTGTCCACATAAGATTACAATTCTACACTTTTATCCTTTGTCGTCAATGCATATAAAAAGGTAACAGAGTATGAAATCTGTATGAACACATTTTCATGTATGTTGTATTCTCACAATTTAAGAGCGAAAAATTGTGTTGTTTCGTTTATTTAGTTTACTTATTTATCGAATAGTGAATTTCAATCCACTATACAATCAATGTGTTGTTGTGTCAATGTATTGTACTTTGGATTTGCCGCTAGACAGAGCATGAAATGTTTGTCCACTTGAGATGACGATTCTACACTATCCAATTGTCCTAAATGCAACTGTGGAATAAATCTTCTACAAACCTGACGAGCTCCGAGAGATTCAGTTAGACAGGCGACATACCACAGAGATCATACATGCACATTGCTACCCTAACTGTTACTTGCTAGAGAGGTTATCGTGCTGAGGTGACCTCAGATTACAGTAGGTTTATGGCACTTTGTAAATCATTTTTTACCCATTTTGTATTTTGAGGTGCCAGGGGAGCTGATTGCCATCCATCCAGATGTGGAGCACCTGTGTCCACCTATACCCGATATAAAAGTCCCAGCTTCCAGGTTGTGCAACTTGCTGCTTTGCTTAACCCTTTGTTTTAATCCACAATATATGAACTCTACTGATTTAAAAGTATGACACTAAGTTCCCATCCATAGGTTCTATCATTATAATTACTGTGTATTTTTTCAAGTCATACAAAACAACTGTTACCTTAATTGTAACCTTTTAATATTGATGTTTTCATGGATGCAAAATATGATTTTGATTTGTTAAACTGTTGCTTGTGCATTGGGAATCAGATTAAATGTACTAAGAATAAAATCACATTCTTCAATTATCAGTTTACTATGTTAACTGGAAATAATGTGATCTAAACTTTTAACAAAATAACAGCTGTCAATGAAAATATTATGATGGTATTTATATGTTAACATGTTGCTTATATGCTTGAAAGTTAAAAATGAAAAGCTGATGTCCCAATAAATCCACCATATAGCATTTCTTTAAGAGACAAATGTGACATTCACTTAGAAGTTACACTATGTGGAAAACAAAGAATCATCTGGACACTGAATAGTTTTGAAGCCTGCAAGGACGTGTAATTTATTGTGACCTCTGAGAAGGTCTTGCGTAGCTTACACAATGTAGATGAACCTATTTACCACAGGTGCATTTGATCAGCTCTGAGACCTCAGAGTTTGCAAAGTCACAATTTATGATACCACCTAGTCTGATTCATAATTACTCAGTATGCAGGTCATTCTTTGTTTCAGCACTTACGCACAGGTTTTTTGGATGTGTGCTCGTTTAAAGTAGACAGAGCAGCAGACAAGGCACTCCTCAAACTTCAGGCTCTGCTACTGGGTGTAAGGCTCCTTATTGTGTCTTTAAGTATAAGGTAGAAAGTGCAAATTCTTTTGCACACAAAGAAATATACTGCATAATTGGCAGCATTTTATGTGAAACGAACCATTTTTGGGAGTATTTTCACTTTTCAATTTACACTAGATTTCTAAGCAAGAGTTCAGTTTTAATGTTTGATGTTTTATTTTTGTTGTACTTTGAACTGACATTCAGAATGTGAAATCGAACATGTACAGTCAGAAGTCGAGTCAGAAGGAGTGCAAATATATATGGAATTTATTGCAATGTAAACCATAAACAATATACATAACAATATATATTAATATACAAAATGGCCATGAAACACAAATTTGGACATTATTTAAAACTAACATTAAATGTAAAAGTAAACAGAAGAAGGGAAGGCCTTTTCTACGTCAGTCCATGCCAACAGATACCGACATCCAGCACACTGAGGATGCTGCCCAGGTCTCTGCAGCTTTCTGGGCACCAGGTGGGACATCTGCTCCATACTGTGGATATGAGAGGAAAATAAATGTGTTATAAATGCTTCAGGTACTGAAAAATATAAAGTTAACCATAAAAGATGGCTGAGGTTTATGTTGCCAATGCTATTATGTCACATGTTGCAGAAAATGGAACAGAGGAGAAACACCTCAAAATGTATTAAAATCTCTAAATTTCTTTTTGTGTTGTCCTTTAAAGACAGACAATGGAAAATCAGCTGTCACACGTCGAGTAGCCAAGACAAGTACTTAGCAGTTTAAGATGTGTGTAGCAGACATAGTGGTCATGACCTCCACAACTACCGACCATTGAAGAAAATGTGTTGTAACAAATATGAAAGTGCCTTTGTCTCTCATATTCAAGACAATAATCTCGCACAGT
Source organism: Micropterus salmoides (assembly GCF_014851395.1). Lineage (NCBI taxonomy): Eukaryota > Metazoa > Chordata > Actinopteri > Centrarchiformes > Centrarchidae > Micropterus > Micropterus salmoides. Next base: position 22,042,921 of record NW_024041150.1, on the reverse strand, counting down.
GCTGTCTATTGCATTAACACTCAAGTCAAAAATAGCATGTGGGAATTACAATCTTTAACTTAAGCTGTTAGGCAATAAATGTTAACAATGACAATTATGTCTAATGGTTTGCAAGCTAAATAGTTACCATCATATGTTATCTAGTGCTAGCTTATTACCGTTGTGAGAAGTAACGTTATAATCAAGAGACATCCAAATAAACGACTCTTAACAATAGTTAGCCTATGTGAAAATCTAAATTCAGGTTCATGGATTTGCTTCAGATTGTTCGTTAGAGATGTATTATGCACTTTTAACCTTGTTTCCTTTTTAACAGAAAAAATTGTTATTTCAAGTTTTGTTGTATAGTATCAGGTTAACTTACCTCAAGTGTAACGTTGCTGGTAATGATACGGCCTCCGGCTGCCAACCACTAACGTCGACTTGCTTCTGTTTTGTTTTTAGCTGATTAGCTACCTCCATACTTGCAATGCAGAGTATCATGTTAGCCATAGGTACATGGTTTCAGAAATCAGGAATCTCAGCTCCTTCAAAACAGCTGACGGGTGACGTCACAGACTCTATGTCGATTTTTTTATAGTCATCAAAATACAACATCAAATTTTTATGATGTCAGTCATAATAATACACGCAGTAATGTGTGCAGAATATCGACACAAAGGTATCAGTCATCGGCACAAGTTTATTGTCAGGTTGGGCTCATAAGGAAAAGGCAAAAGCAATGGGTCTTGTGAGGAAAAAGCAATGACAATAAGTCTCGTAAGGGAAAGGCAATGGTAAATCTTTTTATTTATGGTTTCATTCATTTATTCTTTCTTATATTTCCACATTTATTTATTTATTATTTTATTCATTTATTGATTGTCCTGGCACTTTGGGTTTTCCATACACTAAAATTAGAAAACATGCAGTGTCACAATGTCATAATCAAAAATAAATGTGTTTAGTGAAAACAAAGACTGTCATGTCGTGATTTGGGAGCCAGACAGTGCTACAGCCACCACTTTTACTTGACCAGCTGTGGTCAACATGCAAATTATGCCATGATACTCTCCCACAAAAACAACTGTCTTACCCGCTGGAAACAGACATTTAGGATTACATTACGATCAGCAGAAACATGTTATAAGCAGGCTTTTAAAACAAAGGACAAAAACTCATATAAGGTAAAGTAAATATGATTTCTTGAACTGGGAAAACAAAATCACATTATATTTTACTTATATGTATTCAGGGCCTTATTGGACATCAACCTAGGGTTTATGCATGTATTGCCAGGCAGCCTTGCTGTTCAAACCTGTGCCCATCAACAAGTGATTCTGCTTCTCTGCTCTTTTCTCATTACCCTTAGTGCTGATCTGTATGGTAACTTCGTGAATTTAGAATTTGGGGGAAGTCCAGGAGAACAGCAGTGAGTGACAGAGAATTCAAAATGATTCGCAAGCATGGGACACATATTTCATCATTTATGAAAATCAGAAAATTTTTTATATAATAACATTTGAGTGATTTATGACTTTAAAAGAATGTGGGACAGGGGAATAAAGTGTGTGTGTGGGGGGGCCTTGGACCACCTACTTCCGGCATCCACGCTTGTTGAGGGTTCTTTAACCAAATAGTAACCATAAATTTGATGGTTAGATTGAAATATAACTGAGACATTTAATGTAAGTCTTACAAGGTAGTTATTTATCATTATACATATTTTCTGTTATATGGTTTTATAACAGAAAAAAACGTGTGAATTCCCTTACCGTTAACAGATAATTAAATGTATATTACAATAAATATATATAAAATAAAACAAAATATAGGCCTACTACAGTTATTTATATACATTCACATATACACCCAGAATATTCTACAGTGTATTTTTTGAATTTGTGTCAGGGGAAAACAGCAGCAACAAGATGATAATATGGTTTTCATTTTCACATAAGACATTTAAGAAACAGTGTGCATTCTGACTGTGTTTGAGCACTAAGCACCATCATAGATATAAAACACAGAGTCTGCCTCCTTCTCATCTTACTGGAGCCTTGCTCTGTCGGCTCGGAACACGGTTCGCCCGCCAAGTGCTTGATCCGGGATGTTGATGAGCAGGTGTCTGTAAAGATGTGAGCACACCAGTCTCTGATTTCTGTTGCTTAGCCAACATAAGTCCCATTTTGTCCAGACCAGACCTTTAGTAGCAGTCTAAAATCCAAGCTGGGTCAACATGGCTTCTATCCCGGCTCTCTTTCCTCTCCTTTTTGCGATCACCGCACCTCTCGTGGTGCCTGCTGTGGTTGATCTGGCTTGCTGGATCGTCCTAGATCCGCTGCTCTTTAATCCAAAAACCCCACTTCCTTTTCCAATGACTGTATTTCTGTCATATTTTATACGTGTTTCAGCAATAAAGCCAGAAAACAAATGAAAAACAAAAGTGTAGCAAAGTTTGAAGGCTCTACCAGCTGTTGCATCTATATGCACTGCCAAAATGCACATAAAATAGGTAGCTGCCTTTTAACATTCATACATTACATCTATACTTGATTCCAAAGTTATGTGGATGGTGTATTGTGCGTTACTGGGACTGTTTTTTTTAAATTCATGCACGTCCCACAAGTCTGCCTGCTAAGTGGCCCAACTTGCTCGGTGTCCCCTCATAGCCGATTTAGCAGGACATACAAGAGAAAACATTACGTGTTCGCAACATATTCTCATTTGCAGTGGCCACGCATGATCTGCTTAGAGAAATCAGGGTGAACCATCAGAATATCAAAGAGGCTGACATTTACTTGGAATGTAGTTGTGTGTGTGCCTTTAGTGTCTACCTGATAATGGTGCTCTCTACTTTTCACTCCTGGTTTCTTCCTCTCCCGCTTTTCACTAACACACCAACAAATACAGTACCAACACACCTATTTGTGGTGCATTTTAGCTGCCATGTGTTTGTAGGTGTTAGATTCACAGGGAGAGATGGAGGGACCAGAACGGAGAGGAACCAAGGAAGCAAGAAGAGAAGGAACAAAGAAAGGATGACAGAGTGAGAGTGAGTGGCTATTCTCTCATGCTGAGTGAGTGGAGTGTCAAAACAGGACTGAAGTGCAGCAGCGTCATGAAGGATTGAATGCTCAGCGAGACTCCATGTTCCACATAGCATGTACAGACAGACGAGAACAGACAGAAAAAAGAACGAAAAAGGAGTCACAATGCAGTTTGAAAAGCCTAGAGGGACTGGAAGCTGAAGGAAAATGTCATCACAGTGGGAAAGCTTCATGCCGCAATGGATAATAAGGCTAATATAGTGTAGTTATGAGTCTGAGTTTGGCATCTTAAGTTAAAGCCGAGCTATCACTCTCTGCAGTAAGCCATTCCCCGACTCTCCCCTATTTGCTACTGCTTCACGCTACTGCACAATAAAGCAGCAACGCCATAAAAAGAATCATACAAAGATCATCAAATAGTTATGGATTCTCATAAGCTCAGAATTCACTAAAATACTGAAGACGCGAATCACAAATCTAACCCAGGCATCTCTAAAAGCACTCCACCTGTTCTCCTGTGACTGATGCTTATACCTTTAGCCACTAATTGGCACTTATGGGGAAACCCTCCCACACACACTCCTCCCTCCATCACTCCTCCTCACACATGTACACACCTCGAAAATGGATTGACCTCATTCACAGGGCTTGGGGGGCTACATTAAAGGGTCTCTCACTCTCTCTCTGGCAGATTGTCAAAAAAGTGGGTGGTCAGTATAAGTGAGAATCATGTCCTAGTTTGGCTCGCTCTGTTGGGAACCAAGTTGTCTTTTGACAAGGCTTTTAATGGATAGGAGTGTTCTATGTGGATCAAGACCTTTGCACTATACTGAAGCAGCGCTCTGAACCTTTAGCTTGGCGGACACTGCCTGTCAAGCTGAGGGAAATTCCTATTATTATTCTGAGATTGGATTCTTGTGGTATATGATTGGGCCTACAATTGAGCCTTGGGGAACTACATATATTCGATCTCTCCTTTTCAAGTTATCCACTAGAACTATGGACCTTTTACTCTTGTGGCAATGCATTTATACAAATCCTGACTAGTCATTATGCTAGCCCTGTCAACACTGTTTGCATTTTTGTTTCCAAGAGCAATCTATGTTCCTCAAGCTCGCTGTGTTTGTGTTCATGATGCAAAAGTGCTGCAAACACGCCAGTTAACACACATGCAGCCATGCCAAGACACACAAATGCGCACAGAGATACACGCACTCCAAGAGCACGCAGCCATAAATCATTTAAAGCACAAGTCTTCTCTGAGAAATGCTTTGCAGAAAAACAGCCCACCTGAGTCCAGCAGCACACAGATCAATCATGTATCACAAGAAAGTCAAGGGAAGAGTGGGAACAGAACGAGGAGCAGAGGGGGGAAGAGAAGCTTTCTCAACTTTGAGCACCCTGAGGCGTAGTTCAGTCCACTGGAGCAGGTTCTTGCATGGGGGAGAGGCGTTACATGGAATGGTCATGATGTGTCCTGCGCATGCCAGTTTGTGCACGAGGTTCCTACATTTAAAGGCCCCAGCTATCCATGCACATAATACATAATGCGTCGGCCATTCATCCCAGTGTGTAATTAGCAGTGCTTACACGCAACCACTGCACGCATTGAGCCTCAGCTACTATAGGACAGTGCTAAGGCATCAGACACTCCTCTCCCTCCCCCACGAAAACCCGTTGTTCTTTCTCCGTCTTGTCAGAGGGAGAGAGGGAATGAGGATAAGATAAGGCCAGGCTATCTGCTTGGTTTGCCCTCCATTTGAAAGGTGGCTATGTGGCAGTATGCAGAGGAGGAAGGAAAAAAGGGGAGGTCTGTCATAAAGCAAGCTTGTTTCAGGTTAGCGAAGGGCGCTCAGTGACAACAAGCGGTAATCCCTCTTTCCCAGGCCTAGGGGGGACAGAGCGATAGCGCAGAGAAAGACAGTAAAAGAAGAAAAAAGAAACCTGCCAAAGAAAGATAGCAGTAGATATATGGGCTGACCAGGTGAGAGGAATATATTTCCTCATGAATTATTTAGTTAAGTGGACGCATTTGAGGCAAAAAGGTCAAATTCTTCTTCTTGATGAACATCTCATTGGCAGAAACTCATTTGAGGCATCAATTATGAAGCTCTCATTCATGTGATACTGCAGTAATACAAGTTTCCAAATCCCTTAAAAACAGTAGGTCATTGTTCCATTTTTACTCCTTCACCTAACCCCTTCAGGCTGGCAAATGTCCTGCGCTTCTTGGAGAGAATCCATCTCTGTTGTGGGACTAACTGAGAAGCAGGGGTAGCATTCCTTCAAAAAGCCGGTTCTCCACTACCTACAATATATAAAATTGCTGGGGAGGATCAATCTGGGTCCAAAGATGATGCTAGAGTCAGTCTTCCCCTGAGTAACAGGGCTCTGTGTAGCCTTATCCCTTGATGGATGTGGAGAGGGCTAGCTTTAATCCTGGACTAACAGCCAGTTCTCTGGCCCTTGATTGCTGCACAGCACAGACAAACAGCCCGAGGGGACAAATATAGTCTTCTTTTGATACCAAGGGACTCCGCTAAGATTTATATTTGTGGGTATGATTACATATGTGCATACATGAGGTGAGGGAAGGGAAAGAGAAAGAGGGTGTGAGAGAAAGGTTGATTTTATTATTTGTGGGTATTGGGTTGTTCACACCTAAATCCTGGCCATCAATAACAATCTCACTGAATAATAACAACTAAGGACCTTGAGCGGACAGAGTGAGAAGGCTTTGATTTCACATAAAGGCCAGCACACACACATACACACACACACACACACACACACTTTTCAGCAATATTCTTTTGAATCTTTGTCTAACTGGCATGTAAACAGACTCAAAATATGAGGAACATCCTTCTGATATAGAGTTGCGGCAACCCTCATCTCAGTAAAATACATATCCTGTTTTCTGTTATCTTAATTTTCTTATTTTTAATTGCTATAGATTTCATGCGGGAAATTATTTACATTATCAGTGTGCTTGATAAAAAAGTCTCTTAAGTTCCCATGGGGGTGTCTTAAAAAAAACAGCAAATAAGTTTACATTCAGGGTAAATGCACCTTGACTCTAATTTGCCACTCTTAATGTTTTGGCTTTTGTCAAAGGTTGATTGGTTAATTAAAGATTGCTATGCAGTCAAAGAGTTTCTAGTTCAATTCCCAAACCCGCCAAAGCATTCCAGAGCAGGAGCAGCCTGCACAGACAGGTAGTGAAAACAAACTAAAAGTGGATACGATCGAAACATTAAAACAGGAAAGCCAGTAGGGATAAGAGCTAAGGTAACCCAGGTCGGAACTATATGCAATATGGCAGATATTTACAAGCTTCGGATTGTATTGTGCATCTACAGAAGATGAGCTGCTGGGAGGGAATATGAGTAAAGGTGTTGGACCAATCAGCTAGTTGATGTTATTATTGACATTTTCAACATATCACTGTTACTGGAGAGTGTCCCCACCGGATTCAAGACAGCCACCGACAAAGTCTGCAGTGTCTAGTCTGAACGAAGACAGCCCTGTTGCACCCCATTCTGATGAAGTACTTTGAGAAACTGGTTCTCCAGCACATAATTAACATCATCCCAGTCAGCCTGCACCCTCAATAGTTTTCTTTTAGAACCAACAGATACACCATCTCCACTTCACATAAACAACACCCACATCAGAATGCGGTTTGTGGAATTCAGCTTAGCATTCAACACAATCTCCCGCATGAAACTGATTGGCAAACTTAGCACCCTGGGCTTGAGTACCAGACTCTGCAACTGGATATTGGAGGGGGATGTGTGCTCAGGCTGTACACCCATGACTGCAACCCACAACATGAAGAAAACTCTGTTGTGAAGTTTGCGGATGACTTCAAACAACAATGAGACTTAATATCAGGAAGGAAAAATAACAATTATGCAGAGTGGTGCAAAGAAAACAACCATGGAGCTGACCAGTGGAGCTGAGGTGGATCAGGTGAAGAAAGCCCAGAAATGGCTTTATTTCTTAAGGAAACTTAAGATGGCAAAATTTCCGTCCCAAGTTCTTGTCAGCTTTTACAGAGGAGCAATTAAAATCATCCTGACTGGAAACATCACACTGGCATCACTGGCATGGGATGTGCATGGCCCAGGACAGGAGGGCTCTGCAGTGGGTGACTAAAACTGCTCAGAAAATCATTGGTACTCATCTATAGAGCATCAGTGACATTGCTGAGGTGAGGTGCCTGCACAGAGCCCAAAGGATAGTAAAAGAAAGTACCCACCCCAGCCACAGTCTGTTCACCCTGCTGTCGCACCACCAGACTGCAAAGCAGCTTCTTTCCCCAGGCTGTGAGACTCCTCAATTCACCCTCAGCACTCTACCAAAAAAATTGTTAGTTATTCACATCTAGTGTATATCATTTTTGTTTATAACGTTTGCTTTTTGTGAGTAGCATAAAGTGAACTACAACCTCTTCTCATTATACAATCTATGTTGTAAAATGATATAAAAATCTGCCTTGTATTTACAGTGTGCCATTGTGTTTGGATTTGTCCCTTTATAAAAGGAACTTACACACACAAGCTTATCATTGTGAGTTTTCAGCATGAGACCTTGCGGCTTCAATACAAATATTTATGACCATCCTCAGCTGCTTGACCTTTCTCCTTCTTGACAGCTAAAATGGCAAGCTTGTGTCTGTTAATAAAGACATGGGGTGCAAAAGCTCACATATGGTGATTAGCATGCTGGACAGACAGCAACAGTTTAGGGTTCTGGAATTAGCTGTAAGCTTTGGCTCATGTAAATGTTTGAACAACAATAGATGTTTTCTACAAAGACTTCATTTGGAAGGCTTGCTTGCTTCAGGCAATGTTTTTATGTCATTTTTCAAACTATGCAATGTTGCCTAATTATTTTAGGGCGTCGAACATACAAGATAGTAGTGAGGTTGCATTACAGAATGCACAATGCTCCATGTACACCGCCTCGTTGGTGGGTTAATTAAAATACGGTTAAGGTGAGTCGCATCTCTGTAGAGTGAGAATTAATAAAGTTTCTGAAATGTTTTTAGAGTGATCAGTTTTCAGAGTAAATGAATCGTAATACTTAACGGGCAAAAAAAACAACAAAAAAACCCAGTAACACCTAATTACTTAAATGTGCCAATCCCCTGCGAACAAAGAGGTAAAAAATAAAAATAATCCCCCCCCCGTAGTGGCAGCGATGCCCAAGTCAGTGAAGGTGACAGTGCCAACTTGGGCTGGCACCGTGCCCAGCCTCTCTGGGGACCACATGTGGCATGCACCATTGCACGGTTATATATCTGTGCCAACAAGCAACCCACCCACTGCCTTTGCCCTAAAATATGCCCCTTTAAATGAGCTCACCTGCCAAAATGCCCTCATGTACAACGGCCCGTGCAACCTTTAGAAAACCTTACTGTCATCTCTCCAGCTCACCCAGGAGGGCAGTAAATGAGGAAAATATACATTTTAATTGAGCTACTTAGAGTGCCTTATGTCCTTGTGCAGGCAAAATGACTAACTTCTATACGCATACAGTGTACAGTGTTCCGGATCATCCATCTCTTCTGCCAATGAAGCTACCTTGCCCGAGGGTGCAGCTACGCACTGCAATGCCTTCCTATGGGGACAGGGCCACTGACACTTCAAGTCACCTTTCCCAGTCCTATTTCTACTTCTTTCCTTTCCTCTCCTTCTCTAAAAAATTCCCTTCCTCCTTCATGGTGCTGCAAATAAACAGCGGAAAGGGCTTAAGGGTGGACGAGTGGCTGATTTCTTTTTTCTCCACACTCCTTCCCATTTCCTCTAAAGTTACGGTCCCCAAAAATGGGCTTTAATGGGAAACTGAGGACAAGGTAAATGGGGACTTTATCAGGCCATCAGTTTGGCAGTTAGAACTGCTGCCGAATGGGCTTTGAAATCTCCTTAAGGCAACTCTGAGGTGGGAAGAGGAAGAGAGACAGCAAGGTGGGGTCAAAAGCAGAAGAGAGAAAGAGAGAGAGAGAGATAAGGGCTATAAGGGATAGAGGGAGGATGGTGAGAAAGAGATTGTGATTGATAGGAGACAAGGGTGGCTGAAAATGACTGCACAGGCCGAGTGTGTGGGGGAGAGAGGGAGAGAGAGAGAGAGAGAGGAAGAGGTGGAGATATGATCGGTCAGTGAGGACTAGAGGAGGTCAGAGTTGGATTAACCTGCATAAGGATTAGACTGCACTGTGAGGGGAGCCTCAGGCCTGCAGCAGCTGTTGCCCCGGGTGCCAGTCACTTTTCACTGCATGATGTTTGCGTGTGTACATTTAAAAAAAAAAGATAAAATACATCTGTGTGTATGTGGTACATCGGCAGCACCTACAAGTGAGGGGGATTTGGTTGCCATGCGGCTGTAAACATTTCTGTATAGAATAAAACTTTTTAAAGAATATGACAGGCAATATTAACATAATAGTAGTTAAAGCCTGATTAACCTGCCTTTTCACTGCAGTTCTATTTAGTTTTACTTCATTTTAATCAGCCTGACATTGTTTTCATGCCAATTTCTTCTTGGAAGTTGAGGTATGTTGTTTTGTTTACCCTGACAGGTCAGTAGTGACGTATCCATCCCGGAAGTGAAACGGAAGAAGTGACTAGTGACAAAAAGGCTGACCAAATCGTGGGCGGCAATTCAGTGGACTGGAACCCGGCTGATATAACCTCTCTATTGTTTTAAAAGATAAACGATTTAAAACACATAAATCAGCCAGAGCCTGGTGCAATGGAGTGGCTGATTTATGTGTTTTTAATCGTTTTTAAATAGTCCCCAATTACAGGACTACTTACTCCGGGTTTAGTAAAGTTTGCTAAAAACTACAGTCCCCCTGTTCTTTTAGGAAATACTTTTACTTGCCATTTTTTTAAATTAAACTACATATTTGTGATCTGCTTTTAAGTATTTAAGTCTTCAGCAGGAACGGATGGGCTTAGGGCTGATTGTCACAGGCATGGTAAGGTAGTCAGAGAGTATTGAGAGACAGACAAATGCATTGTTGGTCTATCCACGGGATTTCATGACAATAAGGAAAATATACAATAAAGCTAGCCTCAGCCTTTACATTAAAGTCAGGTAAAGTAACCTTGCAGTAAAGTCAACCTGAAGTGACTAGCCCTATTTTGCATTTGACTTTAAGTTTCTGTCAAGATTTGTGTGCTTTATTATGCATATACATGTGACCAAGTGTCATCCTTCACACATAAACACACCAACAGTTTCACCAGAGCCCTCCACCATCTGTGGAGCTGCCCATCTCTCTTTCTCTCTTATCTTTTGGACTCGGCTGCAGAGGGGCTCTGGGCTATGTCATCTTTTCTCTAAACACGCACACATACACACACACACACACACACACACACAGACACAGATCCTTCCTCCATCACAGTAGGAGACAGTGGGCTTGGCTTTCGCTCTGATCTCTCCATGCAGCCTCCGAGCCTTGGAGATAGGGTCAGCTCAGCGCATGATGGGCTTCCAATCCGTCTCTGATACAAACAATACACACACATACATACGTACACACCCACACAGGCGCCACTAAACCTACACAGTCTCAGAAACTCAAACACATCACACACAGCACGGGTCAATAACTAGGGTATACCAAGAGCAATGACAGGATTGCTGGACGTGGGGGCTGTGTATCTGCGTGACATTCGATCGGATGGATTCGCCTTGTTCTTTGCCAGTCTCCTGGGAGATGAAGCCGAGGGATGGGAAGCGATCTGTGGCATTCTTTCAGGGAGGATTCTCTCGGTCGTTCTGATGATGGTGGCCTTGGCTCACAATGGGTACACTACGGGTCCCGCATTGAAACAAAAGCTCCTCCATGGGCTCCCTGTATTCTCTGTTGACCCAGGGGGAATGGTTTGTACACCGTTAAAGGTTTGGATTTCATTGTGCGTGTGTGTGTACACAAGCACGCGGGAGCCTTCAAGACGGTGGATCATGGGAGTGCGAGTGTGTGTCTTTGAGCCATGTGTTTGGGAAACGGAAAGAGAGAGAGCTTTTATCTGTATTGTCAGGGGATAATCACACAGCACACCCTTGAATATCCTGTGTGATAGAATCTGATGTGACACTATGGGATTGCAGGGATGATTGAACTCTTCTCTTAAACAAATCAAGCAAATCCACTGTCACTCTGCTTGAGATGGGGATACAACACAACAATGTCAAATGAATGTGTTTGGAGCATAAGGCAATCAGGGAAATGGCATAACAGTTACAAGGCAGACCAACATGCATTACTCTTTGAACATGAAACCTTACTTACACCAGGGATGATTTATCTCAAACAATTCTTTAGTGAATTGGAGTGTGTTTGTGTCTGTGTGTGTACTCCTGAATCAAACAAATAAAATGCATTAAGGATATTAAACAAACTGAAAGGAATTAGATTTAAACAGAGACCCTGAAATTGCTCATTTATGAAGGTGTTTTATAGATGCTGGTTCCAGTTTTCTCTCAGTACTTGAGGCATGCGAGTGACACTTCAAAAAACACTTTCCATTTGGATTTCCCTTCAGTCTCTGTGACAACATGGTGACAAGCATTGTTCTAATTTAACTTTTAAGCCTAGCCAAGACCTCAACATCTGCAAGATAACACAACAAAGGGGTTCCTGGCGTGATTGCAATACAATTAAAAGTTTTGCTAAGAACCAAGGAATAAAAACAACTTCACCAAACAAGTAAATGAATAAGTGGCAAGGGATATGGTTTACACATTTCTAAAAACAAAAACAAAACATACACTTGCCCGGTATCACCAGCATCTTGGAGGGGGCAAACACCCTAAAAATGGAAGCCATTGTCCATTAGCATGCCATCTGCAATGCGTACAGAAGCCGAGCTCATAAAGCCTTGCCTCTCTGAAAGATTCTCTACGCTTGACCTTACGCATAATACTTCCGCTAGATTTCCGAGTGCTTAATAAGTAATATTCTGCTAAAGGCCAGCAGGTATTTGGAGCAGGGAATCATTATTGAATGAGGCTCAGACCAGGTTTATGGTCCCAATTATGCTAGGCTATAAAAGTCTGATACTGGCCGAGCAAAAACTTTCACAGAGTTTCCAAGTTGCTGAGGAGAGACTCCCGATTAGAAATTCATTTGAGAAACATGATGTGCAATTATGATCGTGAGATGAGGGAAGAAGTTGCATCATACTTACACCAGCTTTTATCTCTGGTCATTTCAAGGCTAATATCTGTTTAAATATGCAGCTTTCAAGACTCAAAAGTGATTGGAAAGAGACACACAATGGCTGCATCTACACAATAATGTTTGGGGATTATCTCAATAAGCTAACATTTTTCAAACATAATACCTTGAATTCCTCTGAGTAATATTACTATCTAAATAGATTTCACCCAGTGACAGAGTATACACAGCAGACGAGTTGTAAATATTTCATTTTGATTTCTGCGATGAGATTTTATTATTGATGATGAAGGGGGTGCAGGCCTCTTGCGCACAGATTATGGTAAAATGGATATTACTCTCACTGAAGGTTTTATAACAACTCCTGTGGTTAAGATAAGACCATAAATGACACTGAGGGAAAGTTCAGTCTTCCATCCCCTTCCTATATAATATCACCTCTTCCTCTCTTTTACTCTCCTGTCATCTCTATTCCTCTCTGTTGGCCCTGAACCCACACCTGCACCCACACAGCCGTTCCTTTTTCTCTTTCATGGTCTCATTTGTCTTCTTGCGTCTCTCTCTGCCAGTCTCTGTCACGCTTTCACTGTCCTCTCATCTCTCCACCCCCCCCCCCCCCCCTCCCTTCCAGGAATGGATTCAGGTGAGCCAATTTCATCTCGGTCATGCCTCTTGTTTGCAACAGTCAATTCGGCTTCTTGGGAAAATGGCCTCCTCTCTTCATCGAGGGCCTTTTCATTTGGACAACTTGGCTCCTTTGCCCTAACCCTGAAATTACTTTTGGGTGGTTGTTAAAGTGGTGATGCGTTGTGTGTGGTACAGTGCCATCTTTTCATGCTAGACTGACACCTCTGTCCAGTGGCAATGGTTTTGTTTGGCTCAAGCCTAGAGTGAGGGGCCACAATTATAAAAATGCTATTAGCCATGATGCAGCTTTTGGTGATACTGGTCCCACAAGAGCAGCATGTTGAGTCATGAAATATGTTAACATTATGGGGGAAAAATGAGCCTGAATAGGTATTTGTTTTTGAGTTTAAGTGAAGGCATTGTACATATTTGGCTAATAAATGTTATGGTTAGAGACTACATATTTACCATTCGTCTAGTTTAGTATTTCACTTTAGCACTAAACTCAAAGTACAGGGTAGGTTGAGTCAGTTTACTCAAAATTAAGGATGTTCCGAGTACTGAGTTTGATCTAATGCTTGTGTGCACCTAAATGTCTATTAAATATTTATCTGACACGTTGCAATAACAGATGTAGCAACTTAATCTGACACACCTTATTTTCCAGAGCGGCCTGATCCAAATACCAGAGGTCCTGGCTTAAAATTCTTAAGTTAATAAACTTTGAATTATTTATATGATAAGATCGAAAGTTTAATTAGGAGGTTCTGATTCCTGAAACCGATGTCATGTGATCGGCTGGAGAGAAGACGTATCACTCTGTTGGAGTTGCTGGAACTACACTTGCAATTGTACAGCTCTGTAACAATGCAGAGCTTCTTCCCTCCGAGCAGAGACACAGACTTGTAGAGAGCACTTCAACCAAACGACAGACAAGTTTAATTTTGGCCTGTCATCAAATTACTCGCAAAATAAACATTAATTAGGGATAGCTGATATGACCTGGCACCAGCAACGTTTGTCATTTTAACCGGTGAAAGCGATAGTTAGTGCTGGCTAAAAAGAAAGCTGCTACCTGAATTTTTGTACATGTTTTGAACGTGTGCATTTTGCCAAAACTCACTGTCAGAACTCAGTCACTCTGACCGCCGTGCTCAAATCATTTTTCACATGCACACACTCAAATTTTTACTCACATGTGCAGCAGTGTTGTAAAGGAAAGCAAGCTACAACATGAGGTGGACAACACACAGCAGAGTACATTAAAGAAAGGGATGGATTTTGATCTGCATATTTTGATCGATGATACCCATCGATCAAAATAGGCCTGCATTGGCCCCTATATCAGTCCTTAGGATCTGCTGATGACGTCTCTACTCAAAACCAAAAATGGCAACCTCATGGTGGTATGAGAAAGGTTAGGGATTCCCGAAGCCTTAAGGATACATCGTCTGAAAACCATGAATGTCTGCACCAACAATTGTGTCCATCCATCAGGTAGATGCTGAGATATTTACCGGATAAGTGAAAACTTTGACCTACTGGTGGTATTAGATGAAATGTCAGGGGATTATCAAAGTCGGTAGGCTTCATCCTCAGGGGATCATGCTTGTCTGTACAAAATTTCATGGCAATCCATCAATAGTAATACTTTAATTTCTGTCTGGGCCAAAGTGGTGCATCAACCAACCAAGGACTGATCCACACATATTGCCATGCCTAGAGCCAAGTCCCTAGCATGCCTAAACACTTCCTTTTTGCAAGAATCCCTGCAGATCTTCCTCTACCTAGTTTGCTATACTGCCAAACAATTAAGCTGCGCACAAACCATGGAAGTACATTAAAACTTGGTTTACTCTGTTGCAGCTGCAAACATATCAGGTGTTGAGTGAAAGTGATTTTCTGAGGAAATGTTGCTGCGTAGGACTTTATTGCTCAGAAAACTACAAAGGCATACAAAGTGGGACCTGATGTTCCCTTGACATAGTTCTTTAAAGTTAGGATGATGTAGTCAGCAGCTCATTAATGCTTTGTTAACATTTTCTGTAATGGGAAATAAATTAGGCACAAGCAATATGGCAACCTCTGTTATAAGAATATTCTCTCACCTGTTCATACGCCTTGACATTTCAGAAAAGAGAGACCTTTAGCTCACCAATCAAGCTTCACATTAGGTGACAGACATGAATATAACCCAATGATGCTGATCCAAGTGTGCGAGTATTCTTTTGATAATGCTCCTCTAGCTAACTTTCTGTTTCACTCCTCCCCAAGTCTCCCCCTTTCCCCCCCTTTTTTCTCGTTTCGCCTTCTGAGAGATCACACCCTGTCCACATGCTCCAGCCATTAGCTAATAATTCTCTCAGATCATGAGTCGTTTACTTCACTCACTCAAGCGCCACCACGCTCGTCTAATGGTGATGACCCCGGTGTGTGCGTGTGACAGAAACTTTTGTGTGTGTGCGTTAGCGTGCATGTGTTCATACATACTCTGTCAGTGCATCTGTTACCTGCACAGCCTTCACGTGTCATTGGCTGCGGGAAATGAGAAGCCTTCGCCTCTCAGCCTCCCATCCCAAGGAATAGGAGCTGAATGGCGCGCAGCTCTGACTGGGGGCAATCAGAGTTAGCTTTAACGGTGGGAGCTAATGAGAGAGGGCTAGCGCTGTGGATATGTAAAGAGGATGCAGAGCAACGGCAAAGCGAACATGCTCAGTTGATTTTGATACATTGCACACACATAAGCACTGTAAATGGATGATGTTATTTGGATTGTATTGGCATTTAAGTAGGGAAGCAGTAGGAAAAAAACATAACGGTGTTCAATAAAATACTTCAAGTACCCTCAACAGTAATTAAAATATCTGGGCAGTGTTCCCTCTAGGATGATGTTTCTTAATGTTTTTAATTGCGTCAAAGGGCCACACCCTCGACTGATTAGAATGCAACAATGCACATAACACACCATTCCCTCATTTTCCAACTTAATATTTTTGTATGTGAATACATACACAGACAGTCCATTACAACCGTATCCACAAGGGAAATCAGACCATTCTGAGGAATGCATATGTCACATGTTGACACTTTATCCTTATCATTACATGATGCATAAGAGTGGAATTAACACAGATTCCCCTGAACATTAGAAATCACATCTGTGACTGCAGAAAAACAAAACAACAAATTTGAATAAAAAGCGAGCGATCCAGACAGACAGAGAGAGAAGGTGAAGACCAAAAACACCCAAACACTCCCCTACTCTCACTCAGAGATAAGATCACAATCAGATAACACACACACACACACACACACCTGCTTGTTTGTCTGCTCCTCTCCTCCGACCTCACTGATTCTTCCAGTAAAGAAATAGGGATAAGAGAGAGAGAGGGGAAGGGGGATGGAGGAAAAGCGGGAGGAGTAGAATGGCATTATGTCTATCGGTGTGGATAATTGAATGTTGGAGCGTTTTTCTCCAAGCCTTTGTTGTCCAATCAATACGGCAGTTCCCATGGGAGCTAATCTGTATTAGCAGAATTAGCCTGCAGGCTAAAACAGATGTCTCAACCAGAAGGCCCCTTTCCCTTGTCCACCAGAGTGATGTGGGAATACTGGACCACTGACAGCTGTGGGTGAAGGGTCATCTACTGTTATGCAATGTAATAGAAATGTACACAGGAAGGTATATTCCATGGCTTTCCAGTTTTATATCACACGGAAATGTTTTGTTTGTGCATCAAAAATGTGGCTAAATGCACCGCTACATCCTTCCATCGTCTGTGTCACTCAAACAGTAACTTTGATTCTCTGAGTATTGACGACTGCTCACTGAAGTGAATGTCTGATATGTGGGGAAAATGGCCTGCTTATGTAGGAAGATGGGAAATCAGTAAAATATTGAGAAAAGGTTTTTTACGTGATGCAGAAATAATTCTAAGTTTGATGGCTAAAGTGATGGCAACAACATAACTTTCACAATTTTGCTGGAACTTTATGTGCCTTAAGAGAGAAAAGTGAAACATCAGCCTGCGATAATTAACACCATCAATCATGCAATATGCTCTGTGGTTCTAGGTATGATGCTCTGAGTTTGATAGAAAATGATGAATATGAATGATGGAGGGGAACTGGTGTTCATCAGTAGCACCTTTCACACTAAACCGCAGCGTTTGTTTACAGAGCCCAACATGGAACATATGTGAATTAGCGGGGTGTATGTGTGAGGTGCGTGGTACATTTGACTATGCTCCATTTGAGTTCGAATGTGTGCTCCACTCCGTGTTTGTGTGTGTGTGAGCATTAAGAATGAGCGCCCTGCTTGTGCTAATGAGAGGTGAAGGGAGACAGTAATTGAAACCCTGGGGAGAACTTGAGATGGAAGTGGAGGGGTGGGGGGGGGCAGCAAATGGAAAAAAAACACACTCCCTGTACTCTTGATTTTCACCATGGATCTAAGCATGTTTCCCCAAGAGACACAGCCGGAGGGGAAGGTGCTCTCTTTTCACAGGTTTCATGTTGTGCGGTTACACTAAAAAACACAAAGGACCTATGAGTGAATGACAGAAGTGTATTATTTGGATTTGCCTGAAAGTGAAAGTTTAGTTTTTTTCTCTTTAAAACTTCACTCACTTCACAATTGGTGTGACACCGGAGTCTCCGCCCATCCAGGTTCTGCTGCTATATACACTTTTCACTGTGCTGCATGAATCTGAAGTGGAACATCGAACATGTGGACTCTTTGGTGGAAACACTGATATACAGGAGTTGCAAAGTGGAGTTATTTAGGTCCAAAAATAAAGACACACTAATTTCTATGAAGACATGTTAGGTGACTGGCACGAAACTCTGCTAGGTACAGCATGTGTACATAAAAGCGCAACAAGAGTAGTCAGCTCCCAAAGAGCATATTTGTAAAAACAAAAAAACACTTCCATTTACCTTGCTTAAAATTATCTTGTGTGCACAGCTAATGCTGAGCTGAAGCTAAAGATTATGCATCATTTAATTAGATCAGTTCACTTTTGGATTCGATGGTGCCAACAGTGAAGAGTTCTGAATTTGCTACAGCCCTGATTTGCGCCATAAACTGGCATAGCTAATCATAATCAAAAATATATCCATAGTATTGTAGTTCAAGAGTTTAATTTAAAAAGAAAATAGGTGATTGACATACTGTATGTTTCAAAACCCTTTAGCCCTCCTGCCCATTTGCTCTTTGCCCTTTCACAATGTTATTTACTCCAATATGTAGAGCACGTTCCGTCCTGAGACAAACTGTGCCTATGCAGTATTTCAACTTGGCTGTGATGAGCCACAAGCATGGGTTTACTTGACCCTGGCCATATCTGGACACTGTGCTACAGTGGGCCGAGGTGTTGTAACATTGTCACCACGTAATAACTCACGGCCTTGCAGGATGACATGCAAGATGCTTCACACACAGGCCTTGGAAAATGTATGCGATTACTCTACAGTTTAAGCTGCTAATGATATTTATGTAAAGTCGTTGCTGCATGCTTGCCACAGACAGAATGTGATCAATGCAGGAAAAAAAAAAGGATCAGGCAAGGTCTTTAATCAACCAACCTCTCGGCACAGTGCGGGCACAGGAACAGCCATGCAAGTGTGCACACACACAAATAAACACACACTCCTGGAAATCTTCCAGGGAAGCTCCAGTTGTTACAAAACTACCATCCCCTCTGGCCTAACAGCCTACAAAAATAGTTAGACACACACGCAGAAACACACCGACAAACACATTACATTTGCAGAGGCTGCAGCAAGTGACATGAATGAGCAAATACTGGAAGTTGATAACAATGGCAATGGTTACTTCCACAAACAAACACTACACAATTTCACAAGTGTTTTACTATACTTTAAATTACATTTTTCAAAGACCAGCTTTTCATGGAAGCTGCTTTTCCAATGACAAAATTGCTATCATTTGCTGTATTTTAGAAAACTCTCATTCTGGAAAGACTTTAAGGACATAGTGAAAAAGAAAATCTTTATTTATACTTCACAAAAGTCTAAATACGTTTCTTCAGAGGTGCTAGGCATGCGTCTTGGAAACAAGCATTAAATGGTGGTACAGACAAATTAGCACACCACTAAACCAATCGATTGCTGGCACAAAGCCAGTCTAAGAGAAGGAAGAAAAACACTTTAAAATGAGTATTGTGGGTTGGCGCTAATTATTAAGTATAGCTATTATAGTGATTTCTATTATAGGAAACACACACACACACACACACACACACACACACACACACACACACCTAACAGTACATTCATACCTTTTTCTAAAACAGTGCACTGTCCTTGAGCCAGTGATCCCGTTTGTGGCAAGTTCTGTCCCGAAAAACAGAAATTCATAAAAGAGGAAACACACACACACACACACACACACACACACACACACACACCATGTACATACAGAAGCACACAACTGCAAACTTTCCTGGAAATTATCCAGGAAGTTCCTTCAAAGCTTCCCTTCCAATCGTACGACTACACACAAACACGCACAGGCACACTGTATCACGGCTGACAATGGTCACAAATAAGTTGCAGCCTCACAGAGAAAACAACTTGTCACTGCTGGATTAAAAACAACTTTAACTGAAAGTGTTGCATGGCTCACTGTGGATCAAGACTTCGCTGTTGCCAATTGGTATTGGGTATACGGTTTTGTGCTTTCAACTATAAACAGTAGACCGGTAGAGATGGTAAGTGATTAACAAACATAACAAAAGTATACAATATGTACTGTGCGTATTACAGTGGACTTTTAAAGAGGATCAACTGACCAGGTATATGATGATTTGTGTCATGAGCAATAAGACTTTTTGTTTCAACTACCTTAGCCAAGGACATTGCCTGACCTGTCAAATGAACTCTTGCTGGCAACTGCACACCAACTGCAACATTCTATGAAAATAGAGACGCTCATAAAATGGTGACAGTGCAATCAAAAGAGAGGTGTGACAACACATCAAGGGTCTTATTTTCAGAGGACACATCATGAGTCATAATTCTAAGGATATTTTTGGGAAAGGGGTGCTGGCTAAAGTCCAACTGTGGCACGGCCACATAGAAAACAGACAAGAGGGCAAACCCATTGACACTTTCTTACACATGCTCACATGTTATTTTACACACATGTATACTGCCGCGTGTAAATTCAAATATAGTCTCATTGTTACAGCACATTCATGTGCATGCTGGAGACTTTGAAATCTGTGAGGTTAAATGCACTAAAAGCAGTCTGCAGTTGCCAACTCCAAACCCTCCATTCCCCCATCCTAGTTTCCCCAGCCAAAGCAGCTGGGCCTGCATTCAACAGATTGGTGAGAGTCTTACTTGTACTGAGCTGGTGCACACATTTGTACATGTAAGTTTATACATGGCGGAAGATGATGGCCGCCAGCCACTCTGTGAGCTGCAAAGCCAAAATTCCACCACGCATCCAGTGGTAATTTATAATCTGCTTGGTATCTAGAAAAGTTGAGGGTGAGCACACATTGGTGACATGTGCTGGATTGGGAACATTGCATGCAACAGCACTGAAACAACCCTCCATAAACACAATTTTTCACTATTGGTACATTCCTGGACATCTGATCTGAAAGTATAATTTCAAGCTTCCGCACAGTTTGTCCGATCACAGGGATACAGAAAAAGAAATACCCTCGAGTCATAAAACATGAAAGCGCAGGAGCTGGCTCCTCGGCTTGGCCCTGAGCTCGTCATTCCAACTTTGAAAACAAGGCCTTAAAATACCAAAGGCACGGGAGGGGATTTATGTTCGTTTGCAGAAGGCAACTGAATATGAGGCATATATAGAAAGAACCAGAAAGGTCTAGCCTGTAAATTAAGGCCAAGGGGTAGATGTAGGGCAAGCGTATAAGAGAGTGGGACCCTTCTGTGCAAGGTGTTCAAAGGCCCCTCATTGCTGGGGGTCTCTTGTACAGTCTATTGCCTCCCTCAACTGATACGAGGAGCGGAAGAGGGTGAAAATGACTCATACACACATACATGCACAGATTATGGCAGGACTTGGAGGTGTTTATAAAAATAACAGCATTTGACTCTACTCGTATACGTGTTTGCAGCTGGGACATAGTAACTATAATTCATTATTGAAGATGCAGCTCTGTTCAACACTATTAGGTATGTTGGATTAATAAAGACCATGCTTGTGACTGCAACCTAGCACTTTTCTGTTTGGTCACTTGCTATTGCTTTGCAGATTTACAGTTGTTGAGAAGCACTAAGGGAATGAGTGGGTGGATAGATGTAGTGAGAACGAAGAGCACCTTACCCCAGTCTCTTCTCCCTCCGTCCCTTCTCAGAACTGATGAAGGACTTAATCTTTGGTGCTACCTCATCAGTCCAATAATCTAATTAGGGGGAAAGGAAGAGTGTCGGGATGAATTCATACGTTGGGCTGTGCCGCGCCCCCTTACCTGCCCCTGCTGCCATTGCCGTGCACATTAATCAGGGGAGAAGAACCTCCTCTCCTTCTCCTAGTGAGCGAGGGACAGAGGAGGGGGGCATGAAACAGACACTTTCCAAAAGGCCTGGCTTACATATTTCATGGCACATTACGGATGTCTTGCCTCAGCTCCGCCGACAACTCATTACAACCTTTATGAAGGGGGAGAGGAGAAAGGGAGGGAGGAGAGAGGGAAAGAGCAGGAAAGCATTCTTAATATGCATCTGTATGTCACACTTTCTTTAAAATCTCTCTTTTAGAGTTTTAGCACACATTTAAATGGACTGCCCAACGGTGGCTTAAAGTGCAGCCTTTTCTCTCTGAATTTTAAAAATGATGTACAGCAAAAGATTGTTCTACAGCAGGGCACGTAGAGATCCATCCATTCCATCCATTAGACGTGAAGATGGCAGTTGCTTTTGACCTGAGAACTCCTCCATCGCACACAGAGGTTCATGCTATTGCGCCTACGTAGATGTCTCAAACAAACAGATGGGGTTACCAGTGCAGCAATAGGATCATACTCCCTTACTGGCTTCCCACTAGCAAATATTGCCAGTTGTATTTGATGGAGTTCCTGGCCAACCTGGACAAGAACTGAACCGGTATTGCTGTGATGCTTGATGAGCTCTTGTGCAACCTAAACCTAACCAAACCTAACCCCAACTATTGATTTCAAGGGGATCAAAACCCCTTCAAGCCTCCTGCATCAAATTACCCAAATATGATACATAGTAATATGATACACTACCTAATATTCATGGATAGCCTGCTACCCTACGTCATATTAGAAAAGTGTCTTTATATCAGAGTAAAGTGGTACAAATTTGTACCTTGAACAACCAGAAACTACAGATTTAAGGTACACATCTGGTCTCAGGAGAGCCCATTACTGCATGTGCCTGTGACAGTACATCTTTGATGGATGGTACTTTTGGGTACAAAAATGTCCTGCTCTTGTGCCTCGGGTTTTGAGTGTTTGCACAAACATTTCTATGCTGACTTCCACAATTTCATAATGACAGCTTGTGTGTATACATACTGTGTGTGCATGTGCTAACATGACAGCGCCTCTCCATCTTCATCCCATTTAATATTTGAGCTACAGTATATTCCAATGACAAGCAGGGCAAAGTATTTAAATTTGACTTTAAGGGACATGACTTGTGTTTGAGGAGATGATTTGTAGGGCAATTGTCCTAAATAAACTGCTATATATTTTTTCCTGTGTTTACTATAAATGAATTTTGATGGCAGGTGTGTAATTCACCTGCTATGTTGTACAGTTGCAGGACTACATGTCTGTGATCAGGATGATGGGAGAGGTGGGTGACACACACATAAGGGAGAGAGCTCAGCTGATGGCTTGCTGGTGGCCTGATTGCTCTGGCCCAGCGGCCCACTGAGCAGTGATTGCCGCAGCTGGGGCCTCCGGTACAGATTCCTCCGGCGCTCCCATAGCTCAAAGCTGACACCTCCCACTAAGCACTGTCTGCCCAGACCAACCTCTCACAATGCCATTTGTCCTGACAGATGGAAAGACAGAGGTTTGAAACCAACCTATATCTTCTTCCACTGATTTGTCCTTTCTTTTGTCTCCCTGGGATCATCCATCAATCATTTTCAACCTCACGTTTTCACTTTGTGTCTCTATCTTCCCCTCTGTCCTGCCCTGTCTTTTCCTCACTAGTCTCTCTTCATCTCATCAACCTTTCTGTTTCTAGAGCGCAATCCATATCTGCCTTTTCGATATTCCTTCACCAACTCTTCCGACCTTTGCCCCGGCATTCACACTCATTAATTTGGATCGCTTCTACCTCGGAGGGAATAATCCGGCAACTGGTTCATTCATACAGATGACATCATCAAATCCCTTCGTTGCCGTTGGCTGGATTAATCCTGCTCATTCTCTTGCACTGACTGAGTTCATTATGGAGGCACAAATCCAGTCGGCTTAAAAAGAGCGAAGGGGTCCGGGCTACTACTGAACAAGCTTCAGGGGAAGAGAGTGAGTGAGACAGATAGTGAGAGAGGACAGAAGACGAGGGGGGACAAGGAGAGAGAGAGAGAGAGAGAGAGAGTAGCAGTCACTTCAGGCCACGGTCAAAGTGCAGTACTAAATAAAACGATGGATTTATGGATCTGGCAAGGATGACGCAATTCAAGTTATGCGCTGTGCAGTTTTGAGGAAGATGGTGGGGGCAGTCTGAGGTGGTACATTTCTGTGTGTGTGTGTAAAGCATGTCGGGCTACAAATACGTCCCTCTGAAACTTAATGCTTATACTGTATATACACAGAGTATTTGGTTCCTTGTGGTTCGATACCTGACAAATAAACTGTTGTATAATTATTTATATGTATTCTCGTGAAGCAAGGATGTGCCTAGTGATGTTGGAATCTATGGGATATGATGGTAGTCCTCTAATCAACTACTCTGTATATAATCTATACTGTATTCTGCTTTTACGACTTGTTAAAAGTATCATAATCTTGAGTTTGAGAATAACACTGCAAAGATTAACTTGGAGGCCATATGAAAAACAAAAATATTATTTTAATACTCTTTAATTAAGTTCACCTTCAGGACAAGAAATAAAAACAAGAATTACCACTTCTTATGTGTGATTAACTCAAGATTAGATCTTTAGTTTCTAGAGAATTTTTTGTCATTACAAACAAATACCGCCTGTATGTTCAGTAGTCAATATTAATTTGGTAACAATCAAAATGGTCACACCCATGGCAGCAAAAACAACAACAACAACAAAACAAATCATGTCAATGGGTATAAAATAAGTAAGACCCTTAATTATAGAACATAATTAGGCACTAGAACTTAAAAGAACAGTATAGTGTGGCAGGCAATCCTGGCACCTTGTGGTAGCAAAGCTCAGTCTAAACCTGGCACAGCTTCTGATGTAGACTATTAGCGTTTCTGCTGTTACTGTGGGAACTTCACTAAGCTAATTTATTTTATACAGCACTAGATAGCTAAGGGCAACAATGAGAGAGCAAGTGAGGAGGGGAGCATAGATGACAGGCTGCACAGGTGCAGTGTAATAGCAGCAACACAGCTGGTCTAACCAGATCCAGGTTATCTGTTGTGGGGTGTCTGATATGTTCTGGGAATACTGTAGGGGATTCACTAGACTACACAAGGCTAGGTGACTCAGGGAGGGGGGTCTTTAAGCACATCATCCTTGCGTGACAGTGTGATCCAGCGGCAGATCAAGAGGTCAAAGATGAGGCTGAGCCAATTGGCCACTCTGTGGCCATTGACATGATAAATAAGCTCTGGGATTCCACAAATTTTACAATTGCTTGCCTGTATACAGTGCATGTACTGTGCATTTCTATGCATATACACTGTGGTATCGGTTACATATGTGCATGTATTCATTGAAGTTTTCCATGTAACAACATGTAACAGCATGGAAGAAAAGAGAGAGAAGCAGAGATGGGACAAATGGAGTACAGTCACTTTACACTTGAGGATTTCAAATACTGACTGGGATAGTGATGTGATCAATCTGCCTTGCTAATTGCATTAGACAGGGTTCATCTTTAAATTGGATAGTTGGAGCAACATGATTCATTTTGTTCTTGACACTTTCTTATCAAAAAAGTGACATAAGAAATACAGTACTATACCCCCGCTACAGTTTTTTGCCATTCATTTTAGTTTTTTGCCCCATTAGGAGCAGAGGCTAATTACTGTATTTAAACAATTACTGATCAGATTGCCATGAAATGCTATGTGAATATTCATGGTCCCGAGGATGAATTTTGTTGATCCCTGACATCGCATGTAATATTACCATTAGGACACAGAACATTTCCACTTGAGCAACACTTGGGACCATGCCAAGGTAGTATGCCTTAATGGGCAGATTTTAATTTTCAAGTTTGCAGTAGGTACTCACAGTAAACTGAGCATTAATCCCCATGTTTCTGGTGCCACTGGATCTTTTATCTGTATCACTATCAGTTCATATTTTCAACACAAGTACATTCAGATTGCATTCAACATACTGTAATACCTTATTATCTCAATGAAATGTATTCAAACGAATGTATATGTGACACAAAAATACAACTTATTATTTTGGATAGTAAAAAAACTCTTGCTCTTGCTCTTACTCTGCTTGGCTGCTTGGACAACTAGTCCCCTCGGCCCGTAAGTCAAAAATTTCATTTCGGACACAGCTTACATTTACGCGCCACAGAGGAGGAACCAGATGTGCACACCATGATCAATCGGGCAGATTACTGTGAAATATCAGTTCTTTACTTTTAGAGACCTGTAGGTTTTTGTGAAGAATTACTTTGAAGCATTTTTTAATGTAGGCTAGATGTGTGTGCTGCCGTATGGAAATAATGATGGGAATGACAAGGGTGATTACCACAGAAAATGAGAGGCAGCAATAAACACTAAAAGAAGCTAAATTTATGGACCCATTATTCAAGTTAAGATGTTTTTTGTTTTGTGTGTCACCAAAACTCCCCATAGACATCATGTTTCACCATTTATCGTGAATGCTTGGAAATTCAATCTGATACACGCATTCTAATCTTAAACTGAATATACTATACGCATTGATGCCTATAAGCTGACATAGACACACAAAGACAATATTAAAAATTGCTGTAGTCACAAGTAAGTGTGGACAACACAACTGTCAGTTGGCCAGTTGTAGGCAATGGAGGGAATGGGTGATCATCCCCGTCTATCTGTCCTCCACCCCTCCCTTCCTTCTCTCCCTCCTCTAGCCAGATGACACACACACTGAGGCTGATCTGTCAGTGCGCTGTGGCATCATCGGAGCAGGACATGCATGATGTGTCAGAGATAGAATGTCACGCTAGAGGCCCCTGGATGGAGAGAGGGATGAAAGAGGGGAGAGATGACAGATGAAGAGGGATCAACAAAAGAGTGCGGTACACAAAACAGGGATGGAGGGAAACAGGTGGATTGAAGGTGTTAGGCAGAAAGAGAGACAAGGATGGAAAGGGGGGGATCAAGTGAGGAGGGATAGGCGTACGAAGACAGATAGAAAGAGATTATTTCGAATGCCAATGCTGCACACGCGCAGCACAGGCATAAGGGCGGCAAGGTGGCTGCTTACACAACAAACACAGACTTGCACGCACACACACACACAGCTACATGTTGCCAAAAAGGCCTGCTGTGCGCCTGCAGAGACATGAGTCATAGTATCCATATCACTACGCCACAACACATACAAACAAACATATTGTGCTGCTTGAGTACTGCTGTTACAGGCATTTTGACATTTCCCTGACAAAAAGGAGAAGATCTGAAGGTTCTGCCTGGTTGTGTTAAGGGAGTGAGAGGAGAGCAGCAGCTTTGCATCGCTCTAGTTGGTACAGTACAGGAGAGCAGTGAGTTATAGCTGACCTCTTACAACAAAGGTAGAGCCCGTGTTGAGTGTGTAGGTACACAGTTGTGAAACGTGCTCTGTGTGGGCTGGTGTGTGTCAGTAAAGACAGACATAGTTAGTGGGTGTGTTTACTAATGTGTGTTAGCGGAGGATGTAGTGTGTTAAAGCAAGTGTGTGTGTGTGTGTGTGTGTGTGGTAGCAGGGATTTAATGGGATTTCCAGCTCAGCAGAATGCGCCTGCTTGTCTTATCCCCCCCCCCCCCAACATGTTCGAGTGCGTGCACGCACAAACACACACTCTTGGTATCGATCCGACCGCCAGCCGCAGGGTCATTCATCAGATGGTTGGACACACCCAGGTGTGTTTTACTGTTGGCCAATGCTCAGCAGCGCATTCGAGGAGCAGACAACCACCATCAGAGACACGAGAGAGAGGAGAACGTGGATAAAGGAGGTAAAATCTTACAATAACAAAATAAGAGTAAGCCTCTAAAAACAAAGAAAACCTAGTCTGCTGAAAACTACACAAACAAATATATTTTGTACAATACCAATGCACTATTACTACTAGGAGTAAAAGGCTATTAATCATGTTTGTTACTGTCAGCATTATGACATAATACGAGGCAACCCAATGCCCAACAAAATATGTTTATATACTACTAATCTTCTTTGCCAAATACATTTTGGAGGAAATTGTACTGCTAACTAGATTACATTTACAGTTTTTCGTCGCATGCAGAAGTCATCGGGAGGAGTTCGGGGTGGATGGTGGAGCGAACAAAGAATCAAGATGCAAGAATCAAGGGTTGCAACTTGCGTCCCACATGTAAGATTTAGACTATTAAAATACTTGAGGTGAGCGAAAGATTGTGGATTTGGTTAAACTGAGAAATTTGTCAATAGGTTTCGTGTCATCCTATAGGTCAACGTAGCCGTCTCCAGTATTCAATAAAGAAACCGCAGTCTTTCCCAGAGTGACTTTGAGTTTTTCATTCTTTCTAAACTTAACTCAGTATCATGATGAATCTGAATTTAAAGGCAACCAGGCAGTTAATATGCACACTTCAATATTTCTTTATTTATCGCAAGTCATATAATCATCGCAATACTGAACAATGTTATTGCTAAATTTTCCTCTTATCGTGCAAGCCTACCAATGGCCATACTTCATGTTTTCACAATTTAATCCCAAGCTCATCCTATCACTGGTAATGCTAAACAGTTCATGTAACCATTCTCTGAACTACCTTCAGACATTATGCAGATTTGCTGTCACCAACTGTCAAGCGTGACAATTGCCTAATTTGCCACCGGATAGTCACAAAGGCTGATGTCACTGATGATGACTGTCACATCTCGGAGACACAACAATATAACCTGACACACAGCAGTCTCAACCTCCACCCTAATGACGGGTTAACCATTGCCCCCAACGCCAAAGCAACAACTCCTTGGCCTTGTCATCGTTGTGCCTCTGATTCAATTACATTGACCTCGGCGGGTGCCTGGACCTCCCTCCCAGTCTTGCTCCTGTAGCCCGGGAAGGTTAATTGAAACGGAATGCAACATTAATTTCCTTATTAATGAGAGCAGGTGACTGGCCGCTAACTGTAGGAGAGAGTGACCTCACAGAGACTTTTTTTTTTTTTTAAACTTTCCCTTGTTAGGGAATGCCACGTGATAGATCACAATGTGCAATCATGTTCTAATGTGTGCATCTGTGTACATTATGATTATGTATGCATCTGTATCTCTAGCCATTAGACTAAGCCATTAATACGCATCAAACAGGCATTCAGGTCATAACGAGGAACAGAACTGAATCTACTCTGAACTCATCCACCCTGACACCAAAGAATGTATCCCATATTGAGACGTGGGATCAAATATACACACACGACCTCAACTGGCCCCGATATATAAGACACTCTCCTACTTGGAAACTATGTAGTGCTTCACTTGGGTTACCTACAGCTTGGCGCCAAACTACTGAAGACTAGAGAGTCCATTGTTTGTTTTTTAAGAGAGTCCATTGTCAGTGCTTAGCTTCCTGCGTTGGGTTTCTGTCTTAATGCTTGGATGGTAGCTGTTGTCTCTCTCTAGCTCCTTCACTGTGATTAGGAGTGGAAACGAAAAACAGCAAAGCATATTTTCATGACAACATTTCTGTGATAACATGCATGCCGCTGACGGCCGTTATGTACTCTGTATGTTTAATTACACATAAGCCTCTCTGCCACCATTTGCTTTCACCCCGAGCCATTCAAAAGTCAAAAGTCAAACTTTCATTCATCTGCACACCCACAAAGCAACAATACTCCACGTGCATTCTAGTGCGTCAAGCCGCTCATCTGTCAAAACATGATAAGATATAAAACTCTGCGGTGATGGGAACAAGCTACCTCCTCTTCAATCTCCTTAAACAAATACCAGGCAAATGAATGAATTTTGAACAGCCACTGCTGCTTCTATCACAAGACGGATCTCTGCTTTATTTCATTCCAGCACCTTCAGACGCTTTTCCGGAAGATGCAAGCAACTTGTTCTAATAAGATTTTTCTGCACTTGTTTTTTTTTTTTCTTCCCCCATTTCGTCTCTTCCAGCAGCCTACCCCGACTTCCTTGTTTAATCACAGAGTCTATTAAAAAGGCAATTAAACATCATGCAGGTAATATGTATAATCCATTGAACAAATCCTGGATCAAATATGCAAATAGCAATAATGGAATGTTGATTAGTGTGCCATTTTGCCTGCACTATTGATTCAGTAGAGTTAGAGCGAGACCTTGTGCCCATAAGTGGCAAGTTAAGTATAAAGTGCACAGATATTTCTTTTATGCTGAATATTTGCAGCGCAATTTTGAAGGGAATTCCACGTTCCACGAGTCTTTCTGGGAATATTGCTGCACAATTTGGCTCTGGGACAATGCCTCAAGGTTGTAAGGTTGGGTGAACACGTACAAGCTTACCATTTTAAGGAAATCACTTTAACTGAGCCAAAAAAAACCAATACAAATATATATTGGGAAATGGTGGGAATATGGTGGGAAATGTCTGATTGCCCTGTCTGAGGATCAGCAAGACGCCAGTTTTGTTAGCTAACACTCTTTACAAGAGCATAATAAGTGAAGACAAAAAACTAGATAGAGACAAACAGGGCTTCATTTGTGTGTTTGTATGTGTGTACACGCAAAATCCTCACATTGTTACAATCTAGCATATAACAAGAGTTTCAGTGGATACAGGGTAGAAAGATCAAACAACCTGAATGCAATTAGAGCTTGTATCCAGACGATGTCAGGGCGAATACGTGCGGTTATCACTCCACTACGATTTTGAAGGATGAAAAATTACTATTCTCTTCATCATCATAAAAGGCAGCACAAAAAAAAGTACAATCAAAGTTAGAATCACACACCACAACAAAAGCCCTCGCCAGGGCACACAATGGCATTTAAAAAGTATTTGCGCGACTGATGTTCAGGCTGCTTGTTCATGCCTGCCTGCCTGCCCAGTTCTGTGTGGTGGAGTCGGAGATGACAGAAGCCACACAGAGCAGAGGCACAGATCAACAGGTTATTAGCATAAGCCCAGGAAGGTACCTAAAAAAAGCACATTGAAATGTGGAAATAATTCCACCAGCACAACTGCACCTCTTACAAATAAGAAAAAAATAACTGCTTTATCACTTTCTCAGCTTGATGCAGTTTCTCTTAGGGGGCTTTGCCGTTTTGTTTTGAAAGATTAAAAGTGGAGAAGTACAAACTGGAGGGAAAGGAGGAGGGGAGGGTGTTTGGTGACAGAGGATGGAGGGAGGGGAAGGAGGAGGAATAGGGGGGATAGTGGTGTTTGTGTTATTGATGTGCAGCACTGGCTCAGATAAAGGATTGGTGGGAGCCAACCAGCTCCTATCTGGCTCCTCCAGCCAAAGGCCTGTTTGCTTTCTAGGAGTTGCCGTCGACCAAAGTTTGTGTGTGTACTTGCGTGTGTGTGTGTGTGTGTGTGTGTGTGTGTGTGTGTGCGAGCTGGGCGGCTGGAGAATGGAAAGAGAGATAGTAGGGAGGGTAAGCGTGTAGATGCTTTTTTCAGAATTAGATTCTGCTTCCCTAACAGCACAATTAAGGTACGATTGGAGAGAGAGTAATTCTCAGGGTTAAGCAAGGATAGTGTATAGTAATGGACCCAGCGCGGTGTCACAGATGGAATATGATTACCATAGATCCATATCTGTCATGCTATCCCAAAAAAAAGGAGGAGGGAAAAAATAGAAACGCCCATGTGGCCGAAAATAATCTGAGGACAAATCAATATGGTTAGTAACGGAGCGTCAAAAGACCTTGATAAAGAGGCAGCCTTATCAAAAAGATATGTTTCATAGATGAATAACTGGCTGGTTAGAAGACACGGGTGGAGAAATGGAGGGGGTAAATGAGGCAGTAGAGTGGGGGATGGGCCAGAGGGGAGGGATGCCTACTCTTCATCAGCATTTTACCGTCAGTGCAGGGAGAGCACTACTCTCTGAACCGCCTTCTTAAAATCATACTGGACCAATTTTTTTTCTGGCCATTTATGGTTTGACATGAGAAGTTTGTTTACAGAAGGCCAAACTAATAACAATCTTGAGGTTGCAACTAAGTGCTGCTGATAAATAAGCGGAAAAAGTTCACCTCTTATTTGATCAAATTACATTTTAATTTGTCAGTGTCATCATAAATTAGTTTTTACCACCATGAAAATAAATGGTGAATGTGATATGAGAGGAAATAGCTCCAGCTATCTACAAACACGCTTACAGAACACCAATTTACACTATTCTTTGGAAGATGGTTTCTTTCTGACGGTGATGGCATGGCTGCATAAAATTATTATTATTATTTTGTTAGGAATCTATAACTGTATGCCCCTTTAACATGTCATATTCTGTGTTTCCATATAGTTCACTTCCCTGGATTGAGGTTTACCAAACGTCTGGCATGGGACAACCCTTAACTGCAGTGAAATAATAATAATATTTAAGGAGGCATAAGCAAAATCCTGCTTTCTTATGCTATACTATTTTACGACATATACTGTACATCTACAGTGTTCATTTACAGGATCCAAAGTTCACTAGTGCCAATTATTCACTTTATATAATCCAAACAACAATCATTGACAGTGAGACATTTAGCAGTGCAGTGGTGACTATTTTAATGTGTTAGGTAAATGAGTATTACAGCTTTCTTTTTTCAAATACTGCCGTTACAGAACTGAGGGCTCAGATATTTTCAGATTAATAATTCACATTTATGTTCCTCCTGACTTTGTAGTTACGGTAAAGAAGTTTTCACCTTTTAACCTCTCAGAATCTTTCTTGCGGTGAACAAAAGTTTCTCTGAAATTCTGTGAATGACTCAGGTCTTTAAAAAAATACCCAGGTCCTTTCCACCCCTCCCTCTCCTGCTCCCTTCATCATGAGTGATACAGGCTCCGTTCTACCCTCCATTTGTTTGACCCTGCAGGAGGGGAACTGATGTGCTTATCCATCAGAACCGCACGGCTCCATTTACGGGATGGACCCCTGCCTCTAAAGCAGCTCCTCCAGCCGGCACCAACAGCTGCCCGCCTGTCTTAAACACACGTCCACCAAGGGCAAGGGCAAGATCCCCAACGCTAACCCTGAAGCTTCTCCAGCTCCAACTCTGTTGACTTGTGCAGCTTTTGTGGAACGCTCTGTCAAAAACAATGGAGTGCACCACATCTCAATGTCTATCCCAGGGATGCACTGATTGAGCATGTTGGCTTTCTTTCCCAATGAGCATCGGTTTGACACTAACTTATGAGCATTTGAAAGTTGCAATCAATTACAGCACTGTCGGAAACACACAGAGGGTTTAGTAGGGTTATGTTGAATAATTAAACACACAAGAACATTTCTTGGGAGCAAGAAATTTCAGTCTAATATATGAGATATTCTTTCTATAACTTATAGTTTAATTCCTTAGCCTCTCCACCACCATTGTCCTGTTCAAGTTTCCTCTGTGACGAATACGTCATGGGGTGACCACGCTTCCGTGGGCCCCCACTTTCCATCCCATTCATGGTCTCGCTTTGCAGGGGCAGAGTAAGACATTTAAGCAGGCAGGGGTGACGTCTGCCTATGAGTGTGTGTTTGTGTGAGGAGGAGGAGAAGGAGGAGGGGAGGGCCAATGTTGCGTGCCTACATGTAGAGCAGAGCAGCAACTGATACCCCCCACGATGGCAAATGTGCGAGCAAAACACAGGGGTAGCAGTTGGGAGAGACTCAACTAGTGTTAGCTGGCTTTCCAATTCCACACTGGCAGCTCAGTCATGGGACTGAAACTCCATCAGCTCTCTGGAAAGTGGAGCCTGAACAATCTGTTTCAAGAGGAGGCTCTGGGTGTGGGGGAACTTACATCATGGAGCTCATTTATACTTAGCCAATTCATGAGTCTCCAGAAGATCAAACAGCCAAGTGCAAACGCTGCAAACCCATTGAGAATTTTTATTTTTGCAGTAAAGCATCAGGAAATAGATAAATTGTTTCTAGATACTTTCTGGCCAAGAGACACATAAGTAACCAGTATAAAAATTGCAATAGTGGCTTAGATTTTCTTAAACCTTTGTTATGTATGCAGGGCACCTCAAGTTGGTACACTGGAGCAGTCAGGCACCTGCATAGGTGGTTTGCCATCCTTGTTATGTTTAAACCCATACAGCAACATAATTGACTCTCCTGAAGTAATGGCCCTGGTAACAGTTTTAACACTGTGCAGAATTTAGTGTTGAACATTAACATGTCCTTTACACCAGCTGACTGATTCATCCATGGAAACTTTAAACTTGAGTGAACTTGATTTTCCTCTAGTAGAAGTCCAAGCGTCGGCCACTTTCCCAAGCTCACCACCATCACAAACCGCCTAACCCCTATCCAGCTGACTGTAACTCTAGCCTCATCCTAAGGTGTGTAATCTCTCATATCCCTGTGTCTCTACTTCGTCGTCTAATGCTGCTTCAGGCTTGACATGGAATGCTGCAGGTCAGGGCTGGGGCAGATTATGCAGGGGGCAGGTGCTGTCACAAGGTATGTTTCCATAGCGGCAAAAATACACCAGATGTTTGTTTATATATATATATATAAGGCTAAAGACTCATCCACTGCCCCCTCCTCTCTTTCTCTCTCTCTCTGTCCCAGCTATCTCCCTCTCTGTGCCTACATTTGGCTCCCTCTTGGGCTGTGTCACGAGTTGTGTCAGTAGCAGTTGCAGTTTGGCTGGGGACAGCGCTCGTCATGGTTAGAGGATTGGGTAAGAATATTCCATTAAGTTTGGCCTGCAGTATGTAGCACATGATTTGAGTCATAGTAGAAGGGAATGACTCAAAGAGCGCATTCACTGCCGGATAAGGAAGAGCCACATACACCTCCTTGGGATGATACTGCTAGCACCCAGAGAGAGAGAAGTCCTACTTTCCACTTTTATTTTTTCCTGCCAGATCCTTCATAGATTATTTTAGTTTGCAAAAAAAAAAACATTATTCTAATTAATTAACCATCATCTTGAGATATTAAACTAAAAATAAAACTAAACTTCCCCTAATCAAACTGAGGTCAACGGGGTACTCTGAGTTGTGAACACAACCTTTGACAACATATCCCAGCTACACAGGCAACAGTGCCACTGCCGAGAGTGACAGTCAGCAGCACACTGACAAAGCAGTGCTCCTGCTGTTGGAGGGTCGTCTCAGTGTCAGCTGTCAGTGATGTGGAGCTGGAGGCTCAGTAGACTATTTTGACCTTTTGCTAACTGTGACATACTCTGGCTCATTTACATAGTTAGCAGAGCTGTTCTCTGGGAGACTGTATGTGTCACAAGCCACATTAAGTGCTTAGTACACCTGTTGTGCTTTGCCTTTGAAGTGATAGTTTTGTTTGTGTCACACAATATCAAAATCACATCCCCATCTTTTAAGTTTAATCAAAGTGTTACGACTAAAAGGGAAATTGAACTTGTAGTAAATTAAAAGACGTGTGTGCATTTGTATTACACCTGCAATCTTCAAATATCAGATGAAACAGACTCCATAAACTGCGGCATACAAACAAACACTTCTTTTCATTCAACCACTTGATTCTTCCCACTACTCATCATCACTCTTCAAAGGCGAAGGTTGACTCTCACAGCTCCAGGGTGTGCTTGTTCTTCGGCGCGTGTGTATGCCTTGCCTCGTTACTGAGGTTCACAGACAGTATAATTTCAGCCTGACACTGCCTTGAATGTGCCGCTGTCAAGCCGGAGCGCGGCGGAGTGCAAGTTGAGGGATGCAGGCTCAAAAATGTCACTTTCGTTCTTGGCGAGATGAGAGACAGAGAAAGACAGAGAGAAGAAGAACGGGAAAAGGGGCTGGGGAGCGGTGGTGGATGGGTAGCTGGAACAGGCCTTGGAACAACTGTTAAAAACCATGACAGGAAAATGACCACAGCCAGGAGAGGTTTGTGTGCATTTGTTTGTGCGTGCACAGAGAGGGATCAACAGCATGTGTAAGAGTGTGCTCGTTTGTGACGTTTACTGTATATCCATTTTTTTGTCTTTTCTTGGTGTAAGCATGTGATATGACTGGATATAAGCAGATAGGGGAGCTCATGCAACTCTGCAGCTCATGCAAAGTCTATGAGCTTGTGTGAACATGCACAAAGATACAAAAAAGTGTGAGCATTATTTGTACTGTGAGCTTGTGAGTCCATCAAATGTGTATTTGTGTTCCTCTCCATATGTGTGAGTGTGTGTGCCCGCCCGTGCTCCAGCATGTCTGGCCCTGACTACAAAGCCCCTCTGTTCTTAGCATGAGCTCCATCTCT
The DNA here is from genome assembly GCF_014851395.1 of Micropterus salmoides. Lineage (NCBI taxonomy): Eukaryota > Metazoa > Chordata > Actinopteri > Centrarchiformes > Centrarchidae > Micropterus > Micropterus salmoides. The sequence goes on along the minus strand of NW_024041150.1, from coordinate 22,007,302 downwards.
GGGCCTTGTCAAACAAACGGCTCCTGGCGCCTGTCTCCTGGGCATGTGCCACGGCCGCTGCCAGGTCCGCCATGGCTTGTGGAGCCCCTGTTCCTGGCATCTTCCGAAGCGCTGCTAAGCATTAACGGAAGTCCCCTCCGTCCTCGTTTACATTCATTAAAACGGTAGCACTGGGCTCCCCCAGAGCGTTGGGAGGCTGCGCCAAGCCTGCCGCAGCTGATAAACCGGGGCCACCTCTCACTGCCCATTTGCTTTGCTTTCTTCTGCTTCTCCCTGTGCCTCTCTCTGTCTGAGATGGTGCCCCACAGCACCCCTCTGTGGGCAATGGGCTCTGGTCTGTTGGCAAGGATGTTGTCTCTGTCTTTACTTTTCATTGTTGTTTGTTTATTGAGTTAAAACAGCACAGGTTCTCACTGTTCCAAGTCTTAAAGGGCAACTACATGAAACTGCATTTGAACCTGTTTTGTATGTTTCAGTGGCTTTGGTACAGACCTTGACTGTGCATGTAAAGCACTGAGTACAACTTCATAAGCCAGAGGAAGACAATTTGCTCATTTTAGCATTCCAGTACTCCTTTAACTACTTATGAAAATGCATGGCTTTCATCGTGTCCAGCCCTGTTAGCACAACATGTATTCTATGCGTTATAAAGCTAGACTAAGCTTGTAGTAGGGGTGCACAGGTGTTCCCACTGCAGCACCTATAGTTAAGTTTTCTGGTGGGGGATAAAAAGGTAAGACTGAGGGAGTGGGGCTTTAACACCTCACATATCACCAGACATGTTGCTCTGAGGGGAGTCAACTGTCCCGCAGCTTTTCTCCCCCTTTTGGAAATTTTAGGTCAAGGGTTGTGACCTGATCATTGTTGGCTGGTTGGGGAACAGCGGTTACCTTCTTTCTCTCATTTCGCGCCTGGCTGACAATAAAATTCTTCATTGTCAACATGCTAACCCTGAGCTCAACCGCTATACGCAACATGAAGATGACAAACATGCTCAACACAACACACACCAACAACAACACAATGACCACTACAGCGGGGGGAGCTACCACCAGGTGCCTAAAGCAGGTATGACTGGTATCATGCAAGCTCTAGTCAGTCCATGATGCCAGAAATATTTGAAATGAAGCTGACTGATCACTAACATCGCTAGCTCTGAACTCTCCCGTGTCTTTGGGGTCATGCTGTTGTACCAAATGGATGTTTGTGTGTGTGCATGTGATGGATGAAGGTAGTTGCAGGGGGTGTGTCTGGGCTGAGGAAAATATAACCTCTAGCGAGATGAGAGGATGCCACTCTGGAGGGAAGATCAAGGTATGCGGTCCTGGGGGAGAGACAGGCCCTTGGCTGAGGCGAGAGCAGGAAGAGCTGGCAGAGTGGCTCAATAGAGAAATGAGGGAGGCTAGTCTTAATTACAAACAGCAAGTAGGGATAAGGAGAGAGATTAGGTCAACCATGGAGCATGGAATTAGAGGAAGAAGAGGGGGAAAAATGACTTTAATTAGCATTGTTGGTGGGGCAGTCACGTGTTAGTGATAACCCGAAAGAGCTAAGGCTAGCTGTCATTAGCATTCATATAACGAGGGCCCAGTGCAACCAGGCCATTTCGGTAGCAATTACTTTAGCTTGGCTAGTGCGACATGCTGGGACACTACACATAAAGATAGTCACTCGTGCTGCAGGGGTGACAGAGGCCAAGGGAGTGAGTGATTGAAGAAAAGCGACAGGATATTCACTCCAACCAGCCTTAGCATGTCATTAACTTCCTCCCCATCCCCACATAAACCACTCCCCCACCACGACTGGACATTATGAGCTTATCACATAGAGCAAAAGGGAATAATTACCCAAATACTATCCAGCACAGCCATCTTTAATCAGAGGAGTGTGTAATTACTGCCACACAAATGACTTCAGTTCATTACGAGGCTGCCGTAACATGTCCAACGATGGATTGTTCATCATTCTAGAGTGTATTATTTACAAACGCCGCAGCAAACCAGGGACAGTTAAATACACAATTGTCATTAAGGAGGAAAGGAAAAATGGATGTGTTGGTCAGACAGGCATTTTTCAAAGACGCGCATTAAAAGCCCAAAGTGCTGAGAGACATTAGAGGGCAAGTGAGACGATAGAGGAAACCCGGGCGACTGATGGCATGTTTTAAAAGCAACTTCCACTTGATTAACTCCCTGGTCTCAGAGAAATCTAATTTCTGCGTATTTACATTTATATTTGCATTCATTTTCTGACATACTCAAATCTGTTTATGGCAGGGCTTTATTTCTTCCCCCGGCAAACCGCTCCGGAAAGCATTTCCAAGGCTTGTTGTTTTTGTGTTCCTTTAAGTACACGTGATGTGTATTTTCCTGGGGTCCAGTAGCACACTAATCTTCTGGAGCCAGATGTGCTGGTAAAAGGCAAGCCACAAAGCCTCCACCACTAGACGTCTCTGCATCGCTCCTGGCCAGATATGATGCTGCATCCCTGGGGGCATTAAGCAGAGAGCTTTGCCGGGCTCCAAATAGAACTATGCTCCTGCTCTGGAGACAGCAGCATAATGGAACAGTGTGAGGGAGGAGGACCAGTCAAACTTGAGGTCTATCATGGGAAACCACTGGTACAGCACTTTCAAAAGTAATACATGTGTGTTTCAGCACGATAATGACAACCAAATTGTTTAGTGAGCAGTGACAGAAGCTGAGCTCTTACTAGCACATGAGGTATGTGTGGCAGTATCCCGATCACCTGAGTAACCGTTTTTACCTTATCACAAGACAATGTTTGAAAGCCCCATTACTTCTTAATCAAAACTAATGAAGCATAAAATAAGACTCTTTATCTGTGTATCAGGGAACAGGAAATGAAGGAAACCACTCAGCAAACATATCAGCAACAGGAGATTTTTCCCAACTTCGGGTCTTTGTTACAGCCTACAAAGATGCATTTCTGAGCTACCTTTTATCCCAATCATTATTGTGCCTCAATGAACCAATCAATCAAAGCAGCATGAGGCAATTTTTAGAAAAAAGTGCGCTGAATTGCATCTGGATCCGCATCCACTATGAAGCATTTAATGTTGTGCGATTTGGAAAGCTGGAAATGCAATGCAACAACAAGCACCAGCAGCAGCATTTCCATCCCGATTGAGTGGCGGTAATTGTCGAGTTGTCAAGTGGGCTTTTGTGGCTGCAGACGGAGCTGGCAGAGCCCATCAGTAGAAAATTACAGAGAAAAAGAACAATCAGTTTCTCCTCTGTTACTTAAAAAGAAAGAGTTGCCCAACAACAGGGGGATCCAAACAGCAATGAAACCAACCCAAAAGGAGACTGTTTACCTCACCATATCTTTGTCTTGAGAGGGAAATGTCAACCGGAACCCAAAAGGAGGAAAGAAAGAAAAGGAGAATGGGAGAAAATCAACTCAGGCCGCCATTGCGCATTCTTCAACATCTGACAACAAATCATTATGCCGTCACTGCAATTGATTAACAGTCACCTGGTAATTGATATCAACAAAGGGAGGGTTGTTTTTATTTTGATGCTCTCACAGGCGGGCCCCTCTTTTGCCATGAAAACATTAGAAATGCTTTCTTTTTTGCTGCCACTTGTCTCTAAGGTAACTGGGACAATTTATCAACTAGTGTTCAGGACAATGGAATTTAAGCAATACAACTGATCAAACAAGATCACATTTCATGGCCTAAAGTTGTTGCAACCAATCACATCATTTGTGTGTCCCTGTTTTCTAACTTTTTTTCTGACAACCATTTAGTAGCACTTTGTCTGAAGTAGGACTGACGATAAAATATTCTTTGTGTGGTTCATCAACGGTGATAAATTATCCGAAAGTCCCGCGAGGTGCGGACAACTCCGCACAACACCAGTGAAGCCGGGCTCGGTCTCTTCAGCAAGTGTTCCTCTACCGCCACCACACACACGCTACACCTACACATGCGCACTGATGACCCAGGGTTAGGGTTACAATTTTGGATTTATTTACGCACTTTAAAAACATTTATTGAAAGTTTTATTCTTTTTACATGTTTATTTGCAGCATTAAACGTTGAAATGTGTATTGTAATAGGCTGTAAATTAACTTATTGGGAGAAAACTGGTAGTTCTATGTAAAATCAGACACTGAGCACCCCCATATCGCCAAAATGGCATGATCCTTGTTTCACTGTGAAGCTTCGACTGTTGAATCAGGCTCCGCCCATTGAAGCATTGAATCTTATAACTATTGGGGGTCAGCCCTAGTCTGAAGATTATATAACTTATGTGGATCATTTTTTTTATTAAAGTTTATAAATGCAACCCCTTTTAATTGTTTCATGTGAACTACAATTACTGATTACAATAATCCCTCTAATATCAATTTTGAGTAGCACAGCATACTGAGTTAAATGAGTCTGTTGGGTTGTAATGACAGGTAATTGACAATGTACCTTGAATGAGTACTCACAAGAGGACACAAAGGTTCTGGGATAACTGACTAACTGATTGCTAGTCTGGCCTTGATCTTTGTGCCTGTTTAGCCCGCCTGTGCATGCAGGGCCACCGGCGTGACCAAAACCAGTGTGACAGGAGACTCTGGACCTATAAGAGGGATCATTCTGAGGGGGTTGTTTTGTCACCACCTGCATCATGGCTCATGTATGTGAACAAATCCATAGTGGCATGCAAACATGTCATCACCTCCTCCCTTACTAAATGCACACAAACCTAATTTACTACATTAATACCCTTAAACAAAATCATATAATAATCAGTAATTGCTCGCCATTGCCCAGGAAATGATCATCTGAAACACAAACACCCATCTCGATTTGAGATGGTCTGCCTCTCTTGACATCTGGCCCCCCACGCAGAGCGGCAAGCACGGGACCCAGCACTGAATTACCCAGGTTGGATAACAGCTAAAGATGCGTCTGTACCTTCTATATGTACCACAGTCTTGCTCATCCGACTAAAGTATGGCAGCTATCCATCGCAGGGAGTCTCCTCGAATGGAGTCCGCCATGGGGACTGGGCAAATAACAACACTTGCGCTGATGCTCAAACATATGGCATTCTGCATTTTTTCATGGGCAGAAACTGGTTATGCAAAAAAGCCTATCTGGTGAGTTCTTCTTCTGACCAAGTGTGTAGATGTTTTTGTGAATGTATGTGCGCTTTAAGGAGAACAGTGACTCATCAGCGTTAATGCAGGGTCTTAATGCTTCATTTCATGCAGTGTTGGTGGTGTTGGTTGGCACTTCTTGTGTCTGTAATTAATGATGCCACCTCAGTTGAATGGAGGTGAATGAAATTTAATAATTTAATCAAATGAAATTTGTGGTGCTTAAAGCATAAAAAAAAATCCATAGAGCATGGAGACAACAGTTTTCATTGGAACCATTTCTTTGGGAAGATTTTGAGATATCAATCTCTGAGATTTCATAGGAACTGCTTTCAACCAAATTGCAAAGTGAGAAATGAAACAAAAGCATCTGACTTGAAATCCTCGTGTATTTGTCATCACGGTCGTTCCTAGCGACGGGACACGGGTCATGACTTCAGGAAGAAACATCAAAGGCCAAACAAATTTAACCAGGATGTGAAGCAAGAGGAAACATCAGTTTCCTCCAATTGGTAACACCTTAATACTGGAAAAAGATTAATGAGGAGAGAGAGAATGAGAGAGTGCTTTGGGCTATGTTTTAGCGTGAAGAGGCAACCCATTTTGCATGCCTGGCTTATCAGGTGTGGAGGCCATGCTTGTGCACAATGTGCAGGTGTGATAAATAAAAACGTTTGGGTATGTATATTTTTATTTAAGTCTGGGTGATTTTTGTCTTTGGATGAATTTGAGCAGCCGATGTGTTTGTGTCTGAGCTCAGAGAGAAACTCCTGCGGGGGTGCTTCTCCACGCACACACACACGCTTAATGTACCTTTACTGCACACGCTAGATGATATCCAGGCCGCGGCTTGTGCACAAGTCCTTTGCTTGTGTGTCACATCAAGTGTACAATGTTGTGTTCATTGGGAGCAACATGTCAAAAGGGTTTAATGCCAATATCTGGCTCCCTTCTATGGCTAATGCTGAAAATCAATACACCTGCGTTCTCCTTTCAGAGTGTCTGGAGGAAAACAACACAAACACACAATCATACACGCACACTGCTCTGCTACTATGCATTCTCCCCAGGACACTGTGTCGCCCCAGGGCTAAGCTACACCTGTCCACCTGCACTTCAGTGGCTACTAATATGTTTGATCCAGAGTGACAGGGTCCTCACCTCACAACACTTACAATTTTCTGTTGTGGGGGCAAAACTTTCAATTCTTGGTTTTCACTGCGGTTTTACTGAGTGCTGATGTTACTGTGTGTGTGTGTGTGTGTGTGTGTGTGTGTGTGTGTGTGTGTGTGTGTGTGTGTGTGTGTGTGTGTGTGTGTGTGTGTGTGTGTGTGTGTGCGCGCCCCAGACTAAGGCAGATAATCCCCAGATGCAGTTAGTAAAGACGTATATGATATTTGCATGAGGGCTCCTATACCAACCACACTCAACCACACTTTAAATGCCTCAATAACATTTTTAGAAATCACTTTACTAAAAAACACATTTGTGTCTTTTTGTGGTCATAGACATGTTAAATACACATATTTACAACTGGCTGTCATGCTTAAGCCAGTCAAAATGTCCAGATAATAGCAAGAAATGGATCCCCCCCTTGTCCCTGGTGGTCTAACCAGAATGATCTTGAAATTGTTTTTCTCTCTGTTTTCAACCGCACTCTTTCCTGAGGCTTAGCACTGTCTCGCTCCAGCAACCAAAAGATTTATCATGTCCTGCAAAAAAACAAACAAGCGGTGTGTGGTCATCCTACTGTAAGTGCTGGTGATTACCTCTTTAAAATTCCACCAACAAGCTATTAAACGTCCACATTCTCATTTTTTCTCATTCCTTTCTACGCTCTCCCGTATCTTGAAACACTGCGAGCAATTAGTCCGAGTGACTTTATTCATTAGGGGCTCAGTCCTAATGCTTGTTGCAAACTGCACACGAGTCAGAAAGTAACCGCAGGGCTGCATGGTGGCAGAGAGTGAGAATGAAAGAGGACAAAGGGACAAGGGGACGGAAGGCGGGGAAGGACGAGGAAGCTGGAAGGAGAAAAAAGAAAAGGAGAGACAAAAGGATGAGAATGAGAGTGTGGGAGAGATGATGGGGATTAAAACGGAAATGGGACAGGACAATCCTGGACAAAGTTGAATATAGCTGAAAGTATTATCGGGGACAAACGGACTCTTATCCTAACCAAACTGAGTGCCTTTGAGGCCGAGCTGTCCACTAAGAAATTAGGACAGATCATTTGCATTGTGGCAGGTGGATAATCACCCGTTAAAATCAATCCCATAAATCACCCACACAGGCCGCAAACACGTGTATAATGTTGAAAATAAACGGCAGACAGCAGATGCACCTATAAAACCTCACAACAAAATGCACACACAGTAAATAGTCTCAGGTGCTTCAAATGCGCAGACACCCGGAAAGACTCATGCCCGCAGTACAAACATGCATAGACTTTACCATGTCCCGGCTGCTCTCTAGCTCTCGTCAATCCACACCTGATGTTATCTCTAAGGGAGATTTATGCACTTGCCGGAGTGAATTTATGAGAGATGGCCTCCTCAGTCAGACAGACGTGGGCTAAGAAATTGCTTTGTTGGAAAAAAAAAAAAGAAAAAAAAAAAGCAGATTTCAAAGATTTATTTCTATCTACACCAAGGATGCATGATATATTCAATCTGTTTATTTGAGTGAAACAATCATTTCAGGGAGGGAAGCCTACGAGACCCGATAAGGCTGAAATGTGTTTAGCGCCACTACCCCCCAACTCGTTTGCAGGAGGGCCTGTGTGTGCTTGCTCAAATGTATTTGGTTGTCATTGTTTTTGTTTGCGGCGACCGGAGGGGGTTGGGGGTGGGGGTGGGGGTGTGAGTGATGCATCATTTTCTGCCTTTTGTTTGTTTTGCTTTTTATTGATAGATTGATTGTTACCTTGGACATGAGTGTTGTGATGGAGGATCTTGGGACAAAAAAACAAGTGGCAGCTCCTCGCCGTCGCCTCACCAGTCAGACTGGCGAGCTCATAAAACATGATCAATATCGCCCCTCCCCCTCTATCCACTCATCTATTCATTTCTTTCACTTGGTCTCTATACTTGTGGCTGAAAAAAAGTCTGCTGTCAAAAGTGCAAAGACTTTCCTCCTGTCTCATACAATACCACAATAAGTGAAAGCCATTTCTTTCTCTTTCTCCTCTGTACAGACAGAGCAGTTCTCTACTCAAAATGAGTGAATATGTAATATGACATACAGTACAAACACTGTGGCTAATAGAGAAAAAAAACTAGTGCATTTGGTGTGCTACAAGTCCGAGGAAAGAAAAGGTCAGGGTTTGATTGAGTAGCCAGCCGCTGCTCAAACAAAGCCAGTCTCAGAGGATGCAGAGGGCAGGCACAAAGTTAGCATCCCAGCCCCCCTGGGTGCCTACACATGCCTCTCCACTTCCATCTTAGATAGGAAAGAGGGACTGAAGGCAGACAGAAGAGTAAAGGACAATCACTCTGGACTGTCAGGGACAGGTCAGGAAAATTCAAAAAAAATTGCCTATTTTCACATGTTAGCAGAGAAGAGCTATTCTACCGCCTACTGATCTAATGTCAAATAGCTTAAAGAAAAGCAAAAGGACTAAAACCCATGGATTTTGTTTTACCTTAAAGCACACACACCAGGAGCAGAGTTAGTTAACTTTAACATATTGTGAAAGTAGGATTACAATATCAGGTCTGTTTCTGTAAGGGCTTTTGAAAGATTCAAGTTGGGTGTGCAAGCTGGCCAACGCTGGAGCAATAATATAAAAATATGGTCGAAGTGAAGGAAGCCTGGGTGGAGCGAAGGTGGGACAAACAAGTAACAGTTAGCCTGAGATTTCTGTAAGGCAATTCACGATTCACTCGAACAAGCAAAATAAATTCGAGCCTGCTTTAGCATGGAGTTCAACTCTGACATGTGAAATTGCGCCAATGTGCGTAGTCCAAAATGGAATAAGATTCAAAGTGTTGCATCCTGTTTTATATAACCCCGCCCTTCTGGAGTATTCACGGTTCCACAGGAGAAATGCATTATGATTTGTAATCAGATGTGATACAGAAGCGGATGGTGCAATTATATGGCCTAAGGAACTACGTTAATTTACTGTGCAACATATGTTGTCACTTTGTCACTACCTTTAAACACCACCTAACGTACAAAGATGCGCAAATAAATTTCATTTTTTCATCGCTTTAATTTAAAAACATGAAGGAATGATATTAAGTATAGGAATCCCAGCTTGGGACTTGGGAACAAATCAGTATTAAACAACTTATAGAGGAAATGCACCTTAAGCACTTTAGTATTGGCTTTACACAACTGTGGTGTTCAGGTCTGACAGGAGTGTGTGACCCAGGACAAAGCATTTAATACCCATGGTACAGTGCAACCGGTGTCACTCTGGGGTGAAAAGGGCAAGACGAGGAGCTCACGACAAATGATGATAGGTGATCGCTGATCACACTGACATGCATCAAAATATTGTGTCCAGGACATCCCCTCTGTGTGTGTGATGCTTCTGGTGTCATGTGACCATCAAAGGTAGAGAGGCCATGTATGTCACATAGTAAGAGAGAATACTGATCTCTTCTGCCATCTTGGCCTGGTGGCACTGCTCTCCCCAGTGGTGGGACGTAGTAGATTGTGGCAGTGCAATGGGCAAATAGGTGAGAAAATCTGAGCCAAGGAAGTTTCTGAAAAATGTGTCATGCCTCATATGCCTCAGCCAATTAAAGTGTCTGCACCTAAAGCAGAATTATAGCATAGTTAACCATAATGAGTTGCAAAGTTTAAGAGCACTGCCTGCCTGACATAAAAGAAATGAAATAGAAGGCAGATGCAAATTCACTGAGAAAGTTTGGAGTATCCCAAATCATATCAATTGCTTCTTATATGCTGCGGCACTGAGAATATTTACAGGTATTACGTGCTGGTTGATCACCTGTCATTTACTCTCATTGGCTCGGTCATCAGCTACATACTGTTCACTTATCTAACTTTTGCAAAGGGAGAGAACTTTTTTTCTATTGAGTGACAGCTCTTAGGTTATCTCATGCTCAGTCAGGTTTAAATGTTTAAACCTGCTTCAGCCAGTTACAGTACTGATTTAATTTCCTGACATCATTTTCTTGAAGCCAAATTCAATTTTGCATCTTGATCACTGACTATAAAATCTGTGACATTTATGAATGGACCCATGAATTTGAAAGTCTGGAGCTGCATTGGATTTATGTGAGCACCTGTTCAAAGCAAATCCCGGGTCAGGTAAGTCCTGAGCCCTGTTTTTATTTTTCCATTTCTGCCTTATTTCCTCAAGCATTTGTATGTGTTCTCAGTCAAATACGAGCTCAGATTTTGTGTGCGCAGATAGTTTGTTTTATCTGGATAGACATCACCTTCAGTGCGCCACACCCTGGAGCGCAGTGGATTTGGACTGGCTGAGGTTAAAAAAGTGAAATACTGGGCTGGTAGTATTCCCTCCCTGCCTTGTGTTCCTTTGCGCTAATCTCCTGGTCAGGTCAGTGCAAGAACAATTAAATGAGGAGAGTCGAGCGGCTCCTCCGGGACCCTAGGGCCTTGTCGCATGGGCAGAAGGTTAGCTCGACACCACTGGTGAGAGAAGATGCATCATTAATGAATCGGGAAGTGGAGACCGAGCCTGTCGGCACCCCAGTAAACTCTATTAGACCACACCCCATTGCCTTTTACTAATGAATAATGTATGACGCCCTGCTGGTTCCAGGTGTGACTTGACACAGCAGTTAAAAAAAGTATATGAATATTCAGTGGCGGGTGGTAATGAAATCAAAATGTTCAGTATGGGAGTCCGTTTTTAGATTGAGTCTATCTCTGCTGTGCGGAACTGGTAGACTGTGCTGATGGAGAGAAATGAGAGACTTTATATGCACTGACAGGGCTGAAATTTTGCCCTGCACTTTTAATGGTTTGTCTGACAGCAGATGGAGATGTCACTGTGCGCGCACTGATGGAGGCCATTTTGTTTTGGCAAAGCAGCGGTGATTTGTTTGCCTGGGAGGACATTGATGAGCAGGAGGCCAGAGAAATGACCCATCGGTCAACACTAAACAGACTTCATTTAGTTGCTCTAACAGAGGGCTTCAAAATTGCACTGTCAAGGAAGGCATTAGTTTCTTGAACACATGAGCCACTCCGTTTGTACAAGGTTTCATATAATCCAATTTAGACTGCAACAGGTGAGAGACGGCTGGTAGATTCAACATTATCATATCTTTATGCCTCAAACATATTTTTGGTAGATTGTCTAAAACAGCTGCTGAAAAAAATACCTAAAACATGTCAAAATACTACTACACTCTCCTCTGTCCTTTCTCCATGCTCCACCACTCTTTGTGCAGATGACCATGAGGCTCTGGCATTTACAGGGTTCATCCAGTAGCAGACAGACAGAAAGCGTGTGAACAAGAGAGCATGAGCCCGTCATAGACAAATGACCAAGCCTCCGAAGGTTAATGCCCACCATGTGTGGAACAAGGGGCTGCAGGAGGCCAGCGTAGCTGCAAAAAGCACGTCTCAGACACCCCGGCAGGCGCAAGGGGCTCGAGCTGCTGATTAATGCCATACTTTGGCTAATTACCTCCTCAGTGGACGTTAGCTTTAATGACACGAGTCATCAGAATACGTCAGTGTGGATGGATAGCCGGTCGGTGGGGGTGGGGGGTTGAAAGAAGAGAAAAGCAGGAGAGATATCAGTGCAGCCGAGCGTCAGAGAAAGCCATCGACTGCGCCTTCCCACCCCATTAGGTCGATTCCAGCACACCCGCCACTGTGCCGTCCATATCTGAATAATAACTGCCGCTCAGTCGCAACCCTACCACACCGCTGCCCTTCCCTCCGTCCACCAGACCAGCATCGACTGGGTCCATTTGGTACCCTGTGACGCTTTCAGCCAAACTCTAATTTACAAAGAAATAAATGGTCTTCATAATAACAAGGGCCTGAATGCCCCAGTCTCAATGAATCTGCCGCATCCCCTCACAACAATTCATTCCAATGCAAGCCAGGAAATGGACAATGTCTTCAGCTGTTGTCCCGCCCAACTGATGAGTTACAAAGGCCTGATTGGCTTGGCCTGCCGTCCTACAGAGTGGTCATTCAAGCCCCAGTGGAAGAAGTGAACTCTGATGGCAAAGCTAATTTGGATATCCTCTCAACCGTGAAATATGGAAAAGAGTTGCTAAATGAGCAATTAATCCCATGGAGATACCATGTACCCGCAAAAACTTAGATGGAAGAAAGGAAAAGAACAGAGTAGAGAAGGGAGCAAATTACCATTTTAACTTTAATTGATGCTGTAAATAGTTTTGAAACATTTGGATTTCCTTGATTTGATGAACATTAACCTTTCAAACTTGAGAGAAATCCTGCAGAAATGTTTGCATACAGGCAACACCTTTTGTCATCTTCTTGAGCTTTGTTTTGCCATTTTCCCTTTGAAGGTTCCGGCTAATTGCTTGTGGATGACTTTAGCCTTTTCATTCTCTGAAGCCCTAATTGTAATGTATTGTTGTGGAGGGCCGCAGGGCTCTCCTAGAAGTCTTATTTATTTTTGCCATTCATCAGTCTGTTAAATATAGTCAATACCACTGTCAACGTAAATTACATGGCCCACTATTGAGGCGACTTTCCATGGACGACGGAGGCGGAAAAGGACCTTGAGTCGGTGCCAAGAAGTGTTCTTAAGTGCAACACTGATGCTGATTCAGAGCTGAAAGAAGGCGATGAAAAAGGGATGAGATGGAAAGGGGTGGCCCTTGTCTTTTTGCTCTCTTTGCGATGTGAGAGGAAAGGGTTCATCCCAGTGCCACAGACAACAAGTGCATGGCTTAAGTGTGCGGCACTGTGACATGTAGCTGGTGTAATGGTTCTCCATTCCTCGTCTTCTGTCTCTCGTAGAGAAAGGAAGGGAAAAAAAGAAAAGAGCTGCGTGTGTCTAGATTTCAGTGCTATGTAGCTCTTGCAAAATATTGATTCACACTGAGAACTGAATGTCAAGGTAAATGTTTGCCACTTTTCACTTTGTAATTATGTCTTGAGACAGTACGGACACAGTGCACACATACACATAATATCTACATCTTAGCTGTTAACTACAGCAGGGCCAGTATTGTCCTTGAAGTTAAGTTGGACTGGCATTAAACTATTTCAATAACAATTTGCACAAGACTGCCTCTGTCTTCTTTATTCAAACAGAAAGGCTCTGAATAATCTCCGTCATCCCCTGTGTGTGTGTGTGTGTTTGCCTGACACAAACACACACACACACACACACACACACACACACTAATAACTACCAATCATGATAATCTATAACTGCACTCCAGCCGAGTCCCTGGACAGGCATTACAGTCATGTTGCGGGCCAATAAATAACGGCACAAATAAAGTGCCTGTCCATTCTCGCACCCAGTGTGTATGCAAAATAGGTCAATAACACTATCCTGGAGGTCATTGCCAGACCGTTTGCTCCTTTATCGACTGTACTGCAATTCCAAAGGAATTAGGCTTTGTCACAATTCATCGTGGCCACAGCCTCTGGGTCTTTGACAAAAAGGGAGCCTTCTGTGGGGATGACAAAACCTATTTGTCTTACAAGGTTGTGTGTGTCTGTTTTGTTTCTGCTTCGCCTTCAGTGACCTGAATCAAAAAAGAAAAGAGGCTTTCATGGTGTGTCTTTTATCTTAAATTCTTGCCTTTTTGCCCGGTAGTGTGTATCGGTTCCTTGATGGTGTCCTTTTTATGATTAAAGCCTCCTTTGTGTGCCACCCAGAATTAAAATACTACTTTAGATTACTGGTTACCTGGTTTGATCATCAGTCTAATTCACAAGATCTTTGTGACTCACTCAAGAAATCACTTTCTTTCAGTTGTTGTCTCCATGGGTATATTATTCTGCTATTTATCATCACCTGTCAAATCTTTCATAATTGCACCCCATCTGTTTCTCCACCTGTAAGGAGACACAATCTTTTCCAGATGCATAAACAAAACCCATTCAACAAATTCTCATAGATTTTGATATACTCTTTTCCCCAACCTTAACCTGTAGGTCTTCTCAAACTCACTGGTAGCATACTAGCAGCAGGATGGGACGGTGGTATGAATGCACTTCAGGTGTCAGTTTGCAACGTCACCAACAGCGCTGTCCCCTGCCAACGGCTCAAACATGTGGCTTGATGCCCAGTTTAAGAACGTGTCCTTTCTTTTGTCCTCCTCCACTCCTAATTGGGAGTGATAGATAGTCTTTGTCTTTTAATCTCTCAATCAGGCCCAAAGCCATTTTGAGGGACCTTTCCAGTAAAACTTTAATCCACCTTCCAAACTGTGCCATATTTTGGTGAAACGATTAATGCTTGATATATATTGAGTATGTACTACATGGAGAGCAGAATGGTGGATTATGGAGGAAGAGAAGGGTCTATGGTTGTTAAGGTACTTATTTCCTGCCATGAAAAATTGGTGTCACGTTGCTATATCATTGACTGAATCCATTCATTCAGACCCTTAAAACAACTCAAGTTTAAGCAACCAAACGAGTTCAACCTAGCTTTTTACATGTGTGCGAATGATGACTGAATGAGTGTGCACTTTCAGCAGCAATGTTTGGAAAAAGTCAAAGAGGTGGATGGTTAGGCATGTGACTTGGTGCTGCCACCACTAAGCCAGTTGCAAACCCTGTTGAGAAAAGCTGACAGACAGACTGGTGAAGAGTGTCTACAATGTCTGGTGGGTTTTGATACTGTCACAAGACATCTCTTCCTTCCACTTTCCGCCATTCTTCTTTGTCCATCGCTGCTCTCACTCCTCTCCCAGTCCCATCATGATGGCCTGAGCATGAAGGAGCCATCTGTCACTCTGTGCTCATTCCTGCTCGGGTCCTGAGAGCCCGCCACTCGCCTCTCACCCGCCTTGGCTGTCATGTCCACTGGCTGATGGGAAAAGTGACGAGAGGCGACAAACGTCCCCAGCTTGAGTCTGTCAGTAACCCCCCCCCCCCTTTTGCCTCTCCTCCTTCCACACACACACACACCAAACCAAATATATACACCACTCTATGCTTGAAAAATCTGCTCGCTGTATCTATACAGACAGCCTTCAGAGAGCTCACGTTCAATTGATTTTCTCCATTTTGCAACAGCATGACATTCTGACAAGGGAGAGGCTGGGAAGAAGAATAGAGGAGGGAGAAGATGGAGAGAGACATGCAGAGAGTGGTATTCCCCCATCTGACCATTATGAGCGGCATGTCAAACGAGGGCAAGAGACAGAGGCCTTGACATGGGCCAGCCCACACAGGGAGAGGATGGTGGTGGTGGTTACAAGAGAAACAGGGGAATAGATAGGAAAGGGGATGAAAAGAAAAAAAAAAAAAGCAGGGCAGTTGAAGGGGGAAAATTGTGAAGCATGGAGAGAAGCACTGTAAAGAAAATGGCAAGAGGGAAGAAAGAGAAAGAGTGTGTGGAATGATGAGGTGGGGCAGGTGGAGAGGAGGAGGAGGAGGCGGAGAAAGAGCGCTCCTTACAACCTCCCATTGATCGGCTGCCGTTAGATTGGCTACTCCGGCCTCACCTCCTCTCAGCCCTTCTTTGCCCCCGATCACGCCCTCGCCCCTCCCTCCGCCCCTCTCACAGGGGCCAAAGTGATAGACAGCATGAATCTAGTGATAGCATTTGATTGTCAGCTGAAGTGGCAGTTATAAATTTACTCCAGGATAGCCATTTACTGTGACAGTGCGGGTGGGGGTTAAGAGAGTGTGGTGTGGAAGGAGCAAGATAGAGAGAGGAGGATGGAGGTAGAGGGGTTTCTCTGGGAGGGGCCACAGCTCTGATCTTTGTCTCCCATCATCCTTTGTGATAAAAGTGCTTTTATGGGTGCCGCCAACAGACACAAACCCCTTCTTGCACATAGACACACAACATAAAACCCTCAAAACCTACAAATAGCTGCTGTCTCACTTTGGGCAATTCAGTGCTTCTAGCCGGCTCAAAAAAAAAATAGGAAGGTCTTTACGCAGGAAAAAATGACCTCTGTTTTGTGTCGTTTACTGGAGCATCTGTCTTTGTTTACAATATCTTCCAGATATTTGAAGGCAGGGGGGCAGCCATTTCATAGCCCCCCCGCCCCCCATCTCATGGTGGATTATTCCTTCAATTTGTTAAAAGCCGAAGCCTCCATGGGATGGTCCAATCACACGGGAGGGAGAGGGTGGGGGATGCAGGAAAGCAGTTGGCATTTACAAATGCTGTGGGTGCGGTGAAATATGGCAGCCATATTTCAACATGCGTGATGCTGTTTGTGCACATGCACACACACATATACAGGCATGCACATCTCCTACACATTTCAGAGGGAGCACATTGTCATCTGTCTGCAGGAGTCAGGTGCGTTTGTGCATGTGTGTGTGTGTGTGTGTGTGTGTGTGTGTGTGTGGGGAGGGGGGGGGGGGGTTGCATGGGTGAGTTTGTGTACACCTTTGACACCAGCTTGACAGGCTCCTAATTGCATCCAGGGTCTGTGGTGCCGCTTCCTTTCCCAGACGGTGACACACATACACACAATCCGAGATCCTAAAGTTGCCGAGGACATGCAGGTATTGACTTGAATTTTTTTTATACCACAAACCGGTTAAGTAATCCTAACCCAAAAAATAACACTAATTGGCCCTGGATCTAAAAATGACACTTTCTACGACGACTGATTTTTGCATCTTGCAGGGATATTCAAACCCTAGAAGATGTCAAAAAAGTTAATGTCACACACACATACACACAGCCTTATACTGACATGAGCAGGAGGAAAACGAGAAGGAATAGAAATACTACAGGCATGTCTACCTGAAGGCAGAGGCTCTAACTAGTAGCTAAACTAAACAAAAGAAGCTTTGTCTGTGTGAGACAGATTAGTTGTACCACTGTTGTTCCTGGGTTTCCTTATTTTAACTCTTTCCCCTGCTGTGTTCCCTTGTTATCACGTCTTTGGCTCTTTTAGAAAATCTTATTTCAGTGCAATTTCTGTACAAGAGTTCATAAATGTCTGAATCAGACACTCCAACTCTTAAAAATCTCACTACATTGCACTTTTTTTTTTGCATATGCAGGGATTTCTGAAGCGATCAAAATCAGCTTATCGAAACAAGCTAAAAAAGCATAATTACAATCTAGATTTAAGAGGAAACTGAAACTCCCCAATAAGCTAAGTTTGGTATCAGTTAACTTTTGTGGTCATTCCGTATGAGTTGGGGTTTATTCATTTTATAGGACGCAAAGAAAGAACACCATATCCTAAACTGAAGCCAGAGCCCCATTTGTGGTCTACAAGGCATTCAGAAGAGACATTTACATATTCAGCAATAAGAAGGCCAGTCACAAAAACACACATGCATGCTAGTATTGGGTTGGAATACATCTCTTTCTGTCAGAACTCGGTGTAGGCAGAATTGAAGACTGGGAAAGCCTCATGGCATTCCTAGCATACTCGGGAAGCGGAGGCTCAACAAAGACAGGTACAGCTACAGCATGAGATAAACAGACAGTGTCATTACTGTAGTGTACTGAGCCGAACAAACAAATTCATATTCACACACCTGTACTACCCACACATATTCCAGGCATCTTTGTGCACGCCATGAGAGAGAAGAAAATAATAGTTTTTGTATCTGGAATTCAGCTAACCCTAAAATGACCTGTTCTGTTAGCAGTAGGTACTGCTGCTCTCCTGCTGGCTAGTCATTTAATAACTTGCATGCAGAAGTGAATATTGGTTTCAATATGAGGAATAATAATGACATAATGATAATGACAATGAGCTGTTGTTGCATTTGTAGGCAATTTAAGGCCAATCTGAAGTAAGACCATTTGAAAAATCTAGTTTAGCTGTCCGTCTGATATGCCTCCACAGCTCACACACATCAATATGCAACTCTGCTTTGTTTATCTACATTTGTTTTCATCTGAACATGAGTGAAGCATATACCCCATAGACTATGGACTGCTGAGCTACCGTTGGCAAGTCCTCGGACTCGAGTCAGAATCCAGTCATAAATTTTATTCTATGGCATCACACGACTTAATAAAAAGCACTTCTGACTTTGACTTTAACACCAACTACTTTATTTGGAACTGAGCCTGAGGACTTGAAAGGCTTATTATCCTAAGTCAGTTTGCTTTTGAACAAATGACCTGCACTTCATGGCAGGATTTCTTTCGGGTGTCCAGGTTACACTGTATGTGAAGAAATATTGGGATTTAGAGGAAAGAGGGTTAATTTGAAGTTATTTTGAATACAGCAAATGAAATCCTCCTTATGCTTTCAAGACGTGATTTTTTATTAGGTGTCACTTAACATTGTTTTGTTATAAAAAATGACCGTGTAGGTCTCTAACCTTTGTAAATTCCTTGTATGCATAAACCTATTTGGCAATAAAGCTGACTCTGACTCTAAAGAACACATAATCTCTGGTTTAGCACTGAAAATCCAATATTTAGGACTTTGATATATGTCTTTAGAGCTATTGAAATGATTATAGGCTACATTGAGGTGAAGGGAGAGCAGACAGAGAGAGTTAAAGCACGTATATGTGCTGTACAGTGCCTGAGACAATAATAAAGGCAATGAAAAGTACACAAAGTTGTAAACATTTGTCATAAATGGGGTGAAATACGAGAAATCAGGAGAATTGTGACCCTGGGAGGAAACCGGGCGTGGTCAATAAAAAACATGAGTCTCCAGTGAAAGTGGGGAGGGTTGGCATGTATGCTGTTTATGGTACTCACAAAACAAAAAAGTAGGTGGGTGAATAAATAATAGGGGTGTAACGATTCACCAAATCCACAATTCGGTTCAAAGCTTGTTTGGTTCCGTCATTTTTTGCTTTATTTATTATCATCAACAATCATACAATTATTTTTCAATAATAATTGAAGTAGTCTAACTTGCAGGAATGATCATTCAATTATGACTGGACAGAAATAGTCAAATGACCAGTGTTGGGCAATAACGCGTTACTGAGTACTATAATACTATTACTTTTCCCAGTAACTAGTAGTGTACCAGATTACTTTTCCAAAACAGTAATATTGTTACTATTATTACTAATCCAAGTAACGCTGCATTTCTGCGTTACTGAAGGCGCCATCCTTGACGTGAATGTGTGACTGCACTGCAGGATCTTCTGTTGTTCAAGTCAGCTGTTAGCCAAAAAGCAAAAGGAAGAATGGAGAACGAGGGAGAGCTGTAAGTAGCTACTGCCATTATTGTGTCGCAGTCTAAGATGTAAAGTACATTGCTGTCCGTTGTGAACTTTGTGCGAACGGCCAAAAGCGTTCAACCGCGATCAATTCTACATGACTTAGAATAATTTACTATCAATCCAAGTATGTTATACACGGTTACCACGGTTATGTCACGGTTTCAGAACCGTTACAGTCCTAATAAATAATAAGTCATAATACTGCAGGGCACTCTGTTATTAGTTTGTCTTAAATTGACAAACCTTGGAAAAATTTGGCCAAACGTCATTTTCTAATCTTATCCAGTAGATAATCTACATAATATGTAAATTTGTCTACGGCATTCATAGACTCATTACATTCTAAAATGTCTATTCTAAGAGGTTATAAAGCATAAAATCTTGTGTTGCTATCATTCAATCTCAAGTATTCTGCAGTTGAGGAGAGAACTTGATTTGAAGTTTTCAAGTAACACGCTGCCTGTGAAATCTACTGAACACAGAAATGAAGATTTCTAACGGCTGTTTAGGATTAAGAAGAGGATGGTGATATAACGGCGAAGGAGTACTGATCATTTACAAAAAAAATAATAATAAACATACAGCAAATTGTAGGTGCAAGAAGTTTTAATGAGCAGGAGTGTTTATAATTCTCTTCCTCCCCTCTGAAGGTACTCGTCATTGTTATCGCCAGTGTCTCTTGATAACAAACAAAACAAACAAATAAACACACCCTCATCCCCACGCCCCCAATGGATAAAGATATATTTTATTGCATGTTTCCAAAATTACTGGCTCTTTTTGTCTCTCTGAGCCTTCCCCAAAATAAAAGTATACAAGATGCATAGGTTGTTCACTCTTTTAGAAGCGATATTCAGTGGGCACTAAACTGAAATATTTAAAGTTCCTGGAGGAATCCACTCTGGACTGAGTTACTTCAGGATCTCGTGATATTGAGAGCAACAGGCAAAAAAGAAAAAAGAAACAAGCACTCAGCACAACTAGTAGGCACCTCAATAGCATCTGTGAATGAACTCAGGCTGCACTCCTATTACAGCCACATTAGATTCTCAACATTAGATGCCTTGTCTCTGTGGAGCACCAGTCTTGTTTTTCCCCCCACAATGTGTTTGTACGAGGACAGAATAGGTGGTGCATGCTGGAGGGGAAACAGCTCTTTTAATATGGATTCAGGCGCTGGTGCCTCGCGGGCCTGCCCACTGTGGGCCTCCCAGACCTCATTGTAATTTCATTAGCTGCCGCGGCGACAATGAGCGCCGTGTCGCATCAACACATCAAACCCGCAGACACCCACTAGCCAGCACACGCATGCACGCAAACAGAGCAGAAAGACTTATATTGGTGCACATGCATGCGGAAACACGGAAACCCACTCACTCACTCACTTTTCGCACTCCCCCCTACGCCTCCTTGCTTTCTTCCCCACTGGTAGGTCTCTGGTGGGCAGAGGGAGCAGGATTTCTTCTGGGGCTTTCCCCTGCCTTCCCAGCAGAGCCAAGAAGGAGGACATGGTGGAGGGAGAGGAGTGTGGAGACGATGGGATCGGCTTTGATATATGGAACCAGCTTTGATGGTCTCTCCCTTCTTCTCACTATAAATAGCTAGCTTACAGCTTCAGGGGAAAACGAAGAGAGTGCCAAGAGGAGGTGGAGGAGGGGAAAAAGAGGGAAAGAAAGATCCCTGGAGATACTGTTTTGTGCTACCCCGTACACACATGTATACACGCATGCATAGACAACAATCTGACATCAAAGAAAAAAGTTTGATGCCAATTCTAATTGACAAAGACATGAAAATGTTTACATTCTGACAAAGTCACGGCCGGGATTTGACACACAAACATAAATGCAGCACACGCACACGCACACACACACACACACACACACACACAGGTGTGAACTGAGAGAAGTCCAGGTGCCTAGGGCAGGTTGCACAGTAGAGAGGTTGGGTTCCTTATAGCTGTATAGGAGCAACAAGACTGCGAATGGAAGGCAAAGTGAGAAACATCATGGCATAATCATCAACATGCGTTGCGAGTGTATCGCCGTGATAGCATGTGATGGCACACAATTTCTTGAGCCTTAGAAGCGGATGTTTATCCCATTAACCTCCGACTGTGTATACTTTACCTTACTACCAACCATAACACATGTTTTGACATTAACTTCCTACATTCCAGGTGGACTTTGATGGTTTAGTGGCAGAAATTTGCTATAAGAGATAATCCATCAAAACATACCTTTTGTAGTTAAGAGTATGTTATCAACTTAAATAATGACGCTTGTAAGCAGGCAATATTATTTTTGTGTTGAGTTTAAGGATGCTCTGATATTCAGATGTTCAGGAACTTGGGGGGGGGGGGGGGGGGGGGGGGGGGGAAACACCATTATATTCATGTATGCTATTTTGGATAACCAAACCAGCAGAAGAAAAAGTAAAAAAATTAATATCTAATATTGATTTTTTGAATGGTCTGTGCTCAACACTGCAGTTCCTGCTCCACCTTCACTTATGCATGTTCAGTTTAAGGGAAACGATAATAAGGTAAACCAATAATTCATAAATCAGCTCACAGCATGTAGGGGCTGCGGCAGAGTATCAGTTAGCAGCAGCGGTACCTGACATGTCAGGCATTTGTACGCAGCATATTGCATCACCTAGTATGTTGTTGTTGTGTGTACAGACAGAACAAACAACAACTGGCTCGGTTTAGTCCATATCCACAGGTAGCTTTCTCATTGTGAGATGAATTTCTGACCCATTGTCCAAAATCACTGATATTAACCATCAATGTAAACTATGAGGAGAACGTTTCTGACTGAAATCTCACTGAAACTAACAAAAACATGCAGATATCGACAGTAATGTAGATGGGAGACTTTAATGCAACCTCCTTGTTGTAAAAACGTTTTTATGACTGTTGGAACTAAATTACCTTACATTTGACTGAGCTTTTTAAAAACTACTTAGGTAAGTAAATAAGTAAATGTGTTCAAGGTATAATGGAACTTGAAACAAACCTTGAGTTCTATCCCGCAATGCAACTGTTTCTGTCACATCAAACAACGGCAGCGAATTACCCAGCATGCAGTACGTTACAAGCCCGGAGGGCCAGCATCCATCCTACCTCACTGTAGCTTTACAACAGGCTGACAGTGACACAGCCTAAACAATGTCAACTGCAGCAAACAGAAAGTGATTCAATTTAAGACCTGCTTTACTCTCCTCCCTTCGCAGTGAGCCTGCACACCTGTCACCTCCTCCCTATCCCTCTCTCCTGCTCTCACTGACGTATGTATGTAACATAATGTACACAAATCATATGTAAACATGTGGACGGCGTGTCCCTGTCAGCCACAGGGGACAGCCTTGTGTGCGCCGTTTCACTTTTACCACCCAGGAACAAATGACCAGTACTTTCATTTCCCCGCCCCGCCGCAACCCTGTCCCCCCTAATCACTTGTCGTCTGTGAACATGACAGAGCTTTGCCTCAAGTTATGACTCCTGGATGATGACACACTTAGAGGCTGGCAAGGGAAGTTAGCGCGGCGATAGATTGATACATTTGTCGCTTCTCTGAGGACTGCCACCCCCCTCTCTCCGCTACCACCACCAATAAATGACAAATGAGTTTAACTGCCACCGTTAAAGGCATTTATAATATTGATCTGGCAAGAGTCAATAGCCAGCTCTATGCTCAGGCACTCATAATATTACTTTGAGCAGTGTGCATACTTGCATGCGCATAAATACATACACAGAGGCACACACGCTCTCATACAGTCTCAAAAAAACAAAAGGGAGGAAAATCAATGGACAGCAGTGCTACTAAGGGAAAGACTAATGTTTCTAACTAATGAAAATAAACACATTAGGAATGTACGGCGTTAACCGACCTCTGTGTTGACCTCACTCCATCTTGACACAATTAATCCCTCGTTAAGAGGGTAATTGTTTGCCACTGCTCATATTTATTGTTGATGTGGCGAAGGTGCCCGCTGTGTCTGAGACCAGTGTGAAGTCCATAAACAACGCATGCACACACACACACTCCAAACACACGTGTGCCGCTCACGCATGCGTGTGCTGAAGATATCAGCGGCGGGTCTTAAAGCGCTCTTGCCCCATGTTGCCGGGGGCAGCGATCGATAAGGAGAGGGAGCAAGCTGGCACGGGCTCTAATTGAAATGAATTTGGCGGCGGATAGATAAACGATTGGACATGTAAAGAGAGAGCGAGGATGAAAAGGGAGGGTTAGTCGGAGAGGGGAAGGGATTGAGATTTTTTTTTTTCACCTTTTCTCTCAAAGGGCGAATGTCTGGGGAGTCCTCAGATGAGAAATACGGACACTTTATCATTGGCGGCGACCAATAGGAATTTTACACAGGGCTGAATCAATCATGCTGGGGTTTAATATGGATAGGGATGGACAGAGGAATATTTGCACAATGTAATAACAGCATTTCTACATCCTGTCTATTTGGTCACTTTTGTTTGATTAGCAGCTCAAATACTAATGTCCATACCACTGTATCCCATCCTTTTTGATATTGCAACTGCTCTCTCGTCAGTAATATGGTTCTATTTCACTACTGACGTTACCATGTCGCTTTGTGGAAACTGCTTTGCAGAAAATCCATACAAGCGAAGACAGAACATGATTTTTAAGTCCTCCGTATCAGTAAAGCGAATAAGTGACATTAGTAAGTAGCATTTCTACTCTTCTGTATTCTGTACACTGACCAATAAAAACGGTGCATTTTTATCATCACAGAGAACGTCTCATGTACAATAAGATGATTGACAGCTCAGCTTTCTGTGGGGCCAACAGGCATGTTGTCATAGGTCAGCCCTGTCGCCGTGCACGTGTTCCTCTATGGGGGCTTGGTTCAGCCCCGACAAACATGTGATCTTAACCTCCTTGACAGGTGGACTGTGCTAGCATTCCCGGTGCGATGCTTTGTGTACAGAGGGATCAATGTGCTGACTGCCATTCCTCTGACTACACAGGGACGGAGGGTAAGGACGAGACTGACTGTGGAGAGAAGGAGGCAGAAAGTGAGCACAGGTACACATGTATAAGATCAAATGCGTGTTGTTGTGGGTGACCAGGTGTCAAGCACTATTTTTGACAGAGGGGCCATCGACCTGGAGGGGACACTTCCAAGGCAGCAGGAGCACTCAACCAATCCCTAACCTACAAACTACACTGTAAACATACACTTAAATGTGAGCGCAAACAAACATGCTTACCCAAATACGCACAGAAGTCCAGCTTTAACTCACCTTGTGATGCCGTCTCTCAGTGATGTCTGTTTGCTTACTTTTGTAGGTGAGTGTTTGGAAAGGGGTCAAAGGTTAAGAAGGGGTAATGATGAGGCGTAATAATGTTACTTCACTTCTGCATTACAGGTCAACGTGGGGGAAATATTGTCCATGTCTGGGGGGTCAGCAATGGGGGCAATTCCCCCAATTCCCCCCAAGTGTTGGGGCTGCGCATCTAACACCGGGCCTAGATAACAGCAAGCCCAATAACAGAACGTATTCTAATAACAAGTGACACATATTTTAGGGAAAGTATTGGAAAGCTTTTCTTTAACCAGTTCTATATGTTGGTTTTGTTTCTGAGTTTCATAAAACAGTGTGACAATGCAAGTATTAAGACAGAGACATCAGAAATTGAACTACCTGAGAAGGGAGCGTGTTTCGTCCACCAACAGGAGCATGGAAAAGAGAGAAACGGAAAAAAATTAAAAATACATGACATTCATAAGGCAATGTTTAAGGAAGAAATGTAAGCATTGTTAACGGAAAGACTAAATGCTGCGTCATTAATTCCATTTGGTCATCATTGATTGATTTATTTGTTTTGGTAATGGTGTGTGTTTTTAGCCCTGATTATTTAATCTTTAAAAAGAAGAAATAATCAATCAATCAGCTGTCTGCTGGCTAAACTGCCTTGACAAGCTAATTTGGTTGGCCATCATAGGACTTGACCACAGCGCCATATTTACTCCACAGTAAACACGGTTATGGGAATGACCACTTTGTTCAGGGCAACCATAATTAAAACATGCTGTGCTTTAAGTCCATGGCAAAATGAAACAAATTAACCATCGGAAAATGAATTACCATGAAACTCCAATGAGAGGGATGATGGATGACAGCTGTCCGCCACTCCTGACAGTTTTTACATTTGACTTTCTAATTAAGGGGATTTAATGTGTTTGTTAATTCTGTCAATAGCAATTATGTCTCTTTTGGCTGGCTTTGCCACACGCATGTGCCCGATTTTATGCTAATGTGCTGTTCTGTATGTGATGGATCCATGACTGCCAAACGAGCCCGGCCAGCAAATGGGCTTTGGCTCCCCGCGGAGAAAGTGCGATGCTGAATATACATAGCACAGCATATGAATTCAAGACAGCTCTGCACTGTTGTATGCTTAAGGAAATTGGCAAGCGACTTGGGGAAGTGAATTGAAATGGTTTTGTGGATGAATGTTGGGAAAGTATCATGTTTACAGAACAATGCAGATTAACTGATGTTGATATTAAATGGAGAAAGCATAAATGATGCAGCAGCATTAGGCACAACTCTTCTTTCCATCAAAATATTAAAAAATGACTTTGCCTTGACAGTAGTTTGGATCTCACTTGTTTAATCTGAATTTTTATTTAGGACTTCATAGATATTGTTTGACTGCACAGTCAAAACAAAAAGTTTCTTGTGAACACCAAGTCCTCAGGTAAACTTCTGTAATAAGATTGCAGTCTTGGTACTTTTTGGAGGGGGACAAAGACAAACCCTGCCGAGTCAGCACTCAGCATCCAAGGACAGAGGGGCTGTGGTTGAAGAAGAAGTGAGGAAGATAGATTTAACTTGCAGCGGGACAAATCCCTTGCTACCACCCACTCCTCCTCTCCTCTTTCACCTGGCCCACCACTCTCCTGTGCGATATCAATCCCTCGCCTGCCCTCTGCCTCCCCTCCTTTCACTCCTACACCCCCTCATCTTCAACACACACATAAAACACACAGAGGACATCAATCACAGGGCTGCTGTTACTTTAAGTGACTCACTTGTGACTAAGTCTAAGGTACGGCTACTGTTTCTCTTCAGTGGGGCTCTTGAAGTGTGTGCGCAAGAAAAGTGAAAAGACAAACACAGATTAGAACCTACTATTCTAGTATGTGGATCCAGATAAGGGAGGGAGCAAATAGGAAAAGAAAACAGTTTGTTTTTGTATTGTAATGCTTTATAGATAAGTAAAACGTTTGGGTTTCCACGTTGTGGAAAACCTTTTTATTAACAACTTCACATTTACAACTGCTGACTTGATGGACTATTAACTATAATAATTAATTCGAACTATTAATTACTTATTAACATTTAAAATTGCCAACTCGATGGTGTGTTAGAAAGTGGAAAAACCCATGAACTTGTTTTAATGACATCTTAAATAAAAACTGCGGTTTATTACAACTTCGGTTCTTCTTGGAACCATGTGATATCACAAAAAAATTGGTCCAACTGTGCAATAAAAACAAAAGCTGTCAGATCAGAAAGGTTTTAAATGACTTGGTTCCAGATTAGCCACCGCTTTACTTGGAGGTAAATCTGAAAGCGAGTATACAGGTAAAATGCAGCTAAGTATCTCTTAGTGCATACATATACACACACACACACACACACACACACACACACATATATACATACATATATATATGTATGTGTATGTGTGTGTGTGTGTGTGTGTGTGTGTGTGTGTGTGTGTGTGTGTGTGTGTGTGTGTGTATATATACATATAAACATACATATAAACATACATATAGTTGTAATTCAGATTTAGCCTCCATTTTCTCTTCCTGATAAATAGTTTTCAAACTTAAAACTCATTTGTGCTTGTTGGCCTGCTCAAACTTATGTTATGTTATGTATATTATCATTATCCATAGTTCCAAAAATTTAATTTGTAAAGAAATGTTTTCAAAAACTGTAGTTTCTCATTTCTTCATTTTCCTCGGGCACGGGTCCGATATTTGCACATAATGGAAGTGACAGTACATTTAGACATAAATGTTTGATTAGGATTGCAGACTATTTTATATCATTAATACTGTATTCATTATCATATCCTAAACAAGCTTCTCCCTCAGAAAGAGCGAGAAAGACAAAGAGATAAAGACAATCCGACAGGAAAGCATTTTTGGGGAGCCGTTTTTAGCTAAATAAATGTCCCAGGTTGGTATGGGAGACGAGGTTTTGGAGTTGAAGAAGCGAGAGGGAAAAGCAAGCAGTACCTTGCAGACACAGTACATTACTTTTTCATCAGCACATGCACTCCCCTAAGCCTTGGTCCATGGGGGTGTGCGCATTGAATCACAAGCGTGGCCCGGGCTCTTTCCCCCTGCACTCTCATATATTGCATACTGTAGGAATGGAGGGCACGGTAAACTCATATAAGCCACAGACCCACAAGATGCTGTCAAAAACTGCCGACAAATACAAATAAACAGTAGCTGAGAGATGTGCATACATCGCAGAAAACACAAATAATAACACAGGCGGCATGGGACTGAAAAAACTGATTTGGATGTGGCATGCAAATACACAAAAACAGGATTAAAGTCACATTTTCCACTGTAAAGATCTTCATCACATCATAGGAAACTATAATAAGACTAATAAGACTTAATGAGGAGGCAAGTAAAAGTGTGACCAAAGAAAGCAGGGAGGGGTTACGCGGGGGGAGGGGTTTACAACCCTGGAGACTGAGAAGGAGCTGCCTCCGGTGCTGCAGGACATGACCAGCGTCACATTTACAACTTCACATCAAATTGTCTTTGTGTCCTTGCCAAAGTTATCAGTGTGTAATTACCACTTACTTGCTGTTTATTACATATCTGGCTCACCCGATAAGTCCCAAGAGGCCATCCCCCCATGGGTGACATCAAAGTATAGCTGTTTAAATCTACAATAATAACCTCATAGAGCAGGTATGATTATGGGAGGTAATTTGTCGTACTTATTTTTGCTGGTTTCCTATAGCCTGGAGAAATACCTCCAGGGTAGATATGAGAATGTCCATTATTGCTACTTAAGAGAGTAGAGAAAAGGAGCTTGTGGAAGAGCTGGGGAAGCGGAGGAGGAGAAGTCAATCAAGTCAGGAAGGATGTTCATTCTCTCTCTTCTTCTTCTTTAGTGGGCCATAAAAGCTAACGGGCCCGCAACAGCGCTCACCTCGGAATTGCCCGATTGCTTTTTTTTTTTGCTTCCCCCCTTCCCTCAAGCCCAGCTCCCTCCGCTCCTCCTACAAATCGGCAGCCAGGACGGAGGTGAGGGTCATAAATAAGGAAAACAGTAGTCATTGTCACATGCACGTGCTTGCAAGCACACAGACTTGCACTGTCTCTCACGCATGCACAGCTCTAGGCGCTTTTTCTCCTTCCTCGCTGTAGGTATGCACACAGAAACTCACAATGTCAAGCACTGCACGCTGCAACCGAGGACCTCCCCAGAAACGGCCTATAGTCCTTTTTTTTTTTTTTCATTGCGTTACCTCCGGTGGAGAGAGGGGAAACGTGAGCAAAACTTCTAAAAATACAGCCCAACAGAGGAGTTGGTGCCACTGCAGAGGTTAAACAATCTGAGAGCTGCAGGCAATCATTCAATTTAAAACACACCAGGAGCCCTTGGGGCGCGAGGGGAGCTGGACGCATAAAGAAATTTAACAACTCAATGTTTTACGTCCCACGAAAATGAGATCTGAGTACAGGAGCGGCGTGGGGGAGCCGAGAGCTCGCAGTGTGGTCCGTACACAAAACTGCCAGACAGACGAAAAAAAAGAAAAAGAGGTCAGCCGCTGAGTGTTGAGTTGAGCTCATGACCCCTTCCCCAGGACTAAAGTACACTGTACACAGCGAAGTACACAGCGAGCTGGCTGAGTAGGAGGGAGAGGGGACAACAAATCAAGTCTTGCAGCGTTGCATGCTTTCCCTCTATCACCCCCAGTGTCTCTCCTTTCCATCTGTCCGCTTTATTTTCTCATGTGCAACTAATGTTTCATCAAATGTTAGTTTAGAAAAAAGAGACTATTTTAGTATTTTAATGAGTAAATTTTAACCTTCTTGGTCACTTTTCATGTCAAATGACAGAAAGCTCTGCTGATGTGAATTGGTCCTCAACCAGAAACAATCAGAAAAGTCAAAGGGACGGGTCAAGGCAGCCAGTGACAGACAATAAAAAGATTCAGGGAGGAGTAAATAGACAGAGGCAGACTGATAAAGGCAAAGCTGAGAAAAAAAGACAAGGATACATACAGAAAAAGACAGGCAGGACAAGTTGAGACCCAGACAGACAGATGGACAGACAGGCAAGCAGGAAGGCAGACAGTTTAGACAAGCCTTGAGAGGACACAGTGCAGCTAACCGGCGAGAGCTAGAAACAGCAGTGTGTCACATGCAATGAGGGCAAGCACACAAGACGGACTGTATTTTTAAAGACTTGAGAGGACAGTAGGTAGCGTGGGTTCAGGCCAAAGGAAACAGAGAGCTGGAGAGAGCAAAAGGTATGCAGCGTACAAAATATTTCTATAAAATTTTTACTATTACTTTCTTTCAGTCAAGTAGAATTTTGAGCCACTTAAATTTTATGTGACTAATGTGTGTACTCAAGGTTTATTACAAGTGAAAGTCCTGCATTCAAAATGTTCAAAAAGTACACAAATGATATCAGAAGTAAAATTAGCCATCACTGTAGAATGGTGTCTTTAACACTATGATCATGTACATTACATTACTATTTCATAACATATATCGCGTAAGCAGCATTTAAATGTTGAAGCTGGTCGGGGTGCAGCAAACATTTAGGGTTGCATCATATTGCCTGTTTAGACCTCTGACGAAGAGTCCAAGACTACAATTAATGATATGAAGCAATGAAAAGCAGTGAATGCTTTCTCACATTTGAGAACCTTGAACCATTTACTTCAACTGCTTTTTGCCTTTTGCGTGCTTCTTATGACTAAACCTTCTGTGTTGTTCCTTCTGCGCAAATAAATAATCTGTCAATTCCGTTTCACTAACTCACTTCCTAAATATTTTAGCTCCTTCTTCTTGTTTTGTCTTAATTTCTCTTCATCAATCATTCCTTGTCCCCTTTTGATACTCCACTGCCTCCAATGCGACCTCAGTCGTCCTTCATCCCATTCCAGTCCTCTCATACCCTGCAGAACTCCCTTTTTAAAAATACTTCCATCCATTCAACGCACTTTCTTTCCCTTTATTACCACTTCTCTCCACTCCAAGCATACATCTCCCTTCAACTTTCCTCATTTCTCCCCTCCCTTTGCACTCCATGCATCCATCCTTCTTCCACACCTCTTCTCTGTCCGTCTTCCCTCCGACTTTTCTCCCTTTCTCTATCTTCTCCCCTGGCAGTGCCCCCCTGGCAGAGGGCCTGAGTGTGGGCCTGTTTCCTCAGCAGGCAGCCGACCGTTGCGTGCCCGCATTGTGAGCAGGGGAAATATGCTCCATTGTGTCTGTGCGGCACTCACCCCTCGATGTGGAAGTGGTCTGAATGCAGGCTCGTTAACCAATCAATAGAGCAGACGTGTCTAAAACCTCGTCCTTGAAACCCCTCTCTGCTTTTGTTCTATGCATGACAAATGAGCTAAGTGGAAGAAAACATCCTGTGTTTTTTTTCTCCCCCCAATGCAGATTTTGCCTTGTTTTACAGATTGTTCTGTAATCATTCTCTCACACTAAAAAGCAATTTGACAAACCTGATTAGAACATTTGGAAGAATCAAACGCCACTGGGTTTCTGCCGGATGAATCGTAGAATGTAATATATGGTCAAATGAGAGCCACACGTCTACTAAAGTGGAACATGTGCTTGATTGGCAAGTAGGGAGAGTTATGGCTGCCCAGGAAGGGAAATGAGTCATCCCCAAACAGATGAATGGATTTACAAGTAGCCTTATAGAGTCCTCCGATGTGTGCATCAGGTAAATTATCACTTTTAACCTATAAAAGGATGTCAGCTAGAGTCTAATTCATTTCTGAACATGGTGTCAGAAGTGGGACAGGATCATTTTAATGTTAATTGCAATAGTTAAAGACCTGTTTTGAGGTGCTTCAACTAAAAGTATAGTACACTTTATGACACCCAACGTCTTCAAGCTGCTGGATGTGAGCCACTTGGCAGAATTCTCCTCTCCTTTCCAGCCAGACATAATCTTGAACCATTAATTCGGACATATCAAGGGCACTTTGTCAAGTATGTACCGGATATAGGACCATTAGCAAACAACAATAATGTTATGAGTAATGCAGCCATTCACTAGAGACCTCTTTCAGACCAATAAAATAGATGTCACATCACATTTTACATGTTTAATAATCAATAACCTGGCTTTATCTGGGTATTTAAATCAAATTTTTGCTATGTGCTAACATAACTGTTGGGCAAAAGCTAAATTAGTTACTTACATTGTGTAAAGTATTCATTACTGTACAACAAGTACCAGACTCCTTTCAGGCGTAGTCTTGAAGGAGCTAGTCAACAAGGACACGATTCCTTTCAGGCCTGGTCTTGGATTAGCTAGTCAATGGGTGTCACCCGTTTCTCATATCCAACTGGCCTCTAATGTCTGTCCACGCATTTGAGTTTAGAGATGCCTTTATCTTGGCTCTAACAGAAAAGGGAAGTTTGGGAAGAAGGACTCAGACTGTGAACTCGCCATAGACAGATTTGGTGCTCCTTTATGGGGGAGTTGCAATCACCGGCAGAGGTGGTGTGTGTTTCTATATAAATTAACCTCAGTGAAAAGGATTTTTAGTAAGAGAAAGACTATATACCAGGAATATTGAGCCACCACCTGTGTCCACGCTCTCAGTCTGTTTACCTCAGGAATTCCTGCAGATCTCTGTGACTGGTTTAAATCCACCCAAAGTCAAATAAAAGGGTGGCCTCAGAAATCATCCTTCAGACTTCGCACAAGCTACAGTGCCCGTCTCCTGATACTACCAATCCAGTCCTTGGTGTTTTTTAACCATAATTTAAATTGTTTAAAACTGTAATTGTTTATAAATTGTGTACTAATATTTTACATTTTCTATTTACATGAATTGTTCATGTTTATATCTTGGGTTTCACTGCTGCGCAGGACTTTGGGGACAAATGAAGTGATTGGTTGTAACTGCTACTACTACTACTACTACTAATAATAAATACGTTCACTTTTTGCAGAAAAGTAGAACAATCACTACATAAAGTATGCAGGGTAGGACAAATCCTGACAGGACAAGTGATTCTGTGCCAGTGTCCGATCTACTCCCTGGCATCAAATCAATCCAATCACTCCCTGAGACGTCTAGACAAACTCTAATCACTTACAATTCAGAGCAATCACTTTCATCCCATGATGCATTTCGTTGGTGATAGGACGGGTCTCTTTCAGGGTGACAGTGCCACGATCATCCAGGCAGCAATTATGGTAACACAACAGCTTTGAGGAGCGTGACAGTGATTCGATGATCATGTGACAGCCAGTAGCCATCCACTGTCAATAATTATACAGTTTAGTCATACCACATGCTGTATGCAATATCAGTCTGTCAATATCAATATTATTCACTTGACAGTTATAGTTACACTGCCTGAAGAGCGCACAATAGTGGAATAAATAACTTTTTGAAATAGAGGGCCAGCACTGTGGTGCCAAGTAAGAAACGGTTGAAGGGATAAGGGAGTATAAAGGGAGTGATTTTCTTTGTCTGTCAAAGTTTTAACCCAGTGTAAACGTTGACAGCTTTAGTCACTCATCTCGTGGATAAAAATAAAAATAAAAGAGATACAGGAAGCAAGCAAGAAGAGACTAAAGTGGAAAGGAAGAAGGGAGGGCCAAGAGGAAGAAAACAGTAGGATCATACTCCGCTGTCTCAAGTGTCACCTGTGGTTCACCTTTAATCCTTCCTATTTTGTTTTAGTGGAAGAACAAGGCCAGTGCCTGTTTACTGGCAGAATTCCTTTCCAACTTTGAGACGAAGGCTCCCAGGGCTCGGTATTTGTCAAAGAAACTCCAGTGCAGGCCTCCGCCCCAGCCCGGAAAAACCCTTTGTCAGGCAGCCAGCATTTTTCATTCTGCTGTTGTTGTGTCTCGGTCTCACCTAAGGCCATTAAACTCACAAAAGAATAAATTACATTAATTGCTAGTCTCGATGAGAACAGCTGGGCTGAGGTGCACAACAACAACAATAAAACGAATTACAAGGAAATAAACCGTGGGTAAGAGAAGCAGCTTCCCTGATTTTCTTGGGGTGGGGAGCGTTTTCAAAACAAAATGGCTGCTGCTTGATGCACTTCATATCGCAAGATGGGTTTTCGCTTTGGTTTTGCATGAGGAGAAGTCAGGGAATGTATTTGTCTTTTCCTGGGTGAGGGTGTTCTCTGCACCCATGCTGCCCCAGTTCATCTTGACACCTTCCACCATTAGGGCCCAGGTGCATAGCTAATGAGGGGCTGGTGAACCACACACCTGCGTGCTGCGGGAAGGAGGCGGGAGGCCTAGCACCTTGACTAATGCCCTCACCCCTGTTTCCCTCTTTTCCATCTGTCTCCATCCCTCCCTCCTTTTGTTCTGCCTGAACAAACCCTCTCCGTTTCCATATCCATCAGACTTCAGCTCGCCCTCTCATTTCTCCAATCTGCTCTCTTTCCCATCTCCCCGGCTCTGCACTGTGTTTCCTGGACGTTTGTACCTTTGGCTGAGGCTGCCCCGAGCACATGGCTGAGGCGTACCTCTGAGAAGAGCTCGTTAGAAGGTGTGAGCTTAACCCCTGATTGATTTCTGAGCATGAGACAGTGAGGGAGCTGAGATGTAGCGCAAACAGCTCTTCTGAAGACACACTGTGTGTGTGTGTGTGTGTGTGTGTGTGTGTGTGTGTGTGTGTGTGTGTGTGTGTGTGAGGTAGTGAGAGAAAAAAGGCGAAAGTTAAGGGTTAGGGGGATCAAGAACAAGAGTGGGAGAAAAGGAGGGGGGAGAGGAGACAGCTAGCAGAGACAGAAACTGACTATGCTCTCTTTTTCTTTTATTCGCCTTTATATTTTGTTGTTGTTTCGCTAGCGTTCAGGGCTGTGCAATGAACTGAGGAGTGGCTAACTCGCTCCAATTTGTCAAGAGCTCTCTGACTGTTATTTGGGCTGTGGGTGGGGGTGAGGAGGGCGCAGCCGCTGATGCCAGCCCTCCAATAGCAGAGTGATTACTGGGCACTGGGCCGTGCTGAGCTGGGCCGTGGCGTCAAAACATGGCGTTGCACTTCACTAGACACTGCTGTATAAAGATATGTGTTGAGACCTATATGCTCTGACAATGCTTTGCTAAATTTAGGAGATCCCACATGACATTAAGGGGTTACTTGATTATTTGCCTTAAGAAAGAGGACATGAGCTGTTCGCACATAACATGGCCAAACATCTATTAAGAGACAACTAGATGGCTTTGCTCTTTTCAAGAATCAGACCAAACAAGTAAAGACAGCAGCACTTTTATTAATAAGTCCAGTCTAGTACATCCATTAGCTATACCCACGTATCCACTGAAGGGCTGCGGGTGCTGAAGTCGATCCCAGCTGACACTGGGGGGTACAGCTTGGACAGGTCGACAGTCAATCACAGCGTTGACACACATAGAGAGAGACAACCATGCACGCTCACATTCACACCTACAAGCGATTTAGAGTTGTCAATTAACCTAACCTGCGTGTCTTTAGACTGCAGGAGACAACCAGAGCACCCGGAGAAAACCCACACAGACACAGGGAGAACGTGTAAACTCCAAAACAGGCCAGGTCTGTTGAATGGCACCTGACTAGAGAAAATTATAGAAACAAGCTGAGTAAGACTTACTTTAAGAGGATGCACCTAGTATGTTCAGTAATGGATTTTTGTCAGGTTTACTGTTAAGCTTAGCCGTGCAGCAAAGGAGTAACACTTTCAGGCTGAAAACAGTACTATGTTTAAAAAACAAAAATGCAATAGGCTATGTTGTGTTATTCCTCAGGTACAAGTGAGACGACGTGATATGATCCAGAAAGGCCAGTTGGAGTAAAAGATCCAGGCGCTTGAAAGCTTATCAGACACCAAAACTGCACTAAGAGAACAGCTTTTACAATTTACAAGTTGCGAAAACAATCATTTCCTTCTCTCTCGTTGATTGCGCCAGCACTCCCACTGTACCAATGTCTTGGTTGCGGGTTGCTAGAGGGTTGTATTTTCATGATGTCAGTCGCACAAAAACTAATGTGTCACTTCGATCCCTCTGTGTTGTGCAGTTTTGAGATATTAACTACTTTATTGGTCAACTAAAAGAGATATGATCAGTGTAAAGCATCTTTATACTGAATTTCTGAAGTTATTTAAAATCAAGTCTTGGTGTTAAAGGCGAGAAAGTCTTTGGTCATGACTTGATTTTTATGCTAGTTTCCATACATCTGAGTCACTTTTGCTTAGCCAAGATTTTCTTTGATAGAAGCCCAGATTATTTTGCACAGTGTAGACAATACAGAATGCCTATGCATCATAAGCATGACACTTTACAGTATGTGTATTTTGCTTCATGTACTCAAGCTAATGGAAAATTGGACAGCGTCATTTACACCCTGAGAACAAACCAGCTGTATCTTGTTGTTAATGTTTGAATTAAAGCGAGTGACATTCTAGATTTTCTGCAAACCCTTTTACAAAATTGTGTTCATGTACATCTTTTGGTGCCACAGTGTGTAAGCAGTCTTGTTCTCCGGTCTGTGTGTGTGTACCCCCCCCCCATAGACACATGTAAACAACATTGTGTATATCAATTCCCCGTAGTAATTCTTAGTCTCTCGGCCTCAGGTCTGAATATGATTATTGATTCTATAAAGAGGGGCCCTTCAATAGCGTCAAGGCATTTAGATTTGCATTTATATTCTCCCTGTGATGGTGTTCTTCTAATGCAATGAAACCTTTCACTTGCACGGGGATAAGTGGAAGGGAGGGGGAGACTTTTGATAAGGCTGCCGCCATTCATTTCAATTTTCTTATCGAGCCTAAGTACCTACTACGAATTGGCCCTTTAAAGTACACAAATTAGAGCCATCAGTTATGCTGGTCTGTGAAACAAGTAAAGGGAAGCAGTGAGGGAACGTTACCCAGGCAGAAAACCGCGAGAGAGTCACGAGGAGAAAATTAGACAAACTGCAGAGAGAGAAAATAAAAACGAGAGTTAGGAAGACAGTGTTAATGAGTGAGTGAGACTGTGTGGACAGCCCTAAAGGATAAATGTCTTTAATGCTTCATTCCACAGGGAGTAGTCAGGGTACGGTTCTTATCATTTTATAATGATGATTACTCGGGGTCTATGGAATGGGCACCCATTCAGGGGCCATTGCAAAAAAACAAACAAATAACATAGCAAAGTCAGGCGAACATGGCAGGAAGTAAAATATATGGTGAAGAAAAATTACAGGACGTTCAATTGCAGAGATGTGTTTGCTCCTAATAAGTGCGATAAAAGAACAGGAAAAAAAACTCATGCATTTAAATATGCTTCTCAGCCTTGTACAATCCTTAGTCTCTGCGTCATTGTGACTCTGGCAAGAGACGCACCCAAACAATACTTCTATACCAAGTACTGTTTGTTTGCTTTACATATGAATAGCCCACTTTATTTCTGGAAGTACACCAATCACTTTTGGTCCATTAAATTCTAATTAGTAGAGATAGAGCCTAAAGCCTCACTGAGAGAGATAATATTATAGAGGCTGGGAGAGAGCAGAAAAACAAGAGAGAGAGACAGAGGAGACTGTTGCGAGACTGACAGAGCCCAAACAATGCTGCATAATGGACAAGGCCTCAGAGCTGGTTTGGAGAGGAAATTAACCGCTTCAATTCTTAAGGCCCTTTAACTTTCATCTCTTATTATTTGCAACAAACCGTTTTGAATCTATTTCATTTATTACAGCTCAGGTCTTATTTCCAAAGTTTTGGAAAAATTTATGAGCAATCAAACTTATTTGGTGGAGAAATTCAGGCAAAAGGTTAAAATATTACCCAACTGTAAAAATCTATCACAATTTACAGACCAACTTCCAGGCTTAACTTTGACCTACCACACATGGATTTCCATTTGAATAGGGGGTTTATTACATAAACATTATAACATTAAGTATGTACATTCAGTTTTTACCCCCAAATGAAGTGGTTTAGATTGATTCTCTGATACTGTATGCGGTTTAGTCTGCTGAAATCTCAAATATCAGTCCTCTTTTCTCAACATACTGTACAATTACCATGCAATACTTTTACTTTGTGGCTTTCTTGGAGAGAGAAGATCATAGAAGATAATTCCCCTCTTAGGTGTTTAGGTCTTTATTATGCCCTCGGTATAAAACATATGACTGTATAAAACATGGACGTAGCGTCAGGTTCCTAAAGAGCCGTTGGGAAGCTCCATGTGGGCGGGTCCCGGTGGCTCTGCCCGTCACCATCTTGGCAGACCCTGACTCTGGCCAAAAATGGCTAGAGAGGTGGAGTGGAGGTAGGCCCAATGAAGCCTGGTTTGTGAAACCACACAGAGTGGTTAATGTAAACTAAACGTGTGTGTTATATAAAAATTCACCCCGCCATACAGTAATGAACAGGAAAATTAGCTAGAGTATGAAACTGCTTTTTGTACCAGGCGATAAACATGTCAATTTCGGCTCTTCTGACATTTTCTGTGGTGGTCTGTGGGGATTGACTGGCTTTTGGAGCCAGCCTCAAGTGGCCATTTAATGACCTGCTTCATTTTTCAGCCCTGGGTACAGCGTGGACAAATCTAGAACAAAAGGTAAAATTGTATTTCACAAAAAAAAAAAAAAGAAGAACTGAATTAGACTCAACTAAAGTCATCGCAACCTATTTATTCCACCACCAATAATCACTTACAAATAGTAATCACCCAAACTTTTTAACAGAAGATAAAAATAATCCAAGGCCCTTGGGTGAGTTAAGCCTAGTTCAGACTACATGACTTTCAATGTCGGCTGATCGTCGTGCTGTCTTCACAAATTGCTGTCTTGTGACGGGCGTCTCATAGTCGTTGTGTTGTTCACACTACGTGACTGATCGGCGACATGGGATCACACACTGCACGAGCTGACAATCACTGGTCAGTATCCGACTGGCCTCACGATGCGTCGGCAAGCCTCTTTGTTACGTCGATGAGTAGTTCACATATAATGATTGGTCAAGCACCGATTGATCGCTGATTTGTCCCCCATCATAGTCTGACGGTCGGCGAGCTAGGCGACTTGCAAATCAGGCTTAAAATCGTGTAGTGTGAACTTGGCTTTAGTTGCAGTATGCTCCTGTCCTCGTGTTCCCAGACCTCAGCAATTACTTTGGCGAGTACAATGTTCTAACAACAGACAGAACAGATGGCCAAAAATGCAACAAAGTGATACAATAATACACTTTTTACACAAAAAGTGTAAAAATTCAATTCCTGTTTGACTACATCACATCACACTGTTGTTTGAGTTTTGTGGTTTTAGAAAAGTTTATCCATAAGTAATCCGATTGTTGTCAGTGTGTGAGTGAGTCATCCATAGATCTGCCGCAGCCCATAAAGCAGCCTCAGACTTTGGTCACCCAGGCGTCAGAGGGTTGGTACAGCATGTGCCAAATAGTAGGCCTGATTAATGCACCGATAATCTGGTCCATAAATAGACATGCCAGTCTCTGTTTTGTATTTTATGTATCTGCCTTTACTGCAGCAATAACCGTTGGAGAGCTGTATTTCATGGCTGTTCAGCCGCCAAACTTCTCTCACTTACACTCTGTCTCTCTTTCTTGTTCACGCACTCCCTCTCTTCCTCTCTGCCCCAACTCGGCTTTGATGAAGAGTGAAAGAGCATGTTGTCTAAAACTTTTTGGCAAGTGGTGAGAATA
Source organism: Micropterus salmoides (assembly GCF_014851395.1). Classification (NCBI taxonomy): domain Eukaryota; kingdom Metazoa; phylum Chordata; class Actinopteri; order Centrarchiformes; family Centrarchidae; genus Micropterus; species Micropterus salmoides. The sequence goes on along the minus strand of NW_024041150.1, from coordinate 21,967,900 downwards.
CAAAAAAAAGACTGAGAGGAAGAGGCAGCTTTCACAATACATCAAGCTCTCTCGTCAACAACACCTACAGTTCGCCGATACCTATGGGTCTTTTTCATCGTGAGTCACTGATAAACACAGAAGAGGCTGCCGGATTAGAGGAGAAGGCTGGAATAGAGCCCACCCCCATTCAAGAGAAGAAGCCTTGCCAGCCAATAACATGGGTCACCGGTTCCCAGGCCAAACTGTATCGTGATGGAGCACTGGGATGCCAGGGCTCAACCAAGAGCGAAGGTGACAAAGGAGGAAAAGCTTTTACCACATCAGTAGCAGAAACATTTGTTACTCACTACAAAAGGAACATGGCAGAACTCCCTAGTCCCAATCGCCATCTCACTGAGATATAGCTTCAGGGTACTCATGCTCTGTCAGACCTCGCCTGAACCAGATCCGTCTCCCGCATTAGCATTCTCATGCGAATAAATACCATCCATGCTTAATGGGAGATGGTGGGCTGCCAGGTCACCAAACACCCAACCCTGAAAAGTATGTTCAATGAACAAAAGCTGTAAGACATATATTTGAAAACTTACTTATTAACTGAGAATGAAAAAAACCTCTAAGGGCCAAAATGGCACTTTTTACTCATCAAGGTCTCCAAACAAACAATTCAAATAGTTAACATACACTGTTTTCTGTTTTGTATAAGATTCACAGGAAAAACAGCATTAAACTGTGCCCTTTATCCTCATATTAGAGAGCACAATACTCTTCAATTCCACCCATTTGCACAGCTTATGAATATTCTAATTTAAAGCATGAAAACATCCTTTTAGTGGCCGTTGGCAGTTCAGCTATGATTGTGTGCCAGCAGAAATACAGCTAAACAACAGCAGCAACCCCTGCATGATCTCCCAACTTGACCGCTGTTTTAATTACAAAATTATAATTACGATGAGTTGGATAAATGTGTCTACTGGGACTACAACGCACCAAAAAACAATGAGCTTTGAAATTCCCTATTTTATTTTGTAAGGGCAGAGGAACGAGTTTGAAATAGGGCCCCGAAGCAATAGTTAGGTTACTGTATCCTGAGATGTTCCCTTAATTTATTGATACCAGTTTGTTTTCGCTTTTGAGGTGAAGTGCTCCAGAGACCGCTGCTGAAAATTTTTCAATTATGTTCCTGGAAAAAAAAGGCAGCGACAGGAGCCTTCCAGTGCACAAAGCTGCCCTGTGACTTGATGAATGGCCAGCCTTTAATGTTATGGGGGATTAAAGATAACTTCTGAACGATCAGCGGCCAAACATATAGGCAGCTCCTCTTTCACCGGCATAATAAGTTCTCAGCTGCCACTGGTTTAATTACCTCCTTTTAAAACTCAATCCACGTGGACCCCTCTTTAAAAAAAAATAAGATGGCAGGAGGATTAAGTTGAGCGGGGCAGTGGGGGTCAGGTATTCCATTGATTACAAGGAACCATTAAAGATCAAGAGAGGAGGCACTTAGAGACATCCATCAGGCTAAGATTGAAGCGGCCGTAATGATCTTCCTGTACACCATAAATAACAGTGATGTGTTGCCTCTATCTCGTCCACACCACTCTGGGTTTGTTATGAAGCAGCTCAGCCCTCCTCCATCCAGTCAAGGCCCTTGGGAGCGTCCGTTTGGACCACCCCCGCAGATTCCCACCACCCACCTGTGCCACTCTGAGCAAGTTCGCAAGAAATCCATCAGGACTGCGCTGGGATGAACAGATCATGTTGGCTGCCCACCCCGGGGGAGCGGGGTCACTGGAGCTATGAGTCACAACTGTCATATGAAAAACACAGCGGGGGCGTGTTGTGACTACCAAATGAGCATCTGACATGCACGTTCATGCTGCTGCCAGGTGCTGATTGCACGATTGCCATGTATGGAGCTCAAGACGCAAAGAGAAAAAAAAGAAGAAAGAAAGAAAGTGGCCCAGTGCACAATGTTCCTGACAAAACAGGACACATTGGTTACAATCACAAATTTATTGTCGTCAACCACTATCAGGAACCAACGTGTAAGTCACGGTTACTACTAGCAGCTGTAAAATGTATTTGAGGGAATCCCCATCATCATCTTCAAAAAGAGATGTGTATTTGTGGCATGCAGAACAAATGTGAAAAGCAGCAGGAGAAACATATGCTTTGGCTCCCACTGGATAGAGAGACCACGGGGACCATGTGCTTCTACCCCTGGCTCTCCTACTTTGTTTTCATTTTCGTTTGCCTCCAGTGGGTGGCTGGTTGCTGGATTGAAAACATTGAAATAAAAAGAAACACATTGCAGTTGGAGATCTTCAGTGGCAGGCGATGACGGCGCCTGTTGACACCAACTGGGGGTGGAGTTAGAGAATGGAACAGCTGTATCTGTAGGTGCAGAGTTTGAGACTTTGCCTTCATAACACATTCCAACAGGAAACCCAATTAAGCGGCTAGAACAGCATGTGCTCTCTGCACATTCATTCAGTATTCACTACAACTTCTGCTTACCAAAATTCATGAGGGCAGATTTAACATCGTTGAGTCACAGGCTTATCCAACTTACAGACATTATGTAATCTATAGGCTTCTATATTACCAACATACAAGAATGAAGGACCATTCCCAATTCCCAACACACCACGCTTTTAAGTTTATTCCTCCTCTGAAAAGTCCTGTTGCCTGAATTGATCAACAAAGCTGTGTATCGCCCCAGGTGATCACACTGTTTTTTGTAGCACAACAATGTAAGCAGGGTGGGACGCATGAGGAACAACAGAGAGGTGAAATCATGGGCACGTTCTAGCTGCGCTGACAGAGAGACAATGAGAAAGAACTCAACATAAGATCCCACGGGATTCATGGTATCCCAGATGACCCTCTGCCGGGGTAGCTGTGGGGTGTCCTCTTAGTATGTCCCCTACTGGCAGAAGGTAAGATTAGGTCACAGAACCTCCCGCAGCTCATCTCGCCATCTCTTCTTGACAAGAACCTTTTGTATCTGTAGATATGCTAAAGGCAATGATGTATTCAGCCCAAAATAATGAACCAAATGTGCACATGTTTTCGTATGTGCCTCACTCGTGCCAGCTTGGGTCTCCATCACATTCTGTGCTCTATGAAGTGGTTGGTTGCTATGAGGACTGCACAGAGGCTGCTAATTTGAACAGATGCATGTCAGCAACAACAAAAAAAAGTGCTGGGGATAGGAAAAGAGAGACTTTTGTTTGTACTTTTTTGCAAATAAAAGATTAGAGGATATATAACAAAGGAAGTGAGATAGAAGGCAAGAGAAAAGGAACGATTCAAGAAGAAAGAGACTATTTCAAAGAGAAAGGATAAACATTTTAGGTACTTTTGCCCTCCTCATAACCAAATTATTTGCTTCACTCTGCCAGATTTTATTATTCAGCAAATAATACAAAAACATTGTCAACATTTTCTTGCATAAGTAGCTATTTACAAATACATGCAAGGTTTTGGAAACCAGTTCAACTTGCCTAGATAAAAGCTGTATTGGTTTAACACTGCCAATTCAGGGTTATTTCCCCCCTGACACTATGAGGCTGGCTGCAGGATGCAGACTAAGACTACTGCTACTCTTGGCAGGGGCTAACCCAGAAAAGGCAGGCAGGCAGGCAGGCTGGCTGGCTGCTGGAGATTGGGTCTAGCGGAAAGCAGGTCATACATACATCAGAGACCAACGCAGAGCATTGCCTGTTACAGCTTAATATCCACAGAAGCCAGAGCCAGGGCATACACACCACCACAGATAGAAGGAGAGAGCCTGGCGGGGAGAAACAGTTGACAGAGGGAACAGATAACTGGACATAGAGAGGGACACAAGAAGAGAAAGAGAATTAGAAAGGCAAAACATAGCTTGCAGGAAAAGGAGAGCAAGAGAGGGAGGAAAGGAGGGGGAAGCTGAAATGATGGGTTTGGCAGAGGTGTAGTTGACATGGGAGGGGAAGTGAAAGGCAGGCGAGAGAGTTAAAGGCAGAAGAAGAGGGCAAGATTTCCAGCAGATAAAAAAAATGATGGAGAATCAGAGAAAGAGGACAGTAAAAAGACTGCTGCTAAGAGGGCTGGATACAGTAAAAACTTAGGATAGTTATAACCAAGAAGATGAAAAGTGAGGCAGGTACATTTAAGTGAGCTGAAATGGTTATTACATCTGCAAATATATGTTCTTTGTTAGGCTGGTAATCATACAGATAAGGCAACATAGCTTGTCTGCTGACTCAGTGAAGATCAAACATTTTGGCTTGGTGTCATGGCTGCATTAAAATTCAGGCTATAGTTGTTAAATAAGACAGGGCAATAACACAAACAAAACCCTCCTCCCACTGTACTTCTGCCAAGACTGAAAAGACATAAATTAGCTCCGGCAAACTCTTGTAAGGTTACTAGACATTTCAGCTGTGCTAAAGAAAAAGAAAAGGAATGGAAAGTGCAGTAACTGAGAGAAAACAAAGGGACAACTAAGAGTATAAAAAGCGCTGACAGGCTCTATTGCTGAAGTAGAGGTTGTGAAGGGGGTATAGAGAGGGAGCAAACGAGCATGCAAGAGAAAGGGAAGGCAGAGATAGCAGAGTGTGTGTGATAAAGGTGGAAAAAAACACAAGCCCAGCTCCCATAGGAGGAATGCACAATAGTGCAATAAGCTGGTGATATAATGGTCTTTTTTGCTGTATCAAGCCCATTCTCTTCATCTTTGGCAACCCTCATCAAATCAGCACTCCGCTACCTCAGGTGTTGCTTTAATTACTGACGGAAACTCAAGACCAAATAGCAGACAAAACGTTTTTATGCTAATCCCGCCACCCTTTCACACAATGCAAACGAGATACTTGCCTTGAACACATCTCAATAACACCCAACTGATTGACAACACCTTTTATTATTTATTACGCTTTTCACATCACATGTCAGACCCTGTGGATTCAAAATCAAATGGATGCATTTAAGATTATTTGTTCAAATCTCTCAAGGATGGTCCACTCATTTGAAGTTTTAAATATTTATACTCATATAAACTCATGTAAACATAAACAAACTACATACACACATTTATAAAATAAGAAATAATGATTCAGAACCCCATCTATGTGGGTGTATGTGCGTACATGTTCATAATTGTGTCTGTCTGTATGCAGTTACTTTGTTGTTATTGTTGTTGCCATTATACTGTTATGGGACTGAGAGTGGTCCCAGGCGGATGCACGTCTGTAAGGCAAACCATCGGTGACATCCTAAGCACGGCTAACGTGGTTACGGCTGCAGCGACACAGACGAAGAGCTTTCCCATGATGCTCGGCGAGCCACGGCAGCGCACTGCCACAGACGGGGCCAAATGAGATAGCGCCAGGCCCAAATCTAATCAGGGGACGAAGACACAACACAAGAGGCAGGGAGACGGCACAGCAAAGAAATGGAAGGGAAAGGGGGGGGGGGGGAGTTGTTTAGAGGAGATAAACAGAGAAAGCAGAGGCAGAAGGAAAACGAGAGGGGAGTGAGAAAGAGAGAGATATTGAGTGTGTGATAGAAATATACTGAGTGTTAAACTGCAAGGGAGAGTGTGAGACAGAACAGAAAGGAGAGAATAAGGCAGTGCAGGAGAAAGGTTTGCATGCACATGTGTGGGAAAGCAGGCTGAATTGTTTGTGTACCCCCCTCCCCGCTGATAAATGGGAAACACAGCCTGCGCCCCCTGCCCCCCCTACCCTCACACCCTCCTCCTCCTCGGCCGTTCAGAGCCACTTGCGTAGCCTTTTCTCAGCCAGTGCCACACAATAGCTAGCTGATGAACCTGGGGCTAACATGCCCTTTGCGCTCAGTAAAGGCAGAACGCATGGAGAGTCCTTAATGATATCAGGCCTGCGCAGCAGGAATGCCAGCATCCACTCACTTCCTCCCTTCTTCCCTCCATACACCTCCTCCCTCCAACCTTTTCAAGCCCTTTATAGGAAAGGGAAGAAGCGTCACATCCCAGTTAAGTTCCAGATCTGACATAGATAGTGAGCATATGTATTGGCACATCATTTCCCTGCAAGAGCTTGAAATTAAATTTAAGCATTTTGTTTTTAAATGAAATGCTGCCTCCAGTGATTGTGGCACTCCTGATAGGTAGATTGGATGGAGAGATTAGATTAAAAAATGGGATGATTTTGGCTGCCTGATGTCCTTCACTTCCTTTCTTCGTGTTCAGACACGTGTGGTGAGAAGATTAGGCCGATATCAAGACATACTTTCAACACTCACTGGCATTAGGGCTGCCAAAAAAAGGGAAAGAAGAAAACAATATGCAAATCCCAAGGTTTCCTATTAGAGATGCAAAAACAGATATGGGTATGTTGTTGGGTTGGCATTTCTGTGTTGTGCAACTCGGTGTGTACTTGAGGAAAACTGCAATGAAAAGAACTGACTGAATTATTGAATATGCACGATAAGGAAAGGTTAAAGTGTCGCAACAAATGAGTACGTAGACAATAGAACACCTGGTGTTTTCTCCTTGTAAACTGTGACCTCTGAACCTTGGTAATTTGATTCTACAGTCAATTAAAGTCAGGCTTCTGCAAACTGGTGTGCCCGGGTGAAGTAAAAAGTCACTTGCCCAGGTAAATCCTTGACAGTTGTGTTTTTTCGACATGGCCAATCACCTCATCAAAGCAACAAGTCCTGAACAGGTTGCAGGTCAGTGTCTTCCAAAATGACACACATGACTGCTCCAAAAAGCCAGTTCCAGAGTATTGATCTCTATTGATCACTTCTGGTTAAAACTTAAAAACTACACCTAACTACTTGTTTAGTGTTGTCAAAATAGGATTAAACGAGTACTTTACTGATTTAGCATTGCACTACTTTAATATTCTCAGACTTGCCCAGAACTAGAGATGTAGTCTTTATTTCATACATTCTTCTTCCTTGTCACCTACATTAGACACAATTAAAGACTGGCTTGTAATGGGAATTCCATAAATATTATCTCCAAAAATATTGCATGTAATCCTGGACGGAGACCTGAGAGACAGACAGTTCGGCTTCAGATTTGGGTGTGTTATGCTAATAGCAGCTAATGTAGCCTAATGCAGGTGCTAGCCTCATGCAGATATGAGGAGCGGGCTACAGGTTTGGTAAGCCCACTTTTTCTTCAACTCCAAACCCCCAGTTTACTTCATTTCCAAACATGACGTCTCCAGCACCAACTGATGCCGACTCAAGTGACGTCACCTGAGGCAATTTATCAGACTGCACAGTTGAAAAGGCTTTATTACAACATTTTATTTAACATATGCAATAGCATGCCACTCCCCTTCTCCTTTAAGTCAATGCTGTAGTTACAGCCACATCAAACACAATTAGCAATGTTCATGGGTCATTTCAAAAGAGGGTGCATGTGTGGCACCACTGAAGTGGCACCTGTTGTATCACAGGAAGCATATGGCTACCTCTCCCTATCTGGGCCAACAGTAGCATTTGCAGTGACATGTTATACAGGGAAACTACAAATACAAAAAATACTGAATTTCAATTCAGTTTACATTATGGGCTGTCAAGCCAGCTGCATAAAGTCAACAACATGATACATTTTAAGTGTGCATCAATCAGCATCAGCAGAAAGACAAATTAGGAGCAAACCTTTTCCTCACTAGTGGGATGAATTTGCCGAAAAATTCTTCATTATCACAGATTGTACTGTTTTTAATCGAGTCAATCAAGCCATCAAATCAACCACTAAGATGTTTAAAATCTCACATACGTAATTTACCAAAGAAGATCAGCATGTGGGCTACATAAGCATCCTCTCCAAAACCTTTTGAGTGTTTGAGTGATTACATTTTCATTCCACTCAAGTTTCTTGTTCCATTTTTGGCACCATCTGCATTTTTATCCTCTTTCGACGATGCTTAATATGCTGATGCTGATAAAGCCTGGATTTGTGTTGTTTTTTTGTTTAATTCTTTATCAAAATAAAGCTATCAGCTAAGCTTGAGGGTCAGTTCTATCACCGCCGGACACGAGGGCTTAGCACGTTCCTTTAATTCATCAAGGTTTGATTACTTCTGTGAAGATTTTTTCCTCAGCCTGATAACCTGATGCTCCCCAATTAATGCCTTTTCACAATCCTGCCGACGCCGACATGATCAGAGCGCGCTGGGCCTCCCGCATGTCTCTGTTCGCCTCGCTTTGTTAGAACACTCTTAGAAAGTTACACCTTGGAGATTTTTTAAACCATTTTCACTCTCAACTCTATCAACAATTGCAGTTCATCAAACAAGATAAATTAATCTCTCTGCCACTCTGGCACCGAGCCCAGATAACTCAAAGGGGAAGAAAATCCCGTCTACAGCAGTACCCACATAAAGGTACATGCGACTTCTGTGTTTCTTGACAAGTCATTCAGTAAATGTGAACATAAAATAGTCTGATAAACAGTTCAAATGGAAATGACCCTTTGCCCAAGATGAGTTTTCAGGGACACTGGTACATCTTCTGTTTAATTAGTGATAAAGGCATAAAATAATAAAGTATACACCAGGATCCCAAGCATTCAAATCCTCAAAAGTCAAACATAATACTGAAAGAAAGAACTTACAATGTAGCATTAACTATCTTGTTTGAATGTTTTATATTTTACTGAGACTCTGGGGCGTCTCCTTAGTATTTAAATTTGTTTCGGGGTAAAAAAAACATTTTAAAATTGTATGTAGACCAAAGCTAAAATGCAAAGAAAATACATTTCATGGAAGGTTGTACAAACTGCTCGCACAGGGTGTGTAGTGGGGGTCAAGGAGCAAGTGAAACATTTACGCCTCTGGAGCAACTAGGGGTAAAGTGTGTTGCTCAGGGACAAAATGGTGGATGCTCAGTGGGAATTGAACCCAGGTCTCCCACACCAAAGGAAAGCATCTTATCCATGCGCCATCACCACCCACTCTAACATGTCATTTACAAGCAGCACCAGAGACACACCAGACGACTGCCTGGCTAACCCGCATATGCTAAACATACCCAGCAATCCCAAATATTCTGACAAATGCTACAACACTTATGGGCGTAATTCCGACACACACAAAACACACTAAATATGGATGTTGCGGAAGTAGAAGGACAGGTCACCTCCACAACTCGTTCTTCTGTAGTCAGGTATGACTGTGAGAAGTAACTCCTATGATATCCCACATCTCACTGCAGCTCGGGCCTGCTGGGTCAGTCTCTCAGCCTCTCAACACAAAGAGACTGCTTCTTCAAAGTCAGCAATCAAACACGCACAGCACAAAAGCACATTTATCTTCTGTGGCTTGCATTAAAACGGCACGGCATTCATTTCGAAATTAAATTTGCCCACCAAATTAAAGAGTGGAAGAACATAATGGATGGATCTGGATTGTCAGGGGGGCGAGGCAGCCCCTGTAAATAAAAGAGAGCGGGAAAGAGAGTTGAAAGAGAAGGTAAGCGGAGAGGTTTGCTGGATCAAATTGCAGTATTGTCTTATATCATTGGGGAAGAGTTTGTGTGCGTGTGTGTGTTTATTTGTGTGTACCGAGCACAGGGAGAGTACATGGCACTTCATTTTCGAGTTGATTGCGCGCTGCCCAGTGGCGGCACCCGCTGCCAGGCGACTCAGTGAAAAGCTTCCACTCACTTCCTCTGCTGCAAATAAATCAGCCGCAAAATCAGATTACGATCAGGAGAGATTCCTGGGAATGATACAAAAAAAAAAATACACAGTTGAGGCGACTATACCAAAACGAGACTAGAGAGAGGAAAGAGAGAACCTTGCCTACACATTACATTTTTACTAGGCAGTAAACAGTTGTGCAGGCTTTCTCAGGGCATTGGGTTACATCCAGAACAAGAGGAGGAAAATATGTTAATCTTAGAAAACAACCTACAGGAAAATTAGAGGCAGGTGTATGAAAAGTGGTGGGTACGTAAAGTCAGTAAAGCTCAAAAGGACATTCAAATGCTATGTAACAAAATAAGTAGGATTTAGGTTTGTGCATATTAAACATTACAATGTGGCCCAAAATATATATTAAATGCTTGCTGTTTAAGGGTCCCGAAGACCAGCATTATTCAGGCCCAATAAAATAAACCTGAGTAAAGTCAAAGGCTTAAATTAACAAATGAACAAAATGATGAACACAAGTTAAATAGCATGACTGTCGCTTTCAAAGAATACAGCTTTGCCATAGTTAATTCAGCAAAATCCTAACTACCTCAGATACTTAAAAATATATCATAGAAATTGGCCTCTACTAAGGGACATCATAAATATGACCACATAATGAACATCCGCTCGGAGAGTGACTGTGATAGGGGCCATAAACCCTCTAAACTCATTCTTACTGTCTGAAGGAACACCATTTGTCCTGTGAAGGACATAAAAATATTATTTTGCCCAGGTAGTCTTCCACATCTCTCCTTTGGCACCGTTCTCCTATCTACATGTCTCAAAGGGCTTTTGAGTAATGCATTTCTATTATTGCACCTTGTGTAGTGTCACATTGGTGGCTTTATCAGAAAGTTGTTGTAGGGTGATGCTGGAGGGGGATGGAAGGGTTATTTCGTGGGCTTGGCTGGCATTAATCTCTGTCACTTGTCCTCTCTGATTTATACTCCGTCCCAATAAGCCAGTCTATGGCCTCCACTTCAATTGCTACTTTATGATGTCCAGACTACGTCCGCACCACCGCATGACATTGAAGGCTTGTTCTCCAAACCAGCAGAAAGTAAAAAGCATGGTAAAGAATTAAATTTCCTGCACCAGGAACAAGAAAGACAAGATAATAGGAGCCTGGAGCTCCCTCCACCCACATATAAAGAAAGCCATTCTCCACCGAGGCTATTACGCCCGGTGCGGCTTCTGCTTGACGACTTTGATCAAGAGCAATTAATCTTTCACCAGGAGTGAGAAACGCAGAAAAGGCTGGACTTGGATACAGTCAAATTTTAAACATATAGAAAAGAGGTTTTAATAGGTAAAACAAGACATCTATCAGAACATGCCTCTGATTAATGAACACGAAGGCTTAGCTCCAGGCTAACTGATCAGGAAGCTTCAACAGCAAACTCGTCCAATCATCTCCTTCGCATTCATTAACAGACCACCAGGATGGGCAACCTTGCCACCCACCTACCGTATAACAGCCCCCTACCCCACCCTCTGCTGTGGTCCGTATATTTCCAAAGTGTTTAATTACAGATGATTTATCACCAAACTGTCGTTTGTTAACTGGGCCCTTCCGTTCTCTCTCCCCACGCCACTCTCCCGCTGTGTTGAGGGAACCTTCACATCATTATGAGGGAGCTCATTTATATTAAAATGAGTATTACCAGTTAATTCGCTCCATACATTTTGGACACAGCGTGTGTCATGCATGAGCCTCGGATCACACCTGGTTCGTGGCGGCGTTGGCATACATCAAGTGCTTTATTGCAGGAGAGTTAATGCACATTTGATCTTGCTGCGATATCCCATAAAGATTAAAGAAAAACATGGAGCGTAACTCATTTATCATGATTCCATACTGCCCTTGCAAACACGATAAGTCTAAGAGGACATTAAACATTATGCACTGAATTAAACATTGAACACTAAAAGGGCCATTTATGTTGAATCTCATTTCCCCAGTTAACCTCTGGTCATAGCTGTCAGTCATCTTCACCAGTCAAGGACACTCACAATGTTTTGCTTAAAGCAAATGAGAAAACCAATAATGCATATCACAAACATAGGTCATGAAAAGAGGCTAACTATATACGCTCTTTGGAGCTGGTCCACTCCCTCCAGTTCTTCGGGATATATTCACAGAGGAAGCTAAATGCTCACCTAGATCTAAAGAGACCACACACTGTTGATAACAACCTACAAGCAATCCTAAAGGACTCAAAACAAAACTCACATAAATATGCAGAGGGAGTGTACCGCTACACATACCTCTGCAACCATGTAAATGAGGACCAATCCCAAACAGACAAAAAAAAATTATTCAAGTTGGGACGGGAATAGCTTCCTCCCTGTTCAGTGAGGGGAAATAATAATGAGGGTATTAAATACAGCCAGCAGATGAAAAATAATAACATATCGATTGTGCACGTAGCGGTTTCAAAAGGAGCGTAATGGCCTGATTCCTGGTATTGATCGGCTAGCAGGCTCGGGGAGGAGTAGCTAGTCTCCCCTGTAAGACCCCCAGTGAGAATGAGATTGGTGAAGCCATCTGAGGTTCTGTTTCTTGTTTCACTCCACACAGGCTTCATTTCAAATGGGTGTTTTTTTCTGAGCGGATGTGAAATGAATGCTGCTGAAATGGTCTGACACCTACAATATTTTCCATCTTGTGATCATACTTACCTGCAACAATGTGGCTGTTGGTTGCTATACATAAATGTGCATTTTGTAGCATGGCAACATCAGAAAAGAGTAATACATTTAGTAGATTTCATCCACATCACTACCATTTATCAGTTGATACATACATCTGTTGTATGCCTTTGTAATAAAGTGAATTTACATGCCCTTTGAGGTTTTTATTTAACATTCAGATGTAAGATGATTCGCAGATAGGCGATATCATGTGCAATTCTAGCTGCTTAAGTTATTTATGTATTATTTATGTGGTGTATCCATGGAGTATTTTGTGCATGTTTGACTGTGCAAAAGGTGGACAAAATTCAATCCCCAACTTAACACATATGATCCCTAACCCGCCTCTCACAAACTCTTCAAGTGATCTTATTTCTAGCTCAAAGAGACAGAAAAATCTATATCTCAATTTGGTACACTTCAACTCCGCTCCAAAAGTGCCCTGAGAGAAAACTGAATTAAACTGAGACAAGCTGATTCAACACCCTGAAAGATGAATTTAAGTAGTTGTTTCTGAAATATGTATTTGCCATGTGCAATATCAGGCTTCTCTGCGAGAGAAAACGTGATAGGACTTCACAGCAGCCTTTCGTCTGGAGAAAGGTGTGTTTTCCCAGAATAAAAACGTGCATGCCTGGGAATACATTAATCATAACAAGGTGACAGCCAGCCTGACAAACAAGCAGAGGCACAGGAACAGATTTGACAGTGCTTTCTATTCCTCAACATGTTCAAAAAAGCAAAAACTTACAGGGCAATTAAAGGAGCGTCGATAGCCGTGTCAGCTGGATTAGGGTCTGGGCGTGAAATTGTCACATTGTGTGTCAGGGGTGCTCTGTTAACAACTCTGCCCAGCTTTTGCCATGGAGTGGCGGAGGGGGCCCCGATAGAACGTGACACTGGAAGAAATACCGTCAAGTCTGTGCAAGGCCAGATTAGATTAGCACACTGGAACAGGTGGTCTTTTATTGGCTGCGTGATAATGTCAAGGATCCTCTGAAACTGGATGCGGCTTGTGCGCACACGCACAACATTCAGGGTGAAGGTGGCACAAAGCTCTTGTGCCGGATACCAAAAGGAACCTCAGCTTCCTCATGCCTGAGTCACTTGTAATGTGAGAACGCAGCACATGCAGTTTGATGCTGCAGTCACTGTTACAAAGAATAGAAGGGGGGTAACACTGAGGCGTCTGTTGAGTGACAGAAAATCCAGGGATTGTCCAGCTGTCTACCAAGCAACAGCCACAAAACAGTACAATTTAACGAGTGAGGGGAGGAGGGGCGATGGTAGCAAGTGTGAGGCAGTTTGCCAAACCATTCTTCACACCCACCAGTATATTTACTGTCATTTACGGGGAACATATTAGCCATGAATAATACATGCGGTGATGTATGGCACGAGTTTGCTTCGGATAAATTATACAGCGGGGTCGAACCAAACACTGCGTCACATCCCCATATGGGCAGCGAGGTATAAAATGCAGGGCAACACCTCTGCCAAACTGATAGTGGGTAATATACAGCCACTCTCTGAAATCTGGCTGAAGTAAACTGACTGAACAGGGCCAAAAACAGGGGGATCCAAATGCCACCTTGGCGATCCAAACAACGCAACTGACATATGGGGGTTCTTTCTGAGTAAGCAAGAGACAGATTTGCAATCATGCTTGCGAATGTGTGCAGATTTCCCCCCAAAAATGATCTTGGGAACGCTAAAATAAGAAACACCAGACAGACTGGGGGTGATCTTTCAGTGGAACATTTCGTTGAGGTGTTTTGATGTGAGAGAAGTCTCTAGAGTCTGATGAGGAGGTCGATTGAAACTAGGTCACAAGGGGTGCCATTTTGACAAAAGCTTGAGTGAAAAGCATTTCTAGTCTGGGAAGAAGAAACTCTTTTCCATTTCTAGGACAACACGGACTGAGTAATTCCAAATTCATGGCTATATATTAATGACACAGTTTTAAACATTTTAAAAAAGCTAATGTGTAATGAGTGTCCTCTGGCAAATAACTTATAAACTTCTGTGTTTAAAGTATACTTGAGCACAAGAAACTGACTAAATTAGTTTACTTTTAAATGTACAATTTTATTACTTCTGGAGCTAAATAGGCCCACTTGTTTCAAGTATGCTTGTTGACTTGTTGGTAAACTTCACATACACTACACATTTACTTTTGAAGCGGTACTTCATGGAACTGAAAGGAGTCTATAAGCTTATTTTATGGAACAACTTTTTCAGTGATTTGGCCAAGAAAATTAAAAAATTGAAATTCAAAATTTTTATTTTGGCACTTCTAAAACAGAGAAATTGAAAATTCAAAAATGATTCCATTCATGGGTAAATTTTTACTTTAACAGACTTTAAAGTCTTTACTTTAAAGTCTTTGAAAGGAGTTTAGTTTTAACTCTACATTATCCAGTTAAACTTTAACCCCCCCACACACACACACAGAATGAGATGAGGTAGAAAGATCTTTATTCTCAAAGCTGTATCAAGAATGCTAGTCGTTACACTATGATATAGAGAACTAAAAAGAAAACAACAAGGCAGGCGAACAGTGTCTATTTAGGGCAAAGACTGCTGATGAAAATTCATGTTAGTGCCTTTGGAGGAAGCTGAGGTAGTGCCAGAGCACAAGGGAATGACGATCTTCAAATCCCGCAGTCCTCTATCAGACAGTGTAAAATGAGATTTGGCACTATATCTAACACAGAATGAGTTATGAGTTGGAGAACTATTATGGCTAGATTGTAATTGAAGGTGTCCAAGAGCATTTTTTTTTTCTCCTAATAAAACAGCGATGGAAAAGATGTAATATCTTGTACTGGGCTGGGCAGTGCACTCGAGGTAAAGGAGAGCTGGACTATTCTTATTTTAGTTTGTCAGAGTTCATATGCTGCAGTGCCTGAATGTAGTGGAGCATGTTTAAGATTATGGGGGTACAGACAGGACCGCAATTTTTCTCCTGATGTGCAAAAGACAAACAGTAAGGAATATGCATAAGTTAGGAGACTGAATTAGCTGGGGAAATGTTTGGCCTCCGGCTATACACAGAATCCAAAATGTGTGATTAATTGTTTATTGCCACCCTATGAGGAATAATGGGCAAACATTTTTTTTAAATGTACAGCACTAGCTCCTTTATCACGAGGGCTTCATAACAATACCTGGTGAACTTTCCATGAATTCTTATGCCCAAATACAATGCAGGTGCCTGTTTTAGTTGACGATTAATAGCTGCAATTTACAGCAAATGGGCTCCTGCACAATATGTTTAGCGGGGCTAGATAAAATGGGTCCCTGGCCACTGATCTGGAGACAGATTAGGTTTTCAGTCGGCTATGATTAAGGCATGAATAGGGAATGGGAGATCAGACTTTGGACCTGCAGTGTTTAATGCTGCCCACCTGTTATAAATGAGCAGTTAAACGAGTCAAGCGTTGGTGGTCCCAGGCCAATTCAAGGGCATAAGCTAGCTACACACACACACACACACACTCTCTCTTTACCTCTCTTTTCAAGCCACCCCAACCCCTTTTGGATTTCTACACTCTCTTGCTGTGAGTGTGTGAAAGGTGCTGCTCTATGCTTGGCAGGTCACTGGGCCGAAGGATGGTCTATGATTTCCCTCTGTATGAAGGCAATCCAAAAGAGAATCCAAAAGGACATTTATCACCGCGGGGAGATGAACAGATCTGCTCTACTGCATGTACAACTAGACCGACTGCGCTGAATACGTATGTGGGAATAAATGACTCTTAAAAAGCGACTTTCTTTTTTGTAGACTCATCCTCGTCCAGGGTGATGACTCACAAATCTGCGTGTTCTTCATAACCACCAGACCCAGTGCTGCCAAAGGCATCTCAACACTGTAGGTTTTAGTGTTTAAAAAGAGCATCTCATCTGCTCCATGAAAGTGTGGGCTTCAAATTGGGTCAACAGACTGTCGCTGAGTTTTTTCTTGTCAAGGAGTCTCTCTCTCTCTCTGTACCTGCAGGCTAAAAGCACTTAACACGTTCTCTGAAGTTTGACTTTCGCGCACTCTGTAAAACATCTGAAAATGCTTGCTATTTTGTGTGAGTGCTCACGGTCGCCGCCGAGTGTTGTCCTCGTTTATTTCTAAATGGACTTATTGCATAACTGCCCATGGAGGGCCCCGCAGTTTAAGTGGTACAACATGTGAGAGGTGTAGAACAAAACTGGGGCTAGCCATGGAGAGGGGCTACTGTGGTAACGCGGGCTAAAAGGTTAAAGCAGCAGGGGGAATTAATATGTCTTAATGACATTATAATGAATGGGAAAATATGGGACATCATTTATTAAACAGAGTCAAGTGTGTCAGGGAAGTGCGAGGACTCACAAACGCATTAATTATCTCGCTGTCTCTCTTCATGGACGGAGGAAGAAAGCATCGGTGGAGAGATAATGACAGGCCCCCGACGGACGTCATAAATTACCACAGGGGGGCTTCAAGACGACAAGGTCTCATCTCACTCCTGCACTCACGCTGCAAGATGTCTTTTCATGTGTCCAAACCGTCACTGGGAATTTGGACAGAAAATAGGAGTTGCCTTTTCTAACTCCCCGTCATTTCCAGACAAGGAAGGAGGGAAATGCCCTTTTTTTCTCTAAAGACGTGATATCATACAGGCAAGACATGACTTGTTATTTATCATACCTGTCACACTGGGAAAAAAAAGAGATGCAAGCTTAAGTCCTGTTTCCACACTTAACTGTCTTGGGACCAAGGATGGGTGGGGTGGGGGGGGGGGGGGGGGGGGGGGGTGAGGGGTTCAGGCTCTGCTCAAGAACAGTCATCCATAACCACCAGTCAGTTTCTAAGATTGTGATATTTGAGCCTGATCTCGGTAACTTTTTTATTTTCTCTGTCGACTTTTCTGGGATCCAATGACATCTTCTGGATTCCAAAAAAAGCCATAATGTTGCACTCCCATTGTTTAACTTTACGTACCAGGCCAATTGCTGCTTGAAGTGCCAACATGTTTACCCAGCAGGTTTAGCCAAAAGAGCCAAAAAAGGACAATTTTTCATCTAAAAAGGCAAAGCAATACAACACCACACAAGCATTTTAGTTTGTGTTACTCTGACATAGAATCTATATCCAAAACTTGTGATGACTACTTTGAGTTCTCAGTAAGAAATCTCACAGTGCATCCCCACTGACTGAATGCTTTGTAGCAACATTGCTTGTTATTACTGCCACACAGGACTAGTACATCTTCCCTAAATTTTAAATTAGGCGCATGTGTGTTAGTAATACAGAAGCTCAATCTCTAGGCCAGTGTTCCAGCACTGAGCACCTGTTCAAACCACTCAAACTGTGTCTGTACTGATACATTACAGCAAACAACTGGGCAACAGCCTGATTTTCAGCTCTACAAATTGGTTAATTCCTCACACAATAAACCTGCCAATGTCATTTGAGGGAATGTTGACCAACCAAACGCACATCCGAGCTCAGTGAATCTACAGCTTGGAGGCCATATGTTGTTATGGCAATACCAGCTACCCACAAACAAAGCCTGGAGCAGGGAGATCTTTTGTTTTTTCCCCCTCTGCTTTTCCTTTTAGTCTCCTGGTGCTGCTCATCTGTCAGCATTTCAGTATCTGACTCCTGGGGGTCAACCAAGCCAGAGGTCGAATGCACGCAAGCCGGGCACAAACACAACAAAGACTTGGTTTCCTTGGAGAAGAAGTCAGTGAGGTCAAGGCGAAGGAGGACATTCCAGGTAAAACTTGATGCGAGATTGATGTAAAGGTTATGCGACATTGGCGGAGGAAAAGTTGATGTGCAATTAAAATGATGTGTTGACTGAAATTGTGTTGGGAGAAGTGACATCTTTTCTTTCCAGACTTTTTTGTTTACCGTGTTGAAAGAGCATCAAGATTTGACTTAAACAGAGGAAAGTGGCAGCCTGACATGTTGTCAGAGAAGTCCTGGAATGTTCAGGTCACTCTGGAAATGAGCAAATGACACTGAAAATTGCGGCAATTATTGCCGACTTACGGCCCGCCTGTGGGCCCTGGGAGAATTAGAGGAGAAAATACAGACTCCGTCTTCAAAGGCAATTAGTCTTCATATTGTAGTGTGTCCATTCAGCGAGTATTCTACCCACTCATGGGACTGCACATGTGGACATGGCTAATAGTCTCTGTTAATGAGCCAATCGTTCATTATCAATCTTCTGGGAGGCACAGTGTGAGAGCAGCATCCTGTTGACACCTTTAGTGGAAATAGCCGCCGCGTGCCGTTCACGACGTATGCACAGCACTGCGGTGCAACTGTCGCTGAAGGCTGCGAGGAGCAGCTTGATTCCGCGTGTCCTTGTGGAGACAGCTAAATTAGACAGATTTGCATACGCACACATGCAAACACATACACGTGCACGCAGTTTGAATCCTAGCCTATCTGGAGGGGGAATGCCCTTTTTGTCCCTGGCCACCTGGTCAAAACACTAACAGCTGACTTGTTGCTGAGGCCTGCAATGGTAATAAATCACCATGCACCCCCCCCAAACGCATACATACAGTCACACACCGGCCGGCACCATCAGCCTACTGCTGTACACGCCAGATACCATCTCTTTATGTTTTATGGCAGGATAGTTCACCCTTTTTTTCATCACAGTGCAATCTCTTCTGCTGTCTCCACATGCTCTGTGCTTGGCCCCATCAGCGCAGAGCTCATGGTGGTTGTTGGGCCTTTCTACATCAGCAATGGATGAACACACCATTTACTCTTACTGCTACCACATTGTCTTTTTTCCTGATATGGTTAATAAGTGTTTATTATGTGGAGCCTCTCCTCACCTTTGCTCAAATGACACCTTTTGACTTTGACTATTCAGCGTGTTTCCCTGCATCTTGGTTTTCTTTACACTGTCCTGGAAGCAGCCATTTCCACCAGCAACCCACAGTAATCTGAGCTCTTAAAAGCCCTGTACATTCCTCCTTTGCTCATTTATTCTCACTTTGTCTACCATCTAGACAGACTCCATCTTAGAAGTAGTCCAGTATTTTCCATTGACCTTACAGTGCTTGATTAAGGGCATTGGGCCTCTGGCGCCACTCTGTTTCCTCCATGTTTAATTAAAAGGTGAAGAAAGTCCTCTGTCTTGTGATGATGGCTTGGGTACATGATTCTTTCGCTGCCAACCCAAAAACCCCTCGCTCATGGCTCCGGCCACAGGCTTGTGACTACACACGTCCTTTCACTTTAGACTGTTTTCCTGAGACAGAAAACTTGTTTTTGACCTTTGTGCTATCATTGCCAAGGAAACTGTCCATCATTCAGTTTCCCTGTAATATGCTGAACTCCACAGGATGAGATAATGCAAGGAGACTTTTTTTCCTCTTTCCACTTTGTTTACTGACAAAATGCCTTTCTTGTTGAGTAGGGAAGGAAGTGAACATCATAGTCTATAATATAAGTCGCCTTGTCATAGCCTGTTTAGAATACATCCTCAGAGGAGCCGTGCAGAGGGGAACACAGGGGTGCAGTTAGTGTCACTGTCGCTGGGGAGGGGGCCGTCGTACGCTGAAGAAGTAAGGAGGGGGCTGCTGTTTCATGTGTCTACGGCAATTAACGCTGATGTGACACATTCAAAAAAGGTCCCCTGGGATTGACAAAGCCAACAAATTGACTTACCAATTGAGCACGAAGACGTAGGAGGGGAGGAAAAAAAGGCATGCGGCTCCATCCTGTCATAATGAATCTGGAGTCTATTCCTGTCGGGTGCATTGCTGGTGTGATGATTGCACGTTATTTCCTGTATATGCCATAAAGTACCACTGTGCTTACAGCAACATTGTGTAGCTTTTGACAAGGGGGGGGGGGGGCACCCTGAAGTAATGACTTTATCGTGTGGTTCTGGGAACTTACATGACAAACGAAACCGTTGCTTTGCTGCTTGCTATAAATGTCTCCTTAGGCCCTGAAGCAATGCAGGGAGAGAGACAGATGTTTCATTTCATGCCATGTTTTCAAACTCTTACACACAGACACACACACTCTCTGTCTCTCTTTCTCTCTCTGCGTGGCTGACAAACCTCTGCTCAATCCTGAATGATAAATACATCTCACTTCACTTCCCAGTGCAGAACTGGAATCGCCCTCCAGCTCAGGGAGAAGGAACTTGGTGTACATAAAGGTTCAGTTCAGTCATTTGGGCTTTTAAGGAGTGTTCGAAATGACAGGAGTCATCGGGTGGCCAATTTGTTTTCTCATGGGAAGCTGTGTTTGTAGCTTTCAGCTTTCCTCTGGGAAAACAAGGGTAATCAGCTGCAGCTTGTCGAGGACTATGAGAGCTAGTGACTTCTGACCCCTGCTGTGGAAGTCACTGGAGGTTTCCAGAGGAGGGCCACCAAGGCCATAGAATACAATGTAACATCACACCGCCTGCTGTTAATCCACACCCATGATCTGTAACTGTACACCACACGTACAAATCTATACAAGTATTAAAAAAGGATGACGTTTTTAAAAATAGCAGCATATTCCAGTGAAAGCTGCTTAATATCATTTAACATCATCAAAACACTACAGCGGGGTTTTAATGATACCAAAAAAGTGGTTGACATACAATTAACATTTCAAGACCATTAATTACACCTTGTAATTGCACTTGGTTGTGTAATTCAAGTGTTTAACTTGAGTGTGACAGAGGCAATGAAGAGAGAGTCTGTGGGGAACCCGTACACATGTAGTGTTGGTCCACAGGAGCTCTCTGTGTGGCTGAAGAGGAAGGGCGGATTGTGTGTTTGGCCCTGAGGTGGTTGATGGGGCAGATGTCTGCTCTGGGCAGCCATGCATACAGACCTGGCCTGGAGTGGGGGGAGGGGGTCGCTACCTGCTGTGCATCAAGAGCAATTAAACACGGCTCATGGTGGAGTTCACCGACGCAAACGGGCTGTAAAAAGCATACGCAAGCAACCTTAAAGGACAGGACGGATGGGGAAAAGTAAAACTACACAGGCATAAATTGCACCAGATCAAGTGAACGCTAGGGAGCCAAAATTATCCAAGACTTTTTTGAATAGAAAAGTGGACACATCTATAGTAACAGTATTAGTATCTGACAAACGCCTCTCCCTAGGCTTTGACCTAATCTGAAGCATTCTTTAGCTGCGCTTTTAACAGTCCTACAGCTGCATACCTGCCTGCCCTAAAAATGTGTATAAGAATAATAACAATGGATTTTAAAATACCTCCAGCAGGTGTACATTCAGTAAGAACACAGCAGGAAAGGAACAGGTGAATGTAAACAGCAGAAGCACTAGACATGTCCCTGTCTTTTGCTAGGCATTAGCATTAAAGCTAGTTTTTTAACTATAGCACATAAATAAGGGCAGTCCAGTGCACATGTGAGTTTTAAACCCAGATTGCTTTGCTGCATGCATGTACAACACTCAGGGTTACTTAAAGTGTGGTTTTTTAAAAGGGCTGATGGCATATAAGCCTACTACTGAAGGAGATCCACTTGATATGTGTATCTGAAATATCTTTCAAGCTCAAGTGTGATGGCACCACTCTCTCTTTACTCCTCCACCTCAATCTAAATAAAACTCTTTTTTAAAATTTCCTCTGTCGCTTCGGTTCTCTTTAGAGGCCTGCCAAATTAATTCAACACAGTTATAACTAGATTCTGTGGCGTGCAGGAATAACCAGCGTTCTACAGCTAAATCAACATCAGACACTAGGCTGGTTCTCTGGGGGCACCGTGCAGTGCCTCACTGTTACTCAGTCAAAGCTGTGCGCTTCGCCTCCAGCCCCCTGTGGAATATCTCTTAATGTAACTGGCATCTTCATTTTGGCTTTGCTCAGATTTTGCATGAAAAATCAAATCCTCCATTTTAACGCTGAAAAGTAAAAGGTTTTGGGGAGTAGGGGGGAAAAAAACAAAGAGTGAGAGACCAACAGAGGAAAACGATGTAAGCTGTTAATGCTATGTTAATCCCTGACTAAAAACAGCTGAAGGTAATGCAGAGCTAGATAGCTAGCAGAGGAGGTGAGTGAGAAAGAGGAAAGGGTTACAAGGCGTACATAAAATAGAGGAAAGATCACTGTAAAGTCTTTTAACCAGTCGGAGGTATATTTTCTAGCATGATCTTAAGTCTACCAAGACTTCATGCCTATTCAACCTTGCTACCCTACACTTTCGCACAGAAAACAAATAGCATGTGTCTGAGAAGTAAACAAATCTGCTCACCCTGCAAACTTTTAAATATGGAAAATCTAAGTCTGTTAATGGAATATTAACTTATACATTATGGTAACAGAATACAGTCAGATCTGTGCTGTATCTGTTTTTAGTTTTATTATTTGGGATGGTGTGAGGCTAGACTGTTTCTAAGTTTAAGTTCTGTCACACTAACACTTTTGATGGTTTATAAAATATGCACCCAAAGGCTTCACTTAAAGATAGATAGATAAAGATATTATGCTCATTTTCGGGTTCATAATTTTATTTAGGGGTTGTCCCAGAACAGGTTTCCACGGTTTCATTTTCAAAAAACACCATATTATTGCTATACTGTACATTGCTGCAGCACCTCTTTTCACCCTGTGTGTTGACCACTCCGTTTTAGCTACCGTGCGAAGCATCTCACTTGTACAAGATCTTTGTTGGGAGTTGAACATGTGCAGTACCTCGGTAAGGACTACTAGCCAATCAGATGCAGAGTCCAGCGGGTCCTGACAAGCGAAGTACTGTGATCCAAAACAAAGACGTTTCAGCCAGCAACCACGGCTTCGGTTTAGCCGTACATGATCCTGAAACACAGGCAAAACAACCCGAACCAGCTTCGCAACCTAGACTGGAACAAGATTCTCAGAGTGGTTAGTTATTCATTTGTAAATTCGGTAGGTAGGGTAGGGGCAAAGGGAGGCAGCGGGCAGACGTCTTGTCACTGTGTGTGCTGCAGCTCAGTGTGTTTCTCCACCAGTGCTTTTGGGGGCGTGCCCTTGGCGAGCATTTTGACGTGTGACATAGTGACGCAGATAGGTTACGGAATTAAAGCTGCACTACAATCGAATTGAGCAGTGTTTTCTGTGGGAGAAGGTAACTCCCTTTGGGGTGGACTTTTTCACTTTCTAAACCTATTACATGCACAAAAAAGATATAAAACAATAAAGGAAAGGAGAAAAGCCAAAAAGCATAATATGAACTCTTTAAAAAAAAAAGCCCTTTATGAAAATGTTCATTAAAAAAAGTATATTAGAATTAGTCTATTGTGTCCAGAAGTTGAGTGCCTTTGATGGCGTTCACTGGAGTTAACATTACTTTGTTCTTGCTACAGCCCTAAACACAAACACCAATGGCATTATTGCAGGATGGAGCAAATAAAGTGCTGCATGACGTTTGTTGGTTATTCATTTATGGAGTGGGTAAACATACAAGGCCATGGCTTCAGGGCGTGCTTCCTTTTCGGACCACTGTCAGTTCAAAAACAAATTCCACAAAGAAAGACAAAGAGTGTGACATGGGAGCTACACACACAGCAGGGGCTGAAAAATCAATCACCACCTTCAAGCAGCACGCTCAGCGGCTTTCATAATAATGAAAATAGGGGACAGGCAAGGCTTGCAGACACCTGCTAACAAGTATAGTTTTTTCTCATCACACAAGGTTTTAACTCTCCCTTTGAAAAGGTGTGCTTCTTGGAAACATTTATCACAATAAAAGTCTAGTTTGAATTGAGATTATAATAAGCAATGACTGCATTCTGTAGGTTCCATATCCACTTCCCCTGCTGTACAACATGGTCTTCCTTTTTTTGACACTTTTCCCTCCACTTTCCTCCACTTTAATTTAGATATCATTGCTTTTCAGTAGCCTTTTAGCATAAGAGCATTTACATGCTCTATTCTTCACCCTATTCAGCAGACAGGCATGTCAACAAGGAAAAGACAATATTGTCCGATCATTATGTACCCTATTGTAAGATAGATTTTAACTTTTTAAAGTGGCTTTTAGCTCAAACATGAGATCAGTGCCAAAGTGTGCCAAACAACATGTTTGTCATCACTCTTTCATGAAACTCCAGTCGGTGGGCCAGTAAAAATGAGAGGATAGCCTGAACTTTATCTCTTCAATCAAAGCTTTGCATTTAATGCTGATGTCATGTCTATCAGCAGCCAGGCCAGTGCTAATAATTTATAGAAAGGCTCACAAATATGTTTCCCTCGCAACCCAATCAAAAACTATTATTAGAACATTTAAATCCTACCTCTGACCCTATCAAATATCTAACCACAGACATCACCACTGCTCATGAAATAATGGAATATCACAGGTAGAAGAAAGAAACAATGTTACAATCATTGTGTTTTAATACTGAGCCAAGCAATAGAGCATGAATATTCATGTGCGCCACAACAAACTGTGAAAACGGCTTTGTTAGTGAAACCAAATCCCATGCTCATGTTCGAGAAAAGAGTACACTCTCTGGAGGGGGCTTGGATCCCAGCCTGCTAAGATGGTTGCCACCAGAGGTGGTGAATGATGCTACAAAGGCTGGCATCAAAAGAAACACTATGGCTGAAATGTTGTTTACCTCTTTGGAAAACATCAGCTAGGCCATGTGACCGAGCATCAACAGCAGGTCAGTAAAAAAACACTATGTTTGGTAGCTGTTAATTGAGGCACTGAAGTGATAAATTTAATGTCCCCAAGTGTGATTTTAATGCTCTTAAGTGGGAAGGAAACAGAAAAAAAGAATACTGTACAGTTTTAAATCTGTCAGTTTAAGTTGGACTTCACAGGCTGTTGTAAAGACAAGGGTAAAATTTGGCTGAAAGGTACATAAATTTCGAGTCGTTACCCACAGATGATTAAATAACTTCTAATTAATAAATCAGGCTGTAAGGGCTGCCAAATATTGACTTTATAAGCCTGAGCTTTTATGAAATCAATAATCTTGTGTTTTGTAGTTGTGTTTACCTTAAATTAATTTGTAAAGATTTGTTTTCTGTCGAAATGTGTCAAAAATCCTAATTAGATCTACTTTGATTCACTGTTGTGAGTCCAATGTAAGTTGAATACTTTTCATAAGCACTGTAACACAACACTAGTTAGCTGGCTAACATATTGCGTGGTTGTATACGTTGTGTCAGGCAGTAGTGCATTACTTAAAAATGCGTTTTATTAAAGAGATTACTTTATTCTTTAATGAGTAGTATCCAGATTTTACAACTGAGAATTAAAAAACAAAGTAAAAAGAGTAAAAAAAATCCAATACATAAAAGATACAAGGCAAAATACATAAAACAAGTATGTTTTAAGAAGAGATGTGAAAGAGGACAGTGAGTTTGCTTGTCTGAGATCCTCTAGTAGCGATTTCTCCATTAACGCTTCGTTCCTTTCACAATGTCGGGGTCGGCCTGTTTGCTGTTTTACCAGGAGCTTGACGGAGGGTTGATTTCCATCTGGTCTGCCTGCATTCATTGGACAGACTGTTGCAGAATGTTAGCTCCAGGGGCGCGTGTAGTGGGTATGCAATCAGCCTCTATTCAACAAGGATAAGAAATGTACCTCTTAGTGACCAGGTAACTCCAAAGTTCACTTATGTAGCCTACATGTCTGCTTAACTGGCTTGCTAACGTCAGCAAGAATCCTAGTAGTGTTGCATGTTGTCACAATGGTTAAGCTGGCCATAAATACCTCCAACAGTAAGCTAAACCAAAATGTCTTGTTTTCTATTTCTACACGCAAATACACCGCTTTACTTGAGGGAGCACAAGCATAGTAACTTATATTTACAACACTAAGTCATGATTAGTTATCAGTTTTGAGATCAGCAAGAACAACTAAAGATAAAGATATCTAAACAAATCATTACATGCTGATCTATTAACATTGCACCGGGCGGTCTGTTCTAGTAATTGATTAACTACCACATGGCTCCTTCATGAGAAGAGCTAAGAACTTGTTAGCTTTTGATAAATTAATAGTTAGTTCCTGGATTGTTATTATTCACTTGTAACACCTTTTCTGCATTTTAATGTAAAGCGAGAGAGAATGACAAAAGAATCCGAGAGCAGATTAATCCGGGAGGAATTGATTTGTTAAGCTTCTCTCTTTTCACGGTTGCGGCAGTCGAACAGGATTTAAGAACGAGCCCCTGAGATGTACATCTGCTCTGAGACTGTCCTCTTCAGGAGGGGGACCCTCCAACCCAGGCTCCGCTGGGTGTCTTCCGAAGCCAACTACGCACCAACTGGACCAGTTCACCATGTCGTAACCTGGCTCTTGTGTGTTTGTGTGTGTGTGCATGCACTGAAAGGATGAATGAGTGTGTGCATGTGGATTCATGTCTATCCATGTCTGTGTGTTTATTTGTATATTTGTGTGTCAATGTGCACTGTACAGTATATGTGCCAGCTGTCCAGTGCTGCCTTCAGGAAGAATGTGTAATGGGGATAAGCTCTTTCTCCTGGCTTTCAGGGGCTTTACAGCAGATCTGTTCCAGGTGTGTGTGTGCATCTGTGTGTGGCCTGTGTTAAACTAAAAGAAAAAAATGCAATCGAGCCAAGCCCCCAGCTAGTTGCCCAACAGCTCACAACATCTCCATCTGAGAAAAATAAAAGCAGCAATGAGACTGACATAATTATGTCACACTGAGCCATTTCAAGATGAAACACAATTCAAAGCCTATACAGAGATAAGAAAACATGGCCCTGCTTCATTTCTCTACTACAACAACTGATTAGAAACAGTTAGGATTGAAGTTGTTTGGAGTCACAGTTTTTTACAAAGCATACAGAGCAGAGTTAGCCGCCAAAATAGCTCAACTTGGTTTCAAAGGTAGCTTCATACCTATTCATTTTTCTCCCCAATGAAATTAAATCTAAAGCAAGGAGGACACAAACTAGTATTCAAATGAAAACAATAAATACATCATTCCAGCTGTATTATGAAGCCTTAAAGCTCAGCTGTGCCGTTTGGCCGGAGGTAAAAGGCAGGGAAGCGGATTATGGTTGACGATATTATAGAGCTGATGCAGCATGGTGGAGATCTGGTCTGGTGTGATGGAGTTAATGCTGGGGTTTCTGACCTTGGATCACCCTCTCTAAACCCTCCACGCATGGGTACCTGCGAGCACAAACACACACACACATACACACTACCGCCTCTACTCACACTCAGCCCCGAAGCTCTCCTCTCCGATAAGCCAATGAGGGAGAGGGACAAAGTGAGGAAGAGGGGGAGGAGGAGGAGGAGGATGTGGCACTGGCACTTGCAGGAGGCTGTTTACTTGCATTGTTAATTTCATTAGCCCTCCGGCAACCACTTCAATATTTAACATTCTCGATTTAGCTCTTTCCTTTTCACCCCCTTTTTTTCTCTTAAAAGGTTTGCCAACAAAGTCCAACAATTAAACAGAGTGGCCAAAGGTAATCTATCAGCACTCTGGTCTTACCACTTAATATAGTGGCACTCGATTTGCACTCAACTGAAGGAGGCCAAACCTTGTAAAAGCCACAATCCTTTTAAATGGGCAATCAATTTGGCAATGTGACTTTGCAGCCTGGTGTTTCTCAGCCCTGGCTGTATAAACCAGTGATGTAAAGCAACAGCGAGCATATGGAGGAGGCACAGTGGAAAGGTGGATATGTATGACACCTGATCCATAATTGAGCAACACATGTGCCACAAAATGGCAACTAATTTCACTTAAAAAAAAAATAAAAAAAAGATTTCATGCTACTTGCATTTCCTCTAAAAGTATCCAGGGTCAAAGCTACGGTGTTGCGCATAATCTACTGTGTGAATGTGAGCTGCAGTCAGTGTATTAGCATTAGCGGTCACATACATGGAGCGCGCTGAAGAGTGTGACAGCCTGCTAATGGCTCTGTCACAATGGGACTGGAGTTTAGACACAGCTATAATCATGATCTCAATAAGCGCGCCACCCTACCAGCACACCAGCTCAGTCGTGTCCCCTGATATCCATACTCTGACATCACATGCGTGCAGTCCCATGAAATCTAACCGCAGCTCAAAGTATGGCTTTGCATACTGCTAACATTTCCAGTTGGGTGACTACTTTGCACACTCCTGCAGTACAGAGTCAACTCATACACCCTGGGTGAATAATATCCTGGCCTCTCCTCTAATCCCCCTCCCTTAGCGCGGGGATCGTATTGTAGGGGTCTTTCATACCAGCGAGCCTGCAATTTATGAACTGTTCTTTTCATTGTGGCGTACTAGCAGCGCGCCCAAACCACCCGTCTCCACAACCTCGCCCCCCTCAGCTGATTTATTAAACAATTCACAGACATAAAGTTCATTGGTAGGAGTGCTGGCGAGGCAAAGCGTTAAAATATTGCCACAATAGCGCCAGAGATCTTTTCATTTACCATTCAAAACAAATCGGACTGCAGCGGGCAAAGAATAATTCAGACTTGTAAGTAAATACATGTATTGAAGCAGTGGACTGTTGAAAATGCATCAGGAGCAGGCTTTTTCTATTACAGGGATATTTATCTTCCTTCCTAAACAAAAAGGCCACGGGAGAAGGCGAGCAGGCGGGTGGGGAATGTGTTTGTTTTCCTGCAGTACAGTACTGTGTGCACACTTGCGTGTGTGAGTGTGTGCGGGTGTGCAGGCATGTGAGTGTAATTGCTGCCTGTTATCATTAAGCAAGCTGGAGCGATCGGAGGATGCACAACAGCCTATGAAGGGCAAACCTGGGGATATTGTGCGTGACATAGGACGTCTGTGGGTAAGTAATGATCAGAGCACCGTGTGACAGCCCAGCCTTAGCGGCAACAATGGCACATTGTTCACTGTGCTACGTCGCCCGCGTCCAACTGCTACCCACTTCTTCATTAGTAAGGAAGCCCCAATATTCACCCGACACACTCCTGTAGTAGCAGGAATGCTACCAGCACTGCTTCTTCAGTGCTAACAGAGGCATTATATTTAACTGTATATTATATATTTACAGAATGGCTGCTTGGAGGTTTTCACACTTCATGAAATAGTACTTTTTTATGCTGAGGAGACCAAACAGGAGGATTTGTTCTTCTCTCTCTCTCTGTCTCTGGGGTCGTTCACTTATCCTCTGGCGCTCGCACAGGATCAAACCAGGGCCACACCACCTCGAGTGAGAGGCGAAATAACCCTTTAATTGAGGAATAATCCCCGACAACTGGATCGGGGAGTGACAGATAATGAGCAATTGTCTGTTAACAACATGAGACAATTTACTTGGAGCTGTGACATCAAGATGGCAGAAGCAGACTGAGAGCAGAAGCAGATTAATGAAACCAAATACTAAATAAATCCATACAATGGACCACTGGTATCTATGTATGTTACAGTATGTATGTGTCTAAAGCAGGTATTGGTCTTAATTTCTTCTTTTTACGGTCTACAAATCCCAGTATCCGACCAAAAACTGATGCATTAGTGTGTCTCTTCCCTACCCTGTCTGCAGCACTAAACTACTGCAGGTTTTCACAAAATTTCCTTAAAACAGGCGCAAGTAGTGCAACTTTCAGCCTTAGATTACAATATTCAACACTGTCTTTTAACTCAATTTACACAACAGTTCCAAATAATAAAACTCTTAACACAAAATTACATGCTCCCAATTCTGGCCTTAAAATCTCCCATAGCACATAAAATTAAACATCAATATTAAATTTGTATCAGTGCATCAAAACATTGTGTATTTATTCTGAAGTGTCAAACAATTCTCATCAAAACAAAGTCTGCTGCTCCATTTTCTCAAGACAATACAAATATCACTGGCTGATATAGGTTCTGCACAACAATGGAGGTCTACGGCAGAGAGGAATGAGCTCTATCAAGCTTTGGCTAAACAGACAAGATACATTTGTTCTTGGTTCTGGTCTTTTCATTTGTTGACAGTAAGAAAAAAAAGAACAGCTTGTCAGCTTTATCTCTTAAGGTCAGAGGGTGTACAGTGTGTACGACATCACCAAAACAAACCAGGGCATGCATTTTCTTTTTTAAATTTAGTCACTTTGTAAAGCACTGCAGGTAGCACACACATAAATGTCACTCAAGAGGCAGAGTAATTTCATTTTGTTTGGAATAAATAAACCTTCGTCCCTCTAACTGATTACGTCCCCCTCAGAATCTTTCGGCTTGACTCCCGCTTTGATGAAACACTGCCCCGCTTAATGATGCTGTTGATTCATATCCGGTGGGGATCGCACCAAAAGGCAGACGGAGGCAAAGGCTCAATTGCGGCTGGAATCAGTGTAGCCCCTGCTTCCATCCAGCACCGCTAAAAGAAAATGGACAGACAACAGCAATTCTTGTTTTCGCTGTCATGAATAAGTTATATCAACCTCCGATGTATGAGGGAATCTGAAAAACTAATTACCATATTTTCCATTAATGGGAAAAGAAAAGTTTTGGGTGAAGTTCTCAAACTGCAGTAAATTCTGTAATTATGGGCCTTTTCTTGTTATTCTTGTTTGGTAAGACGGAGAACTCACAATGAACAATATTCACTGGATTTATAAGCACCCAGAGAACTCTGGTTGTAAGCTGATAAAGGAACAAGCTGAGCTGGTTTGGCGTTCTTGGGCTAAAGACAGATTTTTAACGGTAATAGGAAGCATTTATATGAACTCAAAGTCTGGCTTTGTGCCTGCTATTAGAAAAGTTAAGACAAACAATAAAAATGCCTGTTAGAACTCTTTTGGTTTGTAATTGCAGGCAGAAGCCCATATACAGTGGTATCAAACATCCCACAGCTGGAGGCAAAATAAACTGCTGCATTCTTGAAAGAACATGATTTATTCATTAGGCCAATATTTTTTATTAACACCCAATTGATGTAAAACAATCTACATTTGAAATGGAGTCTTGCTTTGCTATGAAAGACTTGACATTTCTCCTGTTGCGTTTCTACAACAGAGCTGCCTCACCGCTAAAAGGCGCCACGTCAAGACAAACCCTCTGAAAAAGCACCACGTGGCCAAAAAACACATGAGAACGCACATGAACTTAACATGACTTCCCTTTCTGAGCTGCAGAAGTGGGTTTGCAGAGCTCGAGGAAGCTGGGGATTTTGTACACTAACCCCTGCATCGATCCGGATCAAGCGCTGGCAGAAAGTGGTGGGCGTTGGGAGCAGAGCCCCTTTGATCAAACAGTGGTCATGACTTCTTCAAGAAGCAGCAATCTCCCACTGAAGTCTGGGAACAGTGTGGAAGTCCCACAAGGGATTATGTCTGAGTATGTCAATTACAGTATGTACGCAGAGCTACTCAAGGGTAGGATCTGCCAATCTCTGCAGCTTTCTGATCCCACCTGGGCTCAAAACGGAAGGTTCTATTGTGTCTGTGCCAAAAAACCTCAATATAAAACAACAACAAAACATTTACAGCATACATTGACAGCATTATATAGGTCTATACAAACAGCTCAAGTGTAAATGCCATTGTGACAGCTCCTTGGCACTAAATCACCAGTGTGATATATGGTGCGGTATAATATGCCAATTGATTGTGAAACTATACTGTTATAGTACATATTCAAACTAAAAGGGGCTTTAGAGGTTTTTTCAGATCTTGAAGAATTTATACAAAATTGTGGCCACACTGTAGAAGGTAGGCAATCGATGTGGATCTATACTTGATCATTAAGGAACTTTTAACATAATACATAACACAATACATAACGATCTGAACGTGGTAGTTCATTCTTGACGTAGAACAAGTGAACTCCATGGCGACTACGCAAACTACGCAAAGACTGTAAGACGCAGTTTAAAGATGATGGTTATTTTGTCAAAATATATACAAGTATGGCCCTGACCCTGTGTTCAGGATAAGCGGTTGACGATGGATATATACAAGTATGGTAGAATGGATGCACAACTCATATGTTACAGTGAGCTTTGAATTTAAAAGCATTTAGCCGTTGAACAATGCAGTTTACGCCTGCCGCAAGTTAGCAAGTGGATGAAGTAGGACATAAGTACGTGGGGAAAGTTTTTTTTATTTTTTTTCCTTTTCAAGTCCAAAGAGTTCTATAAAATATTTTGTTTGAAAAATATATTTATGTTAAATAAATGTACTAAAGTAAACAAAAATGAAGCAGCATGAATGGGAAATGCCATAAAAAGGACTTAAGGCTTAAAAGAAAAGAAAAATAAAGTCAAATTTAAAAGATGTTCCAACACCTGGCAGGTCCCTGTTCTCTGCCAAATAAGATCAGTGTCTCAATTCCTGAAATATGTCAAGTCACTGTACACTTGGAGCTGCTCCAAGACAGGACTAAAAAAATGAAATGAAGATCTTTTTGTCTCCTGCTCTTCCCGAGTAAACACACTAATCCGCACACTTTGCTGCCTCGTTACTTGGGCTCTTAATTAAATGCAAGCACTTCTCCTTCAGGCGGTTACCAATACTTGATGTGCTGGATTACCGGCGGTGAAGTCGGACATAATTTGTTTTTAATAAAACATCGGAGGGATTAAGTCGATGGAGTTTACTGAGATTTGGCTCCGAGGAACCGCATGTCTTGTAAATGCTCAGCACAAACAAGCCAACAAATGCTTTGGCATCTTTAATAAGCATTTAATTGCTCTTAATATAGAACAAATGATTGTAATAACAGGGATTCCTTACATAAACGCAGCTACTGTAAAAAGAAAAAAAAGGTGCATACTAATGGAAGTCTTACCTGTATATTTGCATTTATTTACATTCATTTAGGGTGAAATGGCTGGATATAATGTTGGGAAGTAGTAGTATTAATTTGTAGCCTT
Organism: Micropterus salmoides; assembly: GCF_014851395.1. Lineage (NCBI taxonomy): Eukaryota > Metazoa > Chordata > Actinopteri > Centrarchiformes > Centrarchidae > Micropterus > Micropterus salmoides. Next base: position 21,934,758 of record NW_024041150.1, on the reverse strand, counting down.
AATTAGGAGTTTTATGGGTTGCCACAGTAGAGAGCACATAAAACGACAGCGTCATCACTAATTCAACATGGCAGGCCTGCAGAACACCATCTGCTGCCCAAGAAACTGTTAATAAAGTCACAATTATCTTTTTGTAAGCACTTTATTGAGAATAAAATTTGCAAATTAATTAGCTGCAAGTCAAGTCCACGGGTAAGAGGAGAGGAGGAGGGGAAGAAAGGCCAAATCACCAAAGGCAGAGGCAAACCATTTGATTCAAGACCGTTTTGCAACCAAACACACCCGTGGCGCTAATGATAATTTCGGGTTTCATTGCTGATGATTTGAAACAAAGGCTTTGTTTCACTTTTTAATTGCGCTTCACATCCACTTACACGCATTTTGTAATGAGGCTACACATTTAACCATAGCCTCCCTCCTCTCATCACAACAAACAAAAAAATAAAAAGCAGTCTTCGAAGCCAGTAATTGCACAGTGTGTTAACAGCTGGCTATCAAAACCCAGCAGGAAAATACAATTCACCCTGTAAAGTTGAGCATCAAGCCCATTCATGATCAATACTGCCAGGCCAAGAAAGCACTTATCTGCTGTGTTTACATTGTTGTTAGTTTCTCATCAAGAACGCGTTCCTCATTACCCCTCCGCCTCACAGCGACTGCTTTCGCTGCCTTTCCATGCTTTGTCAACACGGGCACCGACAATAAATGGCCAGAATAGAGGCCAGATAATTTTGTTAATCCCCTTTGCCTAAGACCTTGAGGAGTTTAATTCATGGTGATTGTTTTGACTCCCCTCGTTGGCGATCAATACAGCCCATTTCAGCACTTTTTGCCCAGCTCAGAAGCAGAAAGCCCTTGTCGCTCTGCTCTTCTTTATGAAGACTGCACACAGACAAACACGGCATCCTTCAAAGTCATCAAATGTGCAGACAGAGAGTATCCACACAGGCGCACACAAACCACAGTAATCACTACTCTTCAAACTCAGTGGTTTCCAGTGAATTTACAGCTGTAAGTCACGTTCTACTGTGTGTGCCTCTGCGTCTCTAAGCCTGTAACATTCATGCCTCCCAGTTTCTTTTTTCTTACCTTTAATTGGTTGTAGAGGGGAAATACCGGTGGTGGTGAGACTCGGGGTAGAGGGTGGGGGGGGGTTGTTATTTCTTCCATCTATGTCTCTGAAGCGCTTATCGGTGAACCCCCCAGCAGCTCAATGCCCTCTAACCCTGTCATCAACACACACATGACCTCTTCATTTCAGCCAACAGACTGATATGAGCAAATATCTCTGCAAGAATAAAAGAGAAATACGCACACACACACATACATGTCCGATCATGCTTCAATCCCCTTCTTTAACAAGGAAACAGAGGCGTCGCCATAGTGGAGCCACAGTGTAAAATGGAAAAGCGGTGACACAGAGGTTGCCAAATTAGCCACTGTGGCACAGTTTACTTCCCATCAAAGGCAGTGAAGAGGACACCCAGGAGAGGGGAGGCCAGCAAACACTAAACAGAAGCGAGGAAGTGGATGTGCAAGGTAATTGTTCTTGTTAGCATGATTTATGATTCATAAATTCTGCACTCACCCGGCATTCCCTTTGAACACAAAAAAACAGGGGTAAAGAATTTCCTTTTTTCAAACGTTTATAATGCTTAATTATCTGGGCCTGGCCGGCGGTTTATGTATTGATGTGAAAACACCAGGGCAATCACCCAAAAGTCTCCTGTGTTTTTTTAATGAAATGTTCACGGCTGCCTATGCATAACCAGATTTGCAGTAAGCAAGTGCACAAATTAAGCATGCCCATCGCTCAGACTGCGGTACCTCCTAAGTGGCATTTGGAAAATTACCTCATACTTTTTATTTGGGGGGCATGCTTTGTTCACAGAGTGGTAATTGACAGCGGTGTAATGACATTGCAAGTAGAATCGCTGAATGTGTTTTTAAAGTCAATAACACAAAATGTAATGCCCTGCTGAGCAAGAGTTTGGGAATACAATTATGATCAATTTGAGTGCTGAGGGCGGCCATTTTGAATCAGCTTCATACAGAGACAATGGGTGCCTCTCACTCGGGGAGCTCATAAAACAACTTCATCTGTATTTGTGCTTATGGGGAGACTGAGTAACAGAAAAAACAGATACATGCTGTGTAACAGCCTAACCTCACGGCAGTTTTAAACCTCTGAAGCCACTGGATGGAACAAAACAAACTTCCCCCTTTTGATAGTATGCAGGTACACAGTAGTTTGAATATTTCTTTGGTCTGCTGTAGACTATGGTGAACCCATCAAACATTTAATATTCAGATACAGTTTCTTTAGTGAGTACAGTCTCCTCTTTCCCTAATCTCCCTATTCCATCTATGGCTCTGTATTCAGTTTTTTATACCACTCCCCAGCCCTGCTCTTGTCCTTTGCCAGGCGAGTATGTTTACAGCAGCCTTTCCTCCCCTTTTTTGCGAGGCGGAGATCCAACTCCTCGAGTATGTCGCTTGATACACTTCACGGCTCAGGCACTGCATTCTGGCTGAACGGTCTGTAGGACACGCCACACCACGCCGCTGCTTTTCTCTCCTCGTCCACAAGCTGCCTTTAAGTGACCACTGGCCGAGGAGGCACGTCCGATTTATCGAGCTAAAGGGAGAAAACAAGTTGCGTTGGGCCTTGATCTGTTTCAGGGGTATGATTATAATGGGAACCTTGAGGAAGGAAAGGGGATTGATAGGGGTGATGAGTTTCCAAGTCGTTGCTCATCAAGTGTATGTATGAGCATCATCTCTGGGTGCAGAAAAAGTGCAAGGCTGACCTGTTTTGTACCTGCATAAAAGATAATTCCTTTGTATGGTGCTTCGGCTCAGAAACAGAAGATGCTTCCCATCAAATGTCTAATTATACAGATACATAAATATAAGTATTATAAATCCAATTATCTAAATATCCTCACATAAAGGAGATTACGTCTCTTTTCAGTTAACCATAATGTAATAAGGGCATATATTGTAAAAACTGCACATAATGTGAGATAAATGCTGACAACAATTGGGACAGTAATGAAATAATATTTTTAATTTATTATGAGTCAAGGCCTGAAATTGTAAATTAGTAAATACTTGAAATCTGTTATCGTATCCTTGTGATAGCGTGTCTAATAGAAAACTAATAGAAGACCAGAGACTGCAGCTATATAGTAAAAATGTAACACAATATAATAAATTTGGTAAAACAAACCCTAACCCTAGTTAACCTTGTTGTATTGGAAAGTGAAAAGATGTCAACTACTGTACAGGAACAGGAACTTTAACACGGCCTATAGTAACACAATGTTTAATGGATATCTGACAATTTTATTTTCCCTGCAATGCAATCACAAACAAAACAAAACTACAGAACATGTGGCTCATGTGAATCCCTATGTGCTTCATAATTTATATTATACCTTACTAAACAAAGAACTTAACTAATCTTACTTCATTACGTACATATGCAAGCAGTACTGCTATGACCATAATAACTTATCTAGACCACATTGAGTTATTTTATTTGTTTTACATTTTTACAATATGTGTATTTACAACATTATGAACAACCACACATGTTAAGGAAAGCAGCTATAAAACCATTGTTTGTGCACTGGAAGCTGCTATCTGATAATGGTCCGCTCTGACTCAAGTAAGGGCAGCATCAGTATCCGACTGGTCAGACAACATGATCAGATTGCACGATTGTCGGACGGCTTGGGAGCGAAGTGAACGGAGACACCACCATCGTGTTTTTCTCATTAGACGCTATCAGGTGGCATCGGCTGACAGAGCAGGCGATGTCTGCATTACCTCCAGACTCCTGGTGGCTGGGCTTCCCATAGGCGCCTGGGGTGAACCCTCTGACCTCATCACTATGGTCACCAGTGCTTTGTTTATCAGATGACATATTCAGATGTAGCACATGGCTGTCATGCTCAGACTGTGGCACGGCATCATTTGTTCCTCATCAGGATAGGAAAGCACAGCACAGCACCTGTGATCGTTGGCTCAATAAAGTTATAATTCATTTACTGGATTATTTAAAACAACAAAAAAATGAATCCTAACTTCTTCACAACTACTGTTGTTTTCACTCAAAAGTATTAAACTGCTCTGACCTGCTGTCTCGGTGGGATATGACAACATCATAAACCTAATTCATGATCGTATTGAGACTAGAATGCTTTGTGGGGACAGTCTGTGATCACATCAGTATTTCAAAAGTAAAATAACAACATGTCTAAGAGAAGTAAAGGTTTTGAATCTACTAGTGTCTCCTCAAGAAAGTTACACTGCATGCTGACTGGTCCTCACGTTGAAGAGACTGAGCAGATTATACTGTATAGTGGCCAGCTATCTTGTGTTTCCTTATAATGCGTTCTACAGGAGTCGGAGACAATGCAAGTTTAGACGAGAGAGAGAGAGAGAGAGAGAGAGAGAGAGAGAGAGAGAGAGAGAGAGAGAGAGAGAGAGAGAGAGAGAGAGAGAGATGCAATTAGGGAGAGGGACCACTGTCATTCAATGTAAGTTTTAACAAGATTGCTCACCGTAGCATATCTGCAAGGCTACAAAAACGAAACTCAAAGATAAACCAAACTATTGGACAAAATTGACCTGATGGTGGTACTATGAAAAGTCAAGGGACCATCAAGTCATCAGAATTTATTGTTTGGGGAACATGCACTTGTGAATTTAGAAAGACTGGATGAATGAAAAATGTCATAACCAACATCATTGAGTTTGTCATCCTCTGGGGGTCATGAATATAGAGTACGTGCCAAATTTCATGGCAATTCATCCAATAGTTGTTTATTTCAGTATGAACTAGGGTAGTGAGCCAACTAACAAGCAGACCAACATTATCACCCCTGGAGCCATGCAGCTAATGTGCCTAAAAATAAACTATCCTATGTCTCTACCTTACTACAATTGACTGCAGGAGTGTGTTTCTTCCTTCTGTCTGCAATGGAAACAAAAAATCCTACCCAGCAAATATTATTCCCAGCATGTACTTTTCCTTTAAAAAAATGTGTACTGGGATGAAAGGACCTTACAGTAAAGTCTTCACAGTTCAGCTACATCAATTCAAGACTGCTACAGTATCACTGTGTTCTTGTTTGGAGCTAGTAAGATTGGATTGACATTAGCAGATATTGCTGTTGTGGCCATGTCAATAACCCTTCTGCCTGTGAGAGGGAGCCACGGGAACTTTTCCATTCCCTGATCTAATTAGCTGCCGACCAAGCTAACTCAACCTGGGTGACCCCCCCGACTGCTCGAGCCACCAACAGCAGCCAGCCGGGCGGGCAGAGGCCAGAAGGTGGGCTGCCACCTAAACTTTGTCCGTTGCTTACAGTTGATCCCTCTGGATGTTGTGATGGACTGTGCTTCCAGTCCACGCCCGTTTGAGACCCACATGCATAAACATATGAACACAAGAATATATGAACACATGAAGCCAGGCCTGACGCTTGTTCCACATAAGTGTGGGAAGTGAGAAGTTCAAAGGCTCAGTAGTGGAGGCCAAATAGATCCATGTTAGTCAGTGAATGATTTTGTTTTCATGGTACAATCTGATTGGGAACATAGAGTAGGCCAGTCAGCATTTGGATGAAGACGTTAAAGATTTGAGTCTGCAAGAACGAGGTTGTTAAAGCTCTGAAGTCGACTCAATATGCTGTTAAAACTGTGTGGGTGAGCTGCCAACAAGAGCTAGCATAATTACAGTCGCCATTTATCCCAGTTTTAATCATTTCCTCAACCAGAGCGCCATCAAAAGTCTCTCAGTCTTTGTAAAACTTCACAAACACTGTATTTCTCACTCCTTAGTGTCAGCAGTTAATTAGTGGCTAGCGCACACAATCTGCCCAGAGACAGATGAGTGCACATCCAAAGGGGCATTACAACGCGATGGCTACTTTGGTTTCCATGTGTTTATCCTCCACCTGCAACACCCTGTCAAACCTGATACTATGTAGGGGCAGTCTGTCACCTCTCAGACTTTGACCCTGTTACGGCTCTTCAGCTGTTCACTTCTTTGGGATTCCTAAAGGCCTGCTGCCCCCCTGAGGACTGAGCGAGCCTCCCTCTCTCTCAAGCATGAATTCACAAACATCATCTACTATAGCGTGAGGTGAATAACTTTTGCAACTTCAGTTAAAAAATAAAAAATAAAAAAAGGAACAGCCACCTGCAACAATGAAGCTTTCATGCCGGACATCTTGCTGTTCAGCTTCTGTACAAGTGAATTCAGAAGAGCAGTTGAGACTCAACGTCAAAAGGGCAGGTTAAGTGCGATAAGCGAAATGAGCATATGCCAGGGGGAAGATAATGACTAAAAATGACTTTCCATCTCCCTTACACAAAGAGAGACAGGTACAGGGGCACAGCTGCTGTGGAAGATTAATGGTGCTGCCAGATGTAGGGACTCTGGAGAGGGTGACCAGCCCATGGTGCTCTTCACCACGCTGAAAGAGGACAAAGCAGCCATCAGAGGGGCATGGGACAGGCACAGGGAGGGGTGTTGATTCTCTACTGCATGCATATAGGAGTATAAGATTACATGACAGCAATGAGCAAAAACTGCCAGAGATGACAAGCTGAAGGTGTGTAGAGGTTCTAATAATGATGTTTTTGCTGGCAATGATACCTTAAAAGCTATGCCTAAATCTCTACAATACACACAATAATCCTTAAATAATGAATCACCTTGCATTGACGACACCTTGCCAGTAATGCAAAACATATTTTAAAAGATTGACTTTTATTCCACACCTCATTTCACTAAAGCTGTGTGACACCGTCTGAATGTGAGGGAACTACTAAAAAGTCTTGCATTGTCACTACTGGCTTTAGCACAAGTGGAATCATTAGAGGCCTAGATATCAAACAAATTTAGGAAAACAGGGAGAAATTAGATAGCGGAAGAATCATTCAGCAAAGCAGAGTGCTGCCTCTCCTTCTCTTTAAACTCACCTCTGACTCACCTCCAGGTCACCTGAGCGAACGACATGCCATCACGGCACAGTGTCAATACTGCAATTTGTTTTTCTATGTCCTCCCTTATCAAGGTTAAACGGGACAAATCAATCATCTTAGCTGCGGCAAAAGAGGAAAAAATGGCCTTCTTGTCAGAAAATAAGGGTTATAAATAATACGGCGTCAGAAACCAAACACTTGCGATACAAATTTCTCAAAAAGCCAATTAACTCTGGGGAGGGGAGGGAGAGAAGAAGAGAAACCTGAAACAAATGCCTTCTGAAAGCCCTTCTGCCAAATCTCAGATGTGGGGACACCGGTTCCTTGTTCTCAGTGCAGAGAGAGTTTCAATTACATGCAGTTTGCCCTTGGTTGGGCTATTTCAATATTTTATGTTGATACATTACCACTGCAACATGCCTACATTCATTTTCATTCAGGAGAAGGAGCTTTGAGCAAAAATAGACTCTTTATCAGGCCGTGCTCGGTGTTATATTATTGTGTCTGTCTCGATAGAAAATAGATCATAGAGAAGACAGACTGCCTTATACATAGATGAGAAACCCACAATTACTTTTCACATGGATTCCTGCAGAGACGCATTGAGATTGCTTTCGCAAGGCTCGTGCAATATCAGTGACATGTCTTGTGAATGTTAGTATGTAATTGGTTCAACCGAACGCATGTAGTGACACATTACGGGTGTTATTTTTTTAGGCAATTTTGCATAATGCAGGGTTACTGACAATGCGCACCGTTCAGAAACCAGATAATAGACAAAGCCATTTACAGCACGCACTGGGGACTTCTTGAAATGGGCATGGCATCATGTGATACCAAGGTTTACAAGAGGTTGCCACACACCTGTGTGACATACAACTTCCTCAGACAATGTGACATTTTCATGCACAGGACACTTGACGAGCAATGACATATATGAGTGCAGGCCTATTCATGACCTTTCCAGCACACTTAAAAGACCCATTCCAAGACTTGGAGTAAAGGCCAGAGTGAGGGTTAACACGTCCCACATATTTGCATGCAAAAGCTCCTTAGCCGGGAAGGCAGTGAGATTGATTGGCTTCTGGTATTTATTGGGCACTGATGGCCCAGGTGCTGTGGAACCCAAGCATCAAGCTTTGTTTTTATATCTGGTTTATAGCACAGCTGTTTCTGCCGAGCTAACGCTGCACATATAATCACTGCGAAGACACTCAAATCATCATCAAAAGCTCCTGAAATGCAAATAAAAATGATAAAAGGAAGAAGAAAAAAACAAAACAAGTGTGGGGCTGTTCCCATAGCACTAAAGGCATGGGGTAAAGGTCAAGTAGATGTCTCAGAGGAAGTTTTGGCGTGCAGTCTAAACGTGACGGGATCCTCCTGCAACTCTCAAAAAGTTTGTGGCTCATAAGAATAGGCTCATTAGAAATATTACACGCCCCCCTCCCACAGCAACAACTTCCTCTGGAGCTGTGTGTCCTCTAGAAACATTATTGGAGCGTGTGGCAGGTCCACTGGAGTGCCACTCTAATCATTGTAATGCATCTCTGTTCTTTTAATTAAGGGATAATGTCCAATTTCATGACGTTTATGAGGTTATAACATCCATTAGCCTGCAACAGATGCTGTGGCTGAATAGCTAACTAGCCTCGAGCTGAGCCACACAGGTCCTCCTCCAGGCCAGCAAGCCACACTGTCCAGTACTTAATGGTGAAAGGCATTCACTCTTTCTCTCTCTCTACTTCTCTCTTTTTTTGGATGCTAATTTTTTACATACTTTTGTCTCCTAGTCTCTCTGTATCCATTCCTTCTTGCTGCCTCCGAGCAGAAACTGGAAGGAGATTTAAAGAGTATAGCTATTGAACTTTAAACAGCTTATAGCCATGGAACATAAAACTGGCATTTAAAATTTGTGATTGCAATTAAACGCAAGTTATTCGCAATGAGAATGTCAAAAGCAGTTCTAATCATTTTTATTGTGCCGCTTAATTATTGCATTGCACTTTTTCCTCACCCGAGCCAAATGCTTTCTGGGCGCATAATTTCAACCTTTAGCTCCTCTTCTCACGCTTATGCCAACAGCAAGATGAGCAGTCTGCTCGGTAGCCCCTCAATTCCAACAAAATGAGTCTGCCTGAACCTCTCCAATACTCTATATTTTTTGGGCCTACAGCCAGCCCTCTTCTCAGTGGTGACCTCAATTTTCTTATAAATACCTTTCTTACCCATCCCAGTGAAGGGTGAAGGACACAGTCTACTCAAAGCAGCAATTGAGATATTATTAGTCTGCTGTGGCACCAAACTATGAAATATTTATTTCCATATTGGGAATTAACAGTGGTCAAATGCTAAATTGGTGGCTGATGCAGAGGCAGAAAACCAACCACTTTTTGGGGGATATATTGTGTTGGCTGGCTGTTGAGTTTTGAGTGTTCATTTAGTCAAACCTGGGGGTTTTGGGGCAGCTTTACAGATCTACTCCGACAGCACTTGGGGAGAATTCACCACCAAACTTTTCCAAAATCATAGTTGTTTATTTGTCATGGCATGTCTTTCTGATAACAAATTGTTTGGATACTTGTCCTCCCGTTTGATGGTCAGGGGCAAACCACCATAACCCCCCGGAGGCGGACAGGAATTGGCAACGTTGGTACCAGGTCGCTGGTCCAGGGTTGGAGGACAGGGGAGTGAGACAGACTGCTGTCCCCAGGGCAGGGTGAGGGTCTGCTGGGCAGCTGTCCGGTAATTAGTCCCCTCCCTTGTGCTTGCCCCCTGGCATCTGTCAGAGCAGTGGCTAACAGCGCACGTGGCCCACATCCAGCTCTCAGGACTTAGAACCATTTGGCTTTATTTAATCACACACCTGCAGTTCAACATACACCTGGTCAAGTTGTGTGATAGATGTGGCAATGTGTGTCAATATAAATACAATGATATAAAACCTGTGAAAAGTGTGCTTGTAAAACCTCCTCCTCCCCCCCCCCCCTATCGTCCTTCTTGCAGTTTGACCAAGTTTCTAAATATAAGCCATATGCGGCATGGTCTTCAACTCTCAAACCTTCTCATTATGAATAGCTCCTGTGGGAGTTCAACATTGCTTGTGGCATGTTCTGTGTACCGAGGTGCACGGTACCTCCAATGCACCGAACATTTCCTGCCGCAACATTAAACTTAACACAATATGAGTAAAAAAAAAAAGATTCTCCCTGGAGTTCAATTCCTCCAAATGAAAAACATGCTATGCACCATCAATACCTCAATATGGTTATGCTGTAAAACATGCTATAAGACAACAAAAGCACTATACTTTTACTACACTTTATGTGGCCCTGCCTCTGGCTTTCATAAAGCAGTTAGTGTTTACCACACTTGGCTGAGTAATAACCCTGTCGTAGGACAAACACAACTGTACCCTGAAGATATAACTCCAGAAATACTGTGCTGGTCAAGTCTGTATATGTCCCGCTCTTTCTAGTCTTCCCTTTCTCCTAATTTCACTCTCTTTGTGCTCTCCCTGTATTACTTATACACTAAAGTGTAGTTCAAAGTATCTTAGATGGTCTTACTTATCTTCTTGCATCCTCCATTCCTGTCCGTCTACGATTATGCTCTCTTCTGTTGCCTGAAAGGGTCTTTATCCATTGTGCTCATACTCCAATCCCCTCCTCTAATTCTTAATTCATGTCCAAACGTAAATCCTGCTTCACCAGTCTGAATGCTTACCTATAACTTTAGTGTCGTACAATATAGGTTTGATGTAGAAATATGAACATTTTCGTAGAAACAGTAAGTTCTGACAGATTAATCAACCCGTCTATTTTCTCTGAAGCTGCTTTTGGACAGGGCTCAAGTCTCTCCAGCATGCTCTACCGCTCTTTTCTTCTTTTGGTGTCAGTCTCAATCCCCACCCCCCCCACCCCCGGCCCGTGCGATCTTCCACGGTGCATCAGCCAGCCTCTGTCGCACTTGGAGCGAGAGCCTAAGTGTCCTTGGGTGAAGGGGGTTCCCGAGGAGCTAATGGTTAGCGCGGTATGACTAATGGGGAAAAAGCGTGACAAAATAAGACAAATGGTTTGGACCAACTTCATTACCTAAGTGACAGCTTGACGGCGCTGCTGTATAATATGGTATTTTTCATCTGTGACTCATTTGGCAAAGGAAAATGACAGTGAGAGCAGGGACTAACTTTTTATGACATCAAAGCGCTCCTGATTTTCTACCTGCCTGAGCAGCAGAACTACTTGGGGAAGTTTGGAATTTTTTAAAGGTGTTGTGTGCTTTGAAAAACAAGCATACAGTACGCGGAGCGAATTGTGGATTTGGAGAAGAGATACAGTATTCTGATGCATTGAGAGTGTCTTAGGTTTTCCAACATCAAACTACCACGCAGACTGGCACCTACAGGCTAACACTGGCAGACTGTTTACTCACCAACCTCCCTTTTTTGTATTATACATCTATGGACAAGTTCTCTGTGGATACAGAAAGCACAGTGGCACATGGAAACCTTTATAATGCATCAGTATTCAACAAAATAAGAGACAAGGTATTAGTCAGGAAATGCACTGCTATCAGCCATGCTATTAAAACGTATTTCTAATGATTGAAATGTTATTAACCACAATCACAAAACAGTTTCAGCCATCAATTGGCAATAAATAATGAAAACACTTTCAAAAGTCTTTAGTCTTTGATGATAAAGCAAGCCAAGTTGATCACAACTGTTTCTCAGTTCTCTCTGGAGGTTTGCGCTAAATAAAGCCTCATCTGCTCAATATCGGACCACTTAATTTTTCATGAAAGGAAAGGTCATGCGGTCCACTGTAATCTCAAGTCTCAGCGTATCAGCAACTGCCTGTCTCATGCTGTAGCATCCATTATTCAACAAATACCTGTGACTTCTTCTAGACGAAAACCGTGGCTTGCCTCACTGTCTTCCTTTGAATTACACAAATTCCACTATGATATTGAAAAGGTGGCCTAAATAATTCACGTTTTGCTTTCACTTTCTTTGAGTGGAAACTGAAAAGAAAAGCAAAACATTTGTTTTCTGCAGAGTTGCTGAGCAGTTGACAGACAAGAGAAACAGAAGTCAAAATAAGGCAGATAGGTTTGCAGTGTTTCAAAGTCTAATTTTGTCTCAGGCGTGTTGTTCCAACATTTTTACTTCATGATGTATTCCTGCACACAGGAAGGGTCAATCAACATCAGCTCACATGGGGACATTTCCACTTCAGTTTTGATGTAAGTTAATATAACAGGTCTCCCCACCGTAAATTTTATTCAATGTCCTCAGACATGCTGGCTATCTACTTAATTTAAATTTGTTCAGCATTTGAGATGAATTAGAATACTTCACACCATCCATGTTGTATTAAATAAAACTCGGCCGAGTTACACAGAATATCTTTTTTTCCCTAGGTCTGCTGAATGTGTTCTACCTTCAATGGTATATCTCCCAGACTCATTCCTGTGTAAACGCTGCTGGGCCTCGGCTTGCTGCACGCTGTGTTAAAGCCAAGGAGTCACTGCCTCTTCTGAGGGGAAGAATCCATCAAAACCACCAGGGAATAGCTAGGTTGAGCAGCTGTCTCCCAGTTAGGCAGGCACAAAAAAGTGGCAGAGTTGCAGATTATGTGTTATTGTTGAGCTTTCAGTCCTTACTTTCACTCTCACCCCCCACCCCTCCGTTCCAAAACCCAAACTATACTTTGCTATTTTTGTCTGCAGTCTCATCTGTATCACTATGGAAAACAGCGCTTGAGCCACTACACAAGATCACTTTCAACTACATTCAGGCATGTGATTGACAAAGGACAAAAATAAGCAGGTAACCACACACACACACAAACACAGTGACATTTCATACCTTGTCCAGAAATCTAGTAGGGTTACAAGTTTGCTGATCGAGAACGGTGGACAAAACAATCCGCCCATGACAAAAGAAAATAACTAAGCGTTTGTGTCCATATAGCGTTTTTTGGCAGAAAAGTGCTGGTATGACGCTGGGGAGCGCTGGGATGAAGCGGTGAGGGGAAAAAAACGCTACGTTAACAGAGCGTTGTCTACACAGCTAACAAGCTTACAAGGCACAGGGTGACAAAAGCACACACACCAGCAACATTCAGCGTCTGGCCGATCTGCTCACACAAATGGGCTTTTCTGCCTCTGTTCTGATCATAAAGCTCAGGATAGACCGACATGGCCAGAACAAGCTTCTTCTCCATTTGCTTGGTTACCGGGCGACTGCTGCACCATCCAATATATGATTGGTTGCCTGAAAGAGCGTGACAACACCAGCGTCTTTCTGAAAAGTTGCCACCCTCTCAACTCATGCTTCACCCTTCTCCAATCTGGCTGTAGATACAGACAGCTGCTCTGCCAAAAGGCACGCTTCAGAAAAAGTTTTGTACCCTGCGCTATAAGAGCGTTAAACTTACAGACAAATTAATAATGTCACTTTTGTGTTATGTGTAGCTATGTGTATATTGTCCATATATGTTCTTATATGTGTGTACTATGCGTAGTGATGCTCTTTGTACAGACTGTGAAAACAAATTTCCTCCACTGAAGACAATAAAGAATGAATCTGAATCAGAGATTTTCAACTAGAAGTGCTCGGAGCAGTTGCACAAAAAAGTCGCACTGCTCTAAAAAAAATCTGGGTGCTGCCGCATATGCTCTCTACTTATTGGTAACATTTGAAAAAAAAGACACTGCACTATTTAAAACCTGCTCATATTTCTTTCCCTTAGCAGCACAACTGTGATGGTAGCTGGCAGCTAACGGCTTCTTTTACTGTGAAGTACAAACACAGTGCGGCAAATAAACACAAACATGCATGCTCACTTTGTCTTCATGTTTTCAGTTTGGAAAATCCGGAAAAATCATACGCTTGTATGAAAACCTAAAAATGAAGCTTGAATTTAAATTTATAACATACAGGTACAGTTTCTGGCAAGATGCGACAGATGCTGCCCACTAGCAGGTCATCACAAGGTTAGGGTGCCAACAGTTTTTTCACTAAAAAAGGAGAACAGAATCAGAGTATTGGAGAAGGACACAATGGAGGTGGTGTAAAATGAATTATTCTTAGGTCATCCTACAGTCCCTGGACTAGACAGGGTGGACAAATCCAGCAGGTGTTCTGGATGAGTCTGTCCATGCCAAAGAAAGTGATTTTCTCTCTCCCTCACTTGCTTTCTCCTTATATCCTTTTTTCTGTTCACAGCTACATGCTGAGAGACATCCACAAAGATTTATGAATTAAAGCTTGAACTTAGCATCCCGCTCCCCACTCTGAGTCCATCCCTCTGTCGCCCTCCCTGCGGCTTCAGCCGAGTGAAGTCTGGACTTTTCAGAGAAGCAGACGGGTCACTACCCACACGCCTATCTGCCTGCCCTCACAGGCCAAACCCTGGTGCAAGCTGGGAAAAAGAATCCTTTGAAAATAGAAGCACTGAGGACTATGTACACAGCCTCAATGTGTAAACATCCTTTCAGAGGCCATCCCTGAGATGATGAAGGCACTCAGCTGGGACCAGAGAAGAGGACACAGGAGGTTCAACAAGATAGCCCAGAATTTCTATCACCGCATCCAAGAGATGGGTCAGCGTAAAATAAAAGTCAACTTCAACAGTAAAGTGTGCTCTACGAACATTTGTTTGAAGGTCCCAAAACGTTCCAAACAAAAATGAAAGAACAGCAAAGAAGAAGAAAAAGAAGGGGGGAGAGAGAGAGAGAGACTGGTGATAAAGCAGTTGTTTCATCTCTGCATCCCTGTGGGGAAATCAGGAAGAAATTGCTTTTATTACGCAAAGCAGCACATCAATGTACTTCTGAGTAACTCAATGTAATATATCTATGACTTCAATTGTTGTGGAAGCAGTACTTCTCAAAGAGCACAACTAAGAAAAATAAGTGTGACCATCACAATATCTTTGATGATTTATGAAAAAATGTCCAATTGGTTGGTTTCATAAAACAACTGCATGTAAAAAATTGTTGCACTGTTGTACAGACCACCCTCATAACCTCACACGAGGAAGATGAGGTTCCACATGCCACATTGATTCACGCATTTATGACTCTGTTCTGCATGAGAACCTTTCGCCATTATCATTTTCCTGACCTGTCCCATATTGGATAATTGCCACAGATAGGCTAAATTCTCCCCTTCTGCCTATTTCAGCCCAGCTTTCTCTTCCGCATGGCTGCCCAGACCTACATTTCCTGCATAACTGCCGTGGATCACTGTATTTTATGAATTGATCATGGGTTGCTATTGCCACACTATATGGGAGTCATAAATATAGGTATACAAAGGCTTTAGTATGGACTATTATTGTTTCACATGGAACATGTTACATTGCCATCTTGCTGCTTTCTAAGGACATGTATTTAGATCTATTACTTAAGTAAAAGTAGCAATACCACAAATAAAAAATATTCTTGCTCAGAAATACTCAGCTGAAAGCCCTGCATTCAGAATGTCACTTAAAGCTGTTCATAACAACATGCTAATACAATCCATAGGTCCAGTTAGATTATTTTTCTTCCATGTTGCATGGTGCTTGAATAATGGTCATAATTGTGTAATGTAGGCATGGCACAGGCGATCATGTTAACATTACACCTAAATGAGACACACATTGCCTAGAACACATGTGCATGATATCTGTGTAACCACTATAAGTCTATGGATATTGTTAGTGTAGTGTCAGAGGTTGGTCAGATCGTAGAGGTCTTGTCTAGGGAGTCCCCAGTGTAAGTGACACCTATCTGTCAATATTTTTAAATGTCCCGCCCCATCCAGGCTGTGGTCTGTTCACGTTGATGAGCTACATTCTGCACACGGCTGCTTGAAAGGCACCCGAGCTTCTCCTCTCCCTCGTCTCTCTCCGCCAACAGAGATTAGCAGGCAGGCAAGAATGGGAACAGGTGAGCGTAATGTAGCGCCCAGAGAACCTGATATGAAGAGGGCAGAGGAGAGTACCGGCAGCTTGTGAGAAGTGCCGATATGCAAGAAACAGTCCTGGTAAGCCAAAGAGTAAAATGTTGAGGTGCTGGTACTGCGTAACAGTGCATACTGGCCCACTTCAAGCACTGGTTTGCCAACATGTTCACCACATCAGCTTTAAAGGTGGTAAGACGTCAGCATTGTTTACAGAAAAAAAAGCAAAACGTACATTAATATCAAAAGTAACACATGGCCCATTTCAGTAGGGGTCCAAGGACGAGTGGGGCTGGAAACCCGCAAATGCATCACGGTTCCCAGTACCAGCGGAGCTCAGATTTTTATTATTGTTCTTCCGTCACGAATTCCGATACTGCAGCCTAGACGGTAAGTGCTACAGACACGAAACTCATAGGGTAGGTCCAAACCACTGCACGCAAAAATCCACAAACTGTAGGGGGTGCTATAAGCAATGTTATGGCGTTTGGGCTTGGAACTCCCCCATTTGAAGGCGCATATCACAAACCTTATATCCATGCGTTCGGGGAATCGAGCTCAATCTCCTGGTATAGGCCACACCCATTTCCGCCTTGACCTTTTTTTTTTGCAAGATCGGGAAAACTGAAAAACCTATTTTAATTAACTCCTCCGAAGCCGCAAGTCCGATCGGCACCAAACTTGGCACGGATAATCTCTGGACCAAGCTGATGAAAGTTTGTAGAGGAAATTTTGATCCGCCAGAAAATGTCTCAATTGGAGCTTACAAATGTTTGCCAAAAACGCTAAAATCAGGATGTGGTGTCATATCATAGCTTTGCAATGTCCGATCTACACAAAACTCGGAGACCTTATCTGGCACGCCCTCCCGAGGGGCTGTGTGAAATTTGGTGTCAATCCGCCTCTAGGTGGCGCTGTTAATCATATATGAAATAACACTCGTTTATTCACCGCGGTCCCCAGAGCCACGGCTGGCGCCGGGGGGCTTGGACCCCGCTTACAACTGCTTGCAGTTCTAGTTTATTATTATAACTGATTAATTTATCTGTAAACATTTTAATGTTTAAGTAGATCATGTTTTGTATGTAAAATCTTAATCTGCCAAGTAAGTTTATGTAACTTAGAACATTTAGTGGAGAGAACACAAATGCATACAGTATTCCCCTAACAATAATTCATACTTCAGTACACTACTTGAGGAAATGTACTTAGTTAAATTCTATCACTGCACATCAGGAGTGCATCAGGACGCTTGAAGTAAATTGCATTTCTTTTATCTTTGTTTTTTCACCGCCACAATTAAGAACAAGTCTTTAATGGAGAACTTGGCGAAAAGTGAAATGCATCAACATCAATAATTAAGGAGCAAAAGACAAAAGCATAACAGTAAGATGGAGTGATCAAGGGGCTACTTGAAATCTTCAGACTGTTTTTTTTTTCTTTGCCGCTTAAATAGGTCTTCGGAGCCTCTGCACTGAAGTGCTTTTTAATCACTATCCCCCGGTGAAGCAGCTGAACGTGCTTTCGTCCCGACTCCGCCTACCCTTCAGTGTACCCTGATGACCCGGCATCATGGTGGACTGAAGGGCCCGAACAGGAGGATTCATGATGGGAAAAGTGTATTTATCATTAATGATATTCAGTTATCTATGCCACCATCTCCACACAACCGTCCTCTTTTCTTTTTTTTTTTGAGAGCAAAAACAAACCCCAGTGAATTCACTGAGAGCGTACTGTGCATCTACAGTCACTTAGATGCAGATCAGCACACAAAAACAAACACCACACAGACACATTTCATACCAGGGGAATACAAATTAACCTGAGATGCCATCAGCAATTAAGCCTAATTTCAATAACGTTCAACATTTTATATTCGTGTGTGCTTTCCCATTAGCGTAATCAAGCGACAACAAATGTTTCCCTGCATGATAATGGCATGCTGCCTCCTCTGTGTGTGGATAAATTAAGGGAAACATACAAGAACTGATTAAATTTGGCCCATCAGGAGAAAGAACTGGGGTGATGGTTACAGACCTTCAGCACGGCAAATCCCCCTCACCATGATCTAATAGAAGACCAAAGAGGTATCCCCAAACGTGCATACTCAGCTAACCTTGAGCCTTGCCAAACCCCAGGATCAATCACTATTCAGAAACGCACCACTTGATGTTATTTCACTGATGAAGTGACGTTGCTGTTAAGAGTTGCTTAACATTAATATTCAGTAGTACTCTTGGTAGGATGGAGCAAGGCAGGCGTAATTAGAGTTGATGGGCTCCATAAGCATTAATATTGTAGTGCATCAGCAACGTGTGCCTCTTGCAGCAGCCGCTAGAGCATTCAATTCCCTGCTGGGAGAACTTACTTTTTTCAACAGCGTTTTCAGATTATTCAAGAGTAAGACCATTGATTATTAACACACACACACAAAAAAACAACATATGCATTGTTGCTCTCATTGAAGTCTTGGACAAACATCTGATCATAAGACAGTTTTACTTGATTATATGCGATGAGTTGGCAGAAGCATTCTAAACCTCCCCTGATAGAAGAACATGTAAACACAAATCAAACATGAGATATGAACAGAAATAGCCCCTCTGATAGGTGCTGACTGCGTTTTATCCACAGCCGGAGCACCAGCTCGTTCCCAGGTATTGATGTCAATTACCGAGATATCCATTAGCTCTGGAGTATTCTGAGGAGAGTCAATTTTGGTCATGTCATGCAGTTCAGTTTCTCATTGAGGAATGACCCTGGGAACCAGCTGGGTTCAGCTAGCACTGGGGCTAATGGCCCTAATGCATGATACAATAAACATGTGCCTTTATAAACCAGCCGGAACCTCTTACTGTGACAGCGGGCTCTCAAATGACACACACTCAACATTAAGCCTGGCCCATAAGAGTGTGTAACATTGTGCGATTACATTAGCAATGTGTTCTACACTGTGCAGTATGGCTCAATGAGGTGATGGCTGGGACAGTAATTACTGCTATTCCGCTTTGTGCTTGTGTTGTACAATGAGGGGAAAACAGCTGGTTCTGAGGTCACCTATCCAGTCTTTGTGAATGTGTCCGTCATAAGCGCACATTAAATCTTAAAACGGTTCCTTTGTAACAGCAGTCTGGTGCAATACCCTCAAATGACAGCCCTTGCAGAATTCTTACACACAAATATATACTGCACCACAATCCGCTTTTAGCTACACTGCAGAGATAAAAACCAAGCTGACCTATCTCATGAGGCATGATATATTGACCTGAGTGTATCTCTAGCCAGGTGCACACGGGGAAACTGATACAGTATCATAAAGTATTTCAACCAAACTGCAGTCAAACCCTTCTGCTCAAATCTGTACAGGGATGGAAAGACTAATAGAATGTTTGACTCAAGAAAAAGTACTTACTTTACTTACTTTAAGTAGTTACTTTAGAGAAAATTTACTTTAAAAAAAAATACCATTACTTGTGTAAAAATGTACTTAGATAAAAGTAGAAATTAGGTCAGTAATTAAGTTCCCTTCTTTAAATTTTAAAAGTAATGCCAACCTTTACCATAAACCATAATATTTTCAACCCAATTTTATTACATTGTTGTTCATTTTTTGCACTGTTTAGACTGCTAGGCTGGCCCGGACCTGGCCCGGACCTTACCCCCTGACACTTAACATGTACTGTATCTTTTCCACCTCACTACAGCTGCTGATTTGGCTCCTTTCTATAGTTCCACTCTCACTCAGTTTCTCATGTATTTTAATGAGACTTTTGTTTTTACTCTGTAACGATTGCAACATGGCACGTACCAAAGCAAAATACTTAAAAGTAAAAATTTTTACCCAAAGCACACAAAAAACGACTTTGTTACGGGAACGACAATAAATGTAATTTGTTACTTCCTCCCTTGAAAATGTGTTATCCTGAGACAAATTAGTATCAAAGCATTGTTGTGGTTATTATGATGAAGGACAGAGTGGGGCTGATATTATCAACCTCAAAGCATGTTCAGTATTTTGCACGTGATGTACAGCGTGGGCGATTGAGTAGAGCTGAAATACGAGATGCTGGTTTGAAGGACAAAATGCCTGCTGGAGCTTTGGGGAGTGGTAGCGGTGAGTGTATATGTGGGTGTGTGTGTGTGTGTCAGTGGGTGGGTGTCTGCATGGGTGTGTAAATGAAGAGGTAATCTCAGGAGTGAATGCCTTGGCAAAGAGCTAAGAGATGACCTCTCCAAGGAGGAAATCGAGGCAAAGAGGGAAAGGACTATATAAACGAGAATGTGTTCAAGTAAAGGAGGAGGAAGAAATAAGGTAGAAGCTATCAGAAAAAAAGAGAGGTCAAGAGGACAGCAGAGCGGAGGGCAGGAAGAGAAGTAGGACGGGATTGGTCTGTGATGAGGACAGCCTAACTCACGGCTCTGATTAGAGATTTTACTGAAAGCTGTAAAGACTGCAAGACAGTCTTCAAGTTAGTATCGGTCTGCGTTTTTTCTCACCTACAGCAAAAGGACCACTGTCTCCTAGTGGAGAGCACTTATATTGCCTGTGTCAGGATAGACAGTCTTTGACTTTCAGTTTTGTATATCCAGCTACATACAAGTCTCTGGCTTTTTAGCTATGCTAGTGGCATAGCTCAGTCGGTCAGTCGGCTAGTTCACCACCATTGGTTGAGACTGGAATGTCTCAACAGCTATCAGATGGATTGCCATGAAATTTGGTACAGATATCTATGGTGCCAATAGGATCCTATGACTTTTCCTGAGTGCCACAAGCATGTCAGAGTTTTCACTTATCCTGTGAGCCTAATGGATGGATTGGCACAGCATTTGATCCAGACATTCATAGTTCCCAGATAGTTGACATTATGTGTTTTGGGTGACATGTCTCAACAATTATTGGATGGATTGCCATGAAATGTAGTAATAACTTAAGTTATCCCTTAACTTTTCATCTGGCGCCATCATCAGATCAAAATGTACCAAAACACTTTGGTTTGTTACCAAATATCTGCAATACAAATGAAATTTCCATCCGCATATGTTGTAGCCTTCAGTTAATGATTGTGTTTCAACGCACATATTGAATTGGTGATCATCAGCACCTGTTTGGAATAATTGTTTAATCACACCTGACATAAAGCCAACAAAATCCTTGACTTTGTGCACGTGTACCTAGGAGAATTGATGCTGTTTCGAAGGCAAGAGTCAGACCAAATATTGATTTGATATAGCGTTTTCTTCTGTTCACTCACTTTGTATTTTTTTAATTGATATAATCTATTAACAAGACTATTTATGAAAGTATTGTTACTTGAAAGCATTTTTTCCACACCTGCCGAAAACCTTTACAGTAAACTAGATCCAGCATTGAGTTTAATGCAAACATAATAGTGTGATGTAGACACGATTTAGTTATGATGAGGCACTATTTCAGAGAAATTGCACAAAGGCAATTGTTATTTATTAGAAAAGGTTTAAAAGTGCTTCAACGAAAATTCCTAGATTGGGCCAAAAACAAACAACTGCACTGCTCCATACGCAAATGTATATTATGAACCCTCATAATCACCAGTGAAATGGAAAACATGCAAAGGCTTACAATATGTATATTTCTCCAATAGTTTGCATCAGGAACACAATTGTGCAGTGTTATGCATAATTGGGATGTACAGCGGCTTGCATAATCAGGCCGTTTTTATAGGTCTACTGTGACCCGGTTAGTGCACTCAATTTCACATAAACACAGAAATCCTGCTCCGACATATTCCAAAATGTTTGTTGTGGCCAAGAGGAGTCTTCTAATGTCTCCCAGCAGGGTGTCATGCATGTCCACATGCAGCCTTCTGAATTCTAATGTTGCAACAAGGGCCAAAGACTTTTGGTACACAGCCTCATGAATATAAAATATTTCCTGATCCAGCCAGGTGAACTGTGGTGAAGCGACAACCACTATAAAAAGATGACTCCAAACATGGCATGCCTCACAAACACACAGCCTAATCATACACTGTACATGCAAACCAGTATGATGAGCTAAGCAGAGTTGTGCAGCCAGAAAGGGAAACAGGGAGCAGAAGGATCTATATTAAAAAGTGATAGTGTTTCATTATTAATGGATTGGCATACCCTGACCAAACGGGAGAAAAATAAAGACAACCGGGAGGAGAGAGGGGGGATCACTGCATTTGTGCAAGAGCCTCAAAGCACTTGCTTCCTCTTTCCCCCCCTCCTATCGAGGAACCTGAATGTGAATGCATTAAGCAAAAGGGATCACAGCAAAGATTATGAATAAGAAAGTACCGCTGTTGATTATGCGTTTTCCACGCGCGGATACAATTTACAGCTATCAGGTCTTGTGATGATTGAATGCAGTCTGTTGCCTCCTGGTAGTTGAATGGGGAAGGAAATGAAGAGTGGCGTGCACGGAAGACAGCACTTTCCGAGGAGCAGAAACTCTACACCAGACTATCATTTCTGGTCCTGTTTACCTTCCAACGCAATCCATCAGTCAAGCAACTGACGAATCCCTCATGAGTACATTACACAGTGGCCCAGCTTTGTTGAATGCAGAATATTTATAGTACCAGCAGGGTCTATGTATTAGATTATGTGCTGTAGAGGGAATCACAGAGGAACTGTCTAGTGTATTACTTGATTATCATGAAATGAGAATGAGGCCTTGAGATTGAACAAAAGTCTTCTACTTCAAGGAAGTCTGGAGGAAAGAAAGAACATGACGTTTCCATTTCAAAGGCTTCAACTCACAAGCCGCCGTAACAACATAAACAGAGAGCGGCACGTGATACCTGTTGTGGGAGAGAGCTAGAGAAGGGAGCGCAGGAGAAAGAGAAAGATTCAGAGAGAACATTAAAAAGGCAGGGTATAATGCATGTACACATCACGCTTTAGCTCTTATCTGTTCCAAACAACACATCTGTTCAAAACAACAGCATATGAGAACACACCATTTGAAGAATGCAATCAGAGATGGTTAGGTTCCCGTGACAGCAAGGCACCCCTTCATCTCTCTCAGTGCAAACAGAATCTTTCTTCCACGTGGCGGGAGGCGGGTGTCGGTGGCAGCTGCGATTTTTGCGAGGCCCTGCCTCAACAGCACGCCCATGCTTTGTGGAGTTCACAATTATTGGCGCCCATGTGTGACAATATGATGTTTGTTGAGAGCTGCTACAAGTGTCTCCAGTAATAAGATGGCATGTGGCAGAAAGAAAGCGGTGCTGCCTGAGTAAACAGACAAAGTTATCTCTGATGAAATACTAAATGCAAAGCAGAAGTGGCTCACAAGCAAACTAACCATCTGAGATCCTCTATGTAAATTACCTTTTGGACAATTTGAATTTAATACATGCATGCTCATTTTCAAATGTTAGTTTCAGTACTAGACAACCCCTAAGACATAAAAAACAATAACACGCTTTGGTCAGAACTGCCAACTTTCATCTACGTAACACTGCTAAAATCAGGAACATCCTATACCAAAATGCTGCAGAAAAACTGGTCCACGCATTTACTACTTTCAGGCTTGACTATTACAATTCTTTACTAGAGGGCAGCACAATTAAGTCTCTAAAGGCTGTCCAGCTGATCCAGAATGCAGCAGCGTGTGTTCTGTCAAGAGTCGAGATCAGAGAGCATATTTCTCTCCCTGTGAAATATAGAATAGATTTTAAAATTGTTCTACTACAAAGCCTTAAATGGCCAGGCACCATCGTACCTCAAAACACTCCTGATACCTTACTGCCCCAATAGAGCACTGCACTCTCAAAATTCAGGGCTGCTAGTGGTACCTAATGTAACTAAGGTTAGAGTGGGAGCAAGAGCATTTAGTTATCAGGCGCCTCTACTATGGAACCAGGTCCCAATTTGGGTTCGGGAATCGGACAACATCACCACTTTTAAGGCAAGACTTAAGACTTTTTTGTTTAATAAAGCTTTAGTTCGGGCAAGATTGAGCAAATTTAAAATTATTAAATCGTTTTATCATTTTTTTTGTTGATTTCATTCGGATTGTATTTTATCTTGTGTTTTATTACATGCATTCTGTATTTTATGGTTTATTTTATTTAATTTCAGTGCATTTTGTAAAGTGTATTGGGACCATATCTTTTGGTGATTTTGCACTTTAAATAAAACTTGACTGTATCAGCACTTCACAAGAGTCTGGACCATTTGAAGATTTTACAATGTTGTGCTTTAAGTGTGTTCTCCATCTTTCACTTTAAATCTTAAATAAGTTGCACCTTCTGTGGACAAATGGCATTTACCCACCACTACAGCTTTGACGTAACAACAACTCTGTAGACACAGTGTGCATTCACTTTAGGACAGTAATTAAAAACGTGCCTCAAACATCATGTAATTTACTGCATCCACATTGCCAGAAGCCTTGTTGGTAACTGTGGTCCTAGGAAAAGCAATCTACATTGTGCAGATAAAATATGATTATGGGCAAATGAAACATAATCAAAGAATGCCAAGGGTATGTCAAAATAATTGTGTTACCATGGACACAGTGTTGGAGAGGCAATTAAGTAGTTTAGACAAGTGCATGTTTTAGGTGGATTTGTTTTCAATTTATTTCAGTCTTTCATCAAAACTCTTTCCTGTTTAAGACAAGACCAGGTGTTTTTGTTTTGTTGCAGTAGATGATGTGATGGATTGGATTCTCAAACAGATTTAGTCATAGTAAAATCTTTTAATTATATAGTCTGCCAAAAAAGTACAATAACACAACTTTCTAATGAAAAATGTAGTGACATTAACGCTAGATGTTGTCATACTAATACTGTAATTATCAAAAATGTCTATTTTGTTCTTGTTTTAAAAATTTTTCAAAAAAACAGCTTCCTCTTTGGCGCTTTACTAATGAGCAATGCATTCTGAAGTAGATGTTATGTTTTGATCAATTAATGTGCCAAATTATTAAGGCTTTGATTTGATGTTGTAGAATGTGCCCAACTCCAGTAACTGTGATATTTGGGGGTGGCGAGCAGCCACCTCATGCCATAATGATCATAACCAATTACAAATCCTCCAATCACTCTGAAGATAGCTAATGCAGCAAAGTTGGCGCTCGCCCCTGCCCAGGATAGCCGAAGACAAATTTCATGCTAGATTAATGCTGGCCAATTGTATGCCACTTTCAATTAAGTTCATTTTCTCCTCATAAAAGCTCACAATTGAGATATTTTGACGGATTTTAATGCTATCCATGCAGAGACTTTCATATATTGATTCAAAGTGGGTTGTGACAGGAGAGGTTAGTCCACCCAAAACCCCACCACACCATGATTGAAATCAAATTAGCAGTATTTGCTTACATGCTTACACTCGCAGATTGCATGTTTAGCATTCAATCAATATTTGGTGTTGTGGCACAATAACTTTTTGAAATGCAATTAGCTTCATGGCACGGGGAGATGTATGTAAAGTGTTTCGGCATGAATAGACTTGATTCAGGTTGTCCAGTGCAATTATCTGCTGAGGGGAAAGTGGCAAACAGAGTGGCAATTTGGCCACAGCTCGCTCACACTGTACTGTTATGATTACCTTTATGGTCCCCATTGATTTCCTGATGACATTATGACTTGTAATTTTCACAAGCAATCTCCATGAGAAGAAGCTTGCTGTTCATTTGAAAGTCATGATTTCAGTTCTTTCCCCTTCACCCTGGGTATATAGTATTATTTTTTTTCCTTGTTCCCTCATCCTTTACTCTCATCCCCCCTCCGTCCTCCCACTCCCGCCCCATGCACACATACACAAACAGATGGGAATTTCTAAGAAATTAAAATCCCATTTTTGGCTCAAGTTCAATCCTTTTCTCTTTTTCTTCTCCCCCAAATCTTCTGGCACAGAAATGGCCAATTCATGACAGCAAAGCTGAGTGAGCACACTAGCGCACACATTTACCCATGGCAATTTCTTCTAACAAGATGAGAGGTGTTTTTCGTCTCATGTTTGATGTGATACAGGTGTGGATGTTACCTTTCTAAGCCAAGACAAGTGCACTGTAATATCCCTCTAGAATAAATACTCTGGCATGAACATCCTCTGGAAAAGCGAGTAAGAGAAAGTGAAGGACAGTCACTTCACACTCAAGGTAACGCATGTGAGTATTTACTGTGCCGCTTTTTTAAAGCATTCTGCTTATCTTGTGTTAAATGGACAACCTTGTTCATAACATGCAAGATATGAGGAGGTCCTGGGTGATAACCCCTATCTCTCGCTCCTTTCCTTATAATCAAAGTCACTCGCCACTGCCAGTGTTGCACTTGCAGCGCGATTCGCTTTTCGATAGCCCACCATCCCTCTAGCAATTACAGTTCTGACAGCTCCACTAAGACACGCTTCCCTGCTATAATTACCCATGGCTTATTTATCCAGGATGGGTATGTAAGTGTGTGTGTGTGTGTGCGCGTGCGAGTGTGTCGTGCCGAGGGGGTTTGGACTTGTAATAATGATCATCGGGGGAACCTGATCGTCTAACGGGTGGCATGTTTGTGCTAAATAGAAAGGGAGCTCCCCATTATGTTCCCTTCACTTCTGCAAGGAGCCTGCCTACCATGTTATTATAAAGCGCTGGTTAGCAGCATGTCCTCATTTAGAGAATGCAGTAGCAAAGACTCTCTACTTTTCACTGATAAATTTCCCCTGTTGATGAATACAATTTGGCCGATACCAGAGTAGATCATCAGTACAAGGAAGCCAGTGGATGTAGCACCTTTTTGATGAAGACAGAAGGCTTGACTGTGCTGATGAGGGTCAAGCGTTTGCTGCAACGCAGGAAATACAATTCCTTAAAACTGCCTCTTGTGATTGAAATATATGATGAGATAAAGAAGACAGACCGCTTCTGGGTAAATAGGTGAGGTCCCTCTGCCTTTCCTTGCTTGCGACCCCATCTGATGAGATCACAGTTTGGGCTGATGATTCCGTCAGTCCCCCCTTAGCAAAAAATATGATTGGTGCAAATTCACTCAAGTCATTTGCAACAGCCATCAAGAGTGTTAAAGTCAGTGTTTTCCTCTGCAGGTCTTGTAATATTCGACTGATTTAAGCACTACATGATTAACATTTATCAGTTCTCAGCATTAGTATGTACTGCTTGTTCTACAGCAACACAGGAACACAATTATACGGCTGTAACTATGACAGCTGTGCTGGCACATGTAAGTTGGTTAGACGATACAAACGTATTCGGACATTTCACGGTGGAAGAGCATCAAAAAGCTAGTCACATTTTCCCTCCAGTACAACATTATGACTGTGTTTCCTGGGGAATATCAAGTATCAAAGTAGGCTGTCCATTTGCAATGTGTATTACCCTGGAGATCCATAATATGATTTATCTTTACACCATCTCATTTCGTCACTTTACTGTATGATCATTCGGCGGATTGCCTTGAATTTTTAGCATCGTTTCCCTCTGCTGTGCTAATTTTTGCCACATTAAAAACGCAGAGGGGAGGTAGTGTTCTGACAAATTGTTCTTTTGTTATCCTCAAAGCTCACTGGCAACCGGAGGTTCATATTTACATTTGCCAACCTTGTTAAGTAAGTCTTAAACACACCATTGACAGAAAGCTAAAGACAGAAAGAAAAAGAGAAATGGAAGGGACTTTATTTGCAGTTTTTCTGCTGCTATTTTAGTTGGAACATTGTCTGCATCATGACAACAAATGATGGTACTGCAGTTTTTGGTGTTTGCGGAGATGGGGGGGTGGTGCTTTTTCCCTCCGACTGGCTGTCACTGCAGTTCTAAATCAGGCATCATAGCCTCTTCTCATTAAAAACCATCCTATTAGACACATGGCCCTGAAAGCCTTCCAAACAGAGCTTGTTTTGACCCTTTTACAACCCTTTTTCTTTGCGTGCCAGTGAGACGAGCAGAAAAGTAGTCTGCAGCTGGTACACGATTGACAAGGTAATTTTAGATTCCCCACTGTATGCAGTATTTTCTCACTGTGGCAAAATACGAGCATATACATATATTTGAGATTTTTCTAATCCCCGCACTTTTAGTCTCCGAGCTCAATCCTACAGACTGGCTCTAATGCAGCGTTTCATTCTCAATTACATTTAATGGATGGATTAGACATCTAGCCTATTCACTTTGCATGTTATGCAGTTGAGCATGTGAATTGGGTTGAATCTGCAGGGGAACGCTGCTTGTTTTCTTGGGGCCAGCCTCTGAGGTATACCAAGCCCGTCTGCCAAAAAAGGCGATGTTTGCCTCCGTCAAAATTCCCCAAAGTTAACCTTGTAACAAGTAAGGTGGAAAAACCGACATGTCTTGCATCTCTGCACGACAGCGCAAGACATGTCATACTGCTTTTTCTCTGCTTCCATGTTCCCAGTGTCTTCAACAGAATTATACAAAAAAGCCCTTCTGCCAAAGTGCTAGAGTTATGAGTCCTTTTGTGCCTGAGGATGAAAGACCTTCTCATCTTCCCACAATACTGTCAAAAGCCAGGCACTTTTGTTTATCCTCTCTGCCCCAACAGAAAGGCCAAATAACAATAATAATGTCTCATATAATTAATAATCTCTAAATCTGACATGACATCTGAATGTTGAGGGTGCTTTAATACAGGAAAATAAAACAGCTACTATCACACGATTAAAAGGAAAAGTCTGACATTTGTAAAAATATGCATATTAGCTTAGCACAAAGACTGGAAACAAGTAGAAACAGCTAGCCTGGGTCTATCCAAAAGGTACCAGAATCCAACTTCCAGGACCTCTAAAGCTCACTGATTTACACCTTACATTTCTTCTGTTTAAAGGCCACTCAACAGTCACAGTCACTTTCTCATTTGCAAAGACATGCTGTTACAGTGATATTAGCTATAGTAGCAGGAGAGTTGTGTGTATTGCTGTCTGGAGCTGTTGTTCTGGCTCTGGGACCGTCTCGTCCTCTCTGCATGTTAGCTTTGCAGCAGCAGCTGTAGTGACAGTTTGCTCACCCATAACTTAGCTAACTTTAGTTACATAACTTTGCTTTACATCATGGTGTTTGTCATGGTGAAGGATTTCTCCAGAATCGCTTACTACACCTTTAAGCCGTACAAAAACTGTATAAGCAATAATTTGCAATTTACAGGGGCTTATGTGCCAGACTGTTTTTTGGCTGGGACCAGTAATTTCCTAGAGACTCCTCTGGTTGCCAGGTCCCAGTCAAGAAATAGTCTGGCACCCAACCACCTATAAAACATGAAATTGTCATTTCAACACTTTAGTGTTTGACCATACAGACACGAAAGTGGCATCAATCTTCTCATCTCTCTCTTGGTAAGAAAGTGAATAAGCGCATTTTCCAAAATGTGAAACTGTTCCTTTGAGAATCATTCATAATAATCTCAGGAGGTATGTTGGAACCACCTCCACTAATACCAACACAGTTTATCATCAGTAGTTGTGTGTCACTGCAGCGCCTCAGTCACCCCCGTGCCGGACGACTAGCTCTGCGTAATATCTTTGGATAAGCAACAAACTATGTAACTAAGAGAGACAAAGCACCACAATGCTCAGTCATGTAAAGCAGGCAAATTTCACAATAACAGCAGTTTGTTTATACTTCCACTGATAACTAATGTCTACAACTTGCAGAAAAAGTAACTGACATCACTTTTTAGGCAGCATTTTTTTTGCAATTTTGGTGTGGACACATATTCATTATGTAGCACGGTGAGAGACGTGCAGCAGGACATGCTAAAAGGTCCTCTGTCTGCAAACAGACTGAATACACATATTACTCACACTCGGTCTTTTCTAATCAGTCTTTTTCTGTGTATTCTTAGTTTTATCACAGTCATGGCACTGAGGAACAGGCGCCACCCTGCACCGTGTTAGTAAACGCCACATGAAACAAGTGGAAATTTTTAAACATTGAAAGTGAATTATGAACAAATACAACAGAGGCAGATATGCAATATGGTATGACAACAAAATAAGGCTTTCCTTGGGAAAAAAAAAATGAGGTGACTTTCAGTGTAACCTGTTTAATTTGTTTCATTCCGGGATGGGAGGGGTGGTTGTTATCATTCCAATTCAAGTAATTAAAACATCACTCTGCATGTGCCAAAGAACTGCTGTTTTTCTCTCTTTTTTTGCCTCTGCACTGGGTCTCCAAAGCATCAGCACATTACAAACCAATTTCCCTATATCAGCTTATATTCACATTTGATTCTGTCGCAGTGCTGATGGGAGTTGGAACACGGGTCTCTGTACACTGGAATCTAAATAACGTTATGAAGCCTGGCGCAGACCTCATTTATAATCCAATGCCTTGGCTGAATTCCATTATGAGTTTTTCCCCTCCTTTATTTGTGGGAAATAAGGGAAAACTGAGATTATAAAAATGGCATCAACATACAGTTGCTGTTTGGAAGCAGTGGCTTCAGTGTAAAAGAGACTATGTGCACAAAAGGTAGCCGAGGACAAGGTTTTATAAATTACCCTCCCTTTGGGGACAGCAACAATATATCAGCTTCGCTTGCTGAACTTTTATCATAGGCTATTGATACTTGATACCCACAGGTCCTATTTTGAACTCAGGTCCAACTGCTTCATGTAAGACAGAGAGGCTGTGTGTGGGAAAAAAGCTGAAATTACATCTTTCTCTATGGTGTAAGCAACCAAACTGAGGAGGCTAACAGCACAAATTAATCTCAAACCAAACATGTCATCACAGGCAGCTGCCTTTATCACAAACACCTCAAACACCTGCGAGCCAAATCAACATCTGGAACAAAACTGATAAGGCATATCCTAGTGCCGAAGCTACAAGCAAATGCTGCTTTAATATACACTGAACTTTGCAGGAAAGTTATTATACAGACTCCGGTGTCACAAACGCAATGTCAGGACAGTGGTGACAGTGGCCCCCGCGCCGTGTGCAGAAACCTTGGAACATCTGGAAAGTCCCTTGGTGAGCGGCTGGCAGCCGGGCTGGGAGAAGGTGTCAGACCTGAGCGACACACAGATGTGTGGCCTCTTGCCCGTACGAGGCTACGAGGCTGGGATAACTCATTAATCAGAGCAGCCTGCCAGCCGGAGGGTACTACCGCCGCCAAGTGTTTCCCTGCACACTGCCGCCACAGCTCACAGACATAAACACATTACAGTCTGCAATGCATACTGTATATTAATTGACATACTGCATATATTTCCTGTTCTTTTCTGTCACAATCTCAGCCTGAAACTCCCTGATAATTGGCACAAATGACCGCAACTGACAAATACTAATGCAATCCTCTGCTGCAACCACACAATATGATCTATTTCCTTTATAGTATCAGGCACAAAACAACAAGCTGTGCACTGTATATCATCATTACAGAGCTACTCTACACGGGGGGGATGACAAAGAGTTACCTGTCACCTTGTCTTGTGTAGAGGCTATTTAATTACTTATCAAATAGCCTTCAATGTCAACAGACTAAATCTGTTTCATAAATGTCCAAGTAACAATTTTTGACTTTTTCAACTTCCCAAGGGGAGGAAAATCAATTTTAATCTAAAGTCCTCAAGCCGTTCCATATGTATGTCCCAGTGCAGCATACTGTACATCATCTGAGGCAATAAATGGCTGTGTGACAGAAGAGGAGGTTGAGGGAAAAAAATAAAAAATAAAACATAATTGAAGTTGTTGTTTGCATTGCTTAGTGAGGCACTTTTTGCTGAGCGGTGCCAGAGACATGTTATATTGTACTGTCAAACCTTCCTAATGATTTGCTCTTATAATTTAGGAGCCAGGCAGCAGATGAAAGATGGAAGAGGGAAAAAGCGCAAAAAATGTTTGTGTTCCCCATCTGCCATGTTGCTGGATGATTACAGCAACTACACCCCCTTTGCATTTGAAACAACCCACTCGTTCTGATGCGCTTCTGTACATGTTAGTCACTCCAAAAGCCCTCCACAACACTTGATTTATATATAGGAACGTTATGCAAATGTGAGAATGCTAATGCTCTTCTTTTTTTTTTCTGAGTGTGCTCACTGCGCATATGACACCGAGGTTGCTTTCCTTAATTCAACTCAGATTGCATTTTCTGACCCTTAATCCTGACAATGGCATTCGGAGGGAGGATTTCATATCCAGTTAAAATACATATATATTAATAGAGAATATGAATTTGTTTATTTCAGTCTAAATGCTAAAGGGGCTGACTCCTTTCATCACCAGTTGGTACTCTTGGCAGGCAAAATCCCAACAAATTAGCTGGAATGACAACTCTGCCTTAAGCATTGGAGGAAACTCGTTTGAGGCCACCATCTAGAGACTAATCTATTTATCACACTTGGCATTAACTCGGCCAAACAGCTCAGACCAATGCATCAAAACATTTGTTGGTTGTTACGTATTGAATCGCTGCGTTACACAAAGCTTTTCTGCATTTTCATTTTTTTTTTTTCCTTCCATCCCGCCCCTCCCTCCCGGTGATAGAAAGTCAGGCATGTTTATACATGAAATGCCCAGAGAATATTTGCTCTGAAGGGTTTCCTCCGTGAATCACAATAGCCTTCTTAGGGAGGAGGGGGAGAAGAGAGAGAGGGGAGAGGATGGACAAATCTGCTTACTTTGGAGCTTATTGAGCAGAATGAGTCATGCACAGAGATGAAACGTGACTGCAAAGCGAAAGGTAAGGAAAGCCTGACGAGAACAGAGGAACGAGGAGATGAGACAGAGTGAGAGAGGAGGGTACGGAGAGGTGAGACAGACGGGGGAGAAACATAAACACATGGACACAAAGGAGGGAGCATGGGTAAAGACAAGGGGTGGGGGTGGGGGTGGGGGGGGTAGTAAATGAAAGAAGGGAGGGACGGGAACATTAAAAGGCCAGATGAAATTAGTTCCATCAGGCCACTCTGATTGTTCTTTTTATAGTGCGACCTGCCACCGAGGGAGCCGGTGCCTTCTGGGAGTGTCCCAGGCAGGGTTGCTGACACACAGCACTTTCAATATCACTGACTGAATTGTTCAAGGTGCCACTATTGATAGTGACACATCCCAGTGAAAAGGAGCCAGCCTTCGCATTTTGTTTTTTTGCTCCTTCCGTCTCTGTCTAGCTCGTGCCCGCTCCTTCCACCGAGGCCGGTGTAGTCGTTTTCTCTCCCTTAAAAATAACCGTAAAGTCAAGCAGTGAGGTGGGGGTGCTGGAGAAAGGTGGCGTCCCCCCCTTTAGCTATTTATGCGTGAACAGTGTCAGTGTGGCTGCAAATCACCTACCCACCTCCCAACCTGTCAATGTCATGACCCGACCATGGCAAAACCTCAAGACTGCATTGGATTTCGTCTCATTCAGAAGGAACAACGCTAAGGGGTTTCCAGGCTACTTGAACATTAATGACTCCGGGGCCTTTAATTGTCAATGGGGACCAAGTCTCAGGAACAATAGGCAAGGGACAGGGGAGCTCTTTTTAATGCAATCGATTATTTATCCTGACCTTCAGCCATGAAAAGAGGAGAAGGCAACAGGGAAAGGGAATGTTTCCTGAGCAACTGAACACCTCTGCCTCGGTTTCTCCATCTTTTATAGACTGCTACACCCCCTCTGTTTTATCCTTAAGCCAAGCTGCCTCTCCCTCTCCCCTTCCCACTGTAGTCTTTAAAGCTCGTCCAAAAGCGTAATCCCCATAACTAAACCAAAAAGAAGAAGAAGAAGAAAAAAAGTCCTACAGGATGAAGTAGCCAAAGCACTGGCTTGATAGCAAACAACAACCCTTCTTTTCTTCAAGACCGCTGTGTGGGATTATCACGCACATGGAAATGAACATCACTTAATATTTCCTGAAAAGCAACTATCAACAGAGCTATTGTACTGCAGTGGTCCATTGTGCAAAACAAAAGTAAACGTCTCAATCACGTAGGGACATGAATCAAAACATTAAAAGCAACGTTAATCAGGTATTATTTTCATTAAATCTACCATCTACATTCAGGTTACACTTTGGTAAAAGGTCAGCACTATCACTATCAAGGGCTGCATGTATCATTGTGTTAACCATATGCTTAAGAAAGTGGAAATTCACCAACCATCACGGGAATTACAAAGGGAGAGAGGTAAGTTTCAAAGCCAGCAGTTAAGCTTGTTGACACATTTTAATCTAGGAAAGCCAGACGTGCGCCTCCCAACCCATGACTTTGTGGGGAGATGTAAAGTGTGGAGTGTGCTTGAAACAGATGTCAGGCTCTTTTTTCCCCCGTCCCTCTGAGTGTGATATGGATGCCATCAACATCACGGGCTGCATTCATAACAGCGTTATTGTACCTGGGCTCGGCTCAATTGGAATTCACCACCACGCCACGCTGTTAAGGCTCTATCTTAAAACATGCACCTGGCTATGTATGGAAAATAAGCTTGTTACCCGCTGGAGGGAGATGAGGAACCCCGCTGGCTCTCAGCAAACTCACCTTGATGGCCAAAAGCCTTTTTCTGAAACAAAGTCTCTATATTTTCTAGAAAACGTGGAAATGCATTGATCTTTAATTTGCATAATCCATTTGTGATTACATGGCTAATTTTCACCTCAGGTTTATCGTTACTCTGCCAAACTTTGATATGACCAAACATGAGCACATAAATATTTATCTAACGAAGAAAAGTTCAATTTCAAATTAAAAGTTCTGCTTGCAGCATGTTGGATTTGAAAAATCATTGAAAAAAAGACCCAGAATATCAGAAACGCCACCTTGATGGTGAGGCAACTCGCAACAACAAACTATCAGTTATGTTTTGTTATTATCTAGTCAAATAATTCCTTCCTAGTGGATACAAATGGAAGCTATGAGGCGGAAAGAAAATAACAGAAAGAGCCCTAGCACATTGGAAAATATAAAAACATCAGCACATGTATGGGGACAGTGGGTGACTCAAAAGGTGACACTACATGAATCAAACGTTGCCATCTTTTTTCTCCTGGATTATTTGTAGCCATAAATGACTGCTGTGAACCAACCTCAAATCAAAACCAAAATGAGCATCCTGTTAATTAGCAGAAAGTGATCAAAGTTGATTTTTTCATATCAGTCGACATGGGTATGCCTAATTTTCTTGGTGGCAGCTAAGATTGAGGGTTCCCTTATGTAACAACTACAATGACTAACACAGTTATATTAATGGGGGGGATGGAGCTCTGGGTGAATTTCCAGCCTGGAGATTACACAAGCAATATGTCAGTTAAATAAAAGCTGATGACACAGACTTCAGTACAGGATGCATAGTGTCCAGGATTCACTTGTGGAGAATATAAAACGCTGCAGAAGGTTAAGATTATGCCGCAGCCTTAGTGACCTTTCACAATAAGAGTCCATTCAAAACCCAAATTTACAATGGACAGTAAAATACGAACAATGAAAATCTTCAAGCCTATCTAAAATTGGCCACTTCTTGTTTAGACTGGCAGTGTTTTTGGTGATTGATCAGAATGTACAGGGTGAGGGGTCCAGTGACTTCAGCCTGAAAACATTGTGAGGAACCCCCCCCAAAAAAACAAGACTAGAAACTGCAAGACAATTACCACTTTAAAAAACAAAAAAACTTTCAGGGTAAGGGAAGTCTTCTGTGATCGCTTCTCCCAGCTTGCTCTGTAATCAAAAGCCAATTCAGAAATTGAACTGTCACACAGGAGGAGCTTATGCAGCGCACATCTCCGCACTGCTTAAGTTATACATAAACATTGCTGCCATGGAGCCAGATAAGCAAAAGGCATGCCTGAGGGAGATAGCGGAGGTCAGTCCCCTTGTCCATTCATATTCTTCTCTCCCCTGCTAGCCTTTCTAAGCTAATTATAAGATTTAACTGTAATCCTGCACAAAGCCACAGTCTGCCATATAGGAAATATTTATACTCCTGCAAACACGGGGCTGCTCTTGTACGTACTGTACATTCCCCTCACTTAATGGTGTATAAGATCTCTCCTCACCTCTGCTTGGCAGGGGTCGCACACTTACACGGTTACACGGACTTATGCAAATATGGTCAGCTCACCTACGGTGTTTGTGTGTGAGGCGACGAGTGTAGTGTGGAATCAGTGGCATAGCAGGGGGGTGGAGGGGAGTGGGCAAGGAATAACAGTGGAGGTTTAACTCCCAGCAGGACAGGTTAACAGAGTAACACAGCCTGAAGGTCAATCATTCCAACTCATTTGTTTGTTTAAGGCTGAGTGGTTCTGCTTTATCTAGGCTAGCCTTGACACACTTGGATATTTGCCCTCGTAACGGCCCACGCAAGGTGGTTTTCTCCCAGCAATTGATTGAACACACATCTGTGCTTACTGAGATGCTGATTACTCAAAAAACGGCTCGTATTCACAGGAAGGCCGTGGCTACGCTGTAGAAAATTCATCAGAGGGGTTCCATTGTCTTTCACATGGAAGGGGATAACTGTCCAGTCCCTGCCAGCCAAGGTCCGGGTCAACCAGCTAATGGCACGGCACTCCAATTAGAGGTGACAGAGAGGACGGTCCTGACCCCCATAAACCTTGTCAGTGGAGAGCTGTCAATCAGTGCACAGCAAAGGGGAGGACCCATCGCCTGGCGGTTATTGGCATGATGGGCGAAACTAGGTCGGTTGTGATGAGGTCGACATTGACCCGCGTGCTTATCTCTGATCAAACATCTGCTGCTGATACAGGCGCAGGAGGGAGGTGCCAGGGCGGAGCTGGATGAAACCTGCATCGGTTACAGCTGAGGAAGGTGATGTCTGGGATGAACGGATGGCTGTTCAATTAGAGGTCACCTGGACACTTCCCATTGTCATGCATGTGTGAGATTCAATTTCCTGATTGCCCGAGTCTGTCCTCACGGCTCCTATAGAAGAAGCAACACAGTTTCGTGTGTCACTCCCTTCAAAAGGATGTTGTCCTCTTGCCAGAACGTGGCTGTAAATAAGAATTCGTTCTTAACTGACTTGCTCAGTTCAATAAAGGTTAAGTAAAATAAAATAAATAAACTGGAAGGGGATCATTTCATCTATGAGTTGAACGCTCAAGTTCTGTAAATTTGGATAGTTCTGCAAATTTATCCCCCATGTTTTGAAAGTGTTTGATACTTGTTGTTGAACGGAAGGTATTACATCAGTCTGTGAAGGAGTTGTCATTTATTCAAACCACATTTTAAAATGTATGAGATGCAGGAACAAACAACAAATCTAAATGGAGATGATTTCTGTGCTCTGAAATGTTTTGACAGCAATAAGGCGATTTCACATATAACACGAGACAATCAGGAAAACATGAAATGCTGTGCTGTGGGATTAAGCAGCATTTCTTTTTTTAAAGAAAAAAAAGTTGGAAGAAATCAGCCACAAGAACCACAAAGGAAAGCTGCTTTTTCCTCCATCCCTTTAGCCACTGAAAGATTGACTGAGACGAACTGTACCTGTCTGCATTACAACTTGCCCTCTGAGCATATTCGTTTCAGCATTGTGACACTTCAGACTTAAAGGCTTAAATTGTCATAAAGATGTTAGAAAATGGAACCCAATTGTGATTCTGGTGTTAAAGGCTGTGCCGCTAAGCAAATTAATTTGAATTGTATGTTCTGAATGTGTATATTCTTCAACAAAATGTATTCATCTATGAAGTTAATTTTTCTGTTGTGTGTATGTAATTGTGGTGAAGCCATAATCCCTCAAAATTCAGCTCTTTTTCAAAGATCACTTCAATTTTATATATGTAGATGAGACGTAGTCAAAGTAATCCTGCAATCAACTTTTCAAAAACCACATTTTCCAAGACAGCTCTAAAAATTATTTCATGTTGTGCCAGCATAAGGGTACGTAGGAAAAATAACTAGGCTGCAGTAAACATAGTCACCGTTGCAACACAGTCACAGATGCTGAGAACAGTGCCAGTAAAACAAATGCACTTCAAGCTCTCCCTGCCCACTGACCTGCATTTTCTGCTTCCCCCGTGCACCTGGATTCTGGCACAATCTGCTATTTGAGGGTTGAATTTGAGAGTGCAACTCTTTGAAAGGCTGAATACATGCAATGTTAATTTAGAAAATGTTTTTCAAGGCAACCTCGGGTGGTGTTATATCATACATTGATAACATTTTTGCCATGTTCAAGTTGGAATTGAGGTACAGAAGGAAAGAGACAGTATGAAAAATAAGATGGAATGCACTGAGGCTCCTTTATTATCGGTTTGGCGCAGTGCTTCTCGAGGTTACCAAGTATGATCTCACACTCATTTCAAGCATTAGATCACACTGATTATAATCCCACCTGGTTGTGTTGTGGCTTTCTGCTCCTGCAATATTGTTCTGTCTCACATCCAGGGATAACTCAGACAAGGTGTTGTCCCTGACAACACAAACTATCCTCTCCGCATTCTCCGCCCCAGACATGTGGAGATTCCTTGACACTGACAACCATGCAGCAGTGCTATGACAACCTGTTAGTATGGTTAACGTGCACGTGTGTGTGTGTGTGTGTGTGTGTGTGTGTGTGTGTGTGTCTGTCTAAACACTAGTAAAGGGGTGTTTGATGGAAAGATGATTGAGGGTATGGAACATGGCAAAAAACACGCAGTCGCTGTCATTTTGAGAGGTGTGTGATGAAGTTGGTGCGTCGGCAAGTCGACTTGTTTTTCTTTTTGTCTTTAACTCCTAACCGAGCACGCCCTCCCGTCCTCTCCCTGCTCCCGCTTCTCCTCCTCCTCACCTCGCCTTGTCCCAAAGCCCAGCACAATACATCAACGGGTGTCCAGACCGCCGCTCTGTAATAACTCTGCAATCTCTGGAGGAAATGCTCCGTCACAATGCATGAGACAACATCTTTTTTTAATCAATTGAGCGAAACAAACAGTGCTCGCTGACAAACGCTGCCAACAACCACCAAAAACACGCTGAACGAAGAGTGATACACAAATGGAAAACTAAATCACCGTCACCATTTATCTGAGCCCAGATTCCGTATTGGGGAAAAAAATAGAAAAGGAAGAGAGAAAGAAAGACAGAGGGGGGATGGAGAGAAAGAGAAAAAGAGTGAAATGAACACTCAATCATTAAATTATGCCCATTCTAATTTTGTTCCCTTCCATCACTTCCAATTATTAAACACCGCCTTTAAGAATGAGTTACTTTCTAACTACAGAAAGACCAATAGTCCCTAAAGCTACATGTTACATCAGAAGACTAGAGCAAACGACTTTCATTTAGCTTTACAGCTGACTAGCTTTTATGTCCCCCTGAAAACTGTCCTAAGAGTCAAATGGTCACGTGGAAGAGATTGAGAGTGGGGGAACAGGGGGATTAAAGATGAATGTGAGGAGGGAGTATATCAGTCCACAAGCACAATGGCTATAATTAATCATCAGCTGTGTTATTTCTTATCAAGAGATTATTTAGGGGAGGAGAGGTTGCGATATGGGAGAGAAAAGGCTAACGTTCAACACAGCTAAAAGGTATGGTTTCAACATAGGCACCCAATGGTCAAGTGAATGAAGACATCCTCAAGGCAATATTTTTAGACGTTGATTAACAGAATCAGCACGTAGGGTTAAAATACATTTTGACAAGAGCAGAGGTAATGGGTATTTTTCTTGTCTTCTATCCTGCTAGCCTTGATTTTCCAAACTAAAACAACAAAATACTTTGTCAGTGCTTTCCAAAATGTAGAGAGACAAATTCCAACTGGAAACTTCCAGAAGTAAGAAAACCTCATTCAAAGTACGGATGCACCGATCCGACATTTTCAGTCCCAATACCAATATCTGGGCTTTGTGTATCAGCCAATGCCGAGTACAGTATCTGATACCAGTGTAAAATTAATAAGCTGTATTCCTCACTGTGAGGAAGAGACTGGGAATGATTATTTTATGAGTAAGGCAACATCAGGCTTGACTTAAACATTGTTTCCTAACTTTGTAAAACACAGTGGTTGGTTGTCTTATATTTTGCAGTGCTACCGCCACCCCTCGAAACATCGGCTTTGTAGATATTGCAAGTACCAGTAGAACTTATTGGCGTAAAAAGTGTGAAATACCTCCAAACTGCTTAGCCCTTGTTGTCAGCGCCCTCCATGCTACGTTAGCTCTCCTAGTAAAATGTTCGGGGCACACTGCTGAAGCATCGCATAGTGTGTTTTTATCATGTATTTGTTTTTGTGTTTTATTGTCTTTGCACTTGATAAAGCACTTTGTAACTTGTTTGTGAAAAGTGCTCTATAAATTATTATTATTATTATTATTATAGTGCGCGCATAACTGAATTGAATTGATTGGTCCCCTTGTCATCAATAGCCGATCCAGCTATTTGAGTCAGTATCAGGCCGATATTCCATATCAGTATCAGCACGGTGCATCCCTAATTCGAAGTCCTATGCAGATACCTAAAAATCCAGCCTTGGAACAGAACCTTACTCAATGTATGTAGAGTAGCTTGCTTCATATGATTAGATCAGGATGGTAGTTTAAAAGAAAAATCTAATGTTTATTCAGTGTTTTTGTCTTTAACAAACATCATGTCCCACAAGTCCTAGACGATTGCGCGTTAAACATCATGGCTTGGCAAAAGAAGCAAGTCCATGGCCAAGTGGATGGGCCACGCCTTGTTCAGACATGTCTGTGGTAAGAGCAGGACAGAGAGGACCAAACAGTGTAGAAGTTTAGATGGCTAAAAAATTAAGAAAAATACATTAGAATAAAGTGAATGCCAACCAAGTTATGGTGCAAGTACTCCCGCTGCTGCGCTGGCAGATTTTGAAGGGAGTTTTAGTTTTTTGTATGCTAACAAAGCAAGCACAAAGTCTCCAATCTCTAACAGCAAGTGTTTTAGTGAATGCCAGTTTGTCTCAGAATTCCCAGGAATCCCAGAGGCTAGTCAAGATGTGACGCCAGGTACGTATGCTGCTCTCTATTCACCATATGCATTTCAGCAACAACGAAGTGATCCGTTATTTTTTAACAATGGCTGCTTGTGATCACGTTGCCCCTACACTTTAGCAAATATTTGATGAGTTTGAAGGACTGCCCTGCCAGAGCTGGAGGAACATTAGACCTCAACACATTTACATTACACATTAGCTGTGCTAATTAGATCAGGTCTCCGCCCACCCAGCATAAAGTCAAAGTACCTGGTCAGAATGTGTTGATATTTGTGTTTTACTATGTAGCACAATATGATATCACAACAGAATAAGTTGTCTGATTCTGGCTGTTCAAAACGTGTTAATACAATATTTTCCCATCCATTTGAATCGAAAACACAGACTATACAGTGGAGACTGTGCAGGTTAGTTGCACAGTTAAACATAAGTGTTCCAGTTTTCCATGACATGGGCTTATTATTGTGTAACAAGCTAATCATTGCATATTATATTTTCAATAAAAGCTACATTATATCCCATAGTTGGGTGAAAAGATGTGTTTTAATTGATGTTCATGAGTCATATTCCAGAAAATTTGATGACCATTTAGAGCAAAATAAAAACACAAGATTGATTAATACAGACACACAGATTTTTTGAGTCCTACAGAATCCTTGATCCATCCCATCCACACAACTTTGACTGTACTTACAATGAATTTAAACTGAAGTTCAACATATGGCTAGTAGGAGATTTGTGCGATGCTGCCTTTGGGGATTTTCTGCTTTACTAGGACAAACAGGGGGTCACATATTGAAATGGTGACAGCTGTTTTTTGTGGCAAAAAGCTTTCCAGCTCTAGTCTCGTTACCAAGAGTCACAAGTTGATTTTAGGTGCATAATGCCTCCAGGGAATGTAGTGTTTGCCAGCAACCTTTCTACAATCAAGTTCAAGGGCTGTTATGAGCTGTGGCCTTGCTGGAAACAAGATTTTTTTTTTCTTAAGATTACTTTTGCTGCATTTCAACTTTATTTGACTGTACAGATAAACAGGATAGGCAGCTGACAGAAAGTGTGTGTGTGTGTGGGGGGGGGTGACCGGCAGCAAAGGGCCAGGGCTGAACCCGGGCCTCTGCGGTAAGCCTTGACATTATGGTATGCACTCTACAAGGTGAGCTACCAGGAAAAAAAAGATTCACTCTTTTAAATTATATTTCCTAACAAGACTTTTAGAACTGTACCATGAGGACAAATTTCTTGAAATAATTACTGCTGTTTAGCTGTTAATGTGTTGGAAATCTGTGCATATGATGATTCCTAAATGACCACAAAAATCACCACAATATATTTATTAAGACACACCAGACTTAATCAAGGCTGATGCACTCTCTCTCTCTGACCAAAACCCCACGGAAGAAATGTTTGATTCTGCAATGAAAGACTAAAATCAATACAAAGCACACCTACTACGTCCCAGGGAGCTGCTGGCGAGTGCGTGTCACCTTTAACTGACCTTTAAGCAGCTTTAATTCGTTGCTTCCATCAAGAGAAGGATTTGCAACCAGATGACATGTATCAAACAGCTAAGAGGAAGTAATGATTGCAGAGGTATAATCCTGCAGTGCTCACATTTAAAATCCACACAAATTTGAGAATTCTTGTAAGCGAAGGTAAAGAGATCTTAGGTAATTTGAGGTTAGCTGGATCTCAGGCTGTCTATCTTGGCTTCTCATAGTTCAGGATCACTTGGTCCTTATTAAGCAGTACATTAATTCCCCAGTATAGAAACTCCGCCTAGACACAGCAGAATTAACGCCAGAACCTCAAAATCTTTTGGCTAGGTGACACTTGACTGTTTCACCATCAATATGGGATCAAGCACCCTCTCTAATGACTCTAATATCGATGCCCTGCACTTACAGAGGCACCGAGCCTCCAAAATGTCAACAGTGGCATTTTATGTGCTAATGCCATATGGGTGCAGTGGGCTGGTAAAAAGCTTTTCCTGCTGCACGCTACGCTCAAATGCTAATACCTCGGCACTCTCTGGTCTGCTTCATTTTCAGTCCCCGTTATGCTAGATTAGCGGCTGACGTCTCACAGCAAGCGGCCAGCTTGCGTTGATACAGAGGAAGTTGTTCGTGGGTGGCCATTCTGACTCAACCCCAACAGATTGGTGTGCCGTACAAAGTGGGTACATTCAGTGCTCTTCCCGGGCCCCTTC
Organism: Micropterus salmoides; assembly: GCF_014851395.1. Classification (NCBI taxonomy): domain Eukaryota; kingdom Metazoa; phylum Chordata; class Actinopteri; order Centrarchiformes; family Centrarchidae; genus Micropterus; species Micropterus salmoides. The sequence goes on along the minus strand of NW_024041150.1, from coordinate 21,891,740 downwards.
CAGTTCAGTTTCTGCATGGCGGCAAGGTGAAGGGCCCCCCCCAAGTGCAACCTGTGCAACTTGTTCCGCAGAAAGAAAAAATGATGTAACATCCATATTTTGCACCCAGAAATAGCAACGTGGGCCTGGCACTGTGTTGGGGAGTCATGCATGACAGCACCCGAGAAGTGTGAGAAAACAAAAGCTGCAGGAGACATCACTCAACCTGCTATTCAAATTTGTCTCCCATTTTTCTTGCACATTTTGTTGACAAAAGACCTTCGCCCATATTTCCCTAATAAAGAAAGATATGGCTGAAGAGAAAGTGAATTTGTCACCACACAATATCTGAAATCCAGAGTGAAGATAGGTAGTGAGATTAGGTCTAATAGCTTTGCTCTTTGCCAGGACCTACGGCCTCATCACACTCCATAACCCAACTGATGGCCATGACTCATTTTGTCACTCATCTCCCACACAAAGGCTGTCCTTGCCTTTTTGCCCTGTCAACTGGCTCGCTCTAAATCTTTCTGTAAAGATGGGAATAGGGCCCAGGCTTTCCTCCCTGGATGGATTTGAAATTAGGTAGATAACCCCCGCAGCGCTTACTCGTTCTGCCATGCCTTGCGCACTTGTCACGACCTGCAGGTGTGCCAAGCCCCCACACCCCCCACCCCCACTCGGCCTGTGATGTGACAGGAACAGAGCATACTGGTTCTCTGCAAATTGCAAAAAAAAAAAAAAAAACGCTGAGGCCTGGGGAAAGGCAGTGTTTATCTGCTCCGAGATCTGCAGATGAGCTGACTGATCTAAAGCAAGCAGGGCTCGGGGCAAAATGAGATTTCTAATCCTAAACAAATTCTGAGGCAAGGCAGAACAGAAGAGCAGAGTCCCCTTATTTACATAGGCTGGTATCACAAACACAAAGCGACAGGGAGGCAATCCAGGCAGGCAAAATGTCAACCGTGTTTGAGTGACCTCATAATGCAGATTAATACAAACGTAACTAGCCATTTAGACAGGATTGAGTAATCCTGCAGGTTAAGATTATTTGAGTATCAATAGCTTGTAGATGGCTTGCAGATTCATGAGGCTGACCAACCCTTTAGAGGAGTGAGAATCAGTTTTGTTATGTCGGAAAGCACTGCTGAAATGTCAGTCTAGCTGCCACTGAGGTTTGAACAGTTGATCTGCTGACATACAATTCTTAAACAAAATAAATTCCTCTAGCAGTTGTGGAATCAAAAGTCCTATATCTGTTATGTGTACAGTTTATACACATAAGTCTGCAGTTTATTCAACCGCTGTTCCCCAAGACCTGAGGACCCTCCTCTCCACTGTTTTTCCATCTTGATTAGGTAACATACAATACAGTTCATTTACTGCGATTGTGTATCTGCCATTAAATGGTGACGACAACACCTACTTAAACTCACCGTGAGTGTCTAAGCGTATCCATCCACTGAGAACAATTTGGAAACATAGTCCAATTTAGATTTTAGAGCTACATTAATTACAAAAAAGGAAGAAAAAAAAAATCAGATCTATACCAAATTAATTAGGTCCGGGTGAGTGAATGTAGCGAATGCTGGAGGAGCAACTGGGTAATCAAGGATGGTCTTAAATCATCAGTTGTTCTTCAATACCCCCCCGGCGAGCCCAATGAAAGACTATTGCAAATTAAAAAATGACCATCATTTATTGGTCAGTGCTTGAAGCAGGCTGCCCGATAGCTGTTCCCAGGCCTGTCTGGGCCCACGTCTTCGCAGCCATGCCAAGATTAACAGCTCTGGCTTTTCTTATGAAAATAAAATTACTGTTGGAATACCACAGATGTCTCTTTAAAGAAAACAGAAAATGAATGTGAAGATGCCAGACTATAAATAAAACAAGTGGGAAGTACTTTTGTTTTAACAGTATTCAAGCACAATTTCAAAGTACTGGTTTCCTACAGCCTGTTGCACCAGTCAAATCAAGTCTGATCGTTCAAGTGTGAAATCATCACAATTACTACATTGTAACTAGTTAGTTTCACACTAACCCCGCCACTTTGTTCATTTGCACAATCTATATGTGTTATAATCTAAAAAGAGTTATTAAATTATAATTGAAACATTGCTGCAAAGGGTGACATTTCATTTAGGTGCATTGTTCACCTAACATAGGAGAGAAATGGTGATGAAAAGGATGAGACTTTCAATAATCAGTTTCAAAAGAGAGCATAAAGTATGCCATCATGTGTGAACTACCTAACTTGTGATACAATGTCTTTTGTCTGTCGAACATTACCATATTAATTCAGCTGCTTCTCTTGTACTTTGAAGGTTTTAACTGAGGTCTATAATTGATCAAACATAAATACAATCATAAATACTAATATCATCAAGAAACGTGTCTGAAAAATTTCAATATTGTCAAAAATATTCTGTTCAAGTGAACATCTTAACTGTTCTAAAAAGTTTTTGTAACAAGCAACCAAGTGACGCTTACGGCATGTAAAATGAATGCAGCATAAAAATCACATTAACTGTAGCCCACAATATCACACTGCATGTAAGTTTCATCCTAGATGTTTGTAGTAGTCTGTCACAGGAAACGTGACAGAATATTTTTTTTTTTCCAGTTTCAACAGTTTCACTATGTTGATAAGAGACAACTTGCACCTGCTCCCCAAAGCAGGGACTCTATGTTGTAACTGACTCGTTTGGTGCAACCCATTTTTACAAAGTTATGTGTAACTCTCATAACATAACATATGTTGCAGTAGGGCTCTATTACATCACCACCATCATGTGATGCAGTGCTGACATAAAGGCCCCAAACATGGCGAGTTTTACCCAACATGTACAGTTGGATGTTTAAACAGATTTCAGTCCAGTTCAGCTGACTCGACCTCGTGACCCGCCACTTTTCATTTACATGGAATGGCAGCTGGCACCGTTTCTACACCACGAGACCTTGGCACAGGCTGCGGGAGCTTCACGCCCTTGCTGAAGCTGGCATCAGTTTTCCCCTCTAAAGCTATGTAAAGGTCCAGCCGTGACGCAAGGCAGGAGTATTTTGGGATGAAGTGCGTGGGTTCCCAGAGAGTGACTGGAGATAATTTTAACTGGATGAACACAATTCCTTCCTATTCCAGCATTCCAGCAGAGAGGTTATTTTTAGGTGATGCTTTACAAGGCATCAGGCACAGCGGAAAGAAATACCACACAGTTGGAAGACACACACACACACACACACACACACACACACACACACACTTGACACTGTATGAGGTCCTGCAGCCAGGGACAGGTGCTAAAACGTGTGTACCCTACAGTCACAGTCAAGCTCTTGGCTAGAGAACAATTCAAATTTTGTGGAGCAATATAGTTCCCTGCTTCTAAAAACAGATCAGTTTCACAGCTTCTGACAGGTCTGTCTTCCAAAGCAGTCCCTGATAGCATGCTTACATTATCCACCTCCTCTAATGTTGTAATAAGGGGGCATATCTGGTTTATTACTGAGGAATCACATTATGCCTGCATTTTTGCATTTTCTGCATGCAGTGACGAATAACAGGGTGAAAGAATCAATGTGAACTGAACAAATAGCAGATCCTGGCTGAGGAACACTCTGCACATTGCAAATATGGAGGGACATTTTTTTTCCACCCTCTAATTCATATCTTCTTCTGCACAGAGTCTCATTACATTATCAACGCCTTCCTGGGCGTACTGCCATGTCCTAGATTTACACAGCACACCTTGCACACTATACTTACGTACTCAGAACAAAAAGGGGGGGGGGAGAATAAGCTGATCATTCCTATAAAAAGGAGCAAACCAAGTTTTTGACTGTGGTTCACAAGCTACCAGTTTCCGGGTTTCCTGTTGCAATGCTTTGTGCGGACATTGCACTTTCTTGGTTCCTGGGTTTCGTGTAAAGCGATCCTGGCACACCACTGTTCCGGACTGTCTCAAGTGATCCATTACTCAGCCATGCCAACTGCACCCTTTTTAAGTCTTCCAGCTTGTAGAACAGGAGCACAATCAGAAATTTCACTTGCTTCTTGCAGCGCATGTTTCTATTGCAAGTCAGAGGTTTTCTTCTTTCCGAGCGCCCACATGCATATACATGCCCCACAAGAAAAAAAAAGTACTCTTAAGTCACCATCTCAGTATTTTGAGATACCACTCAAGGCTACAAAAATGGCCTGTGTATATCACTCATAATAACCTGCAAGAAAAACAGGTCATTTCACCATGTGGATTTATTCAAATGTATTTGGCCTCAGGCTTTGTAGAACTAAGCCAATGGAGAGTCTGATTGTATTCAAACAAGGACAAATGAGCACACCGCAATTCATTGAAGCTCATGCAATAATTAGCTCCCTTCAGGCCCAAGAAAGGTTGTCGGTTGAGTAGCTGACACATTAAAGTTATAAAGAGGAAGAGAAAGAGAAGGTGAGGGCCAATTGTGAAGCATGACACAGCTCCATGGAGTCTAATAGCTTCTTGCCTCTGACATGGCGCTTGTTCAGCGATTAGCGGGAGGATGATATGAGGTGATGAGTGTTTGGGAGGGTTGTAAAAATGGTTGAAGTAAGGCTAACCTAGCTTACAACCCCCCCCCCCCCCAGTGGGTGTGCGTATGAGCTGTGTGTGTTAAGAGTGCAGTAAGGCCCGGTGCTCCACGGCTCGTTCTCCTAATCGTGCGGAAACTCAGACTACTTACAGGAGCAATGAGGGAGGTAATGAGAAAGTAATTTTTACTAATTTCGGCAAGCTCCGCTTCAATTCTGTATGACTGTGTGTGCCGTCTGCATCATTACGGGCAACATCTGCAACGACTCACCATGCGTACGCCACCGGGGGGGGGGGTGAGAAGAACAGGAGAAAGACTACAAGCCGGCGACTGAGTTTTGATGTGGCTTGAAGGAAACAAAGCCTGCCAGTCCTCCATGCTCATACTGCCTCCTGTTGTCGGGATTCTTTCTCATCAAGGTGGTTTGTGGTCTGAAACAATGAAACCCTCTGCCGAGATGTTTTTTTTTTCCTCCCACCAAGTATGTCGCCAAGCAGCTGCCGCTAATCTCTGTTAGCAGAGCCCCACTAAACAGCTGACTACAGCCTTTAATCCGGTCCCACCACAATCATTACCTCAGGAGCCAGGAGGGGGGTGCCTAACACAATTGCAGAAGAGTAAACAAATGAAACCTGATTTGTGTCCATTTGTCTGTCATTCCTCTGGCTTTCATGTAATCTCATTTGAATATTTGTAGAGGAGCCAAAGTAACTATCGCTTCATCGGACTGTCGCGCACGTTGCTCCACGGCTCGGGCCTGCGTTTGCCCCGTCTGTCTGATTGTTACGCCGGCCTTTTTGTTTACTTTGAGCTTCATGTACTCATTTAGCTTTATTCCACCTTTGACCTCCAGGAGATCCAAGAAGGATGTACGCACACTCTCTTTCTACAACATAGTTCAACCTCATCAAGCCATCAGTGGCCCCTGTAGCTCCCACAGTGGGCCCTGGCTTGACACAGACTCTTGCTTGCTTTATCATTTTCATGTCATGCCTGCACGTCAAACTAACACACTGAGGCGGGCCACTTCACATGACAAACACCGGCACAAATTTGTCTTTGTGAAACACGACTCCACATGTCACCACCACACCAGCTCGTCATATAGCTTCTCTTCTTGAATCCCAAGTCTCTGGTCCCAGTGCTTATATGACAGTCTTGTGATTTGACTCCGCCGTGAGCACATGAGGGAACAGGTGTCCGTGAAATGAAAGTCAGGGGAGGTTTTCAGAAGCGTGGATGGAAATGCAGAGAAGCCCCAGTGCTGCAAACTGCAGATTACCTCTATATGGCGCAAGGGCAGCTGGAGAGCTGAGGCAGCCCACTGTGAGGGGCCTATAGGGAATGCGTTACCAGCAACTTGACAATGACATCTGGACATTTTGTTCTTTGCTCCTCTGAGGGGGAAAAAAAACTGGACTTGTTTGGGGATCACAGGGGTTTTGATGATGCTTGCTGTGTTATCAGAAGATGCAGTGCTTTGCCATTATTGTGCCCCTGTGCTTATTATAGATTCCATTAAGATGGCAGTTAAATTGGATGTCCCCATCAGCTCTGGAGCATGTTGTTTGTTTTAGAGAACGGAGGGCTGAGTCACAGAAGTATTATTAAGTCTTTCAGAAGATAACAGATGAATTAAAGTGACAAACAGTCCGCTGTCTTTTTTTTTTTTATCCTACCAACTTTATTACGAAAATTAGAAATCAAAAACAGTTAAAATATTGTTATTAGGATGATTTTTAGTTTAGTGGAAATGTCTCAAACCTTGAAACATCACTGACTTGAATATGTGATGTCAAGTTAAACAGCAGAGCAATGCCACTGATAACAGCCGGGAGACTGACGATGTGGACACTGACAGTACTTGATTGATTGGGGATATGAGCACATTAGTTTTGTCACACTAAAGGCTTAAAAAATAAATCTGTCCGCAAAGTCGGACAGTCAATAGAGCAGGTGCAGAATGTGTTGCCTGGGGACTTCATAGATAAGTTTAGATAAGATACAGTTGCTATAATTAATGTTTACTTTAACAATGGCTCAAATAACTACTTTTATGTGAAAACAGTCGCTTGTAGTGAAACAAACCGAGAATTATCCCCCATTTCTGCCGTTTTCTTTAGATCTACAGAGCATTTCAGTTATAGAGCCAATTCTTTCCCTCAGGAGTTGGTAAAGACTAAAACAGAGTTTAAAGGAGAGTGGAGACAAACACAACTCCAAATGAATTTTACTGTTACTCTCTATCTGCTGGATGTTTAAACAGGCACCTGTTTGCTAACATGTTCACCATATCAACTTTATGGGGGGAGAATATGTGAATGCTGTGCTTTATAGCTTGTTGTGCTGCCCTAAAGTGGTGCAAAAGTGTGACGTTCCATATACTAGTTCACTTATTTAAACTATTTCTTAAGTCTTTCCACTAGCATACAAAGGTAAAGGTTTTAGTGGAAAATTATGTAAAGTAAGAATGCTTTCAAAAATAGACATGTTAATAGATTTTGCAGACAATACAGTCGATTGCAAAGGGAAGTAAACATGATGTGTCTTTCATCTGCAGCAGTAAGATTCCTTTGCTGACCACTGTGTCTACGTTCCTCGATATTGCCCGTTTCTTTGTGCCTCTTCAAAAGAGCATGGGCAGCACATCTGGAAACCCCTGTTTGCCTGGAAGAGACCTTGCTGATGGAGTATAACTACCTTGTGCTCAGTTTTGCCATGGTGTATGACCTTTGTATGACTGTCTTCAGCAACCTCACCTTGTTAGGTGACTACTGCTGTTCCTCACCAAGTTGTGTTCCTCTTACACAGCTGTTTCTGTTTCAGTTAATGATTGCGTTTCATCCTACATATTGAATTGGTGATCATTAGCACCTGTTTGGTATAATTCTTTAAAGAGATGGTATTATGCTCATATTCTGGTTCAAAATCCTATTTAGGGGTTGTACCAGAACAGGTTTACATGGTTTAATTTTCAAAAAACACCATATTTTTTTCCATACTGCACATTGCTGGCCTCTTTTCACCCTGTGTGTTGAAGGCTTCGTTTTAGCTATGGAGTGATACATCTTGTCTCTAAATGATCTTTGTTGGGTGTTGCACATGCGCAGTTCTTAGTTAAGGACTGCTCTGTCTCTACATCACAGTAACAACTTTATGTCTACTGACTAGTGTTTGGAAGGGAGAGGAGAGGTGTGTGTTGCAGCTGCACTGTTTTTCCACCGGTGTGTTTGAGGGTGTGTTGGAGTAACTGCTTGGTGAGCGTTACATGAGGCACATTTAGCTTTCATCTGTGTCGTCACAAAGATGAAAGGGAAACGGCTGGACTACAAACGAGCTGTTTTCAAGCAGCAGAGTTTTCTGTGGTATGATGGGAACTCCCTTTGGGCTGGACTTTGGGCTTTTTCACTTTGCAAACCTGTTACATGCACAAAAAGGTATATAATTCAATAAACGAGAGGGAAAAAGCCAAAAAGCATAATACCACCTCTTTACTCATACAACTGACGAAAAGCCAACAATATCCTTGACTTTGTGCAAGTGTACCTAGAAGAATTAGTGCTGTTTTGAAGGCAAAAGAGTCACTCCATATATTGATTTGATTTAGAGTTTTCTTCTGTTCACTCACTTTGTATTTTGTTACCTATTAAACATAATTAACATGTCTATTTTTAAAAGACTTCTTACATTACAGTATTTTTTCCACACCTGACTAAAATTTTGCACAATGCCATATTGCAATGTAACTATACAATTTTAATTCTGAAAAGGTTAACAATTATTTTTTTAAGTGTTTTGTCTTTGTTTCTTTCTGCCACTTATATTTATTTCATTACTGAATGGAAGCCTGACATGCTACTCATTATTGATTAGGAAATTCAATGAATAAAGATTTGAAAAAGGTTTTGTTGTAGTATGAATTAACCTCTCCGGGATCACATAACAATTAAGTTTTACATTCAACTTAAATTAATTAAATTAATTAAATAATCTTAAAAATAGCAAAATAAGAAAATGTATCATAATCTAATTTTGATACACAATCAAAAATTAAATTTGAAGTGAGCTTCTGAAAATAGTGAAATACATGTAGTTGTGTTGGTATTAATCTTCCAAATTCATGTATTTATTTTTCCATTAGTATGATGTGTGACGTGCATAAAGCTTTTCAAAGATGCAGCAAGTGTGGTTTGGTTACATGTAAGACACCAAATATTATAATCTACTAATGCTGCTACATACAGTTTAATACACAACCATACCCTACATGTTGCTGACTACAGCAAATAATTTGCTATAGCCTCTATTATATAGTTATAAGACACAATAAGGCCATTTCCCATTTCCAACTTTGAAATTGCTACCAAACTAAAAGTTTAAAACAATCCGGTACAATCCTCCCATCATTTGAAGTGACAGTTCAAATGATGAGCAGCAAAAAACTACCTCTTATATAATGTTCTATAACATATAGGCTATTTCTTCCCATGAAACTCAACAACTACTCCAAACACACAGTAATCCAATGGAACTCCCATGCAACCAATCTGGTTTTTCCACAGCAGCCACTTTGGGCTTTTAAGACATTTTCCTTGCATGGCTGAGAAAGGAGCACATTTTAAATGAAAGATTAGTGCGATTGTGTTACATTATTGTGAGGTTCCCCTCTCAGCTTAGGCTGATTTGTGAGCCCGTTCAGCGATGTTTCCGGCACACTCCCTTTGTAATAGATTCACTGGGCCTTGAATTGTTGTGCAGTAGAAGCAGTTCAATTAATACAGCACCACCATAAAATAACTATTGAAATGACAAACGGGTAAATGAATAAGCATTTGCCTCTGCAGGCGCGGGGAAGGATGTGTGTCTGCTGAAATTTATGCCAGCAAATCAATCGCTTTTGGGGACGATGATGCAGTCAACTAAATATATCCTGCTGTCGCACACAAGAAGGGGCAGGTAAAAGATGGACCCGTTACCTCTCGCACCATCGACTGATGATGGCTCATTTGAATATTTACAGTTGCATCTAAGGTAGGTAGAATGATCTCCTATCATTAGACCACAGCCCTTCAGTGTAGCATAAAGATGAATCAAAGATAGCAGCAAATACAAGGGGGAAAAGTTAGCATGCATTGTGCTCAGCTATCTCACACACAGCAAGGAAAAGAAAGGCCCTTAAGGTGCCAAAATGCACCAAGTTGACCATGTTGTGTGATAAAGAACGCCCTCTCGCTGTTGTCAATATTCATTTCCAGCAGCATTGACAAAAGCTGCAAGGATAAATATGCATGAACGCTGAAGGAGGTGGAATAAGGGTGAGTAAGAACTGCTGGTTTTAGTCAACAAGCCCACAGTGTTCACTGCATGCTGATTAAACACTCAAGTGCAGGATGACTAAGTCATGTCTGACAACTGTGGGGTGAATTTTTAATTTACACTTTGCCACATCCAGGAGGTTGTCTAGTATTAGTCATGGTTGCTGTTTTTACTTGCTGTAATTGGACTAAGATGATTCTGACTATCCAAAGCTGGTTATTTTTGGTGTTGCTTGTCACTGCTGGTTTTAAGTATTTTTGGTTGTGGTTGTCTCCTGACATTTCCTAGCAAGACTTAATTTTGACTTAATGGCTATCATGTGCAGGGCTGGAAATTTCTCAGAAAAGATGCAAATTCAAAAGGGAAATGATCTGGCTCAAGGTGAGTTAATGCTGGCATCAGTTTCAAAAATTAGATCAAATCGCACAGGCATTTCCCTTTCACCTGTGGCTTGCAGGAAAATGGATGGTGTCCAGAGTGTAGTTCACATGGGTTTCAATTAGCAGTGTCTAAATGAATTAAGAGGTTTAAAGCCATTGCTGTTCTAGTGGTGGTATTAACCTGGTGCTTCTCATTAGCCACCCCTGGCTGATAAAGAGAGTAAGGGGAGCGGCGGTGCAGACAGACACCTCTTGCTGACAACGGGTGACAGAGTGGATCACACTGCCTCATGAATAGTAATGGCCGCCAACATGTCCCACTCTCCCCCGTGTGAGGAGTGACGGATTCCTGTGTCAACAGGGCCCATGGCTAGGGAAAAAGGACTGACAACTGACTGAGACATTCTGGAGGGAGGAAGACTGGAGAGGAGGGAGAGAGAGAGAGCAAAAAAAAAAATCCTGTCCTGAGATGAAGGCTGCATCATAAGATTGTTTGTCTGTCAGAGCTGCCTTCATTGCCTCCCTGAGAGTGAGTAAATAAACACTGTTTGCAGGGAAAGGAAGTGAGACTGGATTGTTACCCAGTGCCCTTTGGGTGCACAGAGAGGCGCTGCCGCGTCTCAATAAATCAGGCTGAGCAGCCAGTCTTAATGCACTCCCCAACCTATCGATAAGGGAAAGGAGAGGCAAACGCAGAGTGATGTCACTGATAACCTGGCGGGAACACACTCTTCCTGACTGACCTGGTCTTGACCGATCAATAGTAGCACAATGTCTTGCTTGGCAAATACACAGGTGAGCAGAATGTCAAATAAGCAACAAGAAGCCGGGATGAACATAGACCAACTTTCTAATGGAGCCAGAAGTGGTAGCACTAGTTGTGATGTCCAGTGCTTTAGACAGGAACCACAAAAAGCTATTCTGAGGAGAGCAGTTGGACATCACACTTTAGCCAAGTCTACAGCCTTGAAATGGGGGTGGGGTGGAATATATATATATATATTTTTTTTTTAAATCAAAATCTCTTGTTTTTTTTCCTGCCAGGGGGTGGAGCAGAGAGCTGTTGACTGAAATCTGAGCACGGCTGGGTCCATGAATTGTTCATTTGTTCCCTGTGAACTCCCCTGGCCCTGGACAGAGTTTAGAACTAGTTGGTACAAAAAAGGTTACAGGTTACACAGGCAGTCACTAATCGAATCTGTCCATAGAGGCCAATTACAGAAAAATCGTGTGCAATATGTCTCGGGCCTTTTAACACAGCAGAGCATGACGTTTAAAAAAACTGCTCCATCCACAGCCCTTCATCATATTTCAAACTAAGCTCTAGTGTCCACACAACTGCCATGTGTGTTTCATATATCCAGGACAAAATCATCTTTATGGACCTGGCTTGTAACTCTCTCCAATATTATGTAGCTGCAGTACCGGAGGCTGCAATTTCAGGACCCCTGCAATTCTAGGACTGTAGTTCATTTGCGACAGCGCCATCTAGTAGTAGTAGTGGTGGTGGTAATGCACAGCAGCATGAATGAGGTTAACCCTGTCTGCTAGTACGTCAGCTGTGAGGCCAATGTGCGCAGCTGATATGTCTTTAAACAATGTGAAATGTGTTACATTAAACAGATCTACAAGAAATCAGCTAAGAAAGACACAATATTGGGCTGAATGAAGTGAAACTAAATGATGATTCAGTCTGATTATCAGGCTATGTATCAGAAGGTTTTTATTAGGGCTGAACGATTAATCGTTTTCAAATCGAAATTGCAATTTGAAAGAACGTGATTAGCTAATCATGAAGATGGCGATTAAAATGTAGGTTAATTATACAGCACATCTGACACATTTTAAAACAGTCATGCAGTTACAAATTCTTTCCGTTGTCTTCCTCTTGTGACAGATGTGCTCGCCAAATCACAAGCGCCATGCGCATACTGTTACGGTCCTTCTCACCAGTCAGAGCGGGCACAGGGCATGTACATTTTACAACAACAAACGAAACTAGAGGAAAACGTGGGATAACAGCACCAGCTGAACCGTCACAGGTGCCGCGGTTTTGTCCGGTGTCAGCTCACACTGAAGTGTTTCAGCAGTGGAGCCTACGATGCCTACACGTTGTTAATTTGTCATTTTGTGTGCTTCAACTACGGATAACAGCTCTCTGTGAGCCCATTCCACTCTCTGCAGGCTAACGTTATCTATTATTAGTTATTCAGATTTTGCATATTTGTTCAGTTGTCCTTGATTATTGTGCTTCTACTATGGTTAAGTAGGCTACGTAGTTAAATTGTTTCTTTTTTTGTCTGTTTTAACTGTGTACAATCGGGAGTCTGCAAAGAGTGAAAAAAAATAGACCGGATTCTCTATGCTGTTCGGTGTCTGACTTGACGCGACTTCAGTCAAAAATAGACTGGCAGTGAATATTGAACTTTAGCAAAAATTCTATTAAAAAAATCGCAAATCGAATCATAATATCTGGCAGAAAAATTGCAATTAGATTTTTCCTCCGAATCATTTAGCCTTAGTTTTTATGATCTTAGGTAAAAGTAGAGTTGTGAAGCAACGCTCGACTTAAAAATAATTTTTTTTACCAAAAATACAAAAAGATCAAGTTGGTCTACTGCCTAATCAAGTTGCATTGTGACACTGCATTTGTTCAAATCAAAAAGATTTATATTCTTTAGTCAACATTTCACAATGAAGGACAACTTGCTCAGGCAACCTTGGTCTAAAGCCTAATTTAATGTACCACTGATATTTCACATCTTGCTGCCAGTGATTGCTGCCATATCCAAAGAATGTGTTTTGTGAAAGAAACCACTGTTGTTAATATTGGACTGAAATTAACTATATACTATATTTTCAGGTTATTTGTTGTCACAAAGTCTCACTGGTGGCAGGATGTTTTCATGTCTTAAAGGAATGATAAAATGCCCTGCTTCAGCTAAAAAACGTGTGCTATTTGGTAAATAAAATGGTTTCAATAGTTAAAGAACTGTGGCCATTGAGCAACAGTCTTATATAAAGCTTGTGACAAACTGCACTGACGCACGCTCCATTAGATAATCTTTGACTCAATTTGTTTCTATATTTATGTTTCTAGTCATTTCAGTCAGCGGAGTGGAAGGCAAATGTTCCTTTGAATTTGATTTTCACAGCAGAAAAATGAGGGGATGCTAATCTAAAATCTTAAAGACCATATTAAAAGCAATGCTTAGACATTTACTCGTCAGTGTAATTCATCATATGCCATTAATGTTGGATTTTCTTTATTATTTACGCATTAATGTGATCACTGCACCCGGGCAAGTGAGTCACCGCAGTTGATCATAGGTGTTGGAACAAATGGAACATTTTTGTGTGTGTGTTTGTGTGTCGGGAGATGTGTGTGTGGGGTAAAGGGTAAAGGAGGGGAGGCATCATTATGAATTCTGAAAAGCTGAGCACGATTTCCGGCATCAATTATTCAAGTGTACAGCCTGTTTCTGTAATCGCTGTCCTATTGTCCGCTAAACGTCCCGAATCACCACAGAGTCGACATGGAAGAAGGCCGAGTGCATGCTCAGCGGGACATGATGGGATGGGGTTTCCTCTGCCACAGTTCTTTTTTTTTTAGTTTTTAAGTGTTTTGAATATATTGAAGACTGAGTTGAGACATGCAAGGTCTTTTAAATCTGTTCAAAGGCTGAACAGTGCTACTTACATACCAAAATGTAACAGTGCTGTTCTCCTACAAAGAAGTAGAGTCTAGCGTGTTAGCATGCAAACAAATGACTGATTGCTAATTAGCACTAAACACATTGGTTTTGGATGGACACATTATGACCTGATGATGGCGCTAGATTAAAAGTCACAGGATCACCTATGTTATTACCTTCATCCTGAGGGGGGGAATTTATATCTTTATCAAATTTCATGACCCACTACTTGTTGAGAGATTTAGCCAAAAACACAAATGCTAACCACTGGGAAAAGTTACAGGATAACCAAAGTCATCAGGATTCATCGTCTGGGAACAATGAACGTGTGAATCCACTTTCACTGATTTCAATGGATAAGTGAAAACCTTGACCTGTTGGTAGCACTAGATCAAAAGTCAGAGGATCATCAAAGTATTTATTTCTCTGGACACCCTGGATGCCTGAACCAAATTGTGTGATGTCAGTTGACAGTACAGAGTGGACGAAAGTGGGGGACCGACGGACCGACCAACAGATCTCACAAGTTGATACCAATTTCACAAAATAATGAATGTCAAAATGCACAACTGATATCGCCATACCTCAAAGCGTGAGTGTGTGCATTATTGAATTTTGCTTGTAAATATAATTTGCAGGCCTGAGAGTAAAACAATCATAATGCCAGAATCATTTGTCATGAGGTCTCGACGGCATCAATCCCCAGTTGTTCCATTTAATCGATCACGTCTGCGATCACTTTCAATCTTGTTCTTTGTTTTTTTGTCACCCACTTTGTTTTGCAGTTGGATTTTGGCCATCAATAGTCAACAGTCCTATCATTTATTGTCTGCTTTACAGCAAACATAGAGGTTGATGTTCTTTTCGGGGGGGGGTACTCTTCTCTGGGAGCTGGACGGCTCCTGGTTAAGGAATCAATTTGACTGGACAGCCTTACAAATTGCATAAAGAGACAAAGTTGTCCTTGGAGTGCGCCACAATTGATTGATGGCTCAACACACTTGCACAGTAAATCCTCCCAACAGAACGGAGGCAAATCAGTCGCCTCCTTCTGCTCCCCACCCCCCTGTGCTATTTACCTACCTCCCCTACTCTTCCCTCACTCTGCCTCTTCTCACACAAAATGCCATATGATTCCAATTTATTCAAAAATAAAGTCAAATTTCTTCCAACCTTTATGTTTTGCCACAAATTCTGCAAATGTGGGCAACATACAAATATACTTATCAGACACTTTATATGTAAATTTGTACTGAAAATTAAGTGAGTTTATGTTGTGAGGCTGCTACAAAATAAAAAAAGTCATCCTCTGTTGGAGTCTACACAGTCTTTTTATTTATTTTTTAAATCAGGCCTTCATCATCATCATCTTCTTCTTCTTCTTCTGATGTGAAAAACAAGGCATCGGCAAGCACACAGTTTAAAGCCCAAAGTTAACAGCATTTGGGAGATAAAATAACTTCTCTCAGGGGCTGTACTGTGCTAAAGAAATGGCAGTCTTCCCTGGGGAGGCCACACCACTGTTTGTTTCTGGAGAAAAACACTACAGGCATCTTTTTAAAGCGCTCCCACTAATCAGAAGTGATCTGTTCACATGTGCTATCCACTTTCCCTTGGGAAGGACTGGAGAAAAAAAACAAAACAGTGCAGGCTAGTCACAGACACAAGAGAACAATGTTGGAAATGAACATACAGAGAGAGAAAAGGGGATATAGCATGAAGATTGGGTACTAAACTTGTCCAAAAACAGCATACATTCTATATTTAATTCATTTGCGCATGCATGTGTGTACAGCAGTACGAAAATACTTGTTCTGCAAACATGCTTTTGCAGAATTTCACGCAGGTGGAATGTAAACGATAGCCTGAAGAAGGATTGAAACAACTCCAAAATAATCCAGCAGCACTACAACTCAAGAATAAAAAAAGAAAAAGAAATAAACAGATTTAACTGTTTTTATGCACACACACAGTGTAGAGTGGGCAAACACTCTCCCTGCCTAATGAACACACACACACTAAAAGTGGATGATACTATAGTGCCTGGGGTTTGTTTGTGTGAGCAAGTGGGTGGGTAACTGAGTGAGAATATACTGTAGTTTGAATGCGTTTTAATATGTGCATGTTGGTGCATACGCGCAGGCAGGTAGAACACAAAATAAGCCATCTGTTCAGGATTCAGCTGAATGCTACCCTTCCCCAACCACAGTCACTAGACAGAGTGAAGGATTTGGAGAGAGTTAAAGTCTGAACTAGACCCTCAAGGGAGGAACATTAGATTCCTTCTGTTGTATGCATGTTAGTGTCCTCCCGATTTTCATACAGTAACAGATAGGTATAAATAATTAAGCAGCCTGTTGCCCTGAATAGCCAAAGAGCAAAAGAGAAGAGGGAGACAGAGGAAAATTAACAGCGATCAGCCCCGCTTGCGGCATTTTAAAGTACCATAACATTGTCATAATTAGGTCCTCTTTCTAGGAATTACCAAGAATTTCTTCTACTAGGACAAAAGCCTTCTACACGCTCCCTCGCTCTTTCTCTCTCTCATAATTAAAATACAGTCTTTGCTGCTGCTTACATGAAGACGTAGTATGCACCATATTCTCTGTCACTTTAATGAGAGCGATAAATGCTATGCTAGCTTTGGCTATTTATAAATTTTTATGGCACAAATTGTGGCATAAAGGGCACAAATCAGATGAATGACAGGCGAAGGACAGCTGTGGCGTCATCCCTCCATTAAACGCTGCAAATGGCCAAATGTGGCCCAAGCAGTTAATTAGCCAGAGAGAGCCTAATCAGGGTTTTGGAGCTGTGGTCCTCCCCAGGTAACACACTAATAGGAGAAGCTTGTGGAGACACAGATGGACTAAAGAGTGTGGAAATAGGGTAACTATTGGCTTTGGGCTTCTCAAAAGAAAAGCACGGGTATCCCACAATAACCTGCTTTGACCTGTGTCAAAAAAAAAAAAAGATCTCAGTTTTTGAGGTATTAGGATATATTTTTTATTAATGAATTTGAACCTAGGGGGTCAAAAACTCCCAATGAATAACAGGAAAAATCGGTGGGGTTGCGAGATGATAAAAGGTGCCCTGCGTGCGGGTTTTTGAATACATTACTTCAACATTTGCAAGGTTGTTGTGTTAATATGTTAAAATCATGCATTTACATATATGTTTGCTAGCTTCTTGTTATCTTTTTTTTTTTTTAGCAGAATGCTGTGTTTCTTGCAAGATACCACCATCAGCTGCCATGAAATGGTGTGAAACAGGCAGCAGGAATGTGTACCTGGTTGTCTCCATGCTCGTGCACAATCCAAACAAAACAGGGTTGATGCCAGTTCCCCAGTATTTCTGACTGTGTTTGATGGTAAAGGTTTACAGTGTAGTTACACGTGCTTGGTTTCTTTGGAAATATTTTAGGTAATTTGAAAAGACCTTTCATTATCAGGTAAACTCTATTGCTTTGTTTTTTTTCCTTTAAACTGCACTATCGTGAAGGAAAGTCAGCGGTCAAACCCACTCATCTGTGTGTAACTCAAAGAGAAACAACAAATATAAAAGTGGCTCACAAATTTTAGATACAATGTAACTTACGAAAAAGTCTGAAGCAGGCATTGCTCCATAAACTAAGAAACGCTGGGCATCCACAGTACAATGGACTGCTGTGTGATCGAGAGATTGAAAGTATGATGGAAATTGCATGCCTCTCTCCTCAGCACACACAGCATAGCAGTTACATCCTGAATTCAACAGAGGACAGAAGCGAGCACTTGTCCTCTGTAAGTGCGAGACGACAGTGGAGGAGCTCGCACTGAGGCAAAACATTCACGGAGATAAGACACACAAATGCCTTAAGCACCCTGAAGTTAATCAGAAAAGCTTTCTGTATACATATCAAATAGGTCCCCAAAAATAAAATCCAGCCAGCTCCTGTTACATAATCTACCAAACAATCAGCCAGCTAGCACATCCCACAGAGGAGAAAGAGTTAGAGAGGGAGGAAAAGACAAGGAGGAAGAGAGGAAAAGGCAAAAATAAATGAAAGTCAGGATGTCCTGGCTGATGATGTGATGCTGTAAACAGGGGAGCTTTTTTCTAACAATTAAAGAGCAGGGGCTTATTGATTTCCAATGGTGCTCTCGAGTGACTTGCTGGCTGTCACAATGAGGCCCCGGGTAAGGTGACCATGTCTCTGCTCAACGTGATAAACCTTGCGTGTCATCAGGTAGGGAGGACGTGGCGTCCCCCTTCCCCACCTCACCCTCGCTGCCTCACTTACTGCCGCTACAGCATTTATCACCATGCGATGTGGAATTATGGGCCGCTTCATTTAGTAATGAAGTCACCAAGGAGTTGGCGAGCGCAGCCAGCACATACCAACATGCCAACACAGAAGGAAGGGAGGCAAATTTAAGAGCTTTTGAGTGCAAACATTCAGAGTTCTGGTGCTCATAAATACACAAATTCTACATGCGCTATATGAAGTTTCTCCAGAAGACACCCTGGCAAGCGAAGATAATCATACAACTCAATGTGTGGCTTTACAGGCATCATGGGAAGTGGTGGCAACCTAGATGAGGGGTCAACTCCAGTCTTACTCCGGCAATAAACAACCATAAATCAGAGGACGAGCTGTCACGCGAGTAGATCCATCATGGGCCAACCCGTGGCGCCAAACACCTGCACGCATACACATGCACACACAATGGCTTGTACCACAGTGGAGAAAATGGAGAAAAGACCCATGCAGATTGATTGGCTCATTTAAATGAGTGGCAGTGGGGTTATGTTGATCGATTCCATGGATAATTGACTGATTCTGGTGTTGTTGGAAGTAGAGTAACGACTACATGTCAGCGCTGTGATTTGACACAGCCCGCGCATCTTAAGTTATAAACATGGCTTGGAAACTGGGAAAGGTAGAAAATTTTACTCGTTTTTTGCTCTGCTGAGATCTTTGGACTATGTTAAAAGGGTTTAGCAGGAAGATCACGGCAAGTGGTCATAACAACATGCTTGCTGAAAACATTTCAAGTTATAAGAAGCCATAGAAATCTGGGAAATTTGGAAATCACCACCGATTGCGAAAATCCACAAAATAGAAGCACATCCCACATCTTGTTTGGCAACCTCATTTGCACTGTATTTTAGTATTGAGTTCTGGCAGAAATGCATGCTGCATATAAATATCCTTTTACATGAAGTAAACATTGATTGAAATTTTTAGGGTTGAGAATTCAACCAAATGAAGAGGCTTCTCATCTAAATTTCCAACACTTCTGCCAGCAAGTCGCCATTCTATCAAGTCTAAAAAGGCAAAGCCATGGAGTAGCAGTCCATATTTGGAAACCTTCTCCCTTTGTGACACAGCTGTTCAGAATTGGCAGTTGGCACTGAGATAATAAGGAAAAGCAGAGAACTGCAAACTACATACAAGATGAGTTTCCTATCTATCTAGATCTAGGAGAAGACACAAAACTGAAAAAAAGGTCCAGAAAATCCCAAATCACTTCTGACCGAAGAACCCCTCCCTTATGGTAACATTCAGCCAGTTTTATTATGCCAAGAGGTGGCCACTGAGTGGAGGAAAGGACACTGATGCATAGAATGCAAAGCGACTTTTAATTATTCTTGGGAAAAGAGCACAAGCCCTTGGCTTGTTTACCACTTTACCGGAAACAGCTTATGATTGCTTTGTAATTATCTCCTTGATAATGTAAAATCCCCCCCCCCCCCATCTCCTTTCGGTCCACTCTTTTTTCCATAGAACACCACGGAAAAGTGATCAAGCATCCATCATTTAGCCAAAATGTTTTAACTTTTATTTGGGGGAGGTGGAAGGAGGGCTAATAGATTATGGGTAATGAAGCAGCTCCGGCAGTAACACAAACAGGACTTGTTGTGAAAGACACAGGCAAAGGGCCTGTAGCCTGCGCTACGATAATCAGTCTCTCTTTTTGTCTCATGATAAGCTGAGAGCCTAACCTTCACCCAAAGAGCACATCATTTCCCCTATGAGAGACTTAATGAGACATTAGCCATACTAACAAATGGTGGACGAGAAAGTGAAAGTGACTTTCCAGGTAAAGGCCGTTTGCTTGACCATAATCAGTCCCCAAGTGCAGCTAAAAGATGGAAACAACTCTGAGTCGCCGTCTCAACAGCTTGCTGTGGCTTTTACGACGGGCCTCCCAGGGCCCATCGAATGGCATGTAACATCTTAATATCCCTCAAATAGAACAGGTAATCTGCTTTTGTTGTCGGCCAGTCTGCTGTGATGCAGGCAATGCTGTTTGTCTATTCCGGCTTGTAATTCTCTACAGGTGTAGCACAGAACTAAAAAAACAACCGCCTCTCAGCTAGTTAATATATGTGAAAGCCTGTGGTTTATATATTGCATTAAGGGTTATTTAATAGAGAAATCATTCAAACTGGAACTATAGCACACCTATCATTAACCAGAAAGCGTGGAACGTGCATTGCATTTAAATCCTATTTCAGATCATATCAGTAATTATCTGGCATGACTGAAACATTGATCATTAAAATACTTTTTTTCTTTTGTGCAGCACAGAGTAGTTTGGAGATATGGGACTACAGACACAGAAGTGGATGTATACAGAAAGGAAGTGACGAGCCAGTGAGTGAAGGGGCCCCGTTCCCCCCGCCGGGCCTCCCAGTTCAATTAGCTCAGCTCATCCCGGCTTTCTGCTGATGGGGAAAATCAGCAACACCACACTGTACCGTACAGTCCAGGGAGTCTAGCCTGTTAGTGAGTGAATGAGTGAGTCAGTGTGCACAATGTGCGTCTGTTCGTGTCTCCCATGCAGATTTTGCATTTGTGTATCGTGTGTGTGTGTGTGTGCGCGAGTATCTGTAGGCTGTCTCATCTCTGTTAGTCTGGAGCCCCACAGTGCTCTCTGTATCAAAACACCTGAACCAATTAGGCTACACTCGCAAAAAAAAAAAAAATCCCTAAAGCCACTTACAGTAATGTCATAAACAGTCATGCAAAACTTAAATTGTGAGAGAAGTCTGTCTGGATTCACTTATTGAGATAAAAAAAAAAAAAGATGAACTGGAGAGCGACCAGGACCAAAAAGTCTGAAATATGGATTATGAAACTCCCGCCAGGGACTATAAAGGTTATATATATTCCAACACTTTTCTGCCAACAACTCCAGGCTAAGAAAGAAACTTCTTCATGTCTAAATTTTAAACTCTCAGTCAACACCACCAACAGGAAGTTTTGATTAAAATGTTTTCTTTACTCCTGTGGCAAACAAACTGTCCTCAGAACATTTTAGCACAGTGTTGTCCAAACTGTGAAGCTACTCTGCTGGTGGTCTGCATGGGAGATATAGAGCGTAAGTCACTGAGATGGCCGTTGGATAGGCTTTTAGGATGTCCTAAAGAGAAAAAAAAAAGGGCCAAGGTGTGAAGGATGCCGGCCATTGCTATACGACAGTGTTTAGAGGCAGGGGTTGGGACCTCAAGAGGTGTGATAGACATGTGTGTCTCAAAGGCAAAGTGAGACAGAAAAGAGCACTCAGTTTAGAAAATAAATAAATACGTGACTGAAATTGCTTTGCCAGCGCAACTCAAGGCCAAAAATCTACTTAATCATGGAATAAAGACAGTTCCAAAAAGGCAGCGTTAAAATTCCTGCATAAAAACTGCCTCATTAGGTGACACACAATACGTTTACCTGACGACACACACTCATCTGATCCGCTGCTGTAACTCTTCCCAGAAATGAATACACCTCTCACACATGCTCAGTCTGCCTTAAAACATAGCTGAGGATGCTGCAGTGCGCCAAGTAACTAGCTAAACAAACAAAGTAAATACACTGATAATGTCGGCGATAACATCTGAGGCAAAATGAAAGGATGAAGGTCAGTAATGTGGAGAAGGTGGGGAGATAGAAGCACGGTATGGTTTGTTATATTGTCCTGACGGGGGTCCATCTGGGCACGTGCGGCGGGCTCTGGGGCGGTGTGGGAGCAAGTCTGTGCAGAGGTTAAGAAAAGCAATTAATCCGCAGCGGAGATAATCAAAGGAACCTCCCCCTCTAGACACCTTGGTGGGGGAGAAAGAGAGAGAGAGGGAGACGGAGAGACAGACTGAGGGGGAGATGGGAAAATACTTGTTTACAGGCACTGCTGGCGCGATCAAAAGCACAGGGGTTCAGCCACCGGGGCCCTCCGTTTCAGGTGGAATTGATAACACTTCAGATGTACAATTCAATGTTTGTGAGAGTACTTTTACCTCCCGGTGAGAAGGCAAGGATTTTTCACAGTCTAAGCTGCGTTTCCTTTCATCTCAGATTTTGCAAGGTATCAACAGATTGTCAGTGGTGAGGAAGACATTTTCCCACACATAGTCAAAGAATGTGGTCCGGGGTGCCTGCACTCCCTCTGCTGTGACGTTGATTCAGACAGCACCGAGCGAGAAGGCTAGAAAACAAGATTAATATCTCTGGAAACTAATATTGCGATTACAATTACGTATCTGCGAAATAAGCACCTCACAGGCAGACATAATAAAGACTGAAAATGAAGCTGAAAGATATCCCATCAACACCAGTTTTTTTTTTTTTGTTGTTTGTCTCTCTCTCAACTAATATACAATACACATTTGGCCGCGGTGCTGCAGTTAAAAGGCTCCTCCTGCTGAAAGTCTTCAAATACAGATTTTACTAATGACATGACTAATTTTTAAGTTCCATGAGAAATCAAAGCACGTTGCTCCCTCTGGTGGTTCACCTCTCCCTTTGGAAATGAAATAAACTGTGCTTTGGGTACGTTTATGTCTTATGATGTGCCCATCTCCTCTCCTTTGTGCACCAACTGCACTGTCAAACCTTCTCTAACAATAACCATAATAATAATAACCAACTATAAAACTATGTCTGTTAAATTCACATCTCTTGATAGAACACCATTATCAATCCCCACTAAGCAGCAGTAAGCTATCAAAACACTAAAGCTTCATCTTCTATACAAATTTCACTTCCTTTTTGTTTCTGTGTACATATTATACACATATGTTGTCCTCTGAATCAGTACCCGTGTAAAACCTGCAAACAATAAACCACACACTGTATAAAGTGCCAAAATATAGCTTTATGGTGAATTCAGCAAAAAACTCCAGCAGACGGTTACCAGGTCAGCGGTGAGTAAGTGGCGGCACTCACAAAGTCTTGATTAGATAATTACTCATCCATATCTTGGCAATATGTTGCAAGGGAACAACACGTTTCTCATTAAACTGCAGACAGGCCCTGATCCTGTGGGTCGCCATCAAAAGCAAGGTGTTCAGCGGCCGAGCACACACTTGTTGATTTAAATAAAAGATGTGCCAAAATGGAAATAAGATATACTCCTTTAGGGGTAGTTGTAAGAGGTGGGAGTAGTTCTAGGAACACAGAGCAGAGCATGGACTGAAACCATGACAAACAGTAAGTGAGTTTCTGGAACCTGGAACAGGTAATAAGGCTTTTTCCAAGTTTTGCACAAAACCCTTCCTGCATTTCTCCATTTTAATCCTAATTTGGAATGGCCATTTCACACCTCATACTGCACTGCTTATCACTGCTACCATGCATCTTTGTGAGTCTCTGCTGATGTCTCTGCTGATGCACATGGACTAACTCACTCCACAGTCGATCCCTGGTTCTCTAGTCACCATTTATGGAATACACTTTTCATATGTTGTTGACAGTATCAGACATTACTTAGATCATACATGAGTCTGCTATATTGGGTGTCATGATTGTCACTTGTCAGCTGGGTCAACTCAACAACAGACTCACTAATTAGTGTGTCTATAGAGTGATTAGTGAATTATGTCAAATATGCCTTGGAGTTGCACCAGACGCTTTGTGGTCAAAGGGATCCTGACCAACCAGCAAGAGTCGCTAGTGCAACAAATAACATTATGAACATCACCGGCTTCCCACTCACAGACTGTGTGTTGTGGCACCCGACCAAACCAGTGGCACCATGGGAACTGAACCGGAGTTTCTGCTGTAAGGATTCTTTTTCACTATCGATTAATCTGTCAACTAGTTTATATGAATCTGTGGTCTTAAAATTCAATATCAGAAAATAGTGGCAAATGCTAACCACAACTTCTCAGAGTCCGAGGTGACGTCTTCAAAATGTCTCCCAACAGTCCAAAAACCAATGATTTTCAATTCACAATGATATAAAACAGAGAAAAGCATCTGTTTGTGCTTGAAAATGATTAATTATGAAAACAGTTTCCAATTAATTTTAATTAATGCCATCCATTTTTTTGTGTGGCAGAGGATAGAAAGGACAAAAATATACGCTGAAAATATACAAATTTCACTTTAATCTCTTGTCAAACAACATGGAGCACGTCATTCTAAACTCAAACAATATCAACATCAGAATCCACCTTTCACACAGAGAAACTCATACTCCAAAAAATTAAAATTAAAAACAACATATTGAAACGTTTTTTTCCCCCCTTTCTTGCTGTACCTTGTGTGCCCCTGTTAAAATTATTCAGGCTACTGACTCATTACACAGAGAAAGAAGTGACTCGCTTGGATCAAATACTGTACATAAGAGCGCACACAAAGGAGCTTTCATTAACCAAGCCAGTGAGTGAGTCGTAACGTAACTTGAGCCTTGCTGTGATGAGACATGCTGTAGGCAGAAGCAGGCGCATAAAAAAAAGCATTAGTCCTTACTGCTTCTGAGAGCATGCTGTGTCACCTGCAGCTTTTTTGAAACGTCTTGAATGATAGGCTTCACCCTTTTGAGCCGGTCTGCCAAGTGCTGGCACGCTTTTTGTCGAGACAAACTGAATACATCACTTTTGAAGAGTGACGAGGGCCTGGAATTCTAAAAAGACATGCACAAAATGTGTGATGAAACTTTCAGCACCATGGACAGCAGCCCTCAAGAAGCCTGACGGGGGGGGGGGGGGGGGGGGGGCAGTGTGCAGAGATGCAGGGAGTGGAAAGAGAGAAGGAGACAGAGAGATGGAGTAAAGTGGTAGGCAATGAGTTCACTTGATAATTAAGCCAAGACATCATCTTCCCCACCCTGTGCATTTCAGCTATCCCCATGTCTGCTCAAAGTGGAGGCGCTCGCCCCAAAACACACACACACTCCTGCGGCAAGAGCCAGCTTTTCCACAGTTTTTCCCCTCATCTCCGTGTCTTAGGCTGAATAATGCAAGGCCTTTACCCAGCGCTCAAGCATGAGTGGATAATCTGGCCACAAGGACAGGCTGTGTCAACATTTCCCTTTACTTCCTTATTTATTTATTTATTTACCCAGTCGCCGTAGGACTTGGGGAGGGCGAGTGAGGATATGTGCATGGCTAACAACACGCTGGCCGAGCAGATGACCTGCTTTCAGAAGGTTCACTTTTCTTTTCTTTTTTAACCAGGAAGGATTTTTAAGGGGAAGAGAGCGGACTGAGTACCAAACAGTTTTTAAACTATCCACACGACACAGATATGTAGGGCCGCCTGTGACTAAAAATCATTTTCATTATCAATGAATCAAACGATTATGTCTCCTATTTATGGCAATAAAACAATAATGATAGTTATCGCCATACAATTTTCCTCAGTAACAATATAAAAAATGTTCAATTTAAGATAATTATTTTGCTGAGGAAAAGGGACTGACAAAAGATTTTACTTCATTTTACTTGTGTCTATTTGTTGAAAAAAGATTAGATCATAATTGCTTTGAATGTTCTACCTCAGATTCGTGAAAGGAGCAACTGTTTTCAAAGTGTTTGTCATGTTCTGACCATAAAGAAAAGTTTAAAACCACAAATAACCATCTGGTTTCTTTCACTCAGCAGCATACAACTGCCTTTAAACTTAAAAGAAATAAGGATTTGAAATGTATCGTGATAATTATCGATTCTGAATGATACGATACGCCTATAATCATTTAATCTATCAAATATCCAGAAAAGTTTAAATATGGTCATCAAAGTTCCTCAGAACCTCAAGTCATATTTTCAAATGTCTTGTTTTTTTATAATTTAAAGCAAGTCTCACTACCTCGGAATGACAAGACAAGAATGCTTTGTTGTTCACAAGTATAACGGGAGACCGGAAAGTTTAACTGAATTCAGCATTACAGAAATGTTTAAAATGCTGTTGTGTTTTCAGTTGACTTAAAGGCACACTTTTACACATTTGAAGTAAAGTTATGAACTTTTATTTTCAACCCTTCTGTGTCTGAGGGATAAAAATCTATGTTGCTTAGTCAATACCTCAAAGTGGATTTAAGCGTCTTAAATCTGTAAATGTGTGGCTCCCAATTGATGTGCCAAAATCCATTTTGCAGCACAAACTGCTGAGGCTTAATTGTTGCGCATTTAAATGCCATTTACAATGACTTTGCAATCCTGAATAATGTTTGGGGTGGCTTTTGTTTCCTGTGTCTAAATAACTGTTACAATATGACTCTCAGCGCAGCCAATCGCAAGCTCTGGCGTTAAGAGCCTAATCCTCTTTAAGTTCTGATTACATGTAATTCAAAATGGTAGCCCACTAAACCAAGGGAGATTTATTGTTTAAATGTTCTCCGTCACTGTACTGCAACCTGGATACTGATAACAGAGAAATAAATATCCCGTATATGTACACCCCAAGCTCTCATGGTGGCATTCAAGTAAATTACCATAAAAATCACTGTACAAATATTTTGGCATCAATCATTGAGCATAAATTGCTAAATAGCTGGGAGCCCTCTTTGCATCCATAGAGAATGATTTCATTGGCATTCTTGTGATGACTTCAGCCTCACACAAATTAGAATGTGAGAATTAAGAGGGATTTCATACAGCACGATAAGTGTATTTTAAAGGCAGAACTGATTAAGCTTGAGGGAAGAGGGAGGAATTAGGTAATTATCTCCAAACAGACACCACTGCTGCTCTGCTGCACGAGAACAGGCCCAATACTCTGGGATCAAAGTGCTCAGTCAAGACCAGCCAACTCAGCCCAGTCTAAGCTTGCAGGAGTACCTGATTTTAACGCCTACCTGGCAACCCACGGGTCTCAGGACCCAGAGATATGAAAGAGCTCGTGTCTTATGATCTCTCTGCTTGAAAAGCCCCACTGAAGTCCACAATAATACTGAAGACGACGCATCTCAGTTACTTCAAAAGGAATGCTAAGTTTGTGTTTGCCTCTTACTTATTTATAGAATTCCTGGCATAAGATTTATTTTGTCTACTAGGTTAATTCATTATTGATTTCAAGGGCAGGATGTTTGAGCCCTCGCAGAGCGCTGTGGAAGTTCGGGGAAAGGCAACCTTTCAGCAAAGTAGTTTGGAGACGCCGTGGCGCTTCGCCGACTGCTTTTCCAATTAAGAACAACCGTAATGTCGAGCAGCTAAAGTTTGGGTACAGACCTGCTGGCAACAGACACGAAAAGGCTGAGGAGGGGAGCTCGCGACCCTCTTGCGGTTCATCAATTAAACGCAAAATGAAGTTTTGTGAAGTTGCTACCTGCTCTCACCTCCTGTGCTGACTCACTCTGACTGAGTATCCTTTACAACTTATTAGACTGATTTTTTTTTAAACACAGAATGTTCATTATAGACAAAAGTCAGGCTTTTTTTTGCCGGAAGTGATACCGGTGTGTGTTGGAGAGAGTCGTGTCCTACCTGCTCGTAGCAATTCTCCCAGGTGAGGTTCAGGAGGCAGGAGGAGAACAGCTCATCTTCAGTCCGGGCATAACCGTCCATGGTGTGCGTGCCAGCCGTCTTGGTTGGAGGAGCCTGCGGAGTTTTTCTGCTGCAAACGGAAGACCGTCTTTTATTCGTCTTCCCCCGACGAGCGTCTCTTTCTCTGCGCGTCTCTCTCTGTCCCGCTTGCTTCTCCGTCCGGCGCCGTGGATGCTATCAAACGAGCAGCGGCGGTGTTTCTGGCTGCTGCTTCCCCTGTCACGTGAGCGGCTTCTCCCAAAAAACACAGAGTGGGATGCCTTCGAGGGCGGTGGTTCCCAAAGAGTGGCCCGCGGACCGCTCATAGGTGTGAGCTACAGGGTTAGGGGTGCCACCAACAAGATGAAGAATATTTTAATTTCACAGGAAATTCTCTCTCGCTCAGTAATAGGATGTCAGAAGGATTGTTGTTTGCACTCAATGCCTGTAGTTATGGTCCTCTTGAACAAAAATAATTAAGTTCACCAGCTGCAATTAGCCATCAATGGCTATAATTAAAAGCTGTCCTGGATGTTTCTGAAAGCACTCCTTTGTTGACTCAATTTCTATTTCCCTGTGTTTATAGTTCTACATTTACATTTTTAAATCATTTACCATTTTGAGCTTTCACTGACATGCTGCTGAACTGAAATGTAGCCTACACATTTATCAAATCCACAGCAGTGCATTGTGGGATTTTTGAGCAAAAGGTTGTCTAAGCTACATGCCATGGACACTTCTTTTGTTTCATTGCAGGAAACTTTTTAGAGCAGGGTAGGGTGACCATTTTTTCAAACCACCAAACCGGGACCCTTTCGTGTAGGTTCCTGCATGTTAATGCACGCGCACATGTACGCACTTATGACCAGTGTTGGGCAGTAATTTTAAAGTTACTGCTCCCCAGTATTACAATAACGTGTTACTGTTATTAACTGTAATATTATTACTGTAATGTCCTTGGTTAGGGGCAGTTCAAGTAGAGAAGGCAGGCCTTATGTTGTTCAAGTCAGCTGTTAGCCAAAAGGCTAAAGGAGGAATGGGGGAGATAGGTGTTCTTTCCACTTCTGCATTGCCATTATTGTGTTGCAGTCTAAGTTTCAAAGAACATTGGCATCCATCGTAAACTTTGTGCACCCAGCAAAAAGCTTTCAAACACGAACACAACCATGAACATCTAATTTATTGAAGCATCTGCTAAAGCGGCACAGCAAAAGCGGCACAGCAAAAGCGGCACAGCAACGTGAAACTTACAGAAGAAGAAGTAGAGGAAAGTAGTGAAAGTGATTTAGTAACCATAGACTACATACTATATAAAAAGATAGTAACGTAACAAGTATATCCTATATAATATGTAATAATGTAATGTTATTACTTTTTAAAGGTAAGAGTAATAAGTAAAAAGTAACATTACAATTTCTGAGTAACTTGCCGAACACTTTTTATGAATCACCCTAGGCATTTTCATCAGGATGGGGGACAATTATTTCAGCATGTAGCACACCTACCGAGTGCACCTTTCAACACCATGGACACCCTGAACGCAGCATCTTTGTTGCCGGGTATTTTACATGGGCGTAAGCCACCTAGAGAACTTTAGTCTTTATTATCCGTAAGGGGAAATTCATTTTCACAGCACTGTACACATCAGACAACATGACAGCATGACAGCTAACCGTAGCATAGTGATACAGACTGGTTCTGTCTAAGCTTCCAGTCTGAAACATAAATCCAACGCAGAAGTCCCATAAACGTGCGTTCTACTGAACGTCCAGCGGGAGGCTACTCTTGTGGTTGCAAACAGAAGTCCGGATCCATTTGAAATAATGGCAAAATGAGCCTACTTCTCAGCTGAATAATTACCTCAGTAAACACTTTCATAATGAGTTTATGGTCTCAATTGCTAGTTTCAAGTCTTCTTCAACACAGCATGATGTTCCTTTAGTAGGAAAATAGACCATAAAGCAGAGGATGCTTCAGGGATTATCTATATTTGACAAGTCGTTACCATGGCGACCTGTCAATCAGGCTAGAGTGACTCGTATCCATGACACTGTACGTTTAACCAGCACCGCTGAAAAAGCTTATTAGGAGTCGGCTGTTCACTTTCTCTGGAGAGTACGTTTAGTTTTAAGACTGTTGTTCGCTAGACAAAATTATTAGCCCTGTTAAAATGACAGTTAATGTGAATTACAGATGCACCTAGCTAAGCAGTTAAGCCGTTAGCTCCACAGTTTCGTCCAGGCATTTCCTGGTTGCAAAAACTCAACATGGCGGCGCCCTATCGGCCAAACTCAACATTTTAGGCTGTGTCAGAAACGATATGTATGTATATGTATATTATACAGTATATACTCCCTATATAGTGAGCTTGCCATTTTGTAGTGCTGTCTGAATGTATAGTGATTCATGTATTATTATACCCTTTATAAGCCACTCAAAGTATCCCAGAATGCATTTTAAAAAGTAGTGTATAACCCATGGTCACTAACCAAGCCCTATAAAACCATCATGCATTGTACTGATAAAAAAAAAAGATGTCCACCAATCAATTGTCCAACAGCAATGACGTAATGAACGGCGCCGAGGTAATGATTGGAGTAGTGTCCGAAAGTGTTCATTTTACGAGTGAGCTCACTATATAGTCCCCTACATACAACTCACTAGATAGGGGATAGGGAGTAGTGAATGAGTGGTTGATTTCGGACACAGCCATAGTGTTTTACAGATATCTTGCAACAACTCAAAACAAATGGTGTCACCGGGAGTCATTCGTAGGGATTCTTGAAGTTGTTTGCGGCTGCCAGCTGAAGCCATCTACTGCACGGACTCCAAAACTTTTTGTACGTACTAGTAATTTTGACCTGAAAAAATATGTAAAAGTATGGCCCAGATATAAAAATTCCAAAATTATCCTTTAAGAAAGTCCTCAACATTTCTTTGACTTTAACACCAATAACTTGTGAATTCATTTGAACTTTTAATTTGGATTGGACCATCATTATGGCTTTTGTTTACATCTGTGCTTTTCCTGCTATGGCAGGTCAAAACGTTATAGATATCGGACAGCTAAAATCTTCATTGATGTGTCTGTTTTCTAATAACAACATCTTCAATCTTAGTTTACCTCATTTTAAATTGTAAAAGAAGCACTCTTGAAAGCATTATTTGATTGAAGTCCCTATACACCCACGATACACCCATGGAGGTGTTTGATTAGACATCTTCTCAGGACTGTGTGGGCATGACTGACATCTTCCTCACTCTTCTGTTAGTTTTGATGCACCTGTTATTGCGTGGCGACACCTTTGTCATTCGTATACTATTAGTACAGACAGACGGGTGACATCATACAATTCCCCGCATAGCTCTGCCAAGCTTCAGCCTCAGCAGAGATGTAATCAGACAGAATAAGTGAAAACGCCAGTGTGAGTGTGTACAGGGCATTTAATTAAGATGAAGTACTGAAATTAAAGGTAAAATGTTAGACCAGTAATTCCTTCAAGGAGTATGCTAAAACTCCCTATCACTTCTGGAAAGCCACTTTCAGAACTTATAATAATTTGTCCCTCATTCTCTTCTCACTTTACTTACCTACATTACTTGACAGCACAAAATATAACACAGCCCACTGGACCAGAGATACACATAGCCAGAGGTTATTCCCAAATCAGGTGCCACTAAAATACAAAGAAAAACAATATAAAGCACAGTGAGCAAGTAAAGTAGTGACAGCTGAATGTTAAACTGTAAAGTGCAAAGGTCATTAATATCATTATAATAATTTTGACATGTCAGTGCAGTATGCTAACAGCATACATTTACCTGACTAGCTTATTATGCTGAAACTACAAATAACGTGCAATGTGTAGTCAAGTTATGTTCTTCAGGGCTTTCAAAGTTTGCTGACCACCTTGGTGTTCATTGTGCAGTTGGTCAATGGCGCCATAGAGACCCTCGCTGCCATGACACTGAGGCTCTAATGCAGCTTCAATAGACAAGCCCTGCTGCTTTTATTGGAGGCGTGTAGCCTTCAAGAGACTGATTTACATCTGAGCCACCAAGTGACTGCAGTAAAGTGGCTTCTGGGGTAGAAAAACAGCAGTACTCTGGACCCACAACAACCACTGCTGTTATAGAGAGAGCTGTGTGTTCACATTTGAATAGGACAGAGGTGTCCTAGGAAAGACGTTCACTGGGTTGAAGACACTAGTGGAGAGGTTCTCTTTGTATGTACTGTGTACTGTATGTCTACATCCCATTCCCAATTGGCTTCTTTTTGTGATAAAAACATACAGCACACATTTTGTTTTTGGAGAGCTCTTGAGAGAACTGCGACTTGCAATAATGTGGCAGAATAGAAGATGAAACTGTCAAACAACGCCTGCTGGATAATTCTCGTAGGGAAAAAAAGGGGAAGAAAAATAAGCTTAAATACAGACATCAGTCTCAGAGTTAAATAAGCATCAGCTTCAGAGAAACAAATCTAGGCTAGGTGACCTGAAAAGTTGTATTCAGATAAAGTGATGACCTCAATTACAAGGTATCAAACTATCACGTGTGGGGTAAATAATGAGCAGTCTCCATTTCATAGGAATCAGGAGTTTAACTGCACCTGACTACTTACATGTCAAAGCATGCATGAATCAGAGTATAGTATCATCAATGCAAAGCTAATTCAAAAGGTTTAGTTGCAAAAAGTTTCGGACCAATCTCCAGATTTTTAGTAATTTGTATAAAGTTACCCTTTCATTACCCTCCTAAATTGGATCAATGTCTTTCTTCTCATCTTTTACACTTCAGTCTCCCTGGAGCTGTGCAGCACATCTACATTACAACATAAACATGCTAAAATGCATGACAATACAGACACTTTGTTTGTAACGATGGGGCTCGTGCATGACACAGATTAGTGTAGGCCAATGGTTTACAAAGGTTTTACAGAGAAAGGGAAAAATAAATGATTTTGTGCATTTAACCTTTTTGCAACATTTTGACATTTGTCTTTAGATTTTTGCCTTGACTGTAGCGTTTCAATGCATTTCAAGTGTTTTATTAGTAACATATGATAGATTATGAGGTATGACTTTTAATCAAGCCCATTATGATGGATTAAAATGAATGCTAATTTATATTCCTACAGCTTTAGACGAAAACTGGTAGTTTGAGTACATGTACATAAATGTGAAGCACTGTGGAAAACCTTCTTGCTTCAGAACAAAACCACTACAACATTGTACTACAGAATTTGTTATCCACGTGCAGCCATGCTGAGCACAGAAAATCTTTCAATTCACTGCAAAGTGTTCAAGAAGGGCTGCCAGCAGAGCTCATTTGGAGAGCTGTCTTTTAGCACACTATTTATTGTGATGTGAGACTCTGTGCAGTTAGACGGGCCTTTTGTTCATCAGTTTTCTGTGCCGGCCTCCTTGTTTGATCAGGCGCGTTTGCCACGCATGATCTGCACCCGTTTGAAGTGTGGTCAATTGGCACAGCGCTGTGCATTTTCTTTTCCCGGAGAAATTGTCAAGAATTCACTGCAGTGGTGAGAGTATGGGAAGCCGGAGAATGACAGTGAATGTCCCCCCATGGTGACTGGCCATAACAGAGCCTACATATTTCATCTAATTAAACCTCACGAGGCTTGTTAGCGATGTCAATACTGCAAATTGTGGAATATACGGTAAATACATTACATTGCTATGCGGTTGAATAGCAACAATGTGAAAAATAGGGATTTTACACATTTTGAATATGGTGTTTGCATATTTTAATGGAAATGCATTATTGGGGGAAATAAATGTGGTAAACCAAGTTAGTGGCTTGAAAGAAAGCAGGCCCTGTACTGGGGGTAAAGAAAAAGAATGATGCAAGCAAAATGAAAAGCGGTTTGTTCTTTAGCCTTATCTGTCACCATCAACCATAATCTGTCCTATGCTGTAGATTCATTTAAAGATTATAGCATGCTATACATTTGCACAGTGCCAAGGCACAGGAGAAATCACAAATCGGCTCCTTTCTGAATATATAGCCAGCCAACACATTCAGCTTGTTCGCACGCTTGTGCCCGCATCTCCCGTGAGTTCCCCTCTGATCCGTTCCTTCCTCCTCCCGGTGACACATGAAAGCGTTTCGCCGAATCAAATCAACAGCCCGAGATAATTCAGTGTGACAATGTAGCAATTGTGTTACTGTGATTTTATGTGGGGATATTTCATATCATTCGCACATATCTCATCAAGGCTTCGGCAGTGAAAGTGGGTGAAAGTTCAGGACAGCCACCAGTCCAGCAGCGTTGTGTGGAAATAAATGAGGTCAAATCAAATATTGTTTCCTCCTCTTCCGTAGTGGCTGCACATTTCAGCACAGGTGCCTTCAGTAGTAGATTCATTTCAAACTGGCAGCCCATTTTAAACATGCAGTCTACATGCCACATCTCCCCTACATAACCAATTTATCAAGCCTAACCCGGTACGGCGGTACGTGCATATACTCCCATATCACAGAGAAGGCTGGAAAGCAACTGTCATAGATGGCATGATTGAATTGTTCCCTTGCACTGTCACCAGAAGGGCTATTACTTCAAATTAGCATACAAATTCAAACCAGGACAGATGGATTTGTCACATTCCAGTCGCCATCTTCCTGGAAGATTGGCTGTGCTTGTGCTGTGTGATGGAGATAAGACACCTGTCTCGGCTCCGATTGGTGGCAGCGTCGGTGGCTGGGAGAAGGGCCGGCGTGGGATGGGAGGAGGACCGGGGTGCTGGGGATGGATTTCCTGAAACGCTGAGGTGTTCTGCAATAAACGTCCCTACCCACGGCCTCAAATGATGATGAGGCACCATCCAGGACTCCGTGGGTGGTAGGAGATTGAGCTGTAGCGAGGTGGTGATTCATACTGTTTGGAAACACTCTGAACAATACCTGTCTGGTGTTGGTTTGTGTTTGCTACTTTCGGTGAGTTACTGTCAAAGAGCGAACACCGAATGGCCCCTGACATCAGCAATGGACGGGCGTGTTTTGAACAGCTGTGCGTCGTGTGTGGAAATGTGCATTAGGTATATCCTCGACCACAAATAACTTTTCCGCTGAATAGCTGAACAAAAGCTAAACTACAAATCTCATTGTAACTCTGCCAAAGTTCAGTTCTTTTAATATCTAACAACACATTGCCACTACAGAGGTAATGTATGGTTAAGCACAAGAAGCAGGACTGCATGCAGTTGCAGTGTAGGCTACACTGTATCAGACACTAACAAAACACAACTTGGAGACATAATGATTTTCATTTGTAATTATGGCAGTGTGAATCAATGGGAAGTATTGAGCAAGAGAAACTGTCCTTACCTCAGGATCAATTCCATATAATTTTCAGATCAGCTCAAACTAATGGGTTTTCTATTGGCTTCACTTTAGAGGGAGACTAATCTCTCTGGCACCATTTTGTGGTTCTGTGTACGTTCCCGAGCAAAAGTCCGTCCACTTAAAAACTCCTCTCCCAACAGTCCAAAAAAATATTAAAGCACACATGCTAATTTCCTGACTCGGCATATTACACAATCTGCGGGCTTAATTTAAAACTCCCTTAGCAGGTCTAGTATCTCTGCCTGCCTACTCCCAGACACTATGGAGATTGTGAAAAATGCTTACTGGTTCATTTCTGCCTCTATCCTCAGGTCAATGGTATGTATATTCCCTTACAATTGATGTAAAGTTGAGATGCAGAACCGAGGAGAGCAAGGTTATGCTATCATAAAGGCCGCTGTGTACCTGAATAGAGAGAAATCTGGATTAGAAGCAGTTCTATAAATTGCTAAAGGTGATGCGAGACTTACGGGAACACAATGTGGTCTTTGATTTGCATTTGTCTTTCCTCCTAGACAAAGTATAGCTCAAACTTAGCTGACAAACAGAATAATGCTGCTTTTTTTGTGCCTCCAACTCTTCCACACAGAATCTGTCCACCTGGAGATGAACCAGTAGAGCTGGGACAAGGTTTTGTTTTCCTTTGTCTTACATGACAGTAAACCGGATAACTTTGGGTTTTGGACTGCTGGTTGGACAAATCAAAACAACCGAATGTCACTTTCTGCTCTGGGAAATTGGCCAAATGATTAAGAGTTCTCCACTGATTTAGCATTGCATTGTCAGACACACAATAGAATTTAAATACAAAGTAAGGATCGAGGCTGATGCAGCAGAACCATAGCTATCCTCATTTTTATTTCATGCATTCGTCTTCCTTTTTAAAACCTGGCACTTAGATTACCCACAATGCAACCTCACCGCCCACACCTCAGGCATTTGGGTGTGTTATGCTAGTAGTGGCTAACGTAGCTTTGAGCTACTAGCCGCAAACAGAGATGAGGAGAGGGCTACAGAGGCCCGGTAAGTTAACCACAAGATTTCTTTTTATCTTCAGCCCCACCTGACATTGACTCTAGTGACATCACTTGAGGAAATTCATCAGATTTCAAACAGCTCCCACTGGAGACACAAAAGGCTTTATGCAACCTTTTTATTTTTTCTTAGCACTCCCAAAGACTTTGATATGTTAAAAAACATCAGTGGAGGTGCCTTAATTATTTGATTAATCGTAAAACAAATTGGCAGATGAATAAACTACAAAAGATATTTGTTAGCTGCAGCCTTACTAGCAAAAAAACAAAATGCATTCAAAAAAAGCTAGCAAGTAAAGGTTAATGTGTCACACACACAAACTTTTGAAACATAATTTGAGGCACAGCTGCCTTTAAAATGTACTTCTATCCATTCTAACACTGAAAGCTCATTCAGCGCCACACAAGACATTTTACAGTTGTTTTTGCAGGCTGTGTAATACTGCTTATTATATATTGAAAATTATTACCGGGGAAAAAATAGGTGGATGGCACCTTTAAGAAGAAGAAAAACCAGAGGTATTATATGGTTGAAAAAACAATGCAAAGATTTAACACACTATTAACTGCCAGCTGCCAAGTAGCAGTAATCAGTCCTTATGCGTGGTAGGACCAGGATGCTCCCCGAGACTTGTAACCTGAGCTCAGGGATTGCCGCCACCCCCTTTAAGCAAACTCTTCGCATCTCGCCTCATTTAAGTTGTTGACCCACTGAATGAGGGGGGAAAAGGTTCCCAAGAAAGGTTGTCAGAACTCATCCAACTTTCTTTGTTGCTAAGGAATTCTTACACATTTGGTGTTGGACGCTTCATTTTAAGTTTAACGTGACAAGACAGTCGTGTTTCGGCTACAATAGAACTAAATACACACTCAAGTTATGTCACTGACCATTATTCTGGTATTTTTGACTTCACTGCAGTGCTTACAGTTCATGCTTCTCCCAACTGCAAGCTTTACCTTCCACATTAGAGAGGCGCTGACACAAAACGGTACAGCCACGACAGGCTCCAGCACAGCAGGGATTTCACACTGATCTTGTTCCGAAACATTTGTAATTAACATTCTCTCTCTCCCCAACTGTTTCTGAAGCTATCAATATCCCAGTAAGAAGATTTAACTTCCCTGAAGAGCAAGGAAACGAGCTGGATTTGGCAGGTCAAAACGCGATTGCTCAGTACGTGCGTGAATGTGTGTGTGAGGGTTAAGTGAAAAGTTTATGCACTGATGATCGTGTTATTTTAATGCTGACACTGGAAAAATGTTTTATTAAAAAGTTATTTTTTATTAAGCTGAACAGCGGCAGGAAATGTGACTAGAGTGCCCCTCTTAGTATCACCATTACAAGAGAACAATACAATAAGCCTGCATCAAAATGCAGTATAAATTACATTTGTTCAAAAGCTTCCATCCATGGGCTGATGCCATTTCGGCAGAAGAAGCAAAACAACTTCGAGAGTCCCAAGCTGTGACTAAGTATGTATGTCTTTAAGAGGAATGTGGAAATTTACATGAAATATCCTGCTTTAAACAGAAAAACAAAAACATAAATTCCTGATAACCAATCATTTACAGACCATTTCAGAAAGTGTTTAACAAAATATGATACAAGGTGGCTCTCAAAGGTAATGGGACACAATTCATCAATCATGAAAATACATTAAACACAGTGAGACAAAAATAGAATTCAAAATTAGGTTGTTGGAGGGGGGTGGAGGGTGGCGGCGGCATTCAAATGAGTTCAGACTTTCCTTTATACAGATACTGAGGATGCCGGCACATGCAAGCCTTCTTAGTACTGAGTGTATTCCTTGGATGAGAGTTTTGTAATGATACGCTCCAACTGTCTCTTTGCTTCACACTGGGGGAAGTTACTCATCTCGTAGTACTGCGGGGCAATTTTCATCAGCCTAGGAAAAGAAGCGGGTAAACATTAGTCACAAAAATTGTCTTCAGTGTTTACTTGTGGGAGAACGCTGTTCTTCCATATTCACACAGCGACTACCGGTGCAAGCTCAACAAATTTGAAACTTAATTGTACCAGGTCACAGAGGGCGAAGGGACGGGAAACAAAGCTAATCCAGTACAAGTGTGTGCAAACAAGCCTACGCTGGTGACGCCTATAGTTTCTTTTTAGTAATACGGATACGTTTTTTTTTTTTTTGTATGTTGGCTTTGTACTGTAGAACAACACAATTTTTAGTTTTAATTAAGTGGCCAGTCACACAGCTCCATGTAAGTGATGCCTGTGGTACAGACTGGACGAGATGTACAGACAAAATAGTAGTTAGGGTAGGGATTTCTCCTGAAGCTGAGTAGTTAAGGCTCAAATCACATAACGACAACATACACAGGTGCAGCCAGGGGACGTTTGTTGCACGTCACACCTCTCTCTCTGCCCACGTTTCCAATTTGCGCAGATCCGGGGAGAAAATGTAATAAAGCTGCTTTTCCGAAGCGCTGAAGCGTGTTGACGCTAAAGACGTGTCTACACAGGTGCGTTTCAGACACATTTTTTCAGTCGTCAGTCCTCACGACAGATAAGCTTCATCTTTAATGAGTCCGGTTTAACTTACACGCTATACGCGCGCGAGATAGACACAAAACGTATATTTTTACACTTGCAGTCCATTTTCTTCCATTTTAAAAGTGTAATTACAATGATTCTGTACTAGACTCATGGCGCATATGACCTACACTCAATACTCTGCTTTAACCTGGAAACCTGTGTAGATATGGACGGAGCACTGAAGCTGCTGCTGCTGCTGCTGCTCTGCTAATGTGCTGCTCACGCTACGCCTCCTGTGTAGACGAAATAAGGACAGCGGTGTATCCTGACACCACAATGTGCATCAAGATGCTGCCCGTTTTTGAGTTTGTTCAGAAAACAACAGGAGTGGGCGTTGACGTGTGTCATACGCTGCCGGTGTGTGTGCCCATTAGGGTATTTATATTCATACTGAGTGAACAGTGTAGGATTTCAGAAGACTAAAATCTATTGGCGACTCCCTCTCGCAACCATCTTGGCACAAAAAGACAAGCAATTCTAAAGAAAAACTGATATCTGAAGCTATTTTTGACATTTTTGTCCAGATATCCAGGGTTTGTCACAGACAGCCATCAGAAGTTTTGTCTTTTCACTCACATATAAAAAGGATCCATGCTTAGAATTTTTAAATCATTTTTATTACACATTACCTTCTGATGAGTATCTTTAAAACAAAAATGTAGCTACAGCTAAAACGTACCACTCTGGTTTGATGTCAGTGCACGTGCGGATGTAATTCTTGGTGGTGAGCACGAACTCGTTGTAAAGCACCCACTCCGGCTTGTGGTCCAGCACGGTGGAGGGGTGCAGCTGAACGACTTGGTTGTCCTTCACTGTCAGATAATGGCCGGTGCGCTCCAGGTGGGCGATCTGTTCGCACCACAGAGAGAGAAGAGGGTCACTGCCAGGAACAATCACTATGAAATCCAGTTTACGCAGAAAGACAAAAAATACAAACACAAACGCACTTTTATTGGTGCTTAATTTAACTTTACAGACCCATCAAAATCTCATAAGTAAATTACTAATTTTTTGATACGACACCAGCCTGATGTTGTAGACAAACTTGTTTGTAACCGGGCAGTGAGCCAATTATTCCTTTCTTTGTGGAGACTAGGTAAAGCTGCAGTGGCTGTTGTGATTAACCCAGGCAATCAGTCTCAATAAAGGCCTTTCCCAACAAAGACATGATTTCAAATGTTGTGAAAACTCCAACATGAGCTGCAAATTTGTCTCCAAGATAAAGGTTAATGTTGACAAATATGTAAATATTAACACCATAATTCAACTTGTCAGGTTGCTTGTTTCAGGTAGCCATGAAACTAGAGTCTTGCAAAATGCCATTTGTTTCCTTGAGCGAGGAGCAAATTGACTTCATTTCTTTTTGTGTGTTTAAAACAAAGCAGCCCTGTGTGTGTGTGTCTGTGTGTGTATGTATGTATACTTTAAAGACTGATATCCATTACAATAAACATCTCAGCTGCATTTTTAGTCCGTACTAGATTATGCACAAAAACACTTGTTTTTCAAATGATCAAACTAAACAGGGTAAACTTCAACCAGCCTCAGAACAGCAGCTGAGCTGGATATAAAGCCTGCGTTTGCACAAATTACAGACCAAAGGAAAAACAGAAATGGGGAAGTTTAATGATGATACTATAAACAAAGCAACTGGACACAAATAGCTAAAGTTAGTAAGTGCAAAACATATACTAAGGATAATACAATATGCTTTCTGTGAGCAACGAGCTTCACCAAGGGACCCTGATGTGACTGACCTGCATGAAGAAGCCAGTGACCAGCGCTCGCCGGATGTTGGTGTAGTAGTCTCTGCTGTTAAACTCAGTGCTCCGCCTCGGCAGGCTGAAGCGGTCCATGATCCTGGACAACTGCTGCCGTACATTGTCTGCCGACATCAGCGAGCGGTAGTTGACGAAATTGTCATAGCACCACTGAGTAGCCCCGTGGTCTGTGTAAGGCGAGGGCAATTTGGGGTTAAAGACAAACAATGTCGACTGTTTGAGTGAAACCAGTGTGTGCGTGAAAGGGACACTCACTTTGTTTGAAGGCGTGGTAGACGTTGAGCAGCGTCATGTGGTCTCCATCGATGTGGGCAAAGCGCATCTTGGACTCGTCAGCCACCTTCTTAGCCTCCGTGGGTCGGACGAAGCACTGTGGGACTAAACAAGGTTGGTATAGGCCCCAACACAGCCGCCCATAGGGATAAGTTAAGCAAATCCCACAGAGAGGAACAAGGCCTCAGCTCAAGAGAGGCACAGAGCACTTCACAGGGCACACTGGTATTGTGAAGTGTGTATTGTGGAAAAGGAAAGGAGGAGGGTCAAAGAGAAGGGGAGAAAGATGAGTTTCATCGCCATGATGGGCTACTTTTATTTTTAAGGTATAGCAAGCATATGAAACCCAGTCTAAACAAGCATTCTATCCTATGTATAGACCTGATCCTAAAGCAAAATAAAACAGCAGCGTAGGGTTTATCCAGAGGACTGCCGTCTCCCCTCTGTGAACTTTCCCTGAATTGCTAAACATCAAAACCTGCTTGACTGCGGCTTTAATGGGTGAAAGCTGTGTTTATTGAGCCTCATGGTTGGGTGCTGTGGTGGCACCATTCTCAGGTGTGCTTTCGCTGCTTACTCTAATGAACTCAGCAAAAACCTGCCATCCTGAAACACCTGCTTTAAGTGCACACCACGTCCAAACAACTAGTTAAATCCATTTCCCCACTCTCAAAGACCCTCGCTCTCCTTTCAAAGGCGTCAAGATTCATCTCAATGAGCACCATTCTGCTTTGGCAAGCCTAAAGTGCAATTACTGCTGTAGCACGCTGGTGCTGCTACACCTATACATTTTGTACAGACGTGTATTTTTTCAGCCCTTCCTTACAAATAATAGCTGACACCACGGACTTTATACTCTACTTGCCTTGTAGTTAAGTTCAGTAGGTATACATTTTACTTATTCTAAGTAGATTGTGACTTCTGGGCTCTATCTATTTTAAAGGGACACGTACAAATAATACTTTTAAGGGACAAGATAAAAGATAAAGAAGCTGCACTGTATATTTCCTTTAAGCTTATTGGTTGATTATGAAACACGGCCCATGAGCACAGGAAATGGAAAGAGTAGCAGCTGAGACCCACACAGTGGGCCAAGCCATAAGCATTACCTGACAACATGGCAGTGATGGAGAGGACCTCGTTTGAACAGTTGAATTCACAGCTGGCGATGACCATCTTGGCCAGCTGGGGGTCCAGGGGGAACTCTGCCATCATGGAGCCCAGTTCCGTCAGGTCACCGTCGTCATTGAGCGCTGCCAGGCAGTTCAGCAACTCCAGGGCTCGCATCAGGGTCTCTGGGGCTGCAGAAGACAGAACGGGAGAGATGGGCCATTAACAATGTTCCAAGCCCATGGGGCAAAACGCACATGACAGAGATTTGCACAGAACAATTTGCATTATATTTTTTCACAGCAAAACTTGTGTGGGGCCCTTTTACCCACATGTACATCAGGACTGATCAATACTCTAGTACTGCATGTTTACAATTACAGTCAATCAATAGAAAATTAACTATTTCATTAACTGGAGTAATTTTTCCAGCCAACCCTTCTCTGATTTCAGCTGCTCAAATGTGACGATTTGCTGCTTTTCGGTCCCATATGATAGTTAACTGAATGTTTATCCATGAACTGATTGATTATTTAATTTTGAGAAAATAAAGAGCTGATTAATCAATCATGAAAATAATCATCAGCTGCAGCCCTATATAGGTTTGTGGTCCAGCTGTGTGGACGGGTGCAGCTGTTCGGCTTGGCTGTCCTTCGCTGTCAGGTAATGGTAACCTTCACAGTCACACTAAATAATACATTTGTCTACTCTAGCATTAAACATACTTTGCTGGCGAAATGAAAGATTAATGTAAAATCTGGCTGGTCAAGCCAAAATTGGCCATTTTAAAATGATGACTCATTTCCTGTTGGTGAAATGAGAATCAAGACTGAGGAAGCTTGTTCACCATGAAAAGACTATGCAATGTGCAAAATTTCACATTCAAGCAACTAAACATCAAAACATCATTTTCCAAATGGTGGGAAAACAT
The DNA here is from genome assembly GCF_014851395.1 of Micropterus salmoides. Taxonomy (NCBI): domain Eukaryota; kingdom Metazoa; phylum Chordata; class Actinopteri; order Centrarchiformes; family Centrarchidae; genus Micropterus; species Micropterus salmoides. Next base: position 21,849,022 of record NW_024041150.1, on the reverse strand, counting down.
TCAGTGCCAAAATAAAGGAAATAAGTGAAGGAATATAAAGGAAAATTTGAGTCAGCTGCTATTGGATAAGATATAAACTTGCTTGCTGGCTCAGTTGTGTAAATGGTCTGCAACCTGATCAGCCAGATTTGACAGAACATGTTTGTTTCAAAAAAGAAAAGAGGAAGCCCAAGAAAACAAAGCTGATAAAACAACAAAGTTCCAGCACCTGCTGTACCGGGACCTTTAATAGAAGACAAGTGTGAGTTTGTGAGTTTGGGTGACAGGGAGCATGAGGTCCATCAAAATGAGAGGGCTCTCCTTATGTGACGGCCAGAGCTACGCTAGACAGCAGCTTAGAGGAGAAGTAATCATGGCAGAGCTCATTTTTCATCCTTCGCTCGGGCAATCCTAAACAACTAATGCAATTATAGTGGAACTTTCTACTTAACGCACCAACACAAAAGGCTTCCACCGTTTGGTTAAAAGATTTCTCCTCCAGATGCAATTATTGACCTTTGGCTCCCGAGAGCCGGAGCCTAATGACCAGTTGCATGTTAACTGAAAATTAGCTTCAAGCACTGGCGGCGGTGCTCGTTCACTTTCATTTCTCTCAAGTGCTCCCAAAAAAAATTCAATTTCAAACAGCAGGGAGGCATTTTTTTATGATTAACAAATATCGATTTGGGGCATCAAAGCTACTTTTTTTTGTTTGTTTTTTTTTTTACACAAAGTGAGTGCCGGCTACATTACTTACCACACCAACGGGCTTGTGTGGGGGCCAAACAAAAGGTGAAATTCTGATTTCCAAGTACTGCTAGCATGATGAACCAGTGTGGAAATTCAATCTATACACAACACGACTCATCAGAAAAATAAGTATTGACTGCCTCAACACACAAGAATCCGATATATTAACCAAGGGCCAAATCAATAAGATGAAAGGCTAAAGGTACATTAAACCACACTGGCTTAGAAAGGTACTTATTTGGAAATGTCACGAGACAAATGAATCCCACCCAGCCTGTGTAAATGGCTTCTGATTTCTTTTGGATTTTCCATTTTGGTTGGTGGGCTCATGCGGTTGCTCCAGCATTTAGTGAGCAAGGTGGGCAAAGAGAGAAATAAAACTGGAAAGCAACAGGAAAAATCAAGGTTCCCACTGGGGGTAGGGACAAGCTCAAAGTCACTGGCGTTTATATTGTTGATTATCAGGTAGACAACACCTAAACTCAAATTCTGACTTGAAATGTCAACATCAAGAAACAACAATGCCAAATGTATGTTGGCCTAGCATTACCACCGTAAACACTGCAGCCTCAATGCAGGGACTTTGAATTAAATTAAGGTCAACCTATATGCACATTTATGAATTGAAACATGCCAAAAACCAATTAATAATGGTAGTTCAACCAACAAAAGAAACCTTAAAATCTCAAAACACATTGTTTCATCCTGTGTTCTTGATGCTCCAGAGACACATCTCTGGCCTGTCCATTCAGTTTGAGGGAGGCCCTTTGACACAGCATATCAAAACTGATCCACTGTAACTAGATGTTATAAAGCTCCTGTCCAGGAACTCTCAAAGACTCGAAGGACTGCTCCGAACTAGCTTCAGTGTGCACAGAAACTAGTTCGAAGAAACCTTTTGCCATGAGTGGGTCAAATAAATAAGAGGTGTCTCCCCTTTCCCTTCACCCCACTATTCCCAGTTAGACTCAGCAGACAAGGCCAATCCCATATGTTGACGCTTTCCCTTGCGTTTTGTGAGAAATGTGGGGGTGGTGGTGGAGGCCAGTCACGTTTCACTGGGGGAATATAAAGGGAAGGCAATAGCTAAGGTGATAGCGCTGCTATTGATGTAACCAATTTCGTTCTCAAAATGGCATTTGCCACAGCGGACAGGGAGAGATGGGTTTAATCTCAGAGGTGAGATGAAAACTATATTATGGTGAGAAAACGGGGGAGAGGTTAAGGATAGGAAAAGGTGGGGTGGTCTCCTCGGGAAGACGTAGGAACACACCCTTGTGTAATGCCATAACTTGGCGCCTCATTGAGACTGGGTTTGTTTTTTGGCCTTGATCCAGCATGATTCAGATGGATGAGAATTAAGAAATACAGAGAAGGAAACATAAATTGACTGATCAGCCAGAATACTAATCCACATATCACTCTTTACTTACTCTGAACAGCAATAATCTAAACTTAAAGTAGACTACTCATAAAAACTGCATAACACTGCTATGTAGTCCACGTCTGTCAGAGCACTTGTACTCAAGTCTCTAAACATTAAGTATGCAGTATTTTGTATCTGCCGGGATCATTTTAACTTTGCTTTGTCACTTTACCCAAGCTCCCAAGTGACACAGGCAACCCAGATTTGATATTGTACATGAAACAACCACAGTTCAACTAAATGTGGATTTTATAGCAGTGTGTAACTGCATTTGTACTGATTCAGACGGCACTGATCAAAATCAAGATCTCAGTATTGATACTGAAGTTATATTCCTTCAGATTTCAGGGTTGGTTTGGTGACAGCCGTGATCACTGGTGGTAACAGCAAGTGCAGTTTAAAACTACACAAAACACTTGTTAAAAGGGTAACTTCTGAGATTTTAACCTCGACCTTATACTTTCATGTTTTTGTGTCTTTAAGAATAATTGGAACTTTTTTCTCTTTTTTTAAATAAATTTAATAAACAGTATTGAGTGAGCATGCTGCAGTCGACAGCAGCAAAACAGAGCTGCAACGTAATCCTTGCGAGCAATCAAAGCACGTTTACTTAAGTGCTTGTTTTTGCCACTGACAGGGTCAGATTGTTACTGTAAATAAAAGATGGGGGCTCGAGTTTGAGACTCGGACTCGAGTCCGACCTAAGTCGCACACACAGTGACTTCAGACTTGATTTCAGACTCGTCCTCGAAAGACTTCAGACTTGACTCGGACCCGAGGTGCGGGACTTCTGAACGTCTGATGAGCTTGCTGTTATTCCCCTCCCTACGTTACATATAACCTGCCTACGTAACACGTACTACGTATCTGCTGCTCACGGCCACATGCAAGAGAGGACAACAAACACCAGCAGCTACTGTGCCATTCATCATACACTTTGGCTTTAAAACTTCATACAACATATGCCCAAACAAGGAAACGCTGAGAGCAAAACAGGTTAGTAACCTGAGATTAGTAATTCAGCATTGGCCATCTAACGTCAGCTTGCTTCAGCTACGACCTACTGGACGTTAATTCCGACTGTCGTTCTTTATGAAAAGATGAATGAGCGTTTGTTTACGCACATTACATGACTGTGCTCTGTGAGAAACAGGTTACAGTTACAGAATCCCGTATAGCTAAGCAGTATTATAAGCAACCTGGACTGAATGCAACAGGTGATACAACATTCATTATAACCACGAGAGACCTGGGACTTGACTTGGACTCTAGCTCAAAGACTTGTGAGCATGTCACGTCTGGCAGCATTATGGAAAGGAATCCTACAGAGGCAGACCTTTTTCTTTATAAACACTGTATCGCTCTGGTCAAAGCCACCTGAAACCATTGATAAAAACAGTAATTTTATCTTAAAGAACATGGGGGGTTGCTGTCTCGGTCGGTTAGTTTATTGCGGTTATTGTGTGAATTTGTTGGTTATGTTGTCTTTGTGTTATTGTGAGATTTTGGTGTTTTAAAAGGTTAAAAACATCAAAGTTACACAATCACACAAACCTACCGATTGAGGCAGCAGTAGATCAGAGAAGTAAAATGTCTCTCTCTGTCAAGCGAGCCTGATGGCTTTGACAAGAGTAATATAGAGTCCAGACTGAAGTTACCCTTTAAGCCCTTTACTTTGCCTGCAATAAACAGAGATAGTAGAGCAACTGGTGTATCTGTTTACAGTGCAGCCAAACAAACTCAACCTGACCGATCTCATGCTGCACATCACACTTGTAGTTTTCCAAAATGTAATAAAAAAACAGGGAAAACTTGTTTTGTGTTAATCCCTCGTGCATGTGAAGGCAATGTGAATTCAGTGCGGGAATGGCGGATGCTGCCATCAACAATGAGAACTACTATCCAGAAAAATAATTACAGAATGTAAATGCATTGAATGGCTATTGCTGAAAGAAAGCTGACCATAAAAATATAAAAAATGGGGTTTGATTTTGTATAATTCATAAAGATTAGAAAGATTCATACTTTTTTTTATAGGACTGAATGCAAAGCAAAACATAAATTCGAGAACACACGGTATAAAAATGTGTCTTTGAGACTTTAAAAAAGTATTTTTGTCATACTAACCTGGTGGATCCATGAAGTCAAAGTGCACCAGGTCATCAATACCCAGTTTCTTCAGCTGCAGCACCACAGAGCCCAGATTAGACCTCAGAATCTCTGGATACGTGTTGTCCTACGCCAGTTAAGAGGTACAAGAAAACCCCAAGGAACAATTCAAAATGAATTAGTCAGGGTGCTTATTATCTTCTCATGAGTCGCTCATATGTCAACTTGAACAGAGGCCGGGAGTCTAGGGCATTTGAAGGGCTATTTAACTTGTTTAAAAAATTTCCCTTTGCCACACAGCGTGACATGAAAGAATTAGCCTGTTAAAGTGGAGAACTGGGCCTCCGCAGGTTCATTTGTCACAAGGTGGCTGTTTCGTTAGCACAGCTTATGAGGAAGGGTGGAGGCGGTGTGTGGTTTATCGCCAAGCTCTTGGAATTATAATTCAGTTTAACTGGGAATCATGGAGTTCTAAGAGCACATATTGCATAATGGAGAGCCTTTCCAGCTAGAGGGCTGCTTTGGGGGAATACAAAGTGCTTGTGGCATTGAAGCATGTGAGAATCAAACACCTGATAGAATTTCTAACAATTTTCAGACTGCCTTGTTTCTTACCTGCATTTCTGTCTTGTAAGCTTTCTCTGTGTAAAGGCGGAAACACTTTCCTGGGCATGTCCGTCCAGCACGACCTGCCCTCTGCTGAGCTGAGGCCTTGCTGATGGCTGTAACCAAAAGGGATTCCACTCTGATGCGAGGGTTATAAACCTGATATTAAAAGGGGAAAAACAAGTTTCAGGTAAATTTAAAACATGTTAAACTAACACCCACAATCTACTATATCCACAAGCAGCTAACAAAAAATGCACAACACCACAAACACACAATCCACCGTAGTAGATATATATATATATATATATATAAATAATCTCTTTTTGCACCATGTGTATGACTTTGCTTCAGGCTGGTTAAATGTCAGAGGAATAAATAACTGGCTTTTCCGTCTTTGCCGCAAAGTTGCGCCCTGCTGTGTTTATCTGGGGATTCTCAGGCAACAGAGGCAGATGATCGCAGCAGATAACGAGTGGTGGGAGAAGATGGGGGTTGGTGGGGAAAAGAGGGGAAGCTAACCTTTTGCTTGGCAAATCCGGGATCAATTACAAACACCACGCCGTCGATGGTCAGAGACGTCTCGGCGATGTTTGTTGACACGACAACCTGTGGAAATGAGAACAGATGACTTAAGAAATGATCCACCCGGGGTGTCTGGAGGAACTGACAAAGACCTCTGACTCTCGACCTTGAATCAAAGTATTTTCAGACAGATTTACATGTGGCCATCAGTTATTTAGCAAATTCACTCTAACATGCACATGAGTACTCAACAACTTTGATTCATGTCGTTTCTTTTGAAATATTAGAAAACAAAGTAAAACTGAATTTGGATCGTTATTCAAGTATTCAAAAGTGCTTTGCACAATCAAAAAGTGTAGTGCTTTCCTGCAGTGGAGCAGTTCAGAAATCATAGTGATTCTTAAGAATGAGCAAGAAGAGAGACAAACAAGTGCAGATTTTAGCTTTGCTTTAACTTGGAAAACATTCCCCGATGTGAGCAAGTTGACTGAAGAAGCTTGTAGAGATGTCACTTTAGTGCACTGTACACACACTGTCTAATGCAGCCCAACAGGGGAGCACCACAACAATTTCTGCAATCAAGTTCAATGTGCCATCAACGTATTTGTGGAGAGAGCTGGCTTGGTGCTGAGAGTCCCATCCAAATGCATTACCTCTGGCCTTTTTTTGTTGTGTGTGTGCGTGAGGCGGGTGGGGGTGGGGGTTTTGTCCGACTGTCCTCAGCATGCTACTGGTCTTGTAGAGATGTCAGCTTCCCTCTCTTCGATGGTTCTTCCCAGAGTCAAAATCACAGAAAATAGTTGATGTAATGGTTCCTCTTAGGTGGCCTGCTTTTTTAACACATTGAGAGCTCTACAACGGCTGCTGCTGTCATCCAAACAGCTTTTCTTCCCCCAAATGAGGGCTGCTGTAGATATCTCTTGTGAATCCAGCACGTCTCTTGAAATTTGGAACACTGCTGTCTGTGGACATGCCAACTGTGCGCGGCTCATTGTCGCTGATTGGCTCTTGCTGTGTGCCACGCAATGCTGGCTCCTCCAAAGCTGTGTTTCAAAAACAACCACAGGCAAACGTCACTGACAATGTATGCATTACGTTCAGTTTGAAATATTTTCAAGATCAGTGACCTGACCACCAAGACCCCCTAGTTTAATAGTAGATCAGCAATTATTTGTATAGGAGCTTTTAGATTAGACAGTAACTATCTTATTCCAACACTTAACTCAAAAAGAGGATCTTTATTCCGGCACATTGTGTTAAATATTAAAATATGACAACTTTAATGTTTGTCCATATCCAGTCCCCATAAAAATTGTGACAAATGTGTCACAGGGTTAAAATTGGATTTGATTTTGATATGTGTAGAAAAACCTCTTCAGCAGACAATCCTTACACCCTGGGGTCCAGGTGTTATGCAGGTGTAGTGAAAAGACCCAATAAAAGCTGGATTTATACTTAACGAGAGTCCTGCCACAGATACCTATGGTGTAGGTTTTGATTTATTGTTCAGCATTGGATTTTCCCCGTTGATACCTCCTCCACATCACTATTGGATGTATTGTCTGTAATCAGGCTGTTTTATGGTCTACTATTCCCCACAGTAACTGGCTTTCCTTCACTTCACGATACAGAGCGATGTGCTACGCATCTAGTACCAGCACTGAAGTTACATACTTTTACTTCACTTCACACTAATGTGTGCTAAAAAGTGATCCTGAATTGTTAAAGGAGCATTATATCATTAGTTGTTATTCATAATCACGACCCAATAATGTTGACCCATCAAAGTTTCAAACAGGAGGCGCTGGTTGTGGAACATTTTCCACTGATTGTTTACTGTTCTAGGCATAATTAAATGTTTAAAATAAAGAAAAACTGATTTCATACTTGTTAAAGCCAGGTAACACATGCTAATGCAGTTATGCTCATCTGATAAGTGAAGAATGCAACGGTGGAGATATTAAAGGAGTTTTATGGGACTGGGGTGGTATGGGATTTGATTTAAGCTTCAGGGCTGATGTCAATGTTAACCATCTTTATACAGAGAAATGCTGCAAAAAGAGGAAATAAATAGAGGAAAAAACGAATGAAATGAAAAACCGCTTGGTTTCTAAGTGTAAGGCAAGCAGGGGAAACAGTGAATCTGCACCATCTCCCAGTCTCAGATCTTTTTCTATTACAATTATCCCCTACAGCAAGACTGTCTATGAGAAATGACAGCTGATTCTGAGCAAAAAATAAATAAATAAATAATCAAACAAGTCACATCACCCTATGGGTCTCTTGCTGTCAGCATATACACAAACAGGGGGAGGAGGAGAGTGGGGAGGAGGGGGAGACAGATTTGCAGCTGCTCTCACGCGAACCTTGACCGCCGCTAGGATGACTTCTCTTTATATAACAGCTGAAACAGACTCGACAGAAAAACCCTTTAGATTCATCTTAGCATTGTAGACTCTAGTGGCCGGGTCAAAGCCCACTCTACTGGCAACTGCCACTCCAGTGTGCCATAGCTGAATATACAAGAGGCTGTTTGGAAAGAAATGCCTCTCCACACTCACTTGCTCAACATCTACCACGACAGGAACAAGCTGTAGCCCGACCTAGGCAGTCATTTGGCGGTAGCCGTCTGGTTTTGTGCTTGGCATTTTAGCATGAGGACTACCAAGAAAGCCAAGAGTTCCGTGTAGTCTTTGCTGATACAGGTCCACAGAAGCAATTGTGCACACTTGACACACTTCCTTTGTAGCTGCCTCTTCAGCTGTCTTCAAGCTGCGAGTCTTACAGACTTGAAAATCCCACCTTTTAAGCGAGGATTTCTCTCCAGCCCTGAGAATGCCTGACTGTTTAGTTATTAATGCCGGGCGGGGCCTTGACCTCGGGTAATTCACCTGTCGAAAGACTCGTTCCCCTTAGTATTCAAGCAGAGGAATGAAGAGATGGCAGCAAGAAACTGATCTGAGCAGTATCAGGCAAATGGTTGGGTTGTTATTCATGTATTTCTTGGATGAACGGCTATCTAGGTCTGACTGATATAAGCACTCCATGACAAATTTGAGATGCTTAATTTTGATGGACAAAAATAACAACAACAACACTGACAGAAAATAATATGGGCTGTCTAAATGACAACCAGTTTAGTGGGGTTACACCAAGACCAACTGCTTGGTTCGACGGTATAAGGCACACCCGTGGCGCACTTCCACAGTAGCAACATAACATGTAATCATTATCATGGGTTCTGCTTTTATTTCCACTGCTCTCAATTAGCTTAGGAGACGAGTTCCTGAAACTAAATTCCTAAAGGATAACATTCATTTTACTTCTGCACCTGTGCACAATGGAGAACGCTTGAGGAGACCATTCAAAGCAAGTGTGCGTTTAGAAACGAAAAAGGTGCAGTGTCTGGCAGAAATGGAGATACATTTGCAGAAAATGTTTTCTAAAGTGGTTTGACACGATGGACACTGTCTTCACGTAAATGTGAAAGAAAAACACCACCACTTCTTACATTATTTATGGTTCCACAACTGCTTATTTCAATCTCCTACCAAGCAGCACATAAAATCGACTTATTCTGGTCCATTTTTGGCATATTTCCAAAAACATCCAAGGTTATAAAATACAGTGAAAAGTACCAAAGACTTACAGGTTCCTAAAAGCCCCTGGTAACAGTTCCTGCAGTGGAAAAGGGCCATCAGTGGCTCAAAGGTACAGAGGAATCATATCTTTACGAAACCAATTAGCCACACTGTGGCAGTTTGAAATTAAAGTGTCAGCCCCCCCCCCAAAAAAAAAGAAAAAGAAAAAAAAAGACCAGGCTATCAGACAGTGTCTCATGACAGAAACTATATGCCAGCGACCAACCTCCCAGCAAGAAATAAAAGGTATGGAATGCTTCAAAGTCTGGTTAAAAAATGCTCTTGGTGAGGTTGCCACCGTCCTCCGTGTTGGGACACAGTCAGTGCTCCAGCAGATGCCACACATGACACCCCCTCACATTTCATGATCATATGGGTGGCCTCATTGACTGCATTGATTCTGAAGGATTATACAGGCTAGGGCCATTACACTGAACGCAGGCTGGCTCCTTCCAGTCTGTTGCTGCACGGGATAATCCTGGCTTCTTCATCAGTAATATCATTAGAGCATCATCTCTGCATGTTATTTCTGGGTTATTACCTGCAGGAGAGCAAGTACTATGGCTAACATGGGCCATCTTTCACATTCCCTGCTGCAGAAACACAGCCTTGTTGACAAATAAAGCCTTCTTGATTGGGAAAAAAGGAGAACGTGCCTTGAGCGGCATCGACAAAACCCACATTCAAAGCTCATTGAAATGGATACGTGGTATTATCACGGGTGACATTTGGAGGGAATATTCCAAACATGACAATGCTAAACACAAACCTAACGCTCATCACACACATTTGTTAGAGACAATCTTTGAGATGCTGGAAAACAAAGTCAGATTATAGTCTTTGTTTGTAATTAGTCAATTGCTGCCTTGGCTCTAAATGATTTAACTATTCAAAAATAGAAGATCACTGGCTTTCCAGGAGAAACAGAGCAATGACAAGCTAGTGCTTTATGTTAATTGAGGGGTGCCTAATGCAGTCGTTAGCATGCGTGGCGGCAGACGTGGCGAACCTTAATTCTTTTTCACTACTTCCTCTTGGGCTGGCTTGGATGACATCTCTGCATTTTTCACTTGATGAGTCGTTCAGTCAGTCATGGAGCGCAAGCACATTCAGTTCGAGCACGGCAACTTTAGATGCCACCTGACAAATTGATCTTGAGGAAGAAAGGGGGCATCAACCTTTCTGTTCTGAAGCTAAAAGTGGCTGCTGGGTTGACAGTTCAGAGGTCGCAGTGTCACTACATTCACTTTAGTTCTTGTACTAACAACTCAAGGGAATCAGGGAGAAGTAGCTGCAAGAGGTGGTGTCATTTAGAAAGCCCACTGCCAGTGGCAAAAAAAGGTATGTGTCTAGACAGATGTATGTAAACTCACAGGGCACATGCAGACATCGTCGCAAGAGCCGTGTAATATTTAAACCTGTTCTAATGCAACCGTGGCCCTGTTTCATGTCAACATCCCTTTGAACGGCAGAGGCAAACACTGGGAATGATATTTGAACTTTTGAAAAAAGATCTTATCCAACACCGTATAATCAAACCACTAAGAATGCTGAGATTCTTAAGCCTGCAGACGTACGCACAATTCAAACAGAAAGCTTGGAGAGAAGAAACCGTAAAGCTCAAGACAGTATAGGGAGACGTGCAGTAGTGTCATGTTTGATCCAAACCTAGTGGGGTAGTCTGTTCCGCTCTATAAATGTACACTTGATAACACACTTGATCCCTTTTTTCATTACTTGTTTGTTTAATTTTATGTTAATTTTAGGAATCGTATATTCAGGGATCTATTATATTATTATAATTATTACACTAGTGCTAGGTTATATAGTATACTAGTACATGAAATTATATTGAATCTCATAACATATTAACATTATACTAACAGCATACTATGAAGTGAACATTATACTTTTTATTTAAAGTTAAAGTTATAATATTATACTAATACACTTATTTTACTGGTTACTCATCCAGGTTGTCTGTAGTGCATCTGCAGGGGACATGTAGATTAAAGTGCAATTTATACTTCTGCGTCAAATCGACGGCGTAGGTGACAGGGCTACGCAGAGGCTACACAGTCGCCTGACATGCACCTCCTTCAAAATGTAACTACACGCCGAGTCGACGCGGACCATAAGCTCTGTGATTGGTCGGCTGGGTAGCCTCGCGATGCCTCCGAGCCGACTGGAAGTACCACGCGCTTTGAAGTAACATTTACTAGCGGCCAAAACGGCGGCTGTAACACAGTGAATCAATATATTTGACCGTCACAACCCCGAGCGAAATGACTCGTTTTGCTATCAGAATGTGATCCATTTGGTCGGTAACATTTGAAAAGGCTACACCAGCCGCACGTATAATTTTACACCCATTTACGTTAGCGGAGCGCTAAACAGGAAGTTAGCCTACTTGGCTGACAAAAGTCAACACAGTGGACGCTGTAGCGCTACTGCCGACTAACGTTTTACACCTACGCACAAGTATAAATGCATGGCTACGCACGTAGACCCTACGCAGGAGTATAAATGGGCCTTTAACCAGAGCCAGGAACCACCGTGCCAATGTGTGCTCCCTCTAGCCGGCCTCCTCCTGACAGCAACACGTTCCCCTTGTTCTACTTTACATCTTTTTTTACTAAAGTTACTGTAATAAATATTGTACAGCAATATTATTTACATAAAGTATAGAGTGGATTGTGCTGGTGTATCTGTCTCTGGTTCAAAAACTACCAGGCTAACACACTCCTAAAGTACCACATTCCACAAGCAGCACTTCCATCATTACTGCACACTAGCAGAAGGAGCAAACAGTCTTTTTTACATTTTTTCATTTAAGAGCACATACTCCTTAGGAAAAAAAGTTTGCCTACGGCCCTGTTTCTTCCTAAAAATCAAGGTTGAATTGAGCCTTTTTTAAGCATTGTAATGTGTTTAACTTTGACAGCCCGTAAACATTTTTGCCGCTCATGTGTCAGCCTGATCTGCCTCAATTAGAGGGGTTGTAGCAATGAGTCATTCATCAACATCGTCCCCTATCAGATGCTGGAGGTGACTGTTTGCTTATTCACTGGCAGTGATGATATTCTGTCAGATCCCTGGCCAAGAGTGTGGCAGCACAGGTGGTGCTGCTACTCTGGTGATGAGCCCATCTGAACAGAAACTGTCACACAAGAGAGGAATTGTCTCATGCCTGTATCAATAAGAGGATCAGCCACTCCTCTGAGATTAAGCGATTGAAGGGAGAAGACGAGAGTCTCGCTTTCGATCAGCTCGTATAACGAGCACCTTTCTCGTGGTTACAGACAGCAGAGGTCTTAGGCCTCCTCTCTAAGTAGCAGCAGCAGCAGCAGCAGGGCCTGTGCAAACGTAGTGGAAAGATAAAAACGACTGAGAATGCAGTACTTTCCTCAGGCTCAGAGGGCGTGAGTAATACCCCAGTTATAATTTAGAGCAGAGAATCGCATGCTGACAAAGGCAGCATATGTTGTGTGAGTCAGTTCTGCGCTAAAGCTGAGAAAGGGAAAAGAGTCTCTACCTTCCAGCTCTCTTCCTTTGCCCACCTTATTCCCCATCTGGCCTTTCTACATCAACCCTGCTCATTTTCTCTTTCACTTACTCTCTCCCTCAAACTCCCCACTTCAATCGCCCCCCTCCTCTGAGTGTTTTTATAGCAACAAGGCAGTTATACCTTCCTTCCGATGGCACCATTTGGTTTATTGGGTGGGGGTGGCTCAAAGATCCTCTGCTGCTGCTGCGGAGGCAAAGTGGAGTACAGCGGGATGATTTTGATATCGCCGACTTCGGGCCCCAGGTCGTCGACCTCCCTCTTGATTCGTTTGCAGGCTTCGTCAATTTCCTGAAAAGATGGAGGTGCAACAATTAATCCAGGTGTCACTTGTGTATGCAAACAGCAAAAAAACAAAAAAAACACACCTGGGTAAACCATGGCGGCGAATCTGGATGATAAGGCAAGGGCGAAGGGAGGTGGCCGGGAAAACCGTGGTTCCCTGCTACAGAACATTTGTTCTAACTATCGCTCCATCTGACGGAGGAAATTAAACCTGGACTGCAGTATGCTTTCCTGAGCTCCCCGTGGCTCTGTTGTCAAATGCAGCAATCATGGAAAACATGGACGCGCACGCTCCGAAGGCGCGCACACACACACAGCGCCAGACAGACTCAAACAGGGTTCATTATTCCACAGTGCAGTATTGTAGAGGGGAATGTGAGATGAGACTGCAGCACTGATGCATAACCAGCGGCAAATCATGGCAGATCAGTTTAGTGAAGCTGAACGTTCTAGAGCCGGTGGGCTGGCAGACAGACAGAGGACCTGAGAAGCGCCAGGAATAAGAAAGGATGATAGTGAGCACAGGGCTAGGGCCTCTAAAGGCCTATTGAAATACACTATTAAATGAACTAAATATGCCCACATGGCACCCCACTGCTTATAACTCATTAACATAGAGAAACAGGTTTTATTTTACATACATATCCCTATACACACTCACACATTTTTAATGATCACACTTGAAGGCCGCTCTGGCCTAAACACAACATATAACATATTCAGTTCCAAGCGACTCCCGCTGTTAAGAACAATTTTCTTTGTTTTGCTAACAACAATCATTTAATCCTCATGAATCCTCATGAAGCAGCAGTCCCTGTATGTGTCACATTACAGCCTGTACTGTTGCACCACCTGCAGGCCTGTTGGCGCAATACAGCAACTTTTACAAAGAGGAGTGATGAGGCAATGATGAACAGGAGCTCTTGATTCCCAAAATGATTTTACCGGTGGTTATACAGACAGACAGTGGGGCTACATCAGAGCTTTCCATGCACACTTTTTATTTAGTAGGCTAACAAAACCAACCCATAAAACTTCTCTGACATTTTTGTTGCCTCTTCTAAAAGCACACTGTGCTTAAATCAGTTAAGGCATGACTGAAACGGTCTTAATTCTACACTGGGTGAAGCCAGTCGCACTCGCCTTGACACCAGAAAGCACCACGGTGATGTATCCAGCTTTCCTTCTGGGCTGCAAGTGTGTTATTAGCCCTGTTTGTCCCCTTGTTCATCGCATTAAGTCATACCCTGCTGATGGCCATGTGCCTCTTAATCAACACACTGACAAGTGGAAAACGGTAAATCTGAATGGATTGGTAAAATTAGCCTGGGTATTAATAGCCTATCAAGCCTCTGGATGCAGCAGCTGCCATGGAGAAAAAAATGGACCTCTTTGCCAAAGCGCTGGAAGCAAGCTGGCTGTCTGTCCCTTAGGGACATCAAGACAGAGTGCGTGTGTGTGTGCATGTATGCGCGCACATATACATACATAGGGGCAGTTGGCCAGTGTTGGGACCTGTCCACAAGCTCTCCCTGCGACCCCAGAAGCAACAATCTACAGCCAAGCTAATAACCGACACATTTAGGCACTCCTCTTGACTAGCAAACAACCCCCCTGCCAATCCCCATGTTTTGATGTCAGCTGCTGAGGGGGAAGCTTAAATATTAGGACTTATCTTTGCTCAACAGCTGTGATAAGTTTCCACTTTCTTGTTTGGAGTTGGTGCTTCAGTTCTATTTGTTTGTGGAAGCAAAATACCTCACAGAAAAACTAAGAAAGGGGAGGAGGGTCCTGTGCATTTTTGCTTTCGTCCGATATAAATTAAACAGCCAGATATAAAAAGAGACTATGGCTTTGCCACGGATCTGCCTCCCAATCATTAGTCTACATCAAAGTTGCTGGGAGACTGAAGAGGTTAAGAAGTGCTCGAGGGATGCGTTGCAGCACCCTTTGAACACCCATCTCTGCCAGACCTACCACACATTAACTTCTTTAACCCAATTAGGAGGGGGTGATAATTAACTCACTGTGGGAGTGCTCTCAGTAATGCCTTTGCTTGACACAGTGTGGGGGGGGTGGGGGGTGGAATATAAATCAACAAATTACATCTAACTGCAAAAAACATGTTTAACGCATTGCCAGCAAATATTCCAGACTTCTCTACACATTCACATGAGCGCAAATCCGCGGTTCAGGCCATCCAAGCAGCTGGGATACCATTAAATCTAAAATCAATTACCAGCCCTCAGTGGAGACAACTTCAAACACCATGCCCTCCGATGGCTTCATCCCATTTGTAACAACCCGCATATTGATCCTGCTTTGGCAAATGAAAACTGATTGTTGTAATGCCACAGTCAGGCCGGTGTTGAGTGACAAATAATTACTGCTAATAAACAACCCGTCGCAGGATGTGATCGGGGAAAGCCAGAAAGACACAACTGCGTCAAGACGTTTTAAAGATTCCTTGTGTAGATGACAAATTGCCAATGTGTCATTTAAATCTCTGGAGCAATGTGTGTTGTATTTACACCACCAGTTACGTTCTCCTTTACAACTACAGGTAATCACGTGGTCTCCAACACTTTTTTGTGTGAGCTGGGAGAATAATCATACCAGCACAGGCTTCTCCTGTCCAATGATCAGGATTTTCAGTGTGTGTGTGTGTGTGTGTGTGTGTGTGTGTGTGTGTGTGTCCACCCTGCTGTGACCAAATTCATCATTTTGGGCATGAACCCTGACCTCCATTACACATCAGTGGACGACATTTAGAAAAAATTATAAATTACTTAATTTCAGAGATTCGTGGGAAAGGCAGGATCTGGGTCACTCCTAGTTTTTGTTTTTTTGTTTCCTTTGCTGTGCAAATCCTGGTGGTTCCCAAACAGGCACACTTATGCGCACTAACATCTATCAATGTGAGGATTAATCATTTCCTGCGCGGAGAGTGCATGTGTGCGCTCACGACACCGTGTATGGGAGTAACTCGTCTATGTAATTAGATTAATATGCGCACTCTTAGCTTTGGAGATGTAGAAATTTTTTGCACATGTTTACTGCCTTGTTTGTTTAGATGACAGTAACAATATCATACATGTATTTAGTGCTGAAACGATGAATCGACCCATTAACTGACAGGCAGAAAATGAACCTTTTAACTATTTTGATATTTGCTTAGATTTTGTGTAAGGATTTACACCTTCTTCTGCTTTTTATAAAATAGTAAAATGGTATTGTCTGACAGAAAACGCAATTTGAAAAGCTGATGATTAACAGAAACAAAAATAGCCACCTGATTAATCGATTATGAAAATTACCATTAGCTCCAGCCCTTCATGTATCTGACGAAAGTGTCTCCAAAGATAATTTATCTGTATCAAAATCTTTACATATACAATGAAACATGAGACCAGCTTACAGTGTTTCCTGTTTACAACCATCACAAATCTGGCTTTTGTAGAAAATCATGGGCAATCATTGAAAAAAAGAATAATTAAAAACCAATAGTCGTACCTCCTGTCCAGTGAGGAAGAGCAGAACGTCCCCTTCGTCCACTTCACACATGTGGATCTGGATCACGGTGCGGATGGCCGCCTCCAGGTAGTCACGCTCCGGTTCCGGTGTGTAGAAAATCTCCACAGGGTGTGTGCGTCCAGGGATGGTCAGCAGCGGGCAGTGGTCAAAGTACACCTGGAACTTTCCGGCGTCGAGTGTCGCGCTCATGATGATGACCTGCACAGAGAATAAGAGATGCGTAGTCTGTGAGGGACAATGTATGCGTAAAAGAGGTGAAAGGAAAGATAAAAGTAAAGACTGCAGAGTGTAAATGACTGAGGTAATTATGGGAGTGAGCACTCAAGTGTAGAATGACTTAACATTTTACACGGCTTGATGATAATTGGGGATAAGGACACATACTAAGTGGATAAGGGTGCAACTAAATACAGAATAGATGAAGAGTGCAAAAAGCTATACTGGGTGGGTAACGCTTTGAATCAGAATTTAGGATGAGCGCGCTGGCTCAAACCCAAGATGGGGCAGATATAGTGTGGAACTTGGCATTACACTCCAAGTCACTGACCTACACGGAGCTATGACAGTCCTTGTTCCTGATGTTGGGTACACAATGTTCTCTCCCGAGCCATTAGATAGAGCGCATTAGGATTCTGATCGTAAACGCGCCTCCCATTTTCAATCTCAAACATTTTCAGGGGCCAGTGTCTCTGCATTTCGCTTTACGCTCTGCGAGACATCATAATTGCTCTTAATCAAGGCAAATTAAACTTTCAAATTTGGTAGGGGATAGGGATGAAGGAGATAGAGGGGTGTGGGTGGATGATCATTCCCAATCACCTAGACCTCATTTAACAGTCCGCGAACAACAATCTAACCTTTGATTCCACATTGACAAACAACTAGTTATTATCCATCTGCTTTATGTGAATTAACTCTGGCACACTCTGCCTATAAAACTTCTGCCTGCCTGTACGCTCCCATCCACACCGACGCGTTGCTGCTCCCTACCCCCCCCCAGATGATTGGCTTAAAATGGGGCTGACCAGTGGAGCAAGCTCCAGCAAGCTCCACTGGTGTTGCAGTGCAGAATAGATGTGCATTTCTGAGCCCAACAGCGGCATTTCTCTTTCCTCAACAGATACACAGCTGTCAGACATGGGGACCCTGTCAGGGAAAATGTGACAAAAAAGGAGGAGTGACAGAAGAGGGACATAAACACTGGCTGTCACTGAGTTTATCGGGGGGGCTTGAACACTGTTTTGTCAGCATTAAGTGGGACATATTTCTGGAAACAAATCAGACTGCTGTCAAGAGTACTTTCAACACCATGTCTGGAGATAAGACAAAATAAAAGTGAAGTAAACTTGATGTTCCAGAATAAACAATGACTGTAGGTGCTGGGGAAATTTAGGAACTTAAACTACCTTTACAAAAGCATTTGTTTTTTATATATATTTTTTAAAAGCTGATGTTACCTTAAGGTCAGACCTCGAGCGGGCCACCTCCTTGAGGACCCCCATGAGGATATCTGTAGCTAATGTGCGTTCGTGTGCCTCGTCCAGGATGATGACACCATAACGCTCCAGCAGTGGATCGTTCATGGCCTCCCGCAGCAACATTCCATCTGTCATGTACCTGGGTGAACAGAAGACACGCGCTTTAGCATCATAGACAATGGCATTATCTGAATTAAACCTTGCTTACAACTTAATGGAATGAGCATTCCCTTTAAGACAAACATTTCCCCCACTTCAGTGCTATGGGCAGAACATAAAAAAGAGGAGTAAGTATAAAATCAAGATGCATCTGTAAAAAATTCAATCCTATGCTTTAACACCAGTCGGTCAAGCATTGGACAATTTAATTATCTACATCTGTGAACTGAAAAACTTTTGATTTTATGCACTTGAAAAAATAAAAGTGCACAAATGATCAAAGTCTATTGAATTAACTGTAGATAATCACTAGTACAAGGCTCCTGTAACGGACCCTTACCATTATCAACTTCTCCCAATACAGCTGTAGGAGCCATGGTGGACATTTTTAATAATCCTTACTTGAGCACCGTCTTGGCAGAGCTGCAGTCCTCGAACCTGATGGAGTAGCCCACCTCTTGGCCCAGCATGATATCCATCTCATCAGCCACCCTCTGGGCAACGCTCATGGCCGCCACCCTCCTGGGCTGGGTGCAGGCCACTGCCCTCTTTGGTCCCGGCATTGACCGCACCATGTCCACGCACCACTGAGGGATCTGGGAGACAAGTCGGGATGAGTTTGAGCTAAAGAGACTGCTAAAAAGACATCCGAAGAATTCTTTAAATTAAAAAGCTAAGAAGTGCGAATAGGCAGAAAAAAAAGGCAGAAGATGTAGGAGGATAAACCCAATTAATGAGTACCGCAGCCTATTCCAAATATTCTCCGCGCTACTACAGTTTGCCATGTCCTGCAAAGCAAATATCATACCTGTCAACATTTTCACTGACAGTATGTTCCTGCTTAGAGCTTCAAAACAGAAGCAGCTTGCTAAGAGAGGTGCCAACGAAGAGAGTCTTACTTTCACTCTATTAAACTTGAGGTTCGGATGACTGCCCTTTCGAGATGATTCAAATCTTACCAGTCTTTGAAATGTCAGGCTATCAGAGGAACAAAAAAAAGCAGATGACAGGTTTAGAAGAGATAAATATACTTACAGGACCTGACCTCAGGAGAGCTGCATGATTAATTGTATTGCAATTTGTATTTAAATTTATACATATTTGCAACCTCATTTATGGTACATAATGATAATTTAAGCTGCATTTGCATTAAGATAAAGTCAATGCAGTATTCCTTTGTTTTAAAACATGTTTTACTCGAAAAATGAGAGACTTCTTTAATCCACAATGGTGCAGCCCTAACATTAGGTAGTCGGCATTCACCTCTGATCTATTATTTTCTACTTTGGCTCAAAACGATACTAAATATTCACTCATAAATCTCAAAAAATGCCATTAATTATTCAATTTTCTTTCTAAAGCGGATGACCCCAGATGAGGACCCTTAAAAGATCCATACATGTAGCCTCTACGTTGGTGTGTATGTTGTGTGTGTGTGTAGAGGTGACGAAATACTGAACATTCTTTAAGAAGTACGCAGAGTTCAAAAATGCATGATGAACGTGCAGAATAAAAATGTTTTCCAGCATGACAGAGGCAGAAAGCACTGACAAGATTACACCACTTCATTTACGAAGTGTTTGGAAGATAGTTTATATTCCCCTCAGGAGGCGGCCATGGCTCAACCACTGATTTACTCTAATCTTCTCTCTTGCAAATTTAAAAAAAAAAGACATCCCAGCTCTTTCAAGAACTTAAAATAAACTTAAAAACCACACACTGTGAATCAAATCCTCAGAGAAACTGTTTAAAATGCATCAACTGTTCATTGCGCCCTGTTTTTTTTTATGGTATTATTATCATCCCAATTATATTACTGAATTTCACATTTTACTTTAATCTGTCACATTTCAGTGAGTTTATTTTATAAAAACCACATTTTTAGGGGCTTAATGTGCTGGTATTTGCAAAAACTTCTAAGCTATCTGCCTTTTACCTGTGTGGTCTTTCCCGAGCCCGTCTCTCCCACCAGCACAAAAGACTGGTTACGCATCAGGATGCTGGTGAAGCTCTCTCTGTACTCCCAGACAGGCAGCTGCAGCCGCTTCTTCAGGATCTCATAGTAGCGTGGTGTGTGGGGCAGGTTGGTGAAGGGGTTGATCTGCTGCTGAAAAGGGGTTGGCTTAGGGAAGCCGCCGCCGGCAGCTGGGATGCTGGGCAACCCGGATGACTTCGCGTCTCGCCCCCTGTCGCCCTCTCGATCTCGATCCCTCGACTGTTCATCGCGGTCTCGGTCTCTGCCGCGGTCGCGCCTGTGAGAGGAAGATGCATGAGGTTAAGATTTGATGAAGCACTGCCACTCAAATTAACCCATTTAACTTACCACAGAGAGACACAACATATCTCCTTAACACAAACACATGCACACTCACCCAAGTAACACTGGCAATAACCAAATCTAACAGTTTTGCCCTATAAATGATAAAGATTAAATCAAACATGGAACAGACAGTGCACAAATGTTAGCCCATGTCAAGTCCTTTTCTTAAAATTGCATGAAAAGGTTACTGCACACCCTTATTCACAGCTGCAAAAAACCCCCAGCCTAATCAAGTGTAGCATGCAAAGGTCATGAACGAACTAACTGTCTACAATCCACATTGGGCAAGATTATTTTCCTATTGCACAAATGTGTGTTTCATGGCTTCAGGACAGACTGAGAACCACATTAGCTGGAAGCTAAGCTGAGCGCAATGTTGACTTTAAGGTACCCTGGAGCTAAGTGCTTAACAGCCAGCTCCTGCAGTGGAGCTGGCTGCACAGGAGCCAGATGTAGAAGATGTTGTGTGCAGCTCTGTGGCAGCGCTTAGGTGTGAATGTGTCTCAGTTTATTACTACCCAATACAGCCATACAGGGATAAATTACTTGATCTGGCAGTGCAAATTATCAAATGAGCTACTCATTTCTGCCACACATGTAGTTTGAAGTCCATCAAACACCAAACAGCTGACCTGGATGTAGCATCTCTAGTATGCAAGCCCTTGACTTTGGGAAAACAGCAGCATGCACATCAGATGATGCTAAGCTCTGTTGTTTGAACATTATTATAACTGAATTTATGGTGCATATAATGTATGCAATATTCATTTATCCCGTGGGGGAAAGAATTTCGCTGGAACCTCCCGTAAGGTCAAAGCGATGTCAAATCCCGGGCAGTCACCCTGAGCGTTACTCTCGATGACTTTGACAACTGGCAAAGAGACGAGGTTTCAACTTCTACAGCAACCAAGTCGTCTGTAACGTTAGAGCTATGTTGACGCTCAGCAGTCATTTAATGTGCCTGCGTCCAGCTTGGGTTCACAACAAAAGTCGACTGGCACTGATTCGGGACGATGGGACGTGGCAGTGACGTCTGACAGGGCACCTCATGTAAGCGGGTAACATTAGACCGCCTAACGTTAGTCCAGTCCAGTGTCCGACTTTAAAGCAGTTTTTTCTTCGCTTTGTAAAAGCCACACACGCCGTAACAACCAAGAGTATCGTACATTACGACACGCTGACTTTGTGTCATGGAAGGTATGACCTTTCTGTTTAGGACGTAGCACGCCACCTAGCACTGGCTAGCATGTAGCCACGTGCAGACCAGACCAGTCTGCTAGCCACGTTAGCTAGCTAACGTTACACGAGCCACTTTGCTGGATTACCGCTGCATAAACATATCGTCCGAGAGCAGCATTATCTAGCGGGCTGGGTGTCCGTACAACGATGGATTTCCATCCTCGCCGCCGCTAACTTACTAGCTAAACTCGCAAAGAGTTAGCATGGCTAGTTTAGCATCAGGACCACAACAAAACAGCCTGCAACAGCGGACCGCTTTTGTGTAACGCTACCTAACTTACCCATCACAGGGTTTCTTTTTACTCGACGAATAGTCATCGCCCGACTCTAAACGATGTCGCTTGGACATCTTGCCACCGGTGTCCGTCCACCCAGCGGCTAGTTATTCCATGCAGATTCTCACCAAACTGTTAAAACACCGGCAAAATGGCGACCGGAAGCTCTTACCTCATCATTATCCTTGGCAAAATGACTCGGAAAGCCGCGATTTACTGTGAGACAAATTAAGCGCGTTGAATACAAAAAGGGTCCCAGCGTTAATGATCCGCGCACATTGTGTTGTCCATGAAATCCTACTGCAGCACCTACAGATACAATACAGTGGTTTAGGGATGCGGGGAGGGGGAGGATGCTGGAGGTCCTCTGCGGGTCGGGATGATGATGATGTGCCCGCCAAACAAGCATACACACACACACACACACAGGCACCACTGTTGCCTCGCCCCCTTCAGTCCAAAGCTTCAGCCTCACTGCAGTACAGGCAGGTCTTTTCCTCAAGCAAAGAGCGACCTGTCTGAAATAATTTTGTTGTTGTACTTATGACTTGATGCATATTAAATCTCAGCTACTTTTTCCTCTGAAGGAGTGAAACAGCCCCCTCATAGACCCATGGTGATACTGGGACCCTACTGTGGGGAAATTTAGCAACTAATGAATAGTCCTGTTATTAAAGAATAAATACGCAACCACATATTCTGTTTTTCGTAGTGGAAATTAAGTGATCTTATAGTTTTGATGTGCTGAGTAACAATGCAACAGAATGCCACACAATTACATAACATATAAAATAAAAATAAAAAATCTTAATAGTCAAAACCAACAATAAATGAAATACACATTATATTTTGAATGACATAATTTGATCATTGGTCTTTAAGTCGTATTAATGTCTCCGTCCGCTCTCTGTCTTCACTCATTTTCTTTAACGTGAGAGTTTTCGTTTCTGGCGGCCTCCATGAGGATGTGTATTGGCACACTGGCACCCAATTTTACTGCTCATCCTCAACCTTATATGGGCGAGTAGTCTCCAGCTAGACTGCCCATAGGTTAGAGGGGTGTTATCAACCATCTGTATGTGGGAGTTGGTCAAACAACCAAAAAACACATGAAAATTAAGCAAATCTTATATGTAAGTGTATTGTTTACTTGTTAGTTTATTTTTACATTTTTCCAAAATGCTGGATGCATGTTAAAGTTCCACCCAGAATGAACAGGAAGTATTTAACTTGTTTTATCAGGACTGTAGTGTATAGGACTCTGTAGACATGGACAAACACTTGATCCAGTCTGGAACGTGCAATCAGGAAAAGTGATGAGCATGACTTTTTTTTGTATTACTTCTAGCTCCGTTTGAAGAGCCAAAATCCTTCTCTCAACCTCTACAATTATAAAGTGATGAATAATCTGTCACCGAAGACAATCATTGCCGTTGACACAGGTAATTACACAGCCTGGACATTGCTAACAAGCTGCATAATGGCAAATGGCTCATTGCTTATAGCTGGGGGATTGATGGTGATGGTTAAGGAGAAGTCAACGTTACAACAAAGTCATAATGCGCAAATATTCAAGGATAATTTAAAATACTGGGGATTTTCCACCGTTCTGTCTGTCTCTTTTTCACAGGCTATTAAGTAGCAGTCCAATTGTGTATGAAATAGCTCTGGCAAACATAGCTGCAGAGCTGGCGGTGAGAGCATGGACAATACTGGGGACTAATCATTTAGAATATTGCTACATGGAACTCAAACTGCACTAAAAAAAGCGCTAGCTTTAAAGACCTGGACAGAAGGGATGTTTTTATGCCCCGTTTCATACAACACTGGAGCATTGATGGGTTATGGAACGGCATAGGCACCAGGGGTCCGAGGGTTCAGGGGGCCCCTGGGCCAGATCCTCTGCTGAAAGTTACTGTGACATTTCTTGCTGGAAAGTAACAAAGCTCAGTTAAAAGCAGGACTGTCTTGATCGTGTTTTCTTACTCCTGATCTTGATCACAATTATTTAATTTTGAGTATCTGTCATCCAAATCCGATCTAATATTTGAAGAGTTCATTTGCAGAAACATATATCTCCACTGTCATTAATTTTCCTTATTTTATTTAAATGTTTACTGCACTCCAGGGAACATAAATTAAACTGGTGTTGGATTGTTTTGGCAAATGAGCTCTTCATTTGTTTTTTTTGATACTGATCAAAGCTGCACAGCATACTCAGGGTAGTAGTGTTTCACTCAAACACAGCACTGAGAGTTCTGTTGCACCTAACCCTTTACATGTCTATGACTCATAATCCGTTCTACAACACACTAAAATAACTTTAGCTGAGCATCAGTAGAAGCTCGAGGAACAATTTGTGAATACTGTAGCGTTGCATTACAAAACATGCACCAGCCTCATTTACCAACCATTCTGAATAAACAAAAACTTCAGTGTAATTTATATGTTAGTGAATAATTTTGTATTTAAAATGACTTAATATTACTATACTGGTTACAGTTATCATTGTTGTCATACCCTGCTTTCAACTGTAACAAGAACGCTGGGACCGCTTCGTTATTTTGACTAAACATGACTAATAATGCTACAATCTTTTTGTAGCAAACAAGTACTCTTGCATCATTTGAGGGGAAATGTTGAACTGCAATGATCTATGAGACTCTTGAACTTTGTTGAAATACCAGAGTAGCGTACTTTTCTGAATAAATCTTTTCATTAATATCCACTTATGTGCTCATTTTTGCCTCGCAACAGTTGTGCAAGATTATACAATGAAGGGATTCCTGTTTGGAAGAGATTAGAGAAAATGCTCTTTCAAACCAAGTGAAATCAAGAACAAATACTCAAGAGCTCTTCTTACAGTGATGCATTGCAGCAGACTGTGATAACTCAACTGTATATGGTACCAAAAATCAACCTACATCCTTTCCGGTTTGAATCTTGTTAAAGCTTTTAAACATTATGTTATTTTATTGAGGTGATATTCAGATATTTATCTGGGTATTAAGAATATTTTTAATACAGAAGATTGAAAACGTCGAAATGTTGCCATTTTGTTTGTTTTCTGGAATTGCCCAAATACTGAAATTTGAATCAAGGTAAGTGAGGACTACCTCCTACCAACACCCAGGATAAGTTCGGCCCAACCATGATTTCTCTGCTGGTTGGGGACAGTGGCGTCTGCAGCTTGTGTCCCATCCTTGATATCACATCACTAGGTCCTATCGGCTCTTATCACACTGGCCCACCATCTCATATCTTAATAGAGATCTGACTGTATGCCGTGGCTACGAGCTGACCCCCAGCATGGCCTTTCTGCTTATCGGACGTCCACAACCTCACGCTCCTCCAACACCCTGCGACTTTGCGGGCCTGTCTTCCCAGCAGGGCCTTGGGAGCCATGTTGTTGTTGTTGTTGTTGCTGTTGCAGTCAGTTTCAGTTTTGCCTCCAGGATATCAGGAAACTACTGTGGTAGGTCACATGGGACAAAGAGCAGTAGGGCAGCCAGTATTCTGTGATCAAAGCAGCTTATATATTGATATGAGGGCTAACTGCAGATCCACTTTATTTACACCGTTTCTGTAATTTGAATAACCATTCAAGGACATGCCAGTTTGACATTTTGGGGAGTACTATTATTTGCTTTCTTGCTGAGACTTACATGACTATCTATACTACTCTCATATCTGTGGTAAATATATGGCTACAGCCAGTTAACTTAGCATAAAGACAAATTGTTGTTCCTACACTTCAATTTTTTAACTCCATACTTTAGTTGGTCCCCAGGAGGTAATGTGTTTTGGGTACTGCACTGAAGTTCCACCATAATGTCTTATGTCACCTTCAGATAGAGCCTGTTTCCTCTGGTGCCCAGGGCTTATGCTAAGCTAACGGGCAGTAGTTTCATAATTAGCGCGCAGATATGAGAGTGGTATATCAATCTTCTCATCCAACTCTAAGGAAGAAAACAAATGTGTGTTTCACAAAATGCTGAACTATTTCGTTTTTAATTGAGCGCAAATAAAAATCAAACAGCCTTAATCTTTCAGGGGATGCTCAGCCCATGTGGGAGTACACATGTAATCATGTTTGAATACCTTTATTGCACCTGTTTGATCGGGTGTCAAGTCCTCACTACTGCCAGAAAAAAGTAACAACTGGCCAGGTGTTAAGACATAAAGTGAGACCACATACAGACACTCTTGAGCGACTTCACAGAGGGATGTTGCCGGAAGGTCTTGACCACTAGGGAAGACAGAGCCAACATATATAGAAAGTGAACAGCTTGTCATCTGTGTGCATATTACAAACTAACATTTGTCTTGTGTGCCATGCTCTGAGCATTAAAAGTGTGACAATGCTTTAAGAGATGTTTGTCTCGTTGCTCATTGTCAGAGTGGGATTGCAAAATTGCCACGACAAAGGAAATCGCCTTTTGTCATGTACCTTAAGACTACATAGCCTTTACCAAGTGGAGTAGAGATTCGGGCATATGCAGTTTACCTATCTGCAACTGACTATACCATATTCCTATCTGACAGCTGAAGTGATGAGAAAATACACACAGTAATTGCAGGGATACCAAATCCCTGGGATTGTGCAAAGCGAGCAAATGATGCAGTTATGCATATCGTATCTGTGATACATTAGAATTATTAGGTCCACATGAAACAAGCAGGAAAAAGATGACTGACATGTTGTGCCTGTCTCCCCCCCCCTCTTTCCTCTATTATCTCAGATAATAACAGCCTTGTCAGCAACAGAGCAGAAAGTTGCACTCCTCAAAAATGAGCACCCGAGGAGCAAACCTGCAGGGCTCTGCGAACTCTGGTGTCTCAGGGGCACCACATGATAAAACTCAGGTAAGCGTAAAAAAGCAAGGTGAACGAATGAAGCATGGGTCACGAGGGCACTGACCATCTCTGGAAAGGGCCTCTGGTTGGTATAGTAATTAACCTTGCTGAGTGGCTGGCCTGGAAACTGCTGGCTCCACATGCCCCCGTCCACCCCCATCCCTCAAACCTTTGGAGGACCCAGAGATGATGGAGTGTCAAACCCTTCTTGGTCACACTTATTAGAGCCAGTGAGCATCGCTGTGACCCGGCTGCTCTCTCCCACTATCTGGGCTCTAGGGTAGGATAAGTGTGTGTGAGGGTGGGGGTTGGGGGAGCTAGGGATCAGAACAAAGTAAATTGTTAATGTGATAAGATTAGTGGTATATATGATATGGAAAAACACATCTTTACATCTAAAACATGAAAGGGTAGCAACTAAAGCACAGACCTATTAAAATAACAGCACAGGCAAGTACTCACATACAAATGATTCCTCCCTTGATCTATCTTTCAAGCACAAATAGGAGCCAATCCAAGCACTTTGTGATGTACATTTTTTTCTTGCCCTGTAGTGGGGGGATGTCGCTGTCACTGATAAGGGGCTAAGATTAGGTTTGGCAGAGGCTAGTTGCTGGTACCGTAGCCTCATTTTATCTGTAGAGGTGATGATGGGCTACAACAGCTCTAAGCAATCCTCTTCTGCTCTCTCTCTTTCTCTGTGGGGTCTGGGGAGGCAGCCTGAATCTTTCAGCTGTGTGGACCAAAGACCAAATACTGGTCAATGAAATCCTGACAGGTGATGGTCACAGTGGCAACATCTCGGATGAATCTTTAGCAAGTTAAAAAAGCGGGTGGTTGTGTGGCTGCATGAGGTTAATTCAAGTAATTTATATTTGCTACCGTCACTTTGCCTTGTCTCCCTGTTCATTAAATGCCTAATCTAACAAGCAATGCTTGAAATCACTACGTGTGCTGAAACTGCTGTCCAACATTAATAAAGGCATTATAACCTACAATTTCAGGGGTTTTCTGGCAAAGTTTTTCTGAACAATGCTACATTTTTAAAGGCCAATACCGATCTCAAGATTAGAGAATTTAAGAAATCCTGTGATGAGCTACTGGCCGATTGCTCTCTGGTGGACAAACTTTGTCATTGTGATACTATTTGTAAAAGTACTCAAACACATCTTTGGCATCTCTGTACTGGAAATTTTTTTCTACGTATAACATACAATATGCCAAATATCAGCCAATTTATCGTTGAAGCTCTAGTTTCTGGTCATGTATTTTTAAATGTATGTATTAAAAACCTCCTGACATGTTTCACCAAAATTGTCTTTAGATAATTATGAAAAACACGTAGTTAAATGTTCAAAGAAGATGATTAAAACAAAGGGACATAGTAAGAGGGCTTTGCAGGGAATGGTTAAAGGGATGGCGAATAGTTAAAGAACGCAAGGGACGGATAAAAAATGAAAAAGAGGTAAACTTGTATCCATGTCACATGTCTAAACAGCCCGTAGGAGCAGCCAGTATGGCGTACTTCTTCCACACATCTACTCTGCATCAGACAATGCATCCCACTACTCTGTTCTTTCTTTTCTAACAGATATTACTTCGTCAAGGCATCATCAATTAAAAAATCTAATTTTTGACCAATCTAAAATTGGTTAAAGACTTTACGAGGAGCCCAACGGCAAGCTGGTATCATCGCGCAATTTCATTAGCTCAGATTCCATCTGGTTTGTAAACTTAACAAACTCCATGGAAGAAAAAAAAAAAAAGGCCCGCTGCTGTATGCCAAATCAGCTGCCTGGCACAGGGCCGACAACTGTGTACACACCATGGCTCCATAGCTTGGATCCTTTCTCTCGCCTCGCCTCTATTTTGTGTCAGAGATTAAAAATAGCAAGTGGCCTTCTGCAGAATAAGCAGTTCGTGGATTCTGGCTTTGACGATATGTTTGCCTGGAGAGGCCAGCTGTCACCTGCACGCAGGAAGGGTAGGCCTTACCACTGATTCTCAATTCACAGTGGGCTCTGGACTTTGGCTGCTTGACAAAATGGGTGTGTCTGTGCATCGATTTCACAGTGCTGGAAAACTTCTGGTGTCTATGACTTTGTTTATGATAACACATATAGTCATACTGAGACTCTTACTGTGCATGTGTTACCATATTTATGTACATTAAGCTAAAAATAAATTCTTTGGATATTAACAAAACCCTGTGGAAAATAATATAAACCCAAACCAAAGATATACATCTTTTCAAAAGTTGATTTGTTGTTAATTCAACTAAAACAGGATTTGAATATTGCTATGATTTTAGACAACTCAATGCAGATTTGTGATGCTGGAACAACTCTCTCCCAAGGCTGGAAAGAAGAAAATCAAGTGAAGCTGCTCTAATCTGTAAAACAATCAAAAGACTGAGGCTGCTGCATTTAGAATTAATGAGAGACCAACCTTGTGAACAGCGATTTTCTGCAGATATGGGCTCATTTTCTGGTTCAGAACATTACTGTCAAACAAGCACCAACTGTGTGTGAAAGCTCAAACAAATGTTACACCAAGTTCACAAAGTCAACCTCTGTGTCAGAGTTGAAGTTTTGATCAGGTGATCCTTGCTTGTGCGCTTTCCAGCTTAAGGAGGGAGCTGATACATCACTTACCCAGTGGTTCCCAACATACCCCTAGCCCAAGCAACCCTTCATTGAGCTGGGGGCAGAAAAGACCAACTTCATGACAGGTCATATTGCATGTTTATGCATTTATAAATATTTCCACATATATGGCACATGTAGACTCATCCAAATATCTATTTTTAATAAATCCCCCCACACATATGAATATACATCAATACAATCTCTTATTATGAATATCATTCATTTACGCATTATGTACAACACATTCAATACAAGTTTTGGTAAACCAATTTGGACCCCCTATGAGAGTAAGAACAAAATGCAGCACTCACAGTATATTGGAATCCCCTAGGAAGAAGAAGAAAGCAAACAACTGGGATTATCTTATTGCATGGGAGAGGAAGAAGGGAATATGGGGCACAGGAGTTGAGGCAGACATATTTTGTTATATTCCTAGCAAAATTTTTCCTGTAGGGCATGAAGTTTGCAACCCCATTGATTTCGAGATTGTCTGTTCCTGCGCAGCAACAAGCTTGTCTGGATACAAAGTGCACCTCCGGCTCTGTCAACGCTGGCTGAAAAAGCGTTTTCTGTTTTATTGACTAAAACAGGAGCTGCTCGGTAGAAAATCGAGCTACGTTGTGAGAATGCAACTAGGGATGATTAATGCAATTATCAATAAGATCGACAAAGACAAGGATTGAAATAAGCTTATAAGTCTTTCAGTGATGTCAGATCATGCCGAGTTGTTACTACGACAGGTGATCGTCAGATTGACAGTGAACGTCCCACTCCCCTGTACTCGACGCCTCTGGGGCCTGGTTCTCTGGAGCCGATATTGAGGTTTCTACATGTTCAGGTACATTATTAGACCCATTGTCCTGAGATTCACAGGGCTGATGGCCCACCTCTGACTCAACAGAGGCTTGTCTTAGTCGAAGCCACGGAAGGTCTGATTCAGAGGACGGGACACCCAGCGCCAGAGCTGCCTCTTCTCCTTCCTCTACCGTGGAACCCAGTTCATCTTCAACTCCCTCTACCTCGTGCCCTGCCTCTTCCACAGGACTCCGCCCCTCCTCCAGCTCTAAAGAGACTCGATCTTCCGTCAGGGTCACGATTTCTCCCCCTCTCCTGTCAATCCCATTCGTCTCCACCCCCACCAGAGGCTCCAGGCTGTTGAGCAGTGCAGGTGTGTCTTCCCTGCCGACGCCATCTGTGCCAAGGTCGCTGCCAGTGGTGTGGCATTCCCACAATGATTCATGTGAACTTCTGTTGTCTGACACAACTGGGAGAGGGAAGATGAGGCAACTGGTCATTTTAATTGCTCACTTGATCTGAAGCCATAGTTACATCAGAAAACAAGTACTTTTGCCCTTTTCTGTACCTCTGAAGGAGGCGCAGTAAGATGGCCACTGATTTGTGTAAGCTGGCAACATCAGCATGATTCACTACCAAAAACAGACAAGCATTTTATAAATTTATATTAGCTGACGACAACAACAACATCAACAATTATACCTACTAGCACAACTTCTTAAACTCCTCCTTTGGGCTGAAACAAACAATTGTATTCATAATTGATGAATCAACTGATTAATCTATGAATTAGCCAATAAAATAAGTGGATTAATCGATTAGTTGTCAACTATTAAAGTGATCAGCAACTACTTTGATAATCCATTAATCACGGAGTCATTTTTTAAAGAAAAAACGTACAAATTCCAGCTTCTCAAATGTAAATAGTTTAGGTTGTGGTCAAAAGAGACATTTGAGGATGTCATCTTGGGATTTTTCACAATTTTCTAACTACTAATCGATGAATAGAGAAAATAATTGACCAATTAATCGAAAAGAATCGTTCGTTGCATTCCTAACACTACCAATGAAGAACTAAAGAAGAATAAAGAGCTGAATGGCAGCATTTTAGCCTGAGTTCACAATGTATTTTAAGTGTCCCAAAGACGCCTAATTTTATTCCACTTACTTGCTGTTTGCTTTTCCTGTTGACGGCATGATGTTAAAAAGCCTTTTGACAAGAACCTTAATAGAAAAAGCTTTGTTGAGGAGGGCTACGTTCATACTCTATTTGTACACGTGGCACTATTTGTACATTAAGACACTATTAAGAAAACCACATGAACAGTCAATATAAAACTTATGCTGATAAACCAAGGCCTATAATGTCATACTGGTCGATCACTTTATCATCAATGTTGTCTTTTTTTTTTCTTTTTTTTTTTTTTAAATGTGAGAAAATTCAAAGATGATATGATTATGAAACGTAAGAAAAACTTTTCCTCTTTAGAAGGAGGACCACTGTGTCAATGTAGAAAGTTATTTCAATTACTTATGTGACTGAAGTGCTTCCATGGCAACAGGCTAAATATAGCAGCAGCGCCCCAGACAAGGGGACACAAGACAAGTGTGACGCCCCACAACTCAGCAATAGCAACAGCTTAGTTCTGCTCCTTCGCCAAAATATGCTCGCACTTTGGGGATTACTGACCCATATTTGTGGATGTGCAGGCAAAAAGGTTAAAGACTGCACGTATGAGTCCCAGCCACCTTCTCCCACACATACACATGCAAAACACACAGGAAGAAAGCAACATTACTTGAACTGGCATCCATATTTATGCCCCCCTGTCCCCCCCCCGTCCCCATCCCCTTTCAAAGAGAACACGGCAGAAGTTTCTGAATGTCAGCGGGCGAGAATTTGCTTCACATTTCCAAAATGCCATGGCATTTGGGCAGCTTGCACCATTGAGAAGAGAGGAGTGGAGGCGGGAAGGGAAAGGACTTGGGTTAAACATGGAAGATAGCGAGGAGTGTTTAGCACACAGTGGCTAATTACAGTGTTTATGCCGTTAGCCAGGGGTGCTCTTATCAATGCCTGGAGAAGCCAGTTACACACAATTACACACTCGCCTTTGGGTGGATGCAGTCTTGGCTGAGGTGTGGCACGTGTTGGATGAAGCTCCGGCTGAAGGTTATCATTCAGTGTGATGCTGTCTCGTGTCCCTGTAAGACCACCATCAAGGAACAAAACAGCCGCTGTTAATTTCACACCCAAATGACAGCACAAAGACAAAGTAAGTGGTATGAAGAGTTTTCAAAGGTTTGAGCATGACATGACTGGATGGGGCTCATCCATGCACATGTATGGCACAGTGCTGTGTGTGCCTTCACACAGCACACAAACACGCACGTATGCATTGCTCACAGGAAGTGGCTTCAGTTCCCTGTCATCTGTCTTCATTAGTGATGGCTGCACGCCTCTTAGGCTGACACCATATGCTACTCATAGGAGACTGTGCACTATAAACCAGACATCACAAACACACACACACTCAAAACTGTATTCACATGCATATACTCGAGCCTGTAAGTGTGCACATCAGCCTTTGCCTTCACAGACACCCAGTGAAAAGGCCTGTTTCTCTGACCAGTCAAGTGTGAGGCACAAAAACAAACAAAAGAATGTGAAAATGGATGACTGGGTGACACGATGCGTGAGAATCATGAATGGTGAACGGAGACCATATTGTTAGGGATGCAGACCATATTGTTATGGATGCTCAGTGTTGACACTGACGTGGGAACAGTGAGGGAGAGGTTGGGGCCGTTTGGATCCCGAGACTTCTACACACAAGCTGGGGGTGTGAAGAAAAGCAAAAACGTTACTGGTTGTCCTTTCCAGAGACAGTGGTTTCAACCATTACGTTAGACTGTTTTAGTATGAAACCTTGTTAATGTTTTAGCGGCATAGCTCTAATGATGGCAATGTTGGTCTGACGGCCTAACACTTTGGTTCAGACTGATGGATTCCCATGAAACTTTGTACAGAAAAGGATCCCCAGACTTTTCCTATGGCGCCACCATGAGGTTGACATTTGTGGTTTTGGATTGTCTCAACAACTATTGGATGGACTTCCATGAAATCTGGTATAAACATTCGTGGCCCTGTCACTATAAAACTTTGGTGATCCCAAGTCAAAATTTCAATTTGTCAAGGACTTTGGTTCATAACCAAATCCTGCAAAATCTAATGACATCAGCCCACCAGCATTTAGAGCTAATTAATACATGCACGCCAACACTCACTGAACAGAGATGGTGAACCTGGCTGACATCATGCTAAACATCATTTTAGCATGGCCACTGTGAGCATGTTAGCATGCTGATGTTAACATTGAGCTTGAAGGTCCCCAAGTACAGTGTCACAGACTGTAGCATGGACACCGTCTTGTTTCTCCTAAAATTATCCATTAATTATAAAATGACTGATGATAATGATTTCAAATAGCCATGACATTTGTCTTGAGTAATGTCATTTACAAACCAATGTCAAATGAGTATTAGCAATAGGTTCAGATACCTATTGTAGCTAGGGGTGGTTGATATGGATAAAAGTTTCCTTCAAGATGTTCATTGGTCCATATGTAATTTCAGGTTGTTATAAAATCACAAGATAATGAACTTTCTGAACATTCTAAGTAGAAACTGTTTATAGATAAACTGACTACATTTGTTTGGTATATGTTGTTTTTGGCTAATTCAATGAATTACATATCTGATACGTGACAGTAATGAAAAATCTTGTGAATCAAATATTGCTATAATGCAGCTGTGCCCACTGACTTGCAACACCGCCTACAACGACCAAATACAACCACAGATACCAATCAATTCTATCAGCTGTAAAGAATATAAATGTCTGCAATCTCAATATATATTGTAATTTCCCCTACACAAACTCTTAACTTTGCTCACAGCTGTATTTAGTTTGTGATTTATGATTGTGTAGTATCACACTACAGCTTTCAAAAGACAAAAGAGTCAGCGGTTCTGCGGAGGCCAATATCTTCTTCATTAAGCTCAGATAGCTGGCATGTAGCTTTAAGACTTTAAGACTGAATCGCAGCCTTCAAGTCTTGAGAGAGTGGCCTTAAAAGGAGTTCTGCAGACTGCCTTTAAAAGCCAATAATAAGGTGGTGTTGGTTATTAATATGAAGAGTAAAGCCCCGTCTGGGCACAGCAGTGTGTCTGCAGGAGCCAGGCAGCGCTCGGGACCTTACTGGCAGCTGCCTGTCCAGCCATCTAACCATCTCCCCTTCTCTCTCACACCCATCCTGCAAAGATAACAGGCTCTTCTGCATTATATGATACTCCAACATGCCAGATCGTATACTCAAGATCATAAATAAGGAGACGAAAAAAGGAGATGTCTGTCACACGGTTAAGCCCTACTCTGGGATGCACTGCTGTCTAGCACTATGGTGACAAGGAAATGCCTTCCTCATACTGGAAAAAGGCTGTCACTGGACCAAAACAGAGCTATATGGGTGCACTCTGTATCCACCTGTCTTTTCAATAGCTGCTGCACACTGACAGGCTTTCACTTGCTGTGTTACATTTTGCCTCGCACTCCCTTCAGCATGGGGGTAAGGTGGACAGGAGGACTGGTGGGGATCTATCAATCACAACTTTATCTGACTCACTGCATCGCTGTCATTGTTATTGTTTTTGGCTCTTTCTCATCCGGAGACAACGTAGTCACCTTCTAGCGTTCTCCGGAGCCTCAGGTAGGCAGCCAAGGCCCTCCATCCTATTCTGTTTGCCTTTAATATCCATCAGCCCAACTTCACATCACATCAAGGCCACAGACGCTCACATCTCTCTCTATATTTATGTCTCCCTAACTGTGGTGGACAGCGTGGTCGTCAGGCACTCTGGGCCCTCGCCTACAAACTCCCTAATAACGGCACATTCCCCTAAATGTGTTTGTAATGTGGGCAATCATTTTCAGTAATGGATGCTTGTCAGTTTTATAGTGGTGAGAATGACGGTCTCATGACAGGGCGCCTCCATTCAGCAGCAGCCCCTCCGCCTCTCAGTCTGGTTCACACGCAGCACAACATCTCCCTCCAGTGGGAAAAGGGCAGAACTCTTTTCTAGGTCAACTGTCTTGTCTCCTGGAGCAGTTGGCAGTCACCTTAGCAAAATGTAATGGCTGCTGTGCATGTCAGTGCATTTCATTCATTCTCTTGGGTTAATTTCATCTACACTAATGCATGGATACAGATGCAAAATAGTGTTGAATATTGTGTTTTTGAATACCAGTTGGCTCTTAAATGTGATTTCTCCACTGTCTCACATAATGACATGAATCCAGAAAAAATTTGGACAGCTTTGAGAGCATATTTTTCTATTAATTTCCACTCACATTACCTAAAAACTTTGTTTTGGTGTGACTCTACTTCCCAGAAAAATGTTAATCAATTCAATTCTCTTGTCTGACTACACTCGTCACATATTTCTTGTTCTCAGATGATGTATGATTCCAGTTCTTGCCAGTGAGAATCTGAACAAATTATTAAAATCAACCATTTATTCACCCTGTGTGTAAAACCTAAGACAGATCCGCTAGACCAAAAGGATCAGTGTGTGATACTCAGGCAGCCTGCTTCTGTAAATGGTATCATGAACAGACACATGAGCGGGTGGTCAATGGAGTTGACACATTGTAAACGGTGGGCGTGAGGTGACATGCTTTCTGGGCGTCTGCCCAGATTTGTCCTGGCATGACATAGTGGAGGGCATGGATGGGCTAAGTGGGGCAGAAGGAATACATACTCCCAATTCCCACAGATACGCGGTAGGTCAAGCCTGAGACGCAGCCAGAGAAGAGAGAAAGACACACTGTTATGAACATAAAACCTCATTAATGTATTTAGATTTAAAAAAATAAAAATAAAAAAGAGAGAGAAGGGAAATCAATTAGCTTGGTAGAAAGATAGACAAAGGATCCCTAGGTACATTCTAGTCATAAAGACATAAATGATAATATGAGAGCAACATATGAGAGGCATAATGTTAGGAAATACATTTGCTTCTCAGATTTCTCTAAAAATTAAAATATCTAGGGACTGTATTAGTATGGTTTATCCTGAGTATAATGCAATTTTTCTCTTTTCTTTTTACTTTAAAGACACACACACACACACACACACACACACACACACACACACACACACACACACACACTATGTTTGCCAACGGTGTGGTCCAGTTACAGGTACCAACCAGGTAAAAGCATATGCAGAAACATAGTCTCTGCATGAAGGGACACACACAGGCCATCACATCCACCTACTTTCCTCTAATTCCATTTATTAAAAAAATACTGTTTTACTGGTTGGATTACTTAGAAAAATGTATGTAATTGTAAGGTGAGTGAATACCATGATAACTGTAGATTATATTCTGGAGGAGTCATTTCAGGACTGCAACGTGGTTTTTGGTGGAAGCTTTAACGCTTGATCTTGAGACCCACCTGGAAGACTCCACAGTCCCGAAACCTCCAACGTCTTTAGCTTCCGTTCCAAATCTGCAACTCTGTTTCCGAGGATCCTGCAGGCCAAGAACAACGGGTCAGGTTACTTGGGACTGATAAGAAGTGTCAGTGTGTATATGTGTATTCGTGTGTCACAGTCCAGTGTTTGCCTTGGAGGTGGAGGAGGATTCTCCGAACAGCTAGGCAAACATAAGTGTGTCAGGTGGGTGCAGTTAAAAGATGACCTGAAAGGGAGGATCATTACCTGTTGGTGTGCCTCTGGTGCTGGATGACAAGGTTCTTCTCGTGGATGGTCTCCAGCAGAGCCGTGGCCAGGGACTTGAGGTCGGAGATGGACTGAGGCGTGGCCGGCAGGCTGCAGCCCTGCTCTTCCAGGAGCATCTCCTGGACTAAAAACCGAGAGGGAGAAGAGGGGTAAAGCAGATAAAAGAAAGAGTGGTAGGTGGTAGGGGACAGACAGAGAGAACAGCAAGGAGGGACAGCCATTTTTATTTTAAACCACCTGTGTTAATGACGCCGTCGGCAAAAACATGACCTCCTAAACTGAGGATACGATAGGTACTGACCTCCAACCTGCCAATAATGCCCCAATAAAACTTTCCCAAAACTTAACAAAGATAAAAGAGCGAACAGGGAAACAGTGTGCTAAGAGCGAGACAGAGATGGAGAGTTAGAAACAGCTGTCTACTAGGTGACACTCTCCTCTCCCAACTTTAACTCCGGAGCCCACTGTGCTGCTTCTGCCAGCAACTGTCAGTCATCATGGCAGGCTCATTTTCCTGCCAGTGGTGCTCTCTACCACTCAGAATACAATTAGTAACCCAGCTGGTGTCCGGGCGGTGGCTTGAAGGATCGGCAAAAAAAAAATAGGAGTTATTAAATAATGCAATGAGGCACGGCTGGAAACAAAAGAAAGAAATAGATTTGTTACACTGAAGAAAAATAATCAGTTCATCGGATTAAAATGTACTCTATGTGCTATAAAACAGAGGTGACAGACTACATTTTTCTGCTCTGGTATCTATTTATGTCGGAGTTTAAAGAGAATTCAGAGGGAGCTGAACAGTTGTGTGTTTTCACCTTGTTTGGCTGAGAGGACTCCAGTGAGGGGACTGCTGTTTGATTTCCCATATGTGCTGCAGTTTTTCCTCCTCTCAAGAGCGGTCTGTGGGGAGGGAAAAACAAGGGGATAAAGCTCACCGTGCCGTGTTTGATGAACATTTTAAATAAAAGCAACCTCTTGTACTTTCAGTGCATATGCTTAAGAATACAGATTTTGTGAAAGCAAATGAAGCCTCAAAATTAGCCTTACATTTAGATTTTAAACAGAGGCATTTTACCTTGTACTTCATGATGTTAGATTTCAGCAGGTTCACCTCCTCTTGTAGTTGGCCAAAGCGCTCATGCAAATACCTGCGGTAACAAAAATCTCAAGTCAAACCGTAACAGAAACTATTAGTTTTACGATGAAGCTCTGAGAATGATGAATATTGTGAACAGAAAACTTGTGCAATATGTACACATAGCAGTATTAGTACATACTGTCCTCCATGACCATTTTTAATTAACAGCAAATCTACGTTTTAGGGCAGAAAAATCAATCATAGTTATTGGTTTAAAAAGGAATACATCACTAAAACACTTGAGTATAAATATTAATCAGCGCTATTCATCAATGTCTAATCTTAGTAAAGCTAAAAACGTAAAAAATTGATTCCCGTCTCATACGTGACATCATCAAAAATACATGTGTAAAATGTATTTTTTAATTTTACAACAAAGTTAGTTACTTTTCTGCTATCAACAGATACTTTGTTTTGCCTGCCTTCCGCAGACAGTAGGGACGTGCAATATTGATATCAATATTTTCTGGGATTTGGTCGATAAAGATAATTAGATTATATTTGGCACCGTTCGAAAATGTGTTTGTAAAACTCTAATATTGTACTAGCTTTCTCTAGTTAATAGGATATTTATCGTTGCTTACTAATGACATTAATGGAAGCAGGTCTTAGATATTTACTTAAAACTGAAGCATTCAAGTAAAAACAATATAAAAATACGGCAATCTTCAGTGCAAGTATTACTGAAATCAAAGCAAGTATGAGCAAACATTTCATCTTTCGCTGGAGCCATGAGTTCTGTCGTAGCCGTTGTCATTATTGCTTTGATTCTGTCATCAGTGGTGTTAGAACCTCAGTTTGTTTTTGTGCTGGTACCTTGGCTGGTTTAGGCACATCGTGGACAGCTGACTCCCGAAGCTTTTCATATTTATATTTTCATATTTATATTTTTTTGCGGTAGTTGGTTTGCAGTCTTTAACAACAACCAATTTTGTCAAAGTTTACAGATTGCTGCCTTTTGAGCAACATCTTTTCTTTTGGCGCTGTTTGATCGCCCATTTTTAACTTCAGCCAGGACTTTTTCAGCAGCTACTGCTTTTGTTTTAACTCTAATGCTCGGACAAGGCGTTTTTCATCGTTTTCTACAAAGTGAGCAACATAGCCTACTCGATAATGTCTGCTCAAACATCGTTAATAAAAACCCACTTAAGATATTATCGTAGATGATACATATCGCGCACCCCTTCCCAACAGTATGATTTTTAAACAAACATGTGTTTACAGCCGGTAAAGCAAGAGAACGAAAGAAAAAAAATAAATAAATAAAAGGAGTGAGAGCTGTCTCCACATGCAGCTGCTACTAAGATCTAAAGCAAGTTTCAGGGAATCTGCGGCTCGTAGAAAACATATGGCCTCGCTAGAAGCTGGATTGGAAATTTAGAAATCTACAAGTGGATCAGGCTTAAAACACTGTGACCATTAGAGGTAGTTTATGCGTACTAGATATCTGCTTCTTTGTCCCACTTACCTGTTCTCCATGCAGAGGGCATCCACATCAACGATGCGTGCCTCGCGGTTGCCCAGGATGTGGTTGAGCTCCACGTTGAGTCGATAGGCCTTCTCCCTGAACACGTTGCGCTCCGCTTTCATGTCCTGCAGCTCGTCCGTCAGAGCCTTCAGGTTGTGCTCCATCTCCTCCATCTAGAAAACCAGGCAAAACATGTTTGTAAGAGAAGGTGACAGATTGAGAGTGATTTTGAAAGCTTTGTTTACTTAAAGTAGAGTTTGCTGAGAGTGCACACTCTTTTTTCCAGCAATCAGCAACTTTGGGCCTAGTCTATTGTTTTAAACTGAGTGAACAGCTCTGCTAGAGTCTTGTTCATGAAGGCTTCAAAGTCATGTTTAAAGGAGGAAAAGTATTGTTTCACTAACACCGCCTCAATAACATTGTAAGCCTCCTAATGGCAGTATTTACTTCGCATTGTATTATGAACTACTGAGAATATTTTTGTCAAAGAAATCTACGATGGATTTCTCTCTGTAGCACCATAGAGTCCTTTTTCGACCAAACAGTTCCAGGAACTATGGAGCAACAGGAACTACTTAACTCAGGAACCAAACCAGGAACTAAAAATCTTTTGCGCATTCCCATCCGAGTTTCCACTGCATTTCAAGAACTGTAAAGACTAATTAATCCAATAATGGATTATAAAAGCATAGTCATCGTGTTGCCGTGTTGTTCTTTGTATTTACTGTGACAACACTCTAATGTTTGGATGGGTATAATGAATCAATGGACAGAAAAAAAAGAGATTAATGAGACTGCAATCTCGAGAGCACCTGTCTCCAAAGAGATTATTGCTTTCTGCTTTAAAAGCAAAGAAACACATTTCAAATTGGGTTTTCTTTCTCGAATTACTCGCTAGTACTTACACCTCCTGGCATTTTTCGACGGGAAGCCCCAAGATCCCGATGAGTTGGGCGCACTGCAATATGCTGTTTGCAGTCACATGATTCCGATGACGCTCGAAATTGAAACTGAGGCAGGAAGTGGAAGTCACAATGGACGAGATAGAGGAAAGCCCGTACTGTGCTAGTAATTGTTTCCTCATTGTGTCGTCCCACTCAACGCATGTGACACCTGGAATTTGCCCAATTTATTCTTAAATTATGGCTAAAAACCTATTTTGAGGTCACAGTGACCTTTGAGTCAAAGGTTTCACCTAACTTAACCGATAATTCTCCGTCACTGACTGAAATGTTTTTAACAATGGACGGAAAAACCTGAAGGATGTCCGTCATTTTGACAGATGAAGACTAAGGGCGATCTATCTCAACATTAAGTAATTCATATGCAACACTCAATAACCAAATGTGGTCCACCTGAGGTAGACCCCCCCACCCCCCACCACCTTTCCAGTTAGTGGCGAGTGTGCATATTAATTAGCTGTTGCCTAGTAGTTTTGTCTTTGATCACACATCATGCATGACCTCGTTGTCTACCTGGTCAATGTTTTGGATAGCTGAAAACTGCACTGTAATTGCACTGGACCTGTGTGATGTGAGATCACTTACATTTGAGATGGTTTTGGATGATGATTAAAAGAAAGAAAAAAAAAAGAAACCTGTAGCCCTGCTCTCTCCAGCTGGCGTACTAAATCCTCCCGTTCGTGAGCGGGGAAATGGCGCGCTCCCACCTCCTCATCCCCCAGCCTCTGTCGAGTAATGGTCATTCTCAGGAGCTGTAGTCAAAAAAACAAGTTAAGTCACTGCTTCTATTAAGCACATCTACTCACGCATTGGACTGGGTTAAGTTAGGCTATATCATATGTTTGTGTGTGCTGCTACTGGTAACCTCACCTTGTTATCTCCCTGGGCCTCCGCAAGCCTCTGAGTCAGCTCCTTCACCTCCTCAGTGAGCTTTTTCGCCCGTTCTCTCGAGTCTCTCAACAACTGAGCCAGATTCACCTGAAGAGAAGGTGAAGAAGAGGAAATAAAGGGAAGGAAAAAGATACAGGGAAGGAAAAACAGTCAAAAACTGCAAAACAGCTGACAACATCCAACAATAAAATCCATTGAATAATGCACTACTATTTCTTCTTCAGCTCAAGGAAACGTATACACAGAATCAAACAATATATCAATATAACATAGCCAAAATTAAAGTCAATGTAAATTTGGGACACTGAACAAAACTATAAAAAATAAAATATACGTTGGCAGATATACGCAATGCAAAATTATTAAATTTACTTTTTTCAACGACAAGTTACAAGATCAATTTATTTACTGTTTCCAAAAAGCAATGTAGTAAGCATGTCAGCATCCTTTTCACAACACTACTGTTTGCCTGTTGATTGTTTTCTAAAAAAACAAGACTATATTTTTTTAATGCTGCTATTCAGCAGCCAACTCTTCCAATTCTGATTGTCACAGCGTCCTTGAAAGCACCACCAAGCAGAGTCCTACAGGAGTGCAACAAGACACACCCACTCCAACATTTATCCCAACCATCATTATCTGGAAGGGGGTGGAAGGGGGCATGTCTGTCTTGTCATGTAAGAAGTCCGAAAGCTGCAGATAGACCTCGTGAAAAAGCTGTCCAACTCAATGTCGCTGAACCTGATCTGTATTTGTTTGGTATTAGAAAGTTGTTTGACCATTGAGATCCGGTATTCGATGTGATCCAGAGCTAGAAGGCAAATACTTTTAGCATTAGTGGAAGTAAGAAAGCCCTCGTAATTGACAACAACCTACCTGATTGCGTTTTTCTGGTGGCAAAGAGGGGTCACCGTCCTACAAAAGTTACATAATTAAAATATTATTTGTCATCAAAGACAATTAGCAAATAGCACATTATAAATAATGTTAAAAACGTACATTTAATTGACAGACACATCACAGAGTACTAACAAGTTGTTTAAAATGGCCGGTACAGCCAATACTGTGCACATAGACAAACATCACCTTGAAGGTTTGACCCACTCACAATGAGTTCCCTGTACTTCTTCTTGAGTCCCTGGTGGCGCTCCCTCAGCTGGTTGGCCATCAGCTTGTACTGGTCTCTTTCCTGCTGACAGGTATCCAGCTCCTTGGACAGAATGAGCAGGGCCTCTTTCTTACTCTCCAGCTTGCGCTTACACACTAGAAACTACAACAAACACCGGCACACAAGGACAGAAACGAAGGCAGTGGTATTATGACATGCATTA
Organism: Micropterus salmoides; assembly: GCF_014851395.1. Lineage (NCBI taxonomy): Eukaryota > Metazoa > Chordata > Actinopteri > Centrarchiformes > Centrarchidae > Micropterus > Micropterus salmoides. The sequence goes on along the minus strand of NW_024041150.1, from coordinate 21,806,235 downwards.
CTGTGCTTTAAAAACAAACTTGGACTTAGATACAGTTAACTGTAGGTCATCTAGCTCTGTGTGTTGATTCTGTGACCACAGGAGTACATCTGTATCATCCCTCTATGGTATCATCCAACTTGTTCCTTTCATCATAATTTCTTACAGGCTCTATCTTTTGATGGAAACGGTCAAATTACTTAACTGTAGAAGTGATACCAACCCAGGCCAGCTCCCCACAGGTGGAAAAACACACACTGGAGCCAAGTGTTTAAAGTGTAGATAAGACACAGCAGAAGGAACAGAGTAAACCTTGATAGCTGTCAAACCAGCTCATAACCAAATTAAACAGCAGCTGCTACCATGGAGCTGAACGTGCTGTAGTAGTGTTTAGTAAACCACGCTTATTCATTATGTATAGCTGTAACTAATGATTCACGAGTCTGAGAATTATTCTCTCACTTAATGGACTGTCCATTTGATCTATAAAATATCAGAAAACACTTAAACTCAAGGTGATATGAACACATTGCTTATATTCTAAACCAGCACTACAAAACCTGAATATATGCAGGTCACTATCACATGTGACTAAGAAAAGCAGCAAATCATGTGCATTTTGGGTAGTTCTTGCTTGAAAAAAAATACTAAAATTATTTGACTATCAAAATAGTTGCCAATGATTTTTGAAGTCTTTATCCAAGTCTTTTTTATGAAGTCTTTATCCAAGTCTTTTTTATGAAGTCTTTATCCAAATTTCAGAAAGAAAGATGTAAGAATATCTGATTTATTATGAATTATTCAATATACAGTTGACCAGGTGTGGTCGGTTAAAGAGCTATTGACTGGAGTAACGTTGCTATTGGGTATCACTGTTTTACATTTTCGCAGTTAACGTTATATGCTTTTATTGCTTTTCACCTCAGATTTATTCATATATTTTATATATCCATATAGTCAAAATTTAATTTAAATGAATTTATGCTAGCAATGTTAAGTTAAATGCTGCCCCACAGGTGGGTTAACGTTATATCTGGTCTGTACAGCACCACACGTGTTCAGGAGGTGGGCAGGAGTGTTGCTGCACGTCCAGCCTCACAGGCTCGGAGACGGATGCTGTCGGCCTGACGGACTAGCATGCTAACTTAGCTTACCCTATCAATCAATCTTTAGCCTCTGTAGCTAAAAGACCAAAAAGTAGAGTTTCCTATGTGATGTTAAACAGCTACCCCGGTGTTTAATTTAGACAAGAGACCGCAGCTCGCTCCATATGGTTCAAGGGAGCTTCTGTAACCCGCCCGTCCCTGCAACAGCTGCTCGCGGTCTTCGACCCGCACTCACCTCGCTGACCAACCCCTGCCAGTCACTCTCACTCCTCTTGGCAGACTGCATTGTTCCAAATATCTTTAACAAAATGCCAGGATACAGGCTGCCGCTCTGCCTCCGTCCGAGCTGCCTCTCCTCCGTTTGTTGTCCTGCAACGTCACTTTTTTCTCTGCTGTCAAGTCGCGCGGAATGAGAATTTAAATAAATCTACGACTTCCGGTACAACGTTGAAAATAAAATTATCTTTGGAGAAAATTGTCTTGAGCAATAATTATCATTGAGTATAAAGCATTTAAATATGAAACAATGGATAGCAGAACATTATTTGGGAATAACAATAGTACGGGAGCGCTCCTGAAGACGAATTAGCAACATTAAAACTGAAATGGAGGGTTTTCTTCACAATAAAGCACAGAGCCTGTTCCTGTAAAAATGACATGAGCATATTTTGGAGAATCATAAGCGAGAGATTTTAATGAAATACAAATAACATCAAAAATATTTTCTTTTACCTTTACTGTAATTCTTATGGCTTTAACATTAAAGCACTTTGCCTCAATGTCCACTTTGAAGATCAGGAACGCTCCTGGCCCCAACAGTGTGTCTCCATCCTGCCTGAAAATCTGCGCAGACCAGCTGTCCCCCATCTTCACTCAGATCTTCAACAAATCACTGGAGCTGTGTGAAGTTCCCCCCTGCTTCAAACGACTGCACTTCAAGGGACCCATGTGTAAAACTCCTGAAGTTCACTGACGACACAACTGTCATCGGCCTCATCCGGGATGGTGATGAGTCGGACTACAGACAGGAGGTTAATCAGCTGGCTCTCTGGTGCAGCCAGAACAACCTGGAGCTTAACACACTCAAAACTGTGGAGATGACCAGTGGACTTCAGGAGGTGCCCCCCTCTTTTCCCCCCATCACCATACTCAACAGCCCTGTGTCTGCTGTGGAATCCTTCAGGTTTCTGGGATCCACTATATCCCAGGACCTGAAGTGGGAGCCCAACACTGACACCATTATCAAGAAGGCCCAGCAGAGGACGTCCTTCCTGCATCAGCTCAGGAAGCTCAACCTGCCTAAGGACCTGCTGATCCAGTTCTACACAGCCATCATCCAGTCTGTCCTCTGCACCTCCATCACTGTCTGGTTTGGATCTGCCACCAAAAAGGACAGGAGCAGACTACAACGGATAGTCAGGACTGCAGAAAAAAAATCATCAGTGCCAGCCTGCCCTCCATTCAGGACTTATGCATTTCCAGAGTCAGGAAACGGGCAGGAAACATCACTGCAGATCCATATCACCCCGGACACAACCTGTTCCAGCTCCTCCCCTTTGGTAGGCGCTACAGAGCACTGTACACCAAAACCAACAGACACAGAAGCAGTTTCTTCCCACAAGCCCTCACTCTGATGAACAGCTGATTTCTGACTCACACTGTCAGGAACAATTCCCGTGCAATAACTGCACTATTTGTCAATATGTCTATATTGTTTTATTCATAGTGTGTATGTTAGTGTTGTCTATACTGTAGTTTGTGTCTGATTTTATTTTACTATTATTTTATTATTTTGTTGTGGTATTTTTGTACAAGTAAGCACATCGTGAGCAATGTACAATCCTGAGTCGAATTCCTCCTATGTGTTCACATACCTGGCAATAAAGCGGATTCTGATTCTGACTATGGCACAAAGAATATTAACACGTATAATATTATATATATATATATATATATATATATATATATATATATATATATTTCTAGTTTACGTTGTATCTGTATTTGTTATTTTTGTTTTTGTAATTTATAACTAAATTAAATGGTCTTGATTGGATTAATCTTGTTATATCATACTTAAATGTAAACTTTAATTTTGAAACTGCTTTGTTAACATTGTTTAAATGAAACATTCATGCCAATAAAGCACACTGAACTGAACTGAACTGAAGCTATATTTGAACGATATTATGCCATAGCCATAACATCATGATGAAACACATCTTACAATCATATTTTTTTTCCAGATTTATTTATTGTTTATCTACTCAAGGAAACTTAGTAGTAGGTCTATATTCTGAGAATACCAGACTTTGCCACCCCTGTTCAGTGGCAAAGTCTAAAGGCATCTTGTGGATGGACGTAGAATGGAAAATCAAAAAAAGTACAAAAAAAGTTATCTACAATATGCAAGTGCTTCCCAACCTTTTAGCTTGTGACGCCTCAAAATTAAACTATGTCTATTTGCAGGCCCTTATCATCAGTTTCTCATGTCTATAGGTTATGACTAGTTCAACTAGTTATGACTAGTTGTGTAATAAGCGTTGTAACAGCAGCAACAAAAAGAGAACAAACCAATATTAAAAAAGTAAAGTAGCAGACATGGAGATGTGTGATGTATGTCACATTAAGTAAGAGAGGAGTAAAGTAAGTAGAGAAGATTAAACTCATATCAAGAAATCAATAAAACAGTAGGATAACACATTCAATAAATGCCATTAAAAAAATACTTGCTTAATCCTTAATGTTCCAAAGACTAGATCTTGTCTCTTTCCAGAATGAAGGTGTCACCGTGAACACTTTTCATTCCTTTCTAAGCCCACGTGATGAAAAAAAACTTTCTCGAAATAATGATATCTCAAAATAACCAAAACTCATTAATCTCATTTAAGACACTAAGTCATTATTTTAAGAAAGTTTGTCATTACAGGATCTTTTTTTTCATCACATGATGGAAATAAGTGAGAAAATGAGGGTGAGTTTATTCTTGACATATAAAGACCCATCATCATCATTCTTCTTCATTCTACTAAGTTTAACTCACTAGTGCTCATTGAGGTTTCGCATGAAGCGCAGTAATCCCAAAGTGTTGTTGGGGTAGGGGTTGTCACCTTTTCTCCATCTCTCGTGTTTGATAAACTTTAAACAACTTAAACCTTTTTGTCATTTCATATATTGATAGAAACTGGCAATAAAGACATGCTATGGATTTGCTGATGGGGAAAAAACTGCAATTGAAGAAAGTGTAATATTAAAAGAACACAAGAGAGGCATGGCTTTAGGTTAATCATTTCATTGACATCTTTTAATGTATCATTTGATTTTGACAAGCCATGCTAGCGGCTCTACAGAAGGTAATGTTGGCCTGTCGGGTCTGTCAGTCAGATGATGAAATTTTCAGTTAGTCCAATACTTTGCTGTAGGACCAAATTCCTGTGTATCAGCAGTGTAAGGTGTGCATGAGTGATAGGATAGTGTATGGATGTTGTAATCAACATCCTGCCCCATAATCCAATGCATTACATATAAATATACTGTATTACTTAATACAGAAACTGCTGAATAACAAGTGCAGGGTCAAAATTATTCCTGCTTAGTATCATCAAGTTAGCCTTGTCATTGCGATCATGTTGGCATGTTGATGTTAGCATTTAGATGAAAGCTGAACATTGCCGCTAGTCTTGCTGTAGACTTTAAGTCTTGTTAACGCTATGCTAGCATATAACACCGAAATAATAGCAAATCAGTTAAATTATTCTGACTTAATTGGCCATGTGTTACACCCAACCCTTTGGTGGCTACATGGGGTGAACAAAACTCCAACACTGACCCACACAACACAGATAAACACCTTTACAACAACCAAATCCATGGGATTTATTAACATAATAAGACGATAAATCAAGAATACAAAAACACAAAATCATAACACAAAATCCCCGGCTGAGAGGCAGCAGGACTAGCAGTCCCAACTCAAAAAGCCTCTCTGATGCTGGCGCAAGGAGCTTTTAAAGACCGACGTCCAAGGCCAGGTGGACATCATTCAGTGATCAGATGTACCACACCTGGGGCAGAACTAGAGGACCAAAGAGGAACACACAGCACGGGGAAACACATACAGCCATTATACATGATAAATGTGACTGTACCTCTCAGTGGTCCAGAAGAAGGGATGACTCAAGCATTCTTCCACTTTAGGCCTGCTCTTTGGTTCTTCCTGAATCATCCACATGACAAGATCCCTTGCGACCACGTCTTGAAGATGGTCCAAAGTGTAAATCCCTTTATGAATGTTGTACTCACATTCAAAGGACTTTTTGCCAAAAGGATGGTGTCCTCCAGAAAGAATGTAATAAATCAGCATCCCTGACACCTTAAAAGTTAGCATAGTAGTTTATTTACTGAACGACTTTTCACTTAATCTTCAAGAACATATCTAGATAGCAAACTTACCTGAATATCAGTGCTCCACCTGTATGGTGTCAGCGTCTCCTTCTAAAGTCTCCTTGGCCATCCAGCATTTTGTTCCTGCCCTTCTTGTGTGGTAAGTCGTTTGTCCTTGAAGTAATTGTCTACTAATGCCAAAATCAGCTAATCTTAACCTCCCGGTAACATCTGCAGGAGAAAAGGTGTAGATTGATTCAGTCAACAAAATCACACATTAAACTAACTGTAATTAAAATATTCTGTTTTTTGAATTACAGATAGCACACGTTTTTATTTTTAGGTTGTCTTACCGATCAAAACGTTCTGTGGTTTAATATCCCTGTGGAGAATTTGAGGATTTTCACAATGAAGCACCTTTAAGCTCTTCAAAACCAGTTTGACCAGTTTGACCAGTCTGACCAGTTTATTTGCAGCAGACTTTCATAATTTATTTCTATGTATTCTTCAAGCGTAAATTCGCAAAGTTGAAGAGCAAGATATCCAAAGTTCTCATCCTCTGCAAAGTCAACGTATCGTACAATAGATGGATGATCAAGCTCTGGAAGTCGCAGAAATCCCTCTTCATTCTTCAGCACTTGATAGTTGCATTTAGACATTCTCTTAATAGCAACTTCAGTGCCGTCATCTCCGCCCCATCAGCCCCAAGAAGACTTCAGTACCATCACTTCTCTTTGCTATGCGGAATTCTTCTTTATTCACATAAATCAGGCTTCCAACCCTGGTGACTTTACTTTCACTAGAGCTAATAAGCTTCTCTAACTTTTCCCTCCACCTCTTGCTGATCTGCAGCCATTTGTGTGGATTAGCATTTGAAGTTGACTCCACAATAGGAGCTGCTGCAGTTGCAGTATTGCAAACTTCATCAGTTGGGTCTTCTTGTTTTTCTGACTTTTTCTTTCCAGGTGACAGGTCATATTTCACATTTGGAGTGCTGAAATGGGATTTCAGTTGATTGATTTCTTCTTCTTTCAGCTGGTCATTCTCTGTCAGTATGTCCTCGGGTACTGAAGTTAACTCCAGTGCTTTTAACATGTCAGCCACATGTTCAACTGAAAGTAACTTTGCTAAAATGCTTAATGTGGATTTTATAATGGCATGGGACTGCTTGATATCTACAAAAGGACTTTTTGACATAACATCTTAATAAGGATGGGATCCCAGTCATCTGTGCCTTTTGTTTTTTGTGTTATTGCCGACAGTGTTTCCAGAACAACTCGATATAAAGCAAGTTTCTCTTTTGAACAAAGCTGTTCCAGTAGTTCTGGGATTATAGCCAAAGCTTGCTCATTTGGTATGTCTTCCATTGCTTGGAAAACTGCACATAAACTCTTAATTGCCTTAATTACATTTGTCTCAGGGATGTTTGGAAAGCGACAAACTGCACTTGCAATGTAGGGGTTCAGATTGTCCTTCACCCAATTAACACTTCCCTGGTGGTATATTTCTGCATCCGGCACAATTACATCAAAGAGCATTTCAATCATGGTCAGATGAGTCTGAGGGTGCTCCCGCAACATGTGACTGTCAAATATTTTGAAAACTTCTTCAGGTGGTTTCTCTTGGAGAGCAATTTCCAACTCCATGAAATATCTGATTTTGGAGCATATTTCATCTCCTTTTGATGCAAGGTTATGAATCATCTCAGATATTTTTTTATTGTAAATAATATGTTCAGGATCAGTGAGAGGTAACAATGTTACCAGTGCACCAGCAGATATGAGCAGCTTCAAGACATCATCCCTGTCATTGATGGCAGCAGTTTGCACCGGTGTGAATCGGTGTAGATTACATCCATTTGGACTGGCTTTTGCTTCAAGGAGTTTCTCCACAAAAAGAAGTGGTGCTTTGTATAGTGAGACATAATGCAAAGGTGTTAAGTCAGATTGAGAAGGTATGTTTGGGTCTGCACCCTGCTCCAAAAGGAAATGAAAAATATCCCTGTTGTGATTTACAACAGCAGCAATCAGTGGGGTTATATAGTCATTCCACTCTGTGCAGGGGTAAAATGCATTAATGTTGTTGTCCTTCAGTGCCTTTTTAAGCTTGTTGAGTTTGTTGTTAATTATATACTGTATTATAGGATGTGATTTTCTTCGGGAGACTGCCTCTTGTATCTTTTTGCAGATATTCATTTCTTTGCTTCAGGGTAACTGTAAAAAAGGCAAAATTAGGAACATTTGGTGCCAATTTTTCAATGATTTGACAACCTAAACCTGAAATTCCAATTTCCAACACTGTGTTTAGGTGGGTTCAGATGGTCGATGATTCTAACTTGAGGGCAACTCAATCAGAAACAATCTACATGACTACATTACTGTACAACTAGAGGTGACCTTTGTTACCAAGGGTGTGATTCCCACAGGTGCTCAGTTGTTTTGCTCCAACAAGACCTTCATCCCCCCTCAGCCAATTGTCCCACATGAAGCCTACTCTGAATACAATACAGTTTTATGGAAAATGATAGAGGATTGTAGTAAAATTAACTTGCAAACTTGGTGATGGTGCAGGACTATGCCTTTGGTGTGAGAGACCTGGGTTCAATCCCCTACTGTGACCCATCCACCAATGTCCCTGAGCAAGACACTTAACCCCTAGTTGCACCAGAGGTGTGAGACCTCTGACATATATAGCAATTGTAAGTTGCTTTGGATAAAAGTGTCAGCTAAATGTGTAAATTTGAACTTCTCTGACATTACCTAAACAGAGGTCTTTTTCCACTACATGGTTAAAAAGAGCTTCTATCTGCTTTGCCACTTATGGTTTCTTTGAAAAGGTTATTTTAAATGGGGATTTTTGATTCATGTGTGCTTGTCTAAAAGGCATTACCTATAGTCTTTCCTTTTGCTTTCAAGAATACAGTCAAATGGTTGTAAAGTCTAGATTTGCTCATTCTGATAATTTAATGTTTTTAGAAGAGTGCAGCATCCTAACCCTCACTGACTGTTGAGAATCTGAACTTCCTCATTCGGGCTCTCCACAGGCAGGCACAATTTGACGCAACACCGGAAACCTACTTTGAATGTGCACAAATGTCAATAAACATGCTTTAGTCATGGCAGGTACGAAGATAAAAAATTTTTTATTGTGTTTATGAATAAATGTTTGTTATGATGACATCAAATTACCATGAGAGTGGATTATGAATAAGATTAGGTCCAAATGAGTGTGCTTCTCTTAAGCGAGCACACTGATTATTTTACAGTACAATATTTAAGTAAACGATGTAGGAACATTAACTTACAGTGTCGACGTGGGGTGTCCAGTGTTGAGTCCAAATGCGAGAAGATCTAAGTTGTTAAAAATGTGGATTTGCCTTCAGACACAACCATGCGCTCACAGCCTCAAGCAAAAGTATTGTGTCTTAGGGTACAGGCGTTGTGCCACCCTCCACACAAGTTACGCCCTTTCCTGTTCTAGAAACACTACTAAGAGGAAGTCAATGTGGATATGAAACCTGCTGAGTTACCTGCTTCACACTGAAGCATGAAATGTTATTGGAAGAAAACATATTATATCTTTCTGTAATGTAGACCTGCACATGTGATGATAGATAAGTGTATAAAGTAGTATCATATGTATTATGATGGTACATTATGACTGGGGACTGATTTCAAAAGGGGAAAAGCTGAAGAATTGAAGAATTGTTGAGCCTTTGGGCCAAAACAGTGAAACAGGCAGGTGCCATCTTATTAACTGCAAACACATGATATGTTCATGGGTAAGCCAGTCTAGCTGCCTGTAGTCAACCTGTAGATTTTTGATGCCACAACCCGTTTATTTTAACAGTAATCATTTGCATGTGTCAGCTTATGAAATAAGGCCTTTATATCCTCATCCTGAATTATATTGTAGTGATATTATATTGTTTGTGTTGTTAAGAGTCTGCAGTTTGGTGCTGAGACCGTGCCCAGTTTCTTTTTAGAGCTTTATCACTGAAAACATCCACCTGCTGCAGCTGGAAACAAAATTGATGAAGAGATCTGAAAGATGCTAAAACACTCCATAGAACCGAGAGGGACTGCTGAGTCATTTGAAAATTTAATGTGGGTTTGTGGTTATGAGTGACGCCTGTCACATTAACATACTCATTTGATACACAAATAAAGTCATCTTTAATCTTAAATCAATACAGTGTTTGCTGAATCTCTGAGATCCCCCTGTCCTTTGTAAGGACAATAAATATTGAGTATACATATCACATAACAAAGTAATTAATGATTCTTAGAGAGATGATGATGAAATGAACTGTGGCTGATGTTGCCAGTGCCATAATCCTAACGATCAATGAAAGATAAAGGACATCTTACAATCATAATTTTACACATTTATTTTGATACTCAACTGATATACAATATATATTGGAGTAACATTCAACATGCTTAAAAAGAAAACTATACAAAAGAATCTACATGTTGTAAAGCTTGCATATGTCATTATGTTCTTTTTTATTTGCAATATCATTCACTTAATGAGTAGATTTACTTTTAGACTTTAGAGTTTGTTAAGTTTATCTAAAAAGAATTTGCCAAAATCAGTTCAGACAATTGTATGACAAACATTCCCTGTATGGAAAAAACAAATGGGTGTGATACGTTATATACAGCCAGAGGGAGGCACTGTGGGCCCATCAGAGCAAGAACCCCGGTGCTGATAAGGCATCATACTGTACATTACCACAGGGTGAGAGTACATGAGACAAGTGGCAACCTCACCTGTTTACACCCTCAGTTGCCCTAAATGAAAATAAAAGAAAACCAGTGAGGTACATTTTTCTTAAGTCTTGGCATATACTTTCGGGGTGTAAAGCAATTAGCACAGGAATATTAAATTCATAGAAACATCTACAGATTCATACAGCTCAAATTAAATTTCAAAATTTCCCATTTAGGACATTTTAGGACTGAAATCGTAGTACCTCTGTGAGTATAAAAAGCTCATGTAATTTCTTTCCCCTTCACAAAAATATCTTTTTAGTGGAAGATAAAAGATTATCTCATAATGGCAATAACATAATTCAATACAAGAAAACAATAATGGCAGAGGAAAATGTAATTTTAGGGTCTGCAAACAGCCACATGTGCAAAACCTTGTTGAATGTAATATTCCTAGTCTAGCAATAATGATTTCTAGTCTGATCTCATTGCCCAGTGTTGCTAGAGTCTTGCTTTGGTTCATGTTAATGACTTACATTGGAAGTGCACATGATTTTGCTTTTCTCTGATTGCTTTTTGATTCAGCACTGTCCCCTCACAGCAAGAAGTTCTGTCTATAGTCTTTTTAGAATCCTACTTCACTTCAAGTCACTGGGTTGAGACTCTTGTACTGGGACGCCCAGATGCTCCTTAAGGTTTGTGGACGGCATAACAGAGGTGGTAGTGACATCTTCACTTCGAAACATTTCCTTTAAGGGTGTCTCAGAATTCCACCCTTGGGTCTTGGCAAACTTGAAAACACATCCAAAGAGATCAGGAAATATTGTCGTCACATCAACTTGGGCTGCATCCTCCTCACTGCAAACGAAAAGGAACGTTTTATCAAAAAGTAATGATCACCCAGCTTACAAATCTTCACCCAGGAGTCCTGGTGTACTGGGGCCGAAACATTTTTTTCTTCTTAATTCTTATATTTTTGGCACCACACATTTCTTTTAACTCTCTCTCCTTTCGCCATATTTACTGTCACTGTTGACATATCGTACAACCCTGACTTCGGCTACGTTTTGTCTGCGCTGAACTCAGCCCAGGTCGCAGATCATAAAGTAAGACGTTAGAAACTGAAAATAAAACCGGCCTTTCAGGAATCTTACATAACTTCCTAATGGACCACCTGATTACACTTGATTGCTGTCTCACAGTAGATTTAATGACTGACACAAACTATTATTTTTTGAGTTTTGTTTCTCATGTATCATCTACTGCAAAACTAACAATAATTAAATGACAGACTGAAGGAATCAAATTTATCATATTTTTTGTCTTGCAAAGAGACTGAACCACAGAACTCTATTTAAAAAAAATAAAGTATAATTATTCTTTCTATTGTTTATAAATTCAGAAGAATTGACTTTTAGTGAAATTTAAAATCCACCCATCATTTTTAACTTCTCACTAGTGCTCATGGAGGTTTCGAATGAAGCGCAGTAATCCCAGCGTGTTGTCAGGGTAGGCTTTGTTCTTGGCATCCATCTTCTGGATCAACTCTGGTGGAAACTGCAAAAACAAAAGTAATTAATCATGAAGTAGAAATTCGTAATAGAGAAGGTGAATTTGCTGTGTTGCATTCACCTTATTTTTCCACTGTTTGAAGAATCCTTCCCCGGCACATTTTTCCAATGAATCAATCACTTCCTTGTCAGCATTTCGACACTTTTTTACATCCTCCCTGTTGCCAATCCTCCTCAAGTATTCAACTCTCCTGAAAGAACAGTTCGTTTTAGGATATATTTTAATTGAAAAATAAACAGAATCGTAGTGATTGGAAGCATACCCCTCCTCCAACAGCAGTTAACGAGGCCTGGTATGTTCTCAACATGCTATAACAACATGCATGATTGATATTCAGAAACACAACGGCAAAACTACAAGGAATGGATTTAACACTGATTCGTAAGCTGCAAAAGTTAGCATGCCTGGCTAACTAGCTTCCTACTTCTACCATTACATCCAAATCCAATGAGCATACTTCTAGCTGCAATATTATTTGGGGTCACAGGTTATGTTAGAATAACCCACATTCAGGACTGTCACCTCCGCTGTGGTGGTCCTAGATGATACGATATCAGAGTTTTCCGTAGCCTTAGCAGCTCTATCCTTGCCAAAGAGGCATAGAAAACTGGAATTTCCAGGTTCTGTTTCAGGCTTGAGAAAACCTTTTTCAAGATCTCACTGTATTGAAGCCCTCAGAGGAAAGGGAGAAAAAGAAATTTGATGAAGTCTGATCTAAATAGTTTTCTCTCCTGTGCTTATGACTTAGGAATAAGTGGGAGTGAAGTTTTGCTTTGTTACTTTGATTTTCATCTGTGAGAACAGGTGAAAATGTTTATATTAGATATATTTTTTTCTGTACTCATTTCGGTCACAAGAGACTTGTGGTATCCCATGTCCTAAATAGGACTAAAAGCATTCATGTTTTCTTCCAGGTGAGTTTTAATTTCTCCATGCAGTCTAAACACAAGGTATATATTTTGTGTGTTAGTTATGTAACATAACTGTCATGCCTTTGAAATGTATTTTAATTGGTGCTTCACCTGGGGGAAAACAAGTGTTTAGTCCTATTAAGAAAATGGGGTGTGAACAAACAACAAACAAACAAAAATGTTCACCTGCCAAAACTTTTTAGCAACCTGTTTCAAAGATTTAAAAAAGTCATTTTTTCCCACCTGTTCTTAACTCATAAACACAGGAGAGAAAACACTTTAGATCAGACACCAGAATTCTTTCCTCATTTGCCTCTCAGGGCATTTGACATTTTTAACAAGACTAATAATTCAAAATCCAGCATCGGAACTTAGCCTGACTCAGTATGTAATGTGGTTCACTCCATATGTCTAGACAACAACTCTATGAGCTCATATTGTAATGTATGTAATATTTCTGTTTAGAGCAATCAGCAATTTCCATAAGACTTTTGTGGGCTAAACGTCACGTCAAGTCCATGAGCAAGTTGAGGGGTCACGGTTAGTTCAGACATTATAACCACATTCATTCATCCCTAGAACGTGACTCCTACTGACTGTGTTAATCCTGTGACTTGACCTTTAATGCCACCAGCAGTTTGACTTTTTTGGCTTATATTAAAATGTCTTGACAACAATTCAAGTTTTCACTTATAATGTGAAATATCCCAATATCTCCTGGATGGGTTGCTGTAAAGATTTGGTACAAAAAATCCATGGTTCCCAGGGTATTGACATTTGTGGGATTGAATGTCTCAACCACTATTATGCTATTATAATAATAACTATTATAATAATTATATTATTGGATGGATTGCTATGAAGTCTGATACAGACAATAATGTCCCCCTTAGGATGAATAGTAACTTTTACTCTGGAGCCATCATCAGATCAAAATACTTTAGTTCATGACTAAATATTTGAAAACCCCACCAAACTCAGCTGCAACGGTTTGTTGCTAATTAGTAAATAGACCCACTGGGTTTCGGTGAGGCACTGGGACACAGCCAGGATGTTGCTATAATGGCAGGCTTTGCCCTCCCTTTGAGTGTGGCTATTTAGAACAGATTTGAACACATCTCACTCTGAAACAAAAACATCAATTCAGTTAAGGAGCTACATTATCTAGGGAAAAGTGAATGTTTGTGCCAGATTGTGTGCCATTTCATTCAGTAAAGGTAGAGATATCACTCTGGACCAAAGTTGTAGGGTATCTAAATGGCTGACAATACCAACCTGTTAAAGAATATTCTTTTTATGTCTTAATTGATGTAACAGGGAAAGGTAAGACAGATCTAGCTTAGAGTCATTAGCTGGCCCACAAGTGTTCACTGACCTTTCAGCTCTAGTTATTTCTCACACGTAACTGTCCTTGTTAGGGAGACGACAGTTAGACTGATATGGTAGAGACAGTAGCTCAGGCGTCAGGCTAGCAGATATCGGTGTTCTCAGGGAATCTTACAAGGTTGAGTCCTACAAGATTGTTTACAAGAACTTACTGGCTCCACAGATTAGAGTACAACATATAGATAGTAATAGATTCCAATATGATGAAGCAGTGGAGTCCAAACATCAGACAGATTAGTTGTTCCAGGTTAAGGCCAGTTAAAGATGACCTAATAGAGAAACCTACAGACACTAGGGGGAAGAGAGAAACCAAAAAAAATACCAAAAGATGCAGATTTGCTGTTGGCATTCGATGTGTTCACGTGTTGTATGCTGGCACTGTATCTCCTCGGCCGGGTCAATAAACCATGCTATGTTAAGTCTTCATCAGTCTCCGAAACTTCTTAACAGCAGAACGTGTCTCACAATAATTCTTCAACACAACCCACTGAAAAAAAAGGATTTTAATTCATCAATCTATCAATCAATCATCCTCACCTCTCAGTGGTCCAGAAGAAGGGATGACTCAAGCATTCTTTCACTTTGGGTCTTTTCTTTGGTTCTTTATTGATCATCCGCTCAATGAGATCCTTTGCCACCATGTCTGGAACATGGTCCAAAGTGTAGTTCCCTTCATGAATGTTGCTCTCACATTTATAGGACTGGTCGCCGAAAGGATGGTGTCCTCCAGAGAGGATATAGTAAAGCAGCATCCCTGCCACCTTGTGAATTAACAGAACATTTTAGCGATTACGGAAGTATTTTCACCAAGTCATTCATGGTGTGTAGCAGTAAAACTGACCTGAACATCAGTGTTTGGCTTGTATGGTATGACAGCTTCATCTGCTAAAGTCTCCTTGGCCATCCAGCATTTTGTTCCTGCGCTGCCTGTGCGGTAAGCTGTTTGGCCTTTGAGTAATCGTCTGCTTATGCCGAAGTCAGCTAATCTTGCCCTTCCAGTAACATCTGCAGGAAAAATTACAAAAGTATGTATGATATTTATAAATTCAAATGTTGTTGTAACATTGTAACATTGTAAATTCCATCATTTTCATATATTTTTTGATTTGTCTTACCGATCAAAACATTCTGCGGTTTAAGATCCCGGTGGAGAATTGGAGGATTTTGACAATGAAGCACCGTTAAACTTTCGAGGACCTGTTTGATCAGTTCATTTCTCAGCAGACTTTCATCATTATTTCTGATGTATTCTTCCAGCGTGTATTCACAGAGTTGAAGAGCAAGATATCCAAAGTTCTCATCCTCTGCAAAGTCAACGTATCGTACAATAGATGGATGATCAAGCTCTGGAAGTCGCAGAAATCCCTCCTCAATCTTCAGCTCCTGATAGTTGCATTTAGACATTCTCTTAATAGCAACTTCAGTGCCGTCATCTCTCAGCCCCAAGAAGACTTCAGTACCATCACTTCCCTTTGCTATGCGGAATTCTGCATCATTCACATAAATCATGCTCCTAATTCTGGTTACTTTACTTTCATCAGTGCAAACAAGCTTCTCTAACTTTTCTCTCCACCTCTTGCTGATCTGCAGCCATTTGCGTGTTGTTGATGAGATAGTGGTGCTGAAGTGGAATGGCTTCACATTTGAAGTTGACTCCACAATGGGAGCTGCTGTTGGGTCGTCTTGCTTTTCTGATTTATCCTTCTTTTTCTTCTTTTTTTTCTTTTTTTTGGATCCAGGTAAGGCCGTACTGTCCCCACATCCGAAGTCTGGTGTGCTGAATTGTTTTTTCAACTGTCTGAGGACTTCTTTCAGATCTTTTATCATCTTCATATCTGCAGTTGTCAGTATCTCTTCAGGCACTGAAGTTATCCCCACTGATGTAAAGAATTTAACTGCATGTTTAAATGAGAGCAAGTTTCCAAATATGCCGTACGTTAAGACTCTAATGTTAATAAGGTGTTCTTCTTGGACAAAAGGAGCAACTGATTTGCATAACTTCTCAATAAAGTTGGGATCCCAGCCATTTGTGCCTTTTGTTTTCTGTGTTATCACGTATAGTGTTTCCAGAACTGCTTTCCATATATCAGGTCTCATTTTTAAACAAAGCTTTTCCAGGAGTTGGGGGATTATAGTCAAAGCTTGCTCATGTGGTATCTCTTCAACAGTACACAAAACTGCATATAAACTAACAATAGCCAGATTTACACGTTCCTGGGGAATATTTGGCAAGCGACTGACTGCACCTGCAATGTAGGTGTTCAGATTTCCAGTGTCTTTCAGCCATTTAATACTTCCCTGGCGGTATTTTTCTGCATTTTGCCCTGTTACATTAAAGAGGATTTCAATCATGGTCAGATGGGTCTGAGGATCCTCCAGCAGCATGTGACTCTCAAATTTTTTTAACACTTCTTCAGGTGGTTCCCCTGGCACAGCAATTGCCATATCCACAAAATGTTTGAGTTTGGAGCATAATTTATTTCCTTTTGATGCAAGGTTATTAATCATCTCAGATATTTTATTATTGTGAATAATATGTTCAGGATCAGTGAGAGGTAACAATGTTACCAGTGCACCAGCAGATATGAGCAGCTTCAAGACATCATCCCTGTCATTGATGGCAGCAGTTTGCAGCGGTGTGAATCGCTGTAGATTACATCCATTTGGACTGGCTTTTGCTTCAAGGAGTTTCTCCACAAAAAGAAGTGGTGCTTTGGATAGTGAGACATAATGCAAAGGTGTCCAGCCACATTGAGAAGGTATGTTTGGATTTGCACCCTGCTCCAAAAGGACTTTAAAAATATCCCTGTTGTTATTTACAACAGCAGCAATCAGTGGGGTTATATGGTCATTACACTCTGTGCAGGGGTAAAATGCATTAATGTTGTTGTCCTTCAGTAATTTTCTGAGCTTCTTGAGTTTGTTGTCAATTATACACTGTATTATAGGATGTGTTTCTCTTGGGGGGGCTGGCACCTGTATCTGTGTAATGATATTCATTTCTAACATTTCTAACTGTGAAAAAAGACAAAATTATAATATTAATGTTACAACATTTAGAAACCATTTTAAACTTTAGATAAGCAGCAAAACTATCATTAGAATTTAAGCTTAAAGGTTCATTATCATTTCCAAGTTTAATCTTTCAGTCGTTTGAGAAGCTAAAATTCCATTTATCAACAGTGTATTTAGGTGGGTACACATGGTAGATAATTGAAACCTGAAAGCAACTTGGTCAGAAACCATCTACATGACTACATACATTGCTGCACAACTACTGGTTGACATTTATCACCAAGTCTGTGATTCATAAACTCCTCAGTCAAGTACCGACATATAGCCTACATGCAAAACTATTTCATTCCACCATTAAGAAACGTTGCAGCAGGTTGAGTAGTAATTTCTTTTGGATTTGCTCATTCTAATGATTTAATGTTTTAGATAAGACAGTGTGTGAGTGCCTCACTGACTGTTTAGACTCTGAACTTCCTCATTCAAGCCAGAAACCAGAAATCAACTTTGAACATGCACAGCCGTGAAATGTCAGTAAATGAAATATTGTGTTTGGAAGTAAACATTTATTATGATGTCATCAAATAACTTATGTTCATTACGATGTCAAAACCAACAAGTAAAGTTTAGAAAGTAGCAGTGATCAGTAGAATCAGCTAACTATCTTCGTAGGCCTGTATTGTAAAACATTTTTCTTTTAAAGATAGATAAAGAATGTTGGAAATGAAACTTACAACTCTGAAGTCTGGTGTCCGCTTTGTTTATGTACAAAATTCAAGCTTCTGTGCTCACTCTGTGTCACTCTCTTTCGCTAACTTTGTCCGTGTCTTTAAGTTTCGTTTTCCTCTTGTCTGTCTATGTGTGCGTTATGGGTGTGGCACTGATCCACTCTCTCTCCTGGCTCCGGTTACCTGATGATGACGCATGCCTCTCAGCTACAGTGACCGGTCAGACCTTGCTTGTGAAATCCTCTTGTTTTGTGATTTACCTGTTGACTGTTTTCTGTGAATGATACCTTCTCTCTTGTGCTCCAGGACAACTGCCTGCTGGTCAACGCCAGCAAGCCACACCAACTACCCTGCCAGTTCTCACCGCTCCAGCCACTGCCTGCCATCCTCTGCCCATTCCCAGCAACATCTCCAGACCCCACTCCCTTTACAATTAACATCTTTTTCACATTTCAACTGCCTTGTATAAATTCTGCTTTTGGGTCCCAAATCTGCTGAACGTAACAGTCTTTCTCACTTTATTGTCTAATTTGCACTGCTATGTTGCTGAACAGGCTGGACTAACCTTTGATGGACTCGTCAATAAGCAGATTAGCATATACCGATCAGCCATAACATTATGACCACCTGCCTAGTATTGTGTAGGTCCCCCTTTTGCTACCAAAACAGCCATGACCTGTCAAGGCTTGGACTCCACTACACATCTACAGGTGTGCTGTGGTACCAAGACCTTAGCAGCAGATCCTGTAGGTCCTGCAACTTGCAAGGTGGGGCCTCCATAGATCAGACTTGTTGCTCCAGCACATCCCACAGAGGCTCGATTGGATTGAGACTTGGGGAAGTTGGAGGACAAGGCCAAATCAACACCTTGAACTTGTGTTCCTCAAACCATTCTTGAACCATTTTTGCTTTGTGGCAGGGCACTTTATCCTGCTGAAAGAGGCCACTGCTATCACGGTATACCGTTTTCATGAAAGGGTGTACATGGTCTTCAAAAATGCTTAGGTAGGTGGTACGTGTCCAAGTAACATCCACATGAGTGGCAGGACCCAAGGTTTCCCAGCAGAACATTGCCCAAAGCATCACAATGCCTCTGCCGGCTTGCCTTTTTTCCATAGTAAATCCTGGTGCCATATGTTCCCCACGTAAGTGATGCACCCAGCCATCCATGTGATGCAAAAGAAAATGTGATTCATCAGACCAGACCACCTTCTTTCATTGCTCCGGGGTCCAGCTCTGATGCTCATGTGCCCATTGTAGGCCCTTTCAGCGGTGGACAGGGGTCATGGGCACGAGCATGGGCACCCTGGCTGGTCTGTGCTACGCAACAAACTGCGATGCACTGTGTGTTCTGATATCTTTCTATCAGAACCAGCATTACCTTACTCAGCAATCTGACCTCGTCTGTTGGATCTGACCACACTGTTCAGCCTCCTCACATGCAACAATGAGCCTTAGCTGTTGTGTTGACACTGTTTTCCTTCCTTGGACCACTGTTGATAGGTACTGAACACTACTGACCCCCCCACAAGAGCTGCAGTTTTGGAGATGCTCTGACCCAGTGGTCTAGCTATCACAATTCGGCCCTGCTCAAAGTTGCTCCAATTCTTACACTGCCCATTTTTCCTGCTTCTTACACATCAGCTTTGAGGCCAAAATGTTAACTTGCTGTCTAATATATCACACCCACTGACAGCTGCCAAGATAAAGCGGTAACCAGTGATATTTACTTCACCTGTCAGTGGACAGAATGTTATGGCTGTGTATGTTATTCTGTCATATTACTATGTTTCCACTGTGTATTAGTACATTAGTTTAAAAAAGTTTTGTTTTGTTGAACAAACAAAGATGTTCCTAATTCTTGCTTGTAGTATGCATTTAAAAGGACAAGATCAACAATAGACAGTAATACACATTCTAATTGTAAACTACAGTATAGTGGGAGATTTTAGTGCCTAAACTGACATTATTGTTTCTCAGGTTAACAAGTTAAGACATATAAGGGTTTTCTCATCTATAATTGGATAAATTACTGTTAACTGTGATCGGGCACATAATTTCCCAGAAATGAAGAAGCTGCAGTGCAGGCCTGAGTTGAAACACAGGCCAACAGGTTTTCTATCATTCTATCAAAGGGTGTGGCAAATTATTACTGTGAGCTCCTTTAAGAGATTAGGTAATACCCTGCTCTGGCTCTACAATGTTACGAGTATTGTCGAGATGTTTTGGTCTGCAAAAATGGGAAAGTTAAGAAGCCTGATGAATTTTAATGTAACATTCAAATCCCTAAAAGTTGGAAAGACAGAGCCTCAAGATTCCAATGTATTTTGTTAAAGTAATGAAGTTAGTAAAGCTAAAAAAGTAATTAATCTTGTCAGGGAATACTTGGTCTTTGAGTGATGTTGGGCCACATTTTAAATTCATAAAATCACTCCCCTAACAGGGAGTGGCATTGTAGTCCTTCAAAAACAATGAATTCCCAACTTCTTCTTCCTCTTACAATCTTTCTGAAAAGGCAATACTCCTGAGAGGCTATGACAATAGATATAGTAATGATCATCATCATCATCATATCTAGTCCAACTCATTTCCCACACAATGTTGAAATATTTTGGAAAAATACAAGAAAAATTGCACTCTTACTTTCAGATAATATTGATGCATCAATCAGTCACTAGATGATGGGTCATTAGATGGGTTGTTCAACTTAATGCAGTATAATAGGTCTCCTTTAACTTCTTAACAAAACAGATGTGGTGTTTAAACACTAATGTAACTAATGTGCATTCTTTATGACAGACATCTGTATCTAATCAGAGTCTTACTTATTTATGGTATGGTAATTATGGTAGCAGGATAGTTGTGAGTATTGCTGTCTGGAGCTGCTGTGTTGTCAGGGTATGCTTTGTTCTTGACATCAGTCTTCAGGCATGTAATTAACAAAGGGCAAAAAAGCAGGAAAATATACCCCCCCTCACACCCCAATAAAACTGTCAGCGGCTCTATTATAGCATATATGGTAAAGCAGGACCCATGACAATAACTTGTCTAATCCACTGCGACTTCGCCACCTCTCTAGAATAAGAATTATTTTGTATTCATTTTTTACAGCTGAAATGCTTTTACAGCTAAATGTGCAACATGCAGCATGAAATAACTGAGTCTATAAATAATATAACTACTAACTTTCAAATTAGTTTAGTAGAAGTTAATAGATTATTTTTAATGAATAAGAGGCAGCAGCAAAGGTTGTTTCTGAATTACGAAGACCTGGTGGCCTGACTGTTAAAGAAACATTATTTTATTCAGGAAACTCAGATCAAACAGCTGATCAGTCTCTGTTGATAAACTGTAGGAAAAAGTTTTTACATTTCAACTCCGGCAGTGGGCGGGCGTGTGCATGAGATGGGAACGACCACGATAGTTTCACGGGATCGAGCCAGTTACACAAAACCCGTTGCCATGGTTACATCGCGGAGCGCTTGTTTGCCTGTCTGTTGATGAGGAGCGCAGAGCGACCCTGCGGATCAACTTACCAAAACCTTTAACGGAACATAAAGACTTAAAAAGCCACCATTCATACAGCAAAGTGTTTATAGGCTATATGATTGATCAATCGACAACAAAGTCAAAGTAAACATTAGACATATAACAAGCAATAATCAAATCATACCCAATTTATCCGATGTTTATTGTCAACTCAGTGTTGGGCAAGTTACTCAGAAATAATATAGCTATTACCTAGTTACTTAGCATATAGGCTACTCCTTAAAAAAGTAATATTAGCTATTCTAGCCTACTTATTACTGGGTACTGGGTGATATCGCCACACTCTCCCGATGAGTCCAAGCATCACTGGCAGTAGTGGCCGGAGTTTCTTTCTGAGTTTCACGTTGCTGTGTTGCTTTAGCTGATGCTTCAATTAGCCTAAGTCAATGTAGAATTGTTCGCGGTTAAAAGCTTTTTGCTGGTCGCACAAAGTTCACAACAAACGACATGTTTTTTGCATCTTAGACTGTGACACAATATTGGCAACAACGTTA
The DNA here is from genome assembly GCF_014851395.1 of Micropterus salmoides. Taxonomy (NCBI): domain Eukaryota; kingdom Metazoa; phylum Chordata; class Actinopteri; order Centrarchiformes; family Centrarchidae; genus Micropterus; species Micropterus salmoides. Next base: position 21,784,400 of record NW_024041150.1, on the reverse strand, counting down.
CTTACAGCTGTCCCTGTTCTCCCGTCTTCCTTTTTGGCTAATAGCTGATATGGTCCGGTGCCGCTGAGCTGCAGCGCATTCACGTCAAGGATGGTGCGTTCAGTAGGGCAGCCTTAATATGATTAGTAACTGTAATAACATTACTGTTTTGGAAATAGTAATCCGTTACATTGCTCCGGGAAAGGTAATATTACAGTATTACTGCCCAACACGTTAAGTACCACTTAAAATCCACATTCAGCACTGGCACCTATACTGTGTAGGAGTTGGTCATGGATGATACGATTATAGGCTAGCATTAGCAACTCTGTCCTTACTTTATAAAGCCGTAGTGAAACTGAAACTGGTAATCAAATGTTTTGACCTCTAATGCCACCATTTTTATGACATGCCATGACTTATCTATATATATCTATGCTGCATCATTATACTTGATTCTCTGACTGTTAGTGCCACCATGAGATTGACACCATAAACATAACTGCTCATTCTAATGATTTAATGTTTTTAGATAAGACTTGTTCATGCAGAAAGAGTGCCACACCTTGACCCTCACTGGCTTTTTAGACGTTGAACTTCCTCGTTAAGGCCAGAAACCAGAAGTGAACTTTGATCGTGCACAGATGTGAAATGTGTAAATGTCATAGTAGGTACATGGATGATATATTGTGTTTGTAAGTAAATGTTCATTATTATGTCATCAAATAACCATGAGAATTGATTATGAATAAGGGTATGTCTACATATTTTAGTGGCATCTAGTGGTGAGGGTTGCGAATTGCAACCATGGCTCACATGGCATTCATGTGCTCCTCGGATGGTCCCATTTCCTAAGTTGTTAAGTCCTCCTTCCGACTTCAGTGTGAGTTCATGTGCTCTTAAGTTAGAATGTGGAATCAACATTAACACTACTACAATGATGTGTTGGATTGGCATTATCAGAGCATATATAGAAGACACAGAGATTTAGTAGTAGTAGTGACCATAGTAACCATATTACAAAATTACGCTTGCAATGTATATATATGCACAACGTGTTTTCATCTCAATGCGTCATAACTGACGCTTTCAGACAGCGTGACAAAGTGTAAATATTTTATGTTAAAGGTACCCTTCGGCTTCCATATAAAACGCCACCATTTGCTACGTCCCAGCAACACAAAGGAGGCTAACCCTACCTGATACGTAGCTGTAGGGTTAGCTGGTCGACATGCTTAAAGTGACTTTGGTTTAGGTACTAACATTTCTGATGGTTGGGGTAAGGGTTGGGGGCTTCAGGGGGCTGTCCACTAGCTAATTCTAGCTAGCAGGTACCAGTATTGTATGGGATCATTTTGAGTTGAAAGAAGAAAATGGCATCTTCAAACACTGTGATTCTGTCTTCGAATACAACACAACGACAACACCAATAGTCTACCACTTGAACAATGTTCATTCAAGTTCGTTGGCAGGATTCTCGTATCAGCAGCATCAACCCACGATCACCATAGTGTTTGCACGGAAGAACTGCAACGCAAAGCAGGCAGAAAAAATAATCCAATCAATCTGTAAAGTTATAAAAAATCAGTATGGTTGACGGCCCAGGATTTCGGGAAATTATGCATCTGCTTGAACCAGAATCTCATATCCCATCACGAGGCACCATCACATCACGCATCGAGAACAGCTAGCTAGCAAAGTCGCATTGACAACAGATAGCTGGACTGCCCAAACGACTGAGAGCTACGTGACCGTGACTTGCCACTACACCACCGAGGACTGGTGAGTCACTGCTGTGGTGTTGCTAACTAGACGTTTGCCAGGCAGGCAAACGTCTAGTTAGCAACAAGCCTCTTTGCACATACACTTCAGCTTGCAATCATTGACGGATTCGCTGTCTACCTCAAACCTGGTAGGCTTGTGAGCCACTTTAACCATAGCACTGTCACCGCCAAAGCCCTAGAGGAAAAGCAACAGCAAATGGGAGTGCCACTCCACCGGCTCATCCAGTCCACAAAGACTCGATGGAATTCTGTTCGGCCACCTAGTGGAGCAGAGCTGTGGTTTCCATCCTATCTGACCGGACTGTCACCAGGCTAGACAGTGCAAAGACCCTTGAGCTGAAAGAGGAATACTGGAGGCTCATGGAGGACTCAGCGCCAGTTTTAGCCACACTGAAGTGTGTCTTCACAATAGTGATGAGTTGAGTGTATCCATCAGCAACACTTACCCCCATCACATTTAGTCTCATCAATGGACATCTCATGAGAGAAGAGGACTGTACACGAGTGGTGGAATTCAAGAAATAAGTCTGCTCCTCCCTGATTGATCGAATGATGGTAAGATTAACATTATCCTAACAATACACTTTCCCAAAACAAATGATTAAGTTATAGCCTACAGCAAGCTACAACTGATTTTTACATTTTTTATTTAAACAGATCTGAGTTTTTTAACACCTGCAAAGTGACTGAATGCGAAATGTAAGCTGAGCTATGAGAGGTGGTGGAAGTGGCCACTCCACTGTGGGCACCAAAAGAAGCTGTACAACAGGCATAGTCAGCACTTAAGCATGCTGAAATTGTAAGCCATGTTTAGCAAGGAAGAGGAGGACTGGGCCTTCTTCACGACAGGCCCCTGTGCAACAAAGCAACTCCATCAGAACGACAAAAGTTGGTGGTCCAGGAAGTGTCAGATGCAGGTCACAAGATGTGCTAAGGCGGTATCACAAGCCAACTAAAGGCAGTGGATGAACTGGGCAAGGCATGGTAAAAAGGAGAATTATTTGGAAGGACTTGTAGGAAATGTCTTTCCTTCACCCAGAAACCCCAACCAGTGGCTGGGTGATGATCCATCCTGCCCCTTGTTCAACTCCAGCCACCCTCACGCACATCCTCACTGGTTGTAAAGTGAGCCTTTCTTAAGGAAGATACACAATCAAGGATAGATGATAGGACAGACACCCAGGTCTGATCAGCTTGTTATGGGCCTGCCTCGCCAGAGGGTGTATTGTGAATAAAGGCCAAAACACCAAAAATATAAGGCATCAATACCATCACGTCCTATGTTTTGAACTGAACAATGTTCTCTGATGGTCCAGTGACTATAGTACATATGACTGGGTAACAATGTTGACTAGTTATTATTGTGAGCTCACAGATTTAGTTTCAGGCAGTATATATTTTTTGCCTAGTTTTCTAGGCTAAAAACCCACTCTAAGACAGATGTGGGTACACCACAAAGACCGCACACCCAAACACAAGAAAAGCAATCTAGTGTATGCTGTCCAATGCAGTGAGGAATGCACAGACCTGTACATTGGGGAAACTAAACAACCACTACACAAACGCATGGCTCAACACAGAAGGGCCAATTCCTCAGGTCAAGACTCTGCAGTGTGTCAAGGAAGCCATCTACACCCGGGTCGAGAAGCCGTCATTGAACAGGGGAGGGGGTCTACGCCACCACTTATCCCCCTCTTACAATGCTGTCCTTTCATCACTTCCCAGGAAACTCAACAAACGTAACCTATTGGCCTCAGGTGAAGATACCAACGATGGTGGTTCAGTCTTGGCCACTGGTAGTCTTAACGACTGTAACGACTGTCGTCACAGCAACCAGGAACACTAACGAACCAGCGGTATCGATGACCCGGGCCAACGACCCCACTGAGGTTAAAAAGCTGAGTTTCAGTCAGAACTGAAGAAGTCCTTTGGATGAGGGACGAAACGTCTTCCAGTATCTTCAACCAAGTCCAGTTGCCCTTGATTTTAACCTTCGTTGGATAACTATGACCTGGATGACTGAGAATCTTCATAGACATTCATAGTTAATATTCTCCTTATTGATGCTAGAAATAAACACCAGTCAGACATATAAGCCGCTGTGTTAAACTGTGAGCTGGACCAACAGCATGCTTACATTATATTGTGTGTGTTGAAAAAGTTTGTAGTTTGATGCTGAGACTGTGCATAGTTTGTTTTTAAAGATTTGTCGCTGAAAACATCCACCTGCTGCAGCTGGAAACAAAGTTGGTGAGAGCGATGGGACAGAACCAAAATAAAGAAGTAAAAGATGCTAAAATGCTCCTGAACTGAGAGGGACTGCAGAGTCATATGATAGTTTAGTGTGTGTTAGTCATTACGAGTGACGCCTGTTGATACATCAACCTACATATTAATGTATTGATTACTCAAGCTTTAAGTTCCCGATGTCCTTTGTAAACACAAAACAGTTTTGACCATAACAAAGTAATTAGTGATTCTTAGAGAGAGTAAATGTGAACTGTGGCTGATGTTGCCAGTGCCATAATCCTAACGATCAATGAAAGATAAAAGACATCTTACAATCATACTTTTACACATTTATTTTGATACTCAACTGATAAGATTTACAGTATATTTGGGAGTAACATTCAATATGCTTTAAACAAAATCATAGAAAAGAATCAGCATGTTGTAAAGCTTGCATATTTCATTGTGTTCTTTTTATTTGCAATACCATTCACTTAATGAGTAGATTTACTTTTAGACGTCTGAGTTTGTTAGGTTTTTCTAAAAAGAATTTGGCAAACACCCTTTTTTGAATGTCATGCTCTCACAAGCTGCAGTAACATTTTTTTTTTTTTTAATAAGTGCAAAGATCAGTTCAGAGTCTTGTGTGACAAACAGTTAGTGGCATTGCAGTCCATGTTTTATGTACATTTTGTAGCTTGTAAGTCAACATTAAGTATTTTCAAAGAACAGAAAGACACACTGAAAAAGCCTCTCAACTTGAGTTGATGTATTTACATAAACATTTTGTTTCCTTCATTTTTGGACAATCAAATTCTGTCAAATGTATGTATTTGAGTCCATAGACTTCTGCTGTGTGGAGCCTGTTTTTAGTTATAGTCTAAAAAAAGTTCAATTACGCCAGTAGTCCAACGACTGTGGTTATTTTTTCAAACTTAAAGTAAGTTTAACTTCCCTGACATCACCTAAAAACAGGTATTTTCCACTACATTGATAAAAAGCGCTTCTATCTGCTTTGTCATTAACATGTCCTCTGAAGTAAAATATTATCTACTGGTAAATGGGGATTTCTCATTCATGTGTGTTTGTCTACAAAGGCATTAGCTATATCATCCAGACATGAAAACTTCACTCCCTAAAACAACAAACCACTTCTTCATTACTGTACGCAGTATAGTCTATAGCACCTACAGCAACACTTTTCACTTAACAACTACACTCCAAGAGCTAGGGTCTCAGCTAAGACGATTAAAGGTTTGTGCTTTCAAGACATTCCCTGTATGGAAAAAGCAAAGGGGTGTGATACTTTATCACGGCCAGAGGGAGGCACTGCGGGCCCATCAGAACAAGAACCCCAGTGCTGATAAGGCATCATACTGTACATTACCACAGGATAAGAGGACATGAGGTAAGTGGCAACCACACCTGTTACACCCTCTGTAGTAATATGATCTTTCTCTCAGGTCCTGGTGTATATTTTGGGGGGTATAAAACCATTAGCGCAGGGGACATTAAACTGAAATGTGTACTTCCAAATAGATCAAATTATACTTTAAATCTTTCTGCCCTCAGGAATGTCAGCTGGATATTTAGGAGAATTACCTGCTACCTTGTATAACTGTCCACCCACTTGACTCTCCCTCTCACTCTTGTGAAATGGTAGTATACCTCAAAGTCTGAGAGGCCATGAGAACAGATAATAGGACAGGGTCATTGAGAAATAGTCAAAACACCTTTTTAATTACAAGGATTCCAAACACTACTTGACCCAGCTCTTATCTGTGACAGAGAACAATGTAGGAATTGATATTTTGACAGTTCATTAAGTCTATTCTGGTCCTTTCTTTTTCCCTTCACAAATATATCTTTCTAGTGGAAGACATTCGATTGCAGGAGGGGCAATAAGGCACCACCCCTCACAAGCTCAAGTCAATGATGATGTGCTCAAAGATCTGTGTGTTTCCCTTGAAGCTAGAGGTGAAAACAAAGTCCCTGCGGTCAGTGGAAACCACAGTGAAGGAGCGCGGTGCCTGAATGTACACCTCCTTGAAGCGGTCAAAGAGTTTCTTTTCATCATCCCAAAGGTAGATCTGCGAGAAGGTGTAGTCACTTCCCAGGGCCAGGTAGTAACGTTCTTTGAAGGAGAAAGGCTGGAGAATCATGGAGCCTCGTGAGGGCACGGCCTGGATCTCTGCAAACACTTTGGCACCCCAATGTAGAACTTTGGAGTCACCAATATAGCGTGTCATTGCCAGGTAGAGTTCCTCCTTGATCCGGAAGTGCTTTACAGCGACAACATCCTCCATGTTGGGGATCTCGCCCTGCAGGACAAACTTCTGGTTGCTCCGGTTCCACTGGTAGATGACGGGGACCTGTGAGCGGCTTGCCAAGATAAGGTGGGCCTTCCCATCCAAGTCCAAGAACTCTGCATCTGTGTCGCGGTACCACTCATGCAGTGACTGGTATGAATAAAAGCCCTTATCGTTCCACTTGTAGAGGGTTGACAGGCCCGCTTTCGAGCTGTCGGCTATCACAAAGAACCAATCTGAGCCAATCTTGAAAGCCTCAATGTCATTGGGCTTGGAGATCTTGGACACCTCAATGTCCTGGAACTTGCTGAACCTGCTTTGGTCTTCATCAAACTTGTAGATGTGGGAACCACCAAAGAGCTGAGCCACGATGACAAACACCTGGTCCTGGATGACAACTGACTTGCACCCCACAATGGACTGACCTGGGAGGCAGGGAAAAGGAAATAAACATGCCGATAACAAGGGGGTAAAACTCAAACAGGGTATGCGGAGACAGTTTGTTAAGACATTGCCGTACCTGTGATGTTATCATAAGTCCTGAAGTTCATTTCTATGTGGTCCCATTGGAAAACCATACAGCTGTCTGAGCTGGGAGCAGCAATAGTCACATACACATCATTCTTATAGCTGAATGTGTCAACAGACAAAGACTCGGATGCCACGGACTGATGTAGGACGAAATCTGTGAAAAGGCAGATTCTGAATTGACATTTTCTACAAACACAATTCTAAAAGCAAAGCCACATAAAAAGGATGAACCAAGAACACTACACTTTTGCATTGTCTTTACATTTCTTCGGATAACCTGGCTGAGCTACCTAACACTGATGACAGTTTGAATTGAGACAAGGCCAGCTGGCTCAGGTGTTTCTCACCCGTTGAGACGCATTCGTTGTGCAGGCTGGTCATATCATTGAGGCGCTTGTCCTTCATGTCCTCCGGCCCGGCACACATGACATCCGACACTGTGGCATTGGTGTTCTTGAGCCACGTCATCAGCCACTTGGCACGGCAGTCACACTCAAAGGCATTGCCTCGCAGGTCCCTGCAGGAGAGGAGTACTGTATGTCATTGCAGAGAAACAAAGTAGACTAGCTAGAATGTACCTTGGAAGATGAAGAAGACATTTCTTAACATAATGTGCCAACATAAGTTCTTGACACAGGTCATGAGGAACAAAACAGAGTCCTTTGCACTATTCTTCTATCACTTGTGCAACAAACTTACAGCTCTATCAGTGAGTCCAAGTCAATGAAGACGTCCCTGGGCAAGGCTTTAATGTTGTTGTTTGCCAAAGACCTAGAAACAATGGCAATAAATCAATACAGACACAGAATGGCACCTAATTATAATAATAATATCGTAATTCCATTACAAGAAAATGCAGTCACTTACAGTGGTACACAATTTCTGAATATTAAAAATTACTTTAAGAAAATAAATATTAGTCTTTGAGAAACTTTAAATGTTGGAACATACAAGTGAGTCAAGTCCCTGAGTCCTCTGAAGGCATATTTGGATGCAGTCTCTATTTTATTACTCTCAATGAACCTGTGGAAGATAACAAAAAAGCATTTTGGATTTAGTGATTTAGTGACACTTCCCTAACTTCCATACTGACTAAAAGTAATTGTGTATAAAAAAACATTGTACTTTTTAATCAGTAAAGTTTTTTTTCATGAATAATGTTGCATATAGCCAGTGCCAGTGCATACATTGCCTGTTTCTGTCAATTGGGAGGGAAAGTCCCCCTCTGGTGAATTTCATGCAGTTTATAACAAAACTAATTGACTTTATACAATTATTTTTTAATACAAAATTGCAAAAACAGAAAAGAAACAGAAACTGTTCTATTGCAGTTTAACTGGTTCTATTTGGGGTTACGATGAGATTCAAATGTTTTGTTGATTTTGTAATTAACAAGGTTTTGGTCAGTATATGTGCATATATTCTAGTGATTATTAGATGACATCTTTTTCATAAAGAAGTGTGTAAAATAAAAACTACAAGTATTTTCCAAAATGCCTGCAATGCCAACATCAATACTGATACAGATATGTAATACTTATTTTTGAAATTGGTTGTGTAGAAATGAGTAAAGAATCTGATCTGGTAAAAATATAACCACTAGAGGGTGTAAAGTAGATACTTTCCTCCCTCATTTACTTTGTAAGACCATTTTAACCACATAACCTCATGCCAATAACAACATTCCTAGAAGACTATTTAACTATGTTAGACAAGATGTGCTGTTGTATGCAGTTACAAGCTGTTTATATAAATGTTGTACACATGCTGTGCAGCCAAAAAAAACATTTACTTACAGATACTCCAGATGTGGAAGTCCTGAGAATGCGTCATCCCTCACAGTTGTAAGAGAATTGGAATTCAAAAGTCTGTAATAAATAATAAAATACTCATTCACACCAACATGATGTACTGTTTTATGCCTCTGTCTGAAAAACAATAAAAAAAGAAAATTCTCAGATTGTGATTTAGCATTTAACTCAAGAAAGTCACCAAAATCGAGCCAAATGGTCTCAGTCCAATTCAATACCAACACATGGGAAATCAAGATTGGGACAAGTAATTATATTATCATATTTTATGACCTCTATTGCCATTTCAGCAGACTGTGGTAGTGGACAATGTCAAGAAAAACAAATCTTACCAGACAAAATAAGGTATAACCCCTAAATCAAGATGCAACATATAAAAAAGCAAATTAACTTCTACAAATAGACAATTCCAAGAAGAATGTTAAAAAAAAAACCAACTACACTAAGCTGTGACCGCAGTTGAACACTCACAATATCATCGTGTGTGTTAGGACAAGTAGGTTGATGGCCTCTGTGAAGTACACTGGTATGGGACAGCACTGACCAAATTTCCATTGTAAATGTCCAACGGTCCAACCCTTTTAAAACCTTGCTCATTGCTTTAACATGTGCAAAACAGACCGAAAATCTGCTTCACTGTAGCCTATGTGTGTTAAAGTAATGCACAACAAAGTTAGTTGCTTGGCATAGGTGGGCCTCAATAGCATAAAAATCCTTAATTAATTGATTCTATTAATGCCATGGCTATTTTTTTATAACCTACACTGTGTGTGTGTGTTCATAATTGCTGCAAGTCAGTCAATAGACTGTCAGCTCACTATTAACTATTAGGGTGTGCAGTCTGGTGCATTAGTGAGGTTAAACACTAACATTAAAGACAGGCTATACTTAAGTTTTAAAGTCACCAGTTTGAAATCAATCCTAGAAAGAGCCTTTGCTACAAGAAAAGGGCAAATCTTAAAATCGCATCAGAGGAAGGACACGCAGTTGAAGTACTCTTACAGTAACTGGAGAGATGGCATGTGAGCAAACATTGCCTCTTTGACCTCGGAGAAAGTCCCATTGATGATGCTCCTGGAAGGAAGAAGCAGAAACGATAAACAGAAAGCCACCAAGCAAGTACAAAGCTGAAAAGTGACCAATCAGAGAAGGTGGAGAGGGATCAGGACGGCGTTGCTTTGCAACATCAGCTCAGATGGTGTACATTATAAAATACAGCAAGGGACAACTGAAATGAAACTTCATATTCCTGTATTACACATGGGTTTCGTAAAAGATAATATATAGAGGCTACTCACAGAGAACTGATGTCGTTGGGGGTAATCCTTGGGACATAGGAGGACCCGACGCAAATGATAGACTCCCTGGAGCAGCTGCATGCTGAAGGACATCGGAAAACCTTCTTCAAATGACCCGGTTGAGACAGAAAACAGAGCGACAGAGAAAACAATGCCCATATCTTGAGAGTTGGCAGCATCTTTCTTGCCGGGCTTGCATGTGTGAGGTTTGCTTGGAGCACCGATCGAGGCAGATGGTAGCGCGCGTTTACACCCTGCACCATGAAATGCTGCACTGGCTCCCTGACATCAGCAAATCAGCTGCAGCTCCCCTCCGTCCACTTTAATTATTTATTATGCCAGAGCTCCAGTCGGATAGCTGTTGGTTAAAACCACCATACGCACCATACATAGAGGGCTGCATCTGTGGCTGCCACAGATGATCTGGTAACGTTTCACATACACTTAATGTTGCCTTCAAAGAAGCAAACGCCTATTTCTGAATATATATTGCATTTATCAAAATGTAGTTTCATTATATTAGCAGATATAATGCGTGCTGTTAACCATGCGTTTATATATTTCCAAAATACATTTCGGATGACGTCAGTTATATACATGTGCACATTTGGTGGCAAATTGTGACATGATTAGACACATATCTCCGTTATTTCTGGCAGTGATTTACAATATGTATATGTTAGAATGAAAGGCATCATATTTAAATGTCTTTATGAAGGCAAACTGACTGAAGTGATATAATGTTAAACAGGACAGTTTAACATATAGTAAGCTATACCATACCCCTCCTCCATAAAGCGCTTTCAGAGGCGCATAGCTGCAGCACCACGGACAGCGCCTCTCTGGCGGTCCAAGCAGAGCTGCTCAGCTGTAGAACTATCTAACTAAATACAGAGATCCCAGTGGTTGCATATGCAGTCAAAGTATACACTACCTATGCAGTATTTCCATAGAGACACTTATCAATATAAGGTGGGGGGTTCTGGTGCTCTGTTAAACAACTCTAATGATAACTTATCTGAAGGATGTCTTTAATAAGGTAGTTTTAACCTGCAACAGTATTTGCATTTAGGTTCAATTAATGCATAAATAAATGAAGCCCACCTGGGATTTCAAGACACCACAAATTCATATAAACCAGATCCAGAATACAACATATGCACTAAAACACCACCAAAAAAAAGAGAAGCCAATTCAGGTAATTGTCATAATGAACAGTCACACTTCATTGTCTTAAATAATCCATCTTGCCTTCTTTTCTAGGCTTGGGAGACAAAGTTAGCAAACGTACGTATTTTTGATCATCTGTACACCAGATGATTTCAGGGCTTTGCACATTTCATGATGAAAAAATAACTTAAATCATTACATTATCATACAAAAGAAAATGTGAATCACTTCCTTTCCCAAATCACACAGTTCACATCTGTCCTCTACTTGCCAAACCTCAATACCGTTTCTTAACTGTGCACCTTGGGCCACATCTGTGCTGCCAGATAAAGCTGTAACATGGGCCCACATTGAATTTGATATGCATCTATGCCTTTGTTTGTAGGTTTTGACAAGATCATAAATAAAAAAAAAATCACCAAACTTGCATACACTTCGTTTTTACTTAATGTTTTTATGTTTTTTATTCATTGACATTGATCAAGAACAGAATCAACAAGAAAGAAGCTGCCACTGATTATGTTTCCATGCATCTTCATTGTCTGCACTTGTCACCACTCTCCAGTTTGGTTTTTATTTTCGTTTCAGACAACTGTCTCATGTTTCTTGGCTTTTTGTATTATACATTTGACATGTTAATTGCTACTGGAGATATAACGGATTTCACACAAATAAAATGAAAATTATAATAGCATGTTTTGCTGATACCATAAATAAAATAAAAATGACAGGCTCTAGACATCCTCCTACTTTGCTGTAAAGATAAATACAAGCCCAATACTAGAACACAGAAGCTGAAGAGGCTGGTTGGTCTCTATATACCAGCTGGAGCAAATATCCCTATGGTACCTGTCTGGTAATCCATGACCATGTTGGTAGCTTGTCAACTCGGGGCCCTTTTGGTAACACCCTGTTAATCTATGGCCCTGTTTGTGCCACTCTGGCACTCCATCATCACCGAACTCTACCTGGCAGCTGCTGAGGGCCAGGAGCGACGGGCCATTTGTCATCCAGCAGCATCCCTGGGGTACTTAAGACTCATGATTGAGTGTGTTGTGCAGATTCAGGAGGCATATTTTTAAGGGCAGTCTATTTTGGTGAGGAGGGATGAAGGTAAACAATCATTTGGGTTTAAGGGAAACAAGAGGCTCCAAGAGTCTTGCCTTTTTAAGATTGGGAAAACACTTCAATTGCTGATGAAAAACCTAATCCAACATAATGTGGCCGGTTCTCTCCATAATCTTTCCTGTTTTATACACCTGAATGGTTTGCAGTGCTTGACACAATCAAATCACACTGAAAATAAAAAAGACTGATGCCTTGTGCAGGTTTCTCATTGGCAGCCCTTTTCTGATTTACACACTGCAGCAGACTTGATCAATAGAGGGGGTCCTTTAAAAAAAAAGTGGGTCTGACTCTTGATCCCCCTAGCATCTCTGCAACGTCAGCAAAAATAATGGGGTAGTCTAGCAAACTGCTGACAGGGAATGGAGACAGAACTGAAAGACAAACCTTTGCTCAACAGTTCAGTTCATGTTAACCAAGAGCAGAGCTGCACACGCAGGATCAGGCAGTCAAAATCATCTACAGCTGATTATTTCTTAATTCTACTTTTCAAAGTGCTGCACTGTACCAGCACCGTCACAGTGCAGTGTTATTCGTCTAAATTTTGTTAATGGTTCAGTACAGCCTGGGAACATTGAAAAAATAGTGCTGATCCAGCACTCTTATCCGACTTCAGCCCCCTTTCAAAGGCCGCAGGGTGGATGGGTTCTGCTGCTGCTATTGCTACGCATGCTATCAGACCTGCCTTAGTAATTGCAGTAGAAAACTGACAGTACTGACTGTACATTGCTATACCCTAGGACAGCTGGGCCCAGCACAGATGCAGCAATTATGAACAGCCGGTGATTCCAGTTCTGATCCTCGTACGGGTGTCTGAACACGGGAACATGCAGCAGCATTTACTTCATGTGCCCCAAGCTTTTCAAAGAGCGATCAACCTTGATCGAAATATAGATCAGTCATCAGTCAAAAAGACTTTTGGAGGAGTCTTTTTTTGTGCCTCTGGGCACTGCCTGCTCTGCTTTTTAATCAGCAGAGGGAATAAGACAAGACTCAAGAACCTTGCAAACATGGAGGAGACTTGTGTGGTTAAAGATCAATTACCCTTGTGAAATTATGACTGAAATCCAAATTCATCCTACGCAGTGTAACAGTAAAAAAAAAAATAGTAGAAATGTTAGCTACTGCACTTATCTTTTAAATTGTTAATGTTACATACAGTACAGGTTAACATATGCTTTACTAAACACAGTGAGCGATCTTTGTTTGGTGCACTTCATTGATTATCTTCCTTGCAATCTGTTCCAGAGGCTGAAAGTCAATAAGCTAGTCCAACACACTGGGTGCAAATGGAGTTAATGGGTAATGGCATTTGTATCACATTACAACATACTGCAGAAGAATGTGGCATAACATATTACATTATAATGCTTTATCGTTTCATATATCAATTAGTGGAAAATCCTAATGTATTTCCAAAATAGAATTATCGCAATGCTTTCAAACTGAAAGACTGGCTAATTAATAGAATATTTAATCTAATATGCCCTGCGGATGGCTTTAGATAAGAAAAATGTTACACAGGAAAGGCCATTGTAAATGGTAGATCCATAATCTATTTGTGGTGTTCAAAAATCCAATACAAAGTCAAGCAATTTCAACATATACAGACAACAATGCAACAGTCTCTTCAGACGCTTTGGCCCAACTTTAGATCAGTGGTGAACAATCAGCATGTGTCAGTATCTACTAATTAGCACTCCTTCACAGAGAGAAGGGAATTAAGCAGTGACGTCAGCTTGTGTCATTGTGGTTTGTAATGAACGCCTGCACACAGTCTCATCGCCACCTGCTGCTGCAGACTTCAAGTCAATGTCTGGATTGATAATCCATCAGCAAGTGCCATTCAAAACATACACAAATCAGGCATGAAGAGAGTGCAGGCAGCAGAGGGCTCAAACCAAGTAGAAATCATTTGTCTACTTTTCTTATTTCTGCTCAGTCATCCTTCAGTACTGTCCTCCTTGCACAGTGGAAGTACTGGGGAAGTACTTTTCGCCGCATTTCCCTCTTTCTTCAGGGCCTTCAGGCACTTGTCAAGCCGTTTGACGCACAGTGTCACATCTTCACGAGTGATACCCACAGCCGAGGCAGCGTTGAGGTAAGGACATGGGTACGCCTCGGAGTGCGACATAAAGCCACGGAACGTGTGTCTGCCTATGGTCTGCTCCTTGCCCAGCGGTATTACCCTAGAGAAATGTGTTTAAAACAACAGAGCAGTATTGATTATTTAATATACAGTGAAACAACTAGAATTTATTATTTTTTTCCAACTGTGACCTAAAGCTTAAGCTATTCACTTGAAAAACAACTATTATTTAAACAGGATACCAGTAATCTGACTATTTGGATTATTTACAATAACATGGTAAAACTAACCATTAGCAAAACAAACTCTAATTAGCAAGGTTTCATTTTTTTGTACTCAACATGAGTGCAGCAGCACAAAAAAGTTTTTGATTTTGTATAATATACTGATTCACTGTTCAGCCCTAGTGCTTGGCAGGGAGTGTTTAGTGGGGTTTGAGAGCTTTTTTGATGAAAACAGCTTCCAAAAACTACACTATGAGAGGTGAGAGTGAACTAAAAACAGAAAAGTTGTGGGCCATAAAACAGAAACATGCTACAAAGCATGCACAAAGAACTGAGGGTAACTGCAGTCGGGTGAAACTCTGTGGCTTCGTCACTACAAGCAACCCCTCCCTGTCACATACAAGTCATATGATCTATTGTTAATATTTATTTATTTATTTTTTTTTTAATGGAGGTCATACTTGGCCCAGCTTGATAGCATCCAATCTGGCCAGGTACATGTGACAGACTCATATTTGTGTCATTTGAGACCCAATACAGTTTTACCTTGTAAGTGGGCTGCTAGTGGTCGTCTCTGCAAAGTTCAAAGCTTCATTCAGAAAGGTAAATTCCTTTTTTTGATAAAAAAAAAAAAAAAAAACGAAAGACACGAGGCAGCTCTGTATTACCAACGCACTGCAACCTGAAAGTGTTTCAGACAGGTGGGTATTTGAAGCGACAAACTGCTTTTGAGCTGTAAAAAACACTGCAATACCGTAAACAATATGCATGCCTCTGAAATTTGGCTGTGTTTCACCACTGTCAGCACAGTTTAGAGTCACTTTAATGTGAAATCAATTACTGGCTAGCTTTTAGGACTGTGCGTATGAGAGTGAAACCATTATGTTAGAGAAATGCATTGTAATAAGATGTAGATCTCCATTAATGCGTTTTGCTGGATAAGAGAATAGCTCATCGTTAATGTGAATGAAGCCAGCTCCCTCACACAGTATTCATGGGTAGAACTGAGGATACTTTATTTATTAAACATGTATCGTATAGTGCTATTAATGACAAAGATTCATATGTGTCATTGAAGCATAAATCTTAGAAGTCAATGCATGTATTTAAGTATGCTACTGAGATACAAGGACAAAGATTTTTGAGTCAGCTCTGCACTCTGACCACGGGAAAATGTTCACTGGACAGAAAATCAGTAGAGTGGGGAAGGAAGGCTATTTCTTTGATGCCTTTTTTAAAAATGCAATTGAGCCACGAGTGGGTTAAAATCTGAACAACAAATAACAAGCATGACAGGATGACCCAAATAAATCATTCATTCAAATATTTTAAATATTTAGATGTGCTCCTATGCTTGGTCAAAAACTATTGCAGGGGGAAAAAATGGGAACAGCAAACAACTTGAAATGCTGCGTTTTCGCAGCCAAGAGTGACTGAGGCAGAAGGCAACAAAGCAAGAATTGACAAATCCTCCTCCCTACTGCTAAGAAACAACACTACCAGTGGGAGTGAGAACATGGCAGTCAAAGCTGCGTCACAGTTTGCGCCTGCTGTCCCTGTGGAGACGACATCGCTCTGCGGATCGTAATGGAAGCATCCTGTTAAATTAGGATGGCCGGTCTAATCATCTAAAGTAGTTTCTGCCCCGCCATATTCAGCAGATCCATCTGGCTGATTGCTTATTTCCACTGACCATTCTGTTTGGCAACGCACAGCGCATCACCTTATTTTTAAGGACAGACAAACCCTGCTTTGATGCCGACTCTCTCCCCAACGCACGCGCACACACACACACACACACACACACACACACACACCCCACCACAACCTCTTGTTGTAGATCCCCTCCCCATGTTTCCATTTTCAGGCCAGAAGTTTTTATACCTGGCTCCTGACACTTGCCGGGTGAACAACATGGAGCCCAGCTGAGTCACCGCCTTGTCGCTATCGGCCTGGAGACCATCCAGGGACATGGCTGGAGGAGAGGTGCCACACCCAACACACAATGATTACATGAAATATTCAGGATTAAAAGACATGTATTAATACAGGGTCAGAAATGTAGCTTTCACAACTAAACCGCTGCCAAAATAAACCAAAATACACAGACACAGTGTGTAGACCTGCTGGTTACATTGAGCTTACCCAATGAAATGGGGTTATGTGGGGTGTGAAGCAATCTCTCTCCGTGTGCAGAGGCCAGACTCTTCAGCTCCTGAGCCAGGAACGAATAAATCTCCTGCAGGACATGCAGATACAGAGAAGAGATGCATGGAGAGACAGAACTGGAGGGAGCAGGGGCCACGCAAAAGAACTATAAATAGCAACACAATGCTTTTTTCCTCACTCCGCCGCAGCCTTATTTTAGCAGCAGCAGCCTTGCTTTTATTGCTAATCAAGCAAATCTACCCACAAGCAGGCAGGTCCATGTCCAAACCCCTTCCTTCGCCACCCTCCTCTCTTTCCACTGCCTGCCTGACAGTAAGCGTTTCCCTTCAAGCATCAGCAAGAGTAATGTGTCCACTTCCTCTCCAACTCTGGCCAGGATCTCTAGTCACGTCTTACATCCACCTCTGGGATCAATTAGAGAGGCAGGAGAGGAGGGAACGCATGCATTTATCCTGAGATTTTAACATCCACATGTTTAAAACACGCTGCCAAAGTGTGTTTAGTTCAGAGTCTCAAAGCAGTGTGTGGAAGACTGAATAAGGGAGATGGAGTTCTGTTGCTGCAGAAGCTGTACAACAAACAAATCGCAGTGTTTTTGTCGTTGGCTACCGGGGCCAGATTCTCCAGTGAAGCGTCGCAGATTAAAAAGGATCTGCTCTCTGCAACAGTGTGTGTGTGTGTGTGTGTGTGTGTGTGTGTGTTTGTGTGTGTGTTTGTGGTGTTTCGCCGTACTCTGCTGACTCATACGTTTCTAATTTAAAAGCATCAAGGAGGAAAATGTTTTCTGTCATGAGTCAAACACAAATAGCCTTTCAATGATGTCAAGTGTCTCCAAGTGTCCCTTGTTCTCTAATAACAATGGGTGACTTCATCATCGCTGGAGAGGAGGGGCGGCAAGTGGAGGAGTGCGTGCATGGCAACGACTCTGCAGACAATAAGTGTGTGTGTGATGACCAAGTCCCATCCTTAACAAAAAAACAAACATCATCTGCTGGTTTCTTTTCCATATCTCGACATTTTCTAAAGTGAGAACACAAGGCTGTAAATTCATCTCAACAGATGAAATGTCTGAATTATTTAAAGCTTTTGAAGGGTGGGGGGTGAGGAAATCACTCAGTTCTGCAGACAATATGGAAAACTGGTCCTGTACATTAATTATGGATAATGTGGACCAAGAGAAATCAATAAGCCTTGATGGAGTTGGGTCATGCGAGAGGCCAGAGGAATTTCCTAGAGATATACTTCTTCTACGGAGTCGGTTTTATTCTAATGGAATTTGGGTATTGCATGCCATCCAGTAAGGTAATTTTTCAGTTTAGGTCTAGTGCATGCCAGAAAATTAGATATAGATGTAAATGAGGCATTTATTTCCGAATCTTCCCGAGGTCTGCACGCCAACCGAACCAGATATAGTCCAGTACATTTAAGGTAGAGCAATTCAGAGGTGAGAGAATGCTGCAGTGCCTACCATTTGAAGAGGGGGATGCTGCATTGTGAGCAACTCTGCTTTAAAGCAGGGAGCCACCGGGGGGGGGGGGGACGTTTTCTGAAACTTCAGGATCAATTTTATCTCGCTGTAGCATACTCCTCCCTCTACAAAGCTCATTCCTCAGTCAGCCTGCAGGTAAGCAAAGAGCTATGCGCACACAGTCATAGTATGCGAAGCACTGCTATTCAATATAACTTATGTAAGCTGTGTTTTTTTTCCCATCTTCAGGGGAAAGATGTTGACACAGCACGCAGAGAAACATATTCAGGCCAACTACAATACAAGACCGTCATTGCTGCAGTGCGTTTTATACCAATATATTAAAATATTTAGCCATATAAAAAGGTGATGTGTGCAGGCTCTCACTTTTCTTTCTGACAGGAGTTTCTTGTAGCCACTGGCTCCCAGAGTGAGGAGGGTAATGAGGACATCAAGGGAAGGTGAGGCTGATGCTCGACCTAGACAAAGAAGGCCAAGAAGGGACTTTGCTAAAGCAGCTGTAGAAATTAGATATCCACTCCTCAGCTTAACTTTTTAACAAAAATAAAAGGAGCATCAGTGGCTGGAAAGGTGAAGCATTTCATGTGCGTCTATGGCAGACCAGGTATCAGTTTTCTTGCACTGTTTGTAAATGAGTCGTGCTCAGAACTGACCTGACAAGAAAAACCGAAACTGAGCAGCCATGGGTGAGGGCTTGGGCTGGGGATCAGATCTCAGTACTGACCGAAATGTGTTTGAAACAATGAGTATCAAAAACTGTCAAGTATCAAAAACTGGCATTGAATGCTTGGTCAGATTCTTAGTTTTGCTTATGCATTATTTTATCACATAGTTTCTTTTTATACAAGTAGACTTTAAAGAATCTCAGAGAGTTGGCTTATTTTTTTAAAAACATTTCATATTCCTAAAAATAAAGATCCTTCTAATATCAACACCAAAACTCCTGTATCATAGTGGCGCAGGTAAATTTCAAATCAATACGCATCCCTAAGGATGGCCTACTCTCGCTCAGTATCAGTTTTCCTTTTTTCCTTTAAGTATCATTCATGCTTTTTCATCACCTAATTCTCATGAATTGACTTCATTCATATGTCTTTACTGGGTTCATATCCCCAAACTCAACATATAGAGAAAGTTCTAGCAATAAAATTGCAAAAGAACAATAAAAGTTTTGTAAAAATAAAGAAGGTGTGTCCTCAATAAGGTAAAGCCCAGTAAATATTTACATGAATACATCAGGTAAAATAGGACTTTGTACTTACACTTACATACCATTTTATCATGATTTCACTTTACAAATCTTAGCCAGTGTTAGTGTTAGTACTCACCTGGGTACATCTTGCTAATCTCTTGTATGAAGGACTCGTCAAAACCTGCGATTATTGCGCCACCTACTGGAACCATAAAGTTCTTGTCCAAGCTCTGCACAAAGGCGTCTATTCTTCCAACTCGAGCTCCCTGATGAAAGACATATTAAAGAAAGGACATGTAATTACTGTACAATTAAAGACAAGCTCGAGTAGTCTACTACTTCTTAAATGCAAATGACACAGATTGGGGAAGAGTGCTACCAACCTGCTGTATAAGGTGCATGCATTTGGACGACTGGACTCCATATGCATTGTTAACTATGTGTGGAATGTTATATTTGGCACACACAGCAGACAGCTCCTCAAGCCTACGAGCAAAGATAACAAAAGTACATTTAGAAACGTTAAAAATTCTACCTTTGATTAAATAACTGATGACAGACTTCATGTGATCCGATTCCTTGTAAATCAACTACCAAGGAATCTATAAAACCCTAAGGTGGAAACTGAAAACATTTTACCTGTCTGGTACCCGCGGGGCAAAGCAGGACGTTGTTGAGTGAATACACAGGATGTTTTCGTCCCCGAGCTCCTTGATCTTGCGTTCAACTGCTTCCAAGTCTGTCCGCAACTCATCACCCTCAAGAACATTCTCCACCACCACTGGTTCAAAGCCTAATAAAACAATCCGATATGAGCAAGAAACCACAGAAGCACTCGGGTTTCAATGAGGAAGAAGCTCACGTCTAGCCAGCACAGGGGTGAAAATGCGAACATAAAGTGCAAAGAACAACAAAGACATACGTGCCACTGTTTCTGAATTTTGGTGTATCAAACATTTGTAAATGGTGTCCTGGGATGCAAGAGTGACAGCACATCGCACACTGGGGTCATTATCACCTGCTGTGATCATGGCTTTGAAACAGGACTTCTGGTCGATGCGAGGCCAAATGATGTAGCGAGCCGTGGGTCTCCGGTGACGAAGAGTCAGGAAGCACAGAGTCAAGCTCATTCCTGTTGCCATGGGAACTACAAAGCAGCTCGCCACACTCCGGGCACCTGTCAGCCAGAAGAAACAAAGAATGCTTTTAGTTCAAATAAAGACCTGAATTAAAGGGGCACACATCCTGTACAGTTTACTCGTCACCTGGTCTAATAGGATCTGTTTTGGGTCCTCTGTGGCTCCGAAGGAGCTTTTCAAAAGTTTTTTTCAAATGACCTTGATGATGTCATCAGAGTTATGGCAGCTTGGACTTAGGAATTAAAACGTAAAACGCAAATTCTATGTTACAAATTGGAGGTGTGGTGTTTGAAAGAACAGAGCATTTAGGAGACAGGGATGGTCTAATGAAAGATGCAACTGAGCTGCATTATGGGAAATGTACTGTAAGATCCTGCATCTTTGGAGCCCCACCCATACTAGCATCTTAAAGTCAGGATATCTCGGCCTCTGCTGCATCTATTTTCATCTCTCTTGTGATCCCCCCAGCTTTATGGAGCTGTACTATTAAATTAGTTAAGTGGCTCTTTAACATTAATTTCTAGGTGAAACACATCTTTCTGCAACTGCTCAATGGTTTAAAAGTAACAAAAATTACAACATTATTTGGGACAAATATTGTTTGTTCTTGCAAAGTATACAACACCCTTAGTTTGAATGATAAGAAATACATACCCGAGAGCTTTAAGATGTCCAACACAACTGAATTGGTCAGCTTGTTAAGCAGACTGGATCCTGCAGCTTTGGGCTGAACAGCAGCAATGTCACCTGACCGACCTATGCCATGGATCAACCTACATAAAAACAGCTGAGTGTCACCACAGGAACTGTTTATCAACTTTCTAAACTTTGTGAAAAGTCCAAATCGGATTTCACTGTTCACTAGTAAAGATTTCTATGTACCTCTGAATATACTTCATATGAATCACAAACTAATAAGCACTGAATTTTTCTATTAAGATATTTATTTTATTGAGGAAAAGGGACTGAAAAAGGATTTCTTAATTTTACTCAAGCATATTTGTAGGAAAAACATTTTATCATAATAGTTTTGAATGTTCTACCTCCGATTTGTGAAGTGATCCACTGTTTGGCATCAAGTGTTTGTTCTGACCATGAAGAAAAGTTTAAACTCACAATTAACCATCTGGTTTCTACAACTTTCACTCAAGAGCAGAAATCAGCCTTTAAACTTGAAAGAAACAATGATTTAACATTTATTGTGATAATTATCGTTATCAAATGATAAGAAATGTCTTATCGTGCTAATCTTTTTGGCCACATCGTCAAGCCCTACGATAAAGTATATAACCCGACTGATACTACAATTAGGCTGATTCCATCAGGAAGATTTCCATTTTTAAAATTGGACACAACATTATGCAGAGCGACTCCATTCAAACATTATAAAGTTGATGCCAAACTCTAACCTGTAATGCCGTCTTGCCACGAGGCTGGATGCCACCCGGCCTTCCCTCTCTCCTACACCACAGTTGCCGAGGAAGTTATTGCTGTCCATCACAGCCAGCTCATTCAGGAGGAGCTCTATGGTGCTCTCATGCCATCCCTCGTCTGGACACTTTCCCTGCAACATACACAATGGGGAAAAGTGAGCGAATCTGCAGTGACCGCAGTGACCTTGAGGACAACATGAAGGCAGCTGTGGACGTTACCTGCTCCAGTAAGTGCCTGATGAGCTGCTCATGGCTACGACGCGCCTGGCTCCCCTGTCGAATGTAGGAAGGCGACACTATCGTCTCACTCAGGCTGAAGTTTTCACTGTTCATCTCTGTCAAACAGCTTCATGTTAACATTAGCTGACACTTCTCATATGGGAAGATTCAGTTAAGTTTAAGTTCATTAGTGCAATCTATGTCTGCAGAGAATAGGCAGGCTAAAAGAAAAGTATTATAACAAATAGTTTATCTGTTTGAACATTTAATAGTGTTCCAACAGAATCCCTCTTTATCGGACCATCGTTTGATAACTTTTGAGTTTGTATTGCTGACCTACATGCCATTGGGCAAAATTTTTTGAAGATGTCTGTCTCATAGTAATGTAGCTAAATTTAAGGATGCAATTCCATCAGCTCTAACTTCATTATCAGTTATTATTCATTATTGATGGCATCGCCCTGGCCTCCAGCACCACTGTGAGGAATCTTGGAGTTATCTTTGATCAGGACATGTTGTTTAAGTCTCACATTAAGCAAATCTGAAGGACCGCCTTTTTTCACCTACGTAATATTGCGAAAATCAGGAACATCCTGTCTAAAAATGATGCAGAAAAACTAGTCCATGCATTTGTTACTTCTTGGCTGGATTACTGAATTCCTCATTATCAGGCTGCTCGAAAAAGTCCGTTAAGACTCTTCAGCTGATCCAGAATGCTGCAGCACGTGTTCTGACAGGAACCAGGAAAAGAGATCATATTTCTCCTGTTTTAACTTCTTTGCATTGGCTTCCAGTAAAATCCAGAATAGAATTTAAAATCATTCTTCTTACCTAGAAAGCTCTTAATGGTCAGGCACCATCTTATCTTGAAGAGCTCATAGTACCTTACTACCCCACCAGAGCACTGCGCTCCCAGAATGCAGGGTTACTTGTGGTTCCTAGAGTCTCCAAAAGTAGACTAGGAGCCAGAGCGTTCAGCTATCAAGCTCCTCTCCTGTGGAACCAGGTTCCAGTTTGGGTTCAGGAGGCAGACACCATCTCCACATTTAAGAGTAGGCTTAAGACTTTCCTCTTTGATAAAGCTTATAGTTAGGGCTGGCTCAGGTGAGTCCTGAACCATCCCTTAGTTATGCTGCTATAGGCCTAGACTGCCGTGGGATTTCCCATGATGCACTGAGCTCCTCTCTCCTCTACTTTCTCTCCCTCTGTATGCAACCTCATCCCATTATTGCATGTTACTAACTCAACTTCTCACCGTAGTCTTGTGCTTTCTCGTCCCTCTCCTCTCTCCTCCTATCACTTCCTGCAGGTGTTTCTGGCTCTGGAGCTGTGGAGTCTGGATCTGTGGTTGCGAGTCACCTGCTGCCCCTGTGTTCCTGCTCAACACCCTCTGCTGCAACGACTATTGTTACTAGTCCTATTGTTATTATTGTTATTATTATCATTAACACTACTGTAAATATCTCTACCATTTTTCATTCAGTCTAGAAAAAACACCACCTTTACCCCCCTCTCTCCTTCACCCCCAACCGGTCGAGGCAGATGGCCGCCCACCCTGAGCCATGGTTCTGCTCGAGGTTTCTGCCTCTTCAAAGGGAGTTTTTCCTTGCCTCTGTCGCCTAGTGCTTGCTCTTGGTGGGAATTGTTGGGTTTCTGTAAATAATGTAATAATACGGTCTAGACCTGCTCTTTTATGAAAAGCGCTGTGAGATAACTGTTGTTGTGATTTGGCGCCATATAAATAAAATTGAACATACACTACCGCACTCTGATCTGACTTTACTGCATTTATTGTGAGCTACACGTTTTGCCCATTGCTTCTTCAGGCTCACACAATGAAATTACAAAAACACTCACAGGTGTGCTAAGTAGACTCAAAGTATCTCAACTTTCCCTGAAGGTAAAACACACCTCAGAAAAACATATATAATCATCATTATCACAAGAAGGAGCTAAAATCTAGTTTCTCATTAAGTCCATGAGGCTCAATCGTGTTCAATTCATGAATCCAAGAAAAGCTTCCCCTCTTAAAAGTTGGTAAATCAGGTTACACCCTCTTGGATTAGGACTCAATCTTTCAATGGCAATAACTAAGTAGCCGAACCATGTTTTCTCTCTTTATAATGTCTAGCAATGGTATAACCCATGTTCCCATTTCTAATGGCAGCCTTATGCTCTGTCACTCTCAAGTTAAGATTCTGTTTTTTTTGGCCCACATATGTTAAGACACATGGACATTTCAAAACATAGACAACATGGGTAGACAGACAATTAATGAATTAATTTATGTTATATTTCATGATTAAACTTTTTGTATCAAATGTGTTGGAACAATGTGCACATTTGCCACATCTATAGTTCCCATATAGCTGCAATGAAAGCCAATTAGTGTTTGGGTTCTCTGTACATGGACAAAATCGCTGACATTTCTGCCTCCCCTGAAGCAAAAACAAGGTCTAGAATCTGATAAATGGTTCAACTTTGGGTCACATTCTAAGATACTCCAATGTTTATTTACAACCCGGTGAACTTATCAAGAGATGGTACAATATTTGGACACAAATGTTGTTCTGTTTTCAACAGGTTTAAGGGAAGGCTTTGATAATTCTTTCCCATCTAATCTAACCAATAGAAAAGATAGGCCCGAAGAAGCAATGGGCGAAAAGCGTTGCTCACAATAGATATATCTCAGTATTGGCATATTCAGTACGTTGGCTGTAACCAGAAATTGCAGTACAGAAAAAGCAAAGAGAGAAAGAGAAACTAGCTGTTCAACTGTAAACTATCCTACTTACTATTACCTCTATACTTTGTTAAAAGCTCTTTAATAGATTTAAGGGACCTTTATAATAATAGTGTAGGGACTAAAAAGTCATAATATCTTTTCCTTTTTAAATCTCTTATGGAGTGCCCCAACTTTATGAAAGGCCAATAATAAACTGTGGGAGTACTTTGACCTCTTTCTCACTGTCCATCCCCATTATTGATCAGGCATGTCTACTATGACACAACCGATTCAAAACGGCTGTATTAGTGTATGAGCATGAACACTGTGGGAACCTCTCAAGTTTAACTGTCAGAAATAATCTCGCGAGTTACAGAAACTGAGCATGGGGAAATACAAAATGTCCATTTGCAACTACATATTTTATCTAATTCATCGCAGGTTGTTGTAACCTGCTCCACGTGGTGCTGCTATCTTGGCCAGGACTCACCTGTAAATGATTTCAATCTCAGTGAAGTCTGGATAAACACATGTATAACGTTACATCTCTCTCACCCGCAAAGTTATGTTACAGTCTGCATGTCTCTGGCTAACGTTATCCTAATTTACCTGGCCAAGGTTTAACAACATCAGGAGAACTCGAACATAAACAGATAGCCACAGATACCCCCCACGAAAACGGCGTGTTATATCAAGTTCAACGACTCGTTATCAACCACAGAGGCTGTAAATAACGTTGCCCTTCATATGTCAGCGGTGAAAGCGTGGTAGCAATTTCATTTAGGCTACTGTTGAAGTTATTTACCTCTGCTGCTAGCTGCTCTGCTAAGCTAATGTTTTCACGAGAGGAACAAGACCGTACAGCTTCAACAGAGATGGCTTGTAGCAGTAATTATATTGGCTTACCTGCCAGCTTTCATGTGAGACCACCCCTGTTTCAAACCGCCTCTGAACTATCAGCAGACATGAAAGCAGCCAGGCAGGACGAGGGGGAAGCAGAGGACACGCTCCGTCACGAAGTCACATGGCCCAGGAGAGCTGATCATGTGACAGGTGTTACGCCGAGTTTTGCCTGCCTGCCGAGAATTGTATGCACCTCGATGCTGCTATTAAACACTATAATATGTGGGGTTTATCAATGGTGATAAATGATTCTAAGTATATATTTTATTTAGTAGAAGTACCATTCCTTGACATTCAGTAAATTTAGCCTATGTGGTGATAACGCCGTTTGATCAATGACCACAGCAAAATGTCTGAAAAGGACCTAAAGAGGTGGATGCATAATTTATTGAATTGAATTTCTGACAGTTTAAAATTGTTAAGATGATATATGGGTATTTTAAAAACAAGTCAGAGTAAGAAATGAATGATTAAACGGATAAATGCACCCAACTCATAGGCCTACATGATATTTAAATAAATATATGTTATAAATATGAGTGGTGTGATTTTGGAAAAGGACTGAACACATTATGTTTTATTAAGGAGTTGATGGTTGAATAAATAAATAGCCTACTTAAATGGCCTTTAACTGGATCCACACCTATCCACAACTATAGCCTACACACTATTGATATTGAAGCCTTTGGAAATAATTTCACAAAAGACACCTTTGATTTCAGCTCTTGTGTCAAATTTATTAGAATTATTTACAAAATTATGTGAACAATAACATAATTTTGGGACCAATCAAAAATGCACTTCCAAAGTGTGCAGCAACACCAAAAACAACAAAAAAAACAACAACAACAAAAAAGTAAAACTCCGCAATTCAAAATGTAACTAACATGAAAGTAACAAAAAGTATTGAAATTAAAATGAAATGAATATTATGCAGAATGACCCCTTTCAAAGTGTTACATTATTATATACCTATACAGGTATACTATTTAACTGGATTACTATTACAAATACATTCAATTGTTGTGTATACAACATTTTAATATTAAAGTTCATCAAGATGAAGCAAATTTGAATGATTTCCTCTACTGCTGGGAACATAAATGCATAATAATGCATCATATTTTATACATTTATATTATATAGATCTTTTGTGTATATTTTAAATTACATTTTTAGACCACAAAATAACTAGTAACGCCAGTCAAATATAAGTACTGTAATAAAAAGTACAATATTTCTCTCTGACATGTACTGGAGTACAAGTATAGTATCAGTATTTCAAAATTGCCCTTAAATGTACTTGTGTGTTACTTGTAACTCCAGGTGACCTTAGATGATTGTAGTTTATAAAATATTTCAGTTTTACTTATTATTAACTACTGTATTTATTTATTACGGAAAGGTGCGTTTATATATTATTACTTACTTCTTACTTCAAAAAAATTTCTCATTGGAGAAAATAAAGTTCATCTTATCTAATCAAATGATATGGAATTTGCTACAGAGTACTTACTACTACTACTACTCTAAAATAAAAATTCAACAGACAATTCTGTAAATTGAATTAGTGCCAGACGAAGTGCCATGAGAAAACATACAAATGGAGATGGGGCTAATAACGTTCTTTAAAGTGCAATTTTGTAATACTGTAGTAATTTGCCTAACTGTATTCCTGTAATCCTGTAGGTTGTAGCCCACTGTGTCAAAGAACTACCCAGCAGGCAGTAAAACACTGTAGTTAATTACATTTATCATTGGACTACATGAACAGGATTCAAAATGGCCAAAATTAAAGCAAAAATGAAACAAAAAATGCAAAGAGCACAAGACAGTAGACTTTCTGGAAGATTTCTCCGTGTAAGTTGTGTAAACAGGCACAGTTATATCCATGGAGAACTTTTTATAGCTGCAAAGGGGAGAGAAAGATGGCAATTTGATGGCATAGCAGGGCTTTCAACTCAACAGCTATGCCAACATCTTGCCTTCCTTCCTGGACCCATGTTCAGACAGAGTTTGGATGGTACGGTCTATTCTTAAATTCAGGCCCAGGTTCACCTTAATCAAGGAGTGCTGGGATGACAAATCAACATATTGCTGATTATATTGAAGACACATTAGACTTGTAAAAGGGGGAATGGCTGACACAACGAGCCAAACAGACCCACGTTGATCCAATGGGTTTGTGCATAGGCCTATGTAGGCAAAAGATGCTTTCAGCGTCAAAGAACTTCAGAAACATGTACTGCTACTATATCAGAATATAATATTCAGGTTTTTATGGTCCCACAGTCGCCATATTAAGGAAGCAATACAATGACTTGACAATGACAAAACTTCAAATGGACAGAAAAAGAAATGGAAAATTTATGTATGGTCTCACAAGGAGTTACAGGACGGACGATATGCAAATCACCTCGAGAAAGCAAAAAAATTGCAGGCCTGTCTCCTCTTGTCTCATCCTTACACCTACCTGTTGCGGTGTCTGTGAAAGAACCCCCAGATCCAGCTCTGCTTTGGTCGGTGTCCCATTTCCATGTGTCTTGACATCAGGCGCCAGCAAAGTGAAAAGTAGGCTGAGGGTGGAAGAGATAAGTCTGCCTTTGGCCGCCCACTTCTGTGGCAGGCAGTGTCAGTGGATGACTATCGCAGTTGTACTGCATGGTAGGTGTGTTTTGTCGCTTCCTGCACCTTTGGGCGCTGACGAAAAATCCCACTGGCCTAATTCTGAGTCGGGGAAAGACTTGATCCGTGAAGATATCCGCCCATAACGTGTCAGAACTGACGATTCTCCCGAAATCCCCAAGTAATAACCCATTTATAACAAAATGTTACAGCTTTGTGAAAGGAGGTTGTATCTAACTGTCTACAAGGTAGGCTGGGACATTACATAAGTATTAGTCTATAACCTATTGGAGGATCATTGGACGTATAGCCTACTACTGTCTAATACAGACAAAGCCTATTATTAAAAAAAGTATTAGCCTACCAGAGTCTAGAAATTCGACCATCTCCTTGTTTTTTTTATTTCCATTAGCCTATACCGAAATACTGCACAGACTAAATTAATGGCAAAGTCCCAGTCCCGGTTTACCAGAAATCTGATTTGCTGACCCGCACACAAAATAAATGACTGCATGCAGGGTCTGGTTCATTAGTGAATCACACAGAATGATTCAAATGCTGTCTAGACCAGAAAGCGGTGGCCATCCAGGACAGGGAAACATTATTTTATGTGCGCCTCTCTTTAAGACCTTTAATTATTAACTCTTCCGTACAATAACACCGTGTGTAGGCTAGATGCTGCTTGGATGAGCGCAAGTCGCTGCTAAGCAGATATAGGCCTACAGCAAGTTTACACACCGTTTTGCTCTTATAGACACAGCTGTTGTATATAACTGATTCATGATGGTGAACATTCACCAGCCAGTAAAAAGCATCTGTGTCCCTCCAACAGAGGTGGGAAGTTACTAAGTAGCCTACATTTACTTAATCACTTCACTGAAGTAGGCTACATTTTTGAGTAAGCTTACTTACATGTTACTTGAGTGTCTATGAAGATTCTCAGTCATCCAGCTCATAGTTATCCAATGAAGGTTAAAGTCGAGGGCAAGTGGACTTGGTTGAAGATACTGGAAGACGTTTCATCCCTCATCCAAAGGACTTCTTCAGTTCTGACTGACTGGTCAGAACTGAAGAAGTCCTTTGGATGAGGGATGAAACGTCTTCCAGTATCTTCAACCAAGTTGCCCTTGACTTTAACCTTCGTTGGATGTTACTTGAGTGTTTCCATTTTGTTACTTTATTCTTTTACTCTACACAATATTCCACTCCACTAAATTGGCATCCACACCTGTACTTGTGAGATGTTAGACACACACACGCAAAAAAAAAAAAAAAAAAAAATAATAATAATAATAATAATATATATATAAATATATATATATATATATATATATATATATATATATATATATATATATATATATATAAATGTCTGAAAAGCAATACAAGGTTATGTAGCCTTCTTCTGTACTACCTCTATAATCATCTCATGACTCTTCAGATTTGTCTTGTGATCCTTTGGAGAGGCCCGACCCCTATAGGTCAGGAACCACTGTACTACAACTACTAAATGTATATAAATTAGTTGAAACTAGGTCCACTTCAACTTGCCACAAGAGTAAAATGCTTTATTGTACTTTTATATTACATTTGTTACAAACTTTTACTTGCACTCTCCAGCTTCGTGTTTCCTTAATATATAAATTAAACCCAGTCTGTTCCTCCCTGCACATATATAAAGCTACATCACTGATGAGTATTTTATTCCACAGTCACTGATTGGACACATTTTGGTAATTATTAAGAGCAAAATTGCCCTGTGAGTAGAGATTAATTTAATCAATTTAAGATGATCAACAAGACATAATTCTTTCTTTTCAAACGATTTGACAATCCCAAAGTTGACTTTAGCACCTTCAGCATTGATGACTCACTTCCGAAGGTGTCGACACTGGCCGCACCTGTCAACTCCCACAGAGCAAATACGCACAAGTAAAAAGACAATTACAGGACCTGACAGGGTTAACGTTTCCATTACGTACAGTAAGCATATGTTTATCATGGTTACAGCATTGTAAACAGATTTTGAAGACTGTAATCAATGTGAAGAATTTTGATTTGGCATTTATTTAAAAAGGTAGGCCCTTTAAGGTGACGACTCTCCTTTCAAAGAAGACTGCAATTTAAACTGCAGTTAAATGACATATAGTTACGGGGCAAGAAAAACAGAAATTCAGAAATGTTATGTAACAATGATATACATTTCATATGGTGCCAAATATTACACTGAACTCTCTAAAATCCCAAACTTAATCATCAACTTAACAACAGCTAAATGTCACAGGAGGGTTATTTCAGGACAGATGTTTTCATACATAGATTGAGAATAAAACTGATACAGTATTTAGGAATCAAAATGAACCCTTACTGATAAGAAAAGGCAGGAATATGTAAGAAAGAGGCAATAAAATGATGCATTCAACAACACACAAGCCACTCATACAAAACATAATGCTCCATACCACAGTGCCATATACCACTGCATTTACTGTATAGGCCTATGCTAGTTTGCATTGCTTGTTTCTAGATAGGCCTTAATACACAACGCACAAAACAGCACAAAACACAGAAGCAATGATCCAACAAAATGACCATTAAACTCAGTAACAAACACCTGATTATTTATGACTACATGATGGATCCCTTTTAATAGTATAACAGTTGAGTTCGAAATCACATTCACGGTCCATTTTGAGTTCTTTGTGAAATTGACCTCAAAATAGAAGAAAAAAAAAAACTCTGTTCAAAGAAGGACTTTTAAAATGTAATGGGTTTGATTCTACACCTGGTCCATTTTGTAGCCCACCGAGGCTCATGTCCTGAAAGCTTGACTCTTTGGCTAACACTACCACACTAAAGAATACAGTTCTCAGCCCCCAAAATCAGCTGATAATGATACATGCTAAAACAAAGTCTATCAGTAGCACAAGCAGCTTAGAAAAGTTAGCAGATTGAGTCAGGAATATTATTTATGCAGAAATATCTATCTAAAGTTTGCTAACGTTAGCCACCATAAGCTATTGGTCAAGTAAAGCTGTAGCAGCAAAACCCCTGAGTTTACTACATTAAGCGAGGGTGTTTTATTGGTAAGAAAATTTATTTGTAATGTGAAGAATTACTTATTTCTTATATCAAACATTACATAGTCATGCCCCCCAATGGTAACTAGCATTCCTGTAATGCCAATACAGGAATAGTGAATGATGAAGTGAAGGAACAAAATTATAACAAATAAAATGCCTTACAGTCTATTAAGGCATTTTATTTCACCACAGTTTTTTTTTTCACTCTTTAAAGTTGATACATTCGAGTGTCTGTAACTGTTCATTACAGTTTACAGTTTAGCTTTGCTTTCTCCTTATTTGGTCTTATTCCACTGTTTCTGACTCAGTTTAAAATGTCATAATGACATATCAGAGTATGTCAACTTGTATGGCTATTACTGTACATCATTTTCTCCATGTTGCAAACCCAAACCCGCTTTCAGACAATTCTCAAGCTGAATCACAGAGCCACATGTGCGGCAGCTACAATTCAGATCAACACAGACCCTCGTGTGAGTCATTGTACGGTCTCAAGTCCACAGAGGCCTCTTCATTTGAAAGAGTCATGAAATTAACTTCCCACAAGAATCCCCCAAAAACAGCAAAACAGGGCAGTTTTGGTGATGACTCACCTATGTCTGAGATATTTTGAAACTATTCTCTCACTCTGCAGCCAAAGTCTGTGTCAGACATGTTTTACTGCTGCCACACTCGTAACAGAATCAAAAGAGTGTGCTGGATTTTGGCAGAAGCCTCCTCTGAGACATTTTTTTTGCTGAGTCAAATGCAAGCACACCCTGTAACAGCGAGCACATGAAGTCACTGAGCAAAGTCTGGCTTTGTAGTGAGCTGACTTGCTGAATGGGACGCCCTCAGTGATACTTGCCCTCAGATCCATGTGGAGTTTATTAACTGCTGGCACATGACTGAGAAAATGAGTTGGTCTGTTATAAAATGTTAGCTGGAAGAGGGAAAACCCCCACAGACTCTGCCAACACTGCCATGGACTCATAAATTTAAAAGGAATTGATAGTTTTTTGCAGTCAACTGGATTAAGTGATCTTCCACACAGTTATTGTATTGAAGTGTTTATTATTATTATTTTTTAATGTGCATACAGTAGAGCTGTATATCTACTAATGTCACTCACTCCACCTTAAATCACCCGAACTGGCTTTGACTTGAATGAGGGTACGTCACACAAGAAAACCTGGCTAAGCAAAAAGTAACAATAAAAAGCTGCAGACAAAACAATATTATCTGAGATTTAAAGTGTAAACTTTACATTAGCAGTTAAGGATATATAAAAAGGGTATTTCTGAAAGTAACAGCTTTTGAGTTTTTCTGGGTGTTTGTTCAGTCTGTCAGTTTTGGGGCTTACTATTATGGATTGCTAAAGGGAAGTTGTGTGATTGCTTACGCTATTATAACCACTAATTAAACACTAAAACGAGTCTCTGTTCTATGTCTAAAACTCTTTAAGATATTTTAGGTGTCATTTATATATGTCAGTTCAAAAATATTTTGAAGGACAGTATATCTGGTCAGCTACATATATTTTCCCAGTTGTAATTATTTTAGCTGAATTGACTGGATTCAGATTACTATCTGTTCCCAGATCTTTACAGTTGCTTCATGTTTGACAAAGAACTGATTCTGATGGTCAAACTACATTTGCTGCCATGGTCAGGTCTTCTGGATCAAGTCTTTTTACTGCTCCCAGGGTCAACGCTAAACATGGAAAGCCAGCATTCAGTTTCTATACACCACATGTCTGTAATAAACTCACGGAAAACATAAGGTCAGCTGCAATTCATATCGCTCACTGCACATTAGCTGTTATTTTACTCTCTTTTTATCTTGTCTTAGTGTGTTTTATGTTACCATGTTGTTAAAAGGTGCTATAGACATAAACTTCTGTTGTCTTACCTTGCCTTACTACGGTGACTATTGCTTTTTTTTACTAATACTATTATGACCATCACACCTATAGTTATGGTATTTCATTAGGATTTAATAAACTACTTAACCTAAGTGTACTTTGAAATACACCACCAGCACCAAAATGAAGTAGAGGAAAAAGTAGAGGAATCTAAGGAGGAAATGAAATGAAATAGCTACCAAAGTCACACTGAAGACTGAACTAAAGAAATAACAGAAAACAAAAGTATTTTAAAAATCCCAGTTTAACTCCAGTGAACTAATGATGTCTACTTTCAAACTCTCACAGATCTTAATGACATAAAATAGATGAGATTTGAAGTTGAAATTAATAAATAGTACAATGATTAAAAACACAAAACTATGTCTATTAAGACATAGTAGTTTAAAAAATGATTGAAATATTGTACAAATAATACAATAAATCAGCACAGCAGCTAATCTTTGAAAAATTAAATGCTTAATATGAAATAATAAAAAAGTACGGAGCTCAACACTTGAGAATTAGCTTCAGTCTAACAACTTTTAAAAATAATGCATTCATACATTTTGGTCATTTCAACCCCCTTTTTTTACAATCTCAGTCATCGTGGTCAATCATTTAGTTTGGAATTCTAACTCACTTTAAGTTGGGTTTTTTTGGACAAGATTTGTCCCTGAAAGACTAAATTGTTGTTGCTTTTTTGATTTTTTTATCTGCCCATGAGTTTGATTTTGAATAATTGTGTGTGCTCCCATCTTTGACGTGTCAGTGCTTATTTGATGAGACGCTTCTTTTGTTCAACATTTAAAACTTTATAATATCTTTTACTTTATCTACGCTCCCTCGTGCCATCGTGAGTATCTGTGAACTGCACTGCCCATTCAACTGCCTTATTAACACAATTAACTTTCAGCCAAGCAACACCTAGACTTCATCAGACTTACCGTATTATCATGTCTTCCAAAGTTTCATGTCTATACAGAAAAAAAGAGGATGCTATCCATAATTTTGAAATAAATTTCCATTAAAATATACAAACAGTGGTCCATTAAACCATAGTGGCCAAAAGAGTGCTATCAGTAGCAGAGTAACAGTGTAAAAACAACTTCTCTCCAAGGGAAGTCTTTTTTAACACACTCAAACTGGAAGTTAGCTACTGGAAGTGTACATTATCAGGGTCAATTGTGCAGCGATGATTCAGCTTGACTCACTGCAGCTGTAGTAGTCGACAGATATAAAGGATCCCTTTCCAGCGAAAGGCTACTTGAAAACAATCATTGGGATTACTGTGAAAAATCTGGGAATACCTGGAAGAATGAAACACACTTCTGAAGAAAGATCAGAGATGGTGTTATGGATAATTTTGGAGAGTCTGGAAAGTCCTTAAATAACACACAGATAAACTGGTTACGCTGGAGCTTTGTGAATTTGTACTCTTTGTGTGTGTGTGTGTGTGTGTGTGTGTGTGGGGTGTCTATTGCTCTGCAGTCAAATTGTTTTCCGAAGAATGTACAGTTATCCGTGTGAAGAAAAAGTTGTCATAAAACAAGCTGTGGCAAACAAAACGAGGTTATGACAAATCTTAACCGAGTTAGCAGGAAATACCTCTGCATCTCCCCAGGATTTATAACCACAAAAGAATCTGCATTGTTCTATCAAAGTTTTGTCGACCTTGCTTTAAGGAATCTCACGCATGTCTTATCAAGTTTACATACTCAAACCCACATGCTACTTGCCCCGTTTGTTCTGAATGCCATGTTGCCCCTATTTTTTAAAACTAATATTATCCAGGACATGTCTATGCCCTGATGGGATGCACTGGTTTCAATGTCATGCCACAGGGGCCCTTCAGTGGTTTATGCCTCAAGTGGGTTGTTGTGCAGTGCACGAATTTTCCCCCCCAGCTGCCCCTTGAGAGTCGTTGATTCAAACGATGAACTTGGTGGTGAAATGGTGTTTGTTGTAGGTGAACGCAGAGCCGGACATCTCCTGACTCAAGGTGGATTCACTCAGGCACAGTATGTTTTCCTAGACTTACTGGTTGCATCCACTCTGAAAATACACTTTTTTTATTGCTCAACACTCCATCATTCATAATTTTAACACAACAGGTGAAGCAGCAGAAACTATCATGATGGACAATTAGTTAGTCAATTAGGGGGAAATAAAAGTATATAAATATACAAGTACTCGGAAAACAATGTGGCACAATTCTAAGGAAGGTCAAAGTGATGTCATTCAGTAGAAATCCTGTTGGAGGACAATTTTAAGTGGGCGGATCATCAACAATGCGTGTGTGGTGGGAGGGTTTGATCAGAAGAGGGCGCCCTATTCCATAACTAGCGTTCATAAATGGAGGAAGGCACGTCGACTTGATTTTCACTAAACTTCATGGGAACTGAAGGCAATGGCATACAATGAAGAAATCCAGTGTAGGTTGACAAAACAATGAGGTGTGTTCTGCAGAAAGTCTTCAGAGTCCAGAGATAAGCGTACTCAAGAACTGTGTTGGCCAGGTGTTCCCCATCTAGACATTTGTGCATGATTTAGCACAGACTATACTAACTTTGTTGCATGCATCAAAGTCCTCCAAATTGAGAATATGTATGTGCTGTAGGACATTCTTAGTTAATGTTCCATGTTTTGCAAGTCACCACTGGCAATCAGATAAATATGATATACAGTATCATTAAATGCTACAGTAGATAAAAAGTGGTACTTCATATATAAGTATTGCACTTCCATAAAGTTGGAGGATAAGTTAAAGACAGGTTTTACAAAAAATCAAAATTGATGCAGATTTTTTTACTTTTAGTCTGTAGCATAGGTTAAGCTCCAAAAACACTGGATCCAACAATTCCCATAATGCCACTTAATACTGCCTTTCATTAGACCGCTGCCTTCTAAATGCCCACTTCTTTTAAACCCTTATTTTTAAGTTTGTAATGCAGGATTTCAGTTAAACATTTTAAGTCTCAAGCCCAAGACAGGATAACTATAAAGACAACTTTTCGAACGTTATACAGCTCCCTCCAGAGCTACAGAAGACATTATACAACTGTTTTCACAGGCTGACTAGTACCAAGACGACTTAATTTCATGGGGGAAATTTGCTGTAATGCCCCTTTAATTCAAAGGGTTAAAGCACTACCAAAAATGTAATAAGCCACTTACAAATGTATGACGAGTGACAGTGTAAAACCAGTAAACAAATTGTTGCATATTTGAATTATCATCTTTATTTGTTTTATTATATATTTGTTTTTACATAAAGAGACATATTTCTTTTACACATATAGATTATATGGTTAATTTGTATCTGTATATATGTACAACTTAAATAAATCTTACATTAACACCAAGAAAATAAAACATTTACAGTGCAAGAATGTTCATTAGTGGCCAACTTTCACAGTCGCTTACCATGGTAAACCACAACCAAAGCAAAGCTCCGATTCTAAAACGGTTTGCCTACTGATTTTTTCACTTTCTCTCTTTCCTCTCACCATCCATGCTCCCAGCCTCCCACAGGAAAAATACCATGGGAACTTTGGAGAAGGAAGAACAAAAGTGGTGTCTTGAACGGAGGCGTTTTGAAAATGGAAGTGCACAGGTACAGTATGCACATGTGACCGCAGTGGTAGAAGGTCAGGTCCTCTTGACCTGTTAAAGCAGTAGACATTTTGGTAAATATGATTAATCATTTTCTTGCCCAGAGTTAGACGAGAAGAGCATACTACTCTCATGTCTGTATGGTAAATATGAAGCTATCGCAAGCAAACGGTTAGCTTAACCCAAACAGTGAAAAGAGAGAGGAAAAGCTAGCTTGGCTTTCATGGTCTGCGTGCAACCTCCCGTAAAACCACAACTTGTTTTTATACTTGCTACAAATTCAACAAACTTAAGAGATGCTGGCGGGCAAATTTTGTTACCTTTGAACAGAGCCAGGTAGCTAGTTTCCCATTTTTGTTCTAAGCTAAGCTAACCGTGTGATGGCTCCTAACTTCATATTTACCACACTGTCATGAAAGTGGCATCCATCTTCTCATCTAACTGTCGGTAAGAAAGCAAAAAAAGTGCATCTCCCAAAATGTTGATGTATTTGACGAGTAGAAACTACAGGTGAGGGGTGATCATGTTAACGAGAGCGTGCAGGCGCTCTGAGAGAAGAGTTTAATGGCAAGTGAGCACAGGAGAATTTCAAAAAATACATGAGTCATCATAGAGGCCTTAAATTGACTCTTTGGGTTGTGAGAGAAAATATACTGTACGAGAGCACACTACACATAACAGTTTACAGTGTAATGTATGCTAACACGATGTTAAGTAGTCTAAAAATAAATGCTCTTGTTTTGTTTTTCTGCTCAATAATACTATGATACTGAGGGGCCACCATCATTGTCCTTTTCCATCTCCTATTACAAAAAAGAAAATAAATAAAAATGAATAAAAGACATGGTCGAACCATTAGCTTTTTGCAAATAACAGGTGTTTGTATTTACAATGACTTCTTGGTGTTTCTTTCTGAATGGATGCATAAAAGTGAACATATATAGTTGGTCTAAGCTCAGCTGTACAGTCAGTGGGTAACCAGCCCAAATTCCTTGCATGCAGTTATCCTCACACATTCAGAGAATCTATTTACTATTATTTTACAATTAATTCCTACTAAGCTGCTGTACAGAGGCTGTATTGAGGTAAAGCGGGTGTTTCTGGCCAGCTCTAACAGGAAGGGGCTGAAGGGGAGAAATGGTTGCTCACTTTTTCTCATGGAGTTTTCTGATCATGTCATACAGGAAAGACAGCAGGGGACAGACGCATGGGGGATGCGATTCTCGATGACGACACACACGGTATATTGCTGTTAAATCTGTGGTTTCCACATTCTATGTATTTTAAAGAGAGATTGTAATTATGATTTCTATTTCCAATATAAAACACAGATTGGGGTTAGCTTTTTTTGCAGTTAGTTGCAAAATACTGGTAGTATAGCCTCTATTCATAGATAATATAAGGAATGGTACTTCAAATGCAGATTGCACACATGCACACAAAAGCACCTTTGATTAGAAAAGAAATTGCACAAGGTTGATAGATATCATTGACCATACATGTTGACATTTTCTACACAGAGACTGAGTGGTGGTTTGCATTAGGAAGTTCTCAAACATGTTTGAAAAAGTATACATTTTGGTATACAACTTCTTAAATGTTGATTGGTATTATTCACCTCCAAGTGTCTATTTTTACATGCAGTTGACTCCTTGAAACTACTACCCCAGGAGCTTGACTAGCCGGTGAGTTGAGCCCAGTTCTACTGTGAACAAAGCACTACACATTGACTAATCTAAATCACCCATGACACTTAAACACTGTTAAGTTCTTTTCAAATGCATTATTTTGACACAGACTTCATTATGGAATTTTATTTAACCTAAAGTACTCATGCCTTTTTTTCTCCAACCAGTGAATTGAAGGCTAGCATATATTTTCAGAGGCTAAACTTCAGTGAGGCATTTTTTTTTTCTTGCTTTCGTCAGTCAGTGCGTGTGAAGCATGAAAAGTTGTGTACAATCAGAACGTGTGTTCAGTGGCAAAAGAAAAAAAAGGAGTAGATTTTTTGACTAATGCTGCTACAGTACATCTAATGCTACTATTACTAATCTATATATTTTATGAAAATGAATCCAAAAAGAAAAGAAAGAAAAATCCTCTGAAGAGACATTCAGTGGTGAAAAAATGACATCTGGCAGGGAAGAGGGGGAAGCTTAAACTCATCATTCAGACTGAGCACATGGTGGATTTGCAAAAAAGAAATAACAAAAGGAGTTTGTCTGCCCAGCAAAAGTGTTTCATCCCTTGTTGCTCAGGTGCAAAGCCCACAGGCGAGTCTTTTTCGCTCAATACCGTCAGACAGGAAACATCTCTGAAAATCTTCATCCACACGGTGTGCCACTTCCTCGTCGACAAATCCCTATGCAGGGGACAAAGTCTCAGTGTGTTGAACTGGTGTGTGTGTTCAAATACGCTCACAATTTCAGCTCAGCCACTGCATTTATTATTGAGAGTTTTATACAGTGCATCTCTTGTTTTGTCCCGCCCAAAGTTCACAGGAGGTCATTCTCCTCAACCTACAAGGTTTTGTCTCAATTCCAGCTCATCTAGTGACACTAATGGCATGCATAATACTTCTATATTTAGGTGGTACACCCATAACCACCCCCTCCCCCACTTGCCAATTAAATAATAATAAATAAAAATCCACTCAGGTTAGGCCTACGCTAAACCAGCCACGCCAAAGTCTTGTGCCCTTGTTGGTTTAACCCCTCCATACCACCACCTGCTTACGGAAAATATAGGTAGAATCCATATTTTTTTCACATTAGTATATTATTCTCTTGTCCATTCCTCCATTCTTGTCTTTTATTCCTGGGGTAAAGGATAACGAGGGTCAGGTGAGAGCGATGGCAGACAAGAAGGATGGTTGTGTTTGGTGGTGGTTGTGGTAGTGACGAGGGAGAGAGAGAGGAAGTAGGTCCCCGAAGGTCCTCAGATGGACACCGGACAGGTAATGATCCTATCCTCCAGCATGACGCTGACCACCAGGAAGACGAAATACAGCAGGAACATGATAAAGCCGAGCAGCTTGCTCATGCGCCACTTGCAGGCGGCGATGGAGATGATGACGAAGAGGAGCATGAGGAAGAGGAGCACAATGGCGCAGAAGAGGCCGTTGGAGCTGACTTGCACCGGTTTCAAACCGTTGATAAAGGACCACATGAGCCAAGGGAACGGCAGCCTGCGGATACACAAACACATGTCACATGCTATTCTTGAGGGTTGCCACGGGACCTTTTTACAAAAACCACCAAATGAGCTACTGAATGTCAATAAAAAGCATTGTATGTACTGTACTTGGAAACATTTTTGTATTTTGGGTTAATTGACCCAACGATCTGTCAATGTCAATTTACATATGTAGATAGGCATTTAGCAATCTATGCTTTATGCTAGGACTCTTTACAATTACTTGTCTTTCATACTTTTTACAAAAGGATGCCAAAGAGGAAAAGAGTATGTGAAGCACTTTTCCCCCCTGTTGACATCAGGTTGCGCACACTCAGCAGAGCATAACATAATGTGCACATAGATAATATGACACAGAGGTACAAAGTGACAACAATAAATCTGTAACTCAGACAGAAACAAATTAAAAAGCAACTTGGCAGCAGCTGAAAATCTTGTTTTTGCTGACGTACAGTTTCCTTTCTCATTGGTGCTTCCTGGCGGAACAACTGTTAAGTATAAAGCAA
The DNA here is from genome assembly GCF_014851395.1 of Micropterus salmoides. Taxonomy (NCBI): domain Eukaryota; kingdom Metazoa; phylum Chordata; class Actinopteri; order Centrarchiformes; family Centrarchidae; genus Micropterus; species Micropterus salmoides. Next base: position 21,743,676 of record NW_024041150.1, on the reverse strand, counting down.
GCTGTAGAGGTGTACTCCAGGGTGTGTCAGTACACTGTGACATCAGTGCAGGGTGTGGTTACAGGTGCAAAAAAGTAGTCTTCTCCTGTCTACTTGGCCATTATATGTTACCATAATACTCAAAACCCTGAATACTTGAAAGCTGATATAACAAAGCACACATCTGACTGCACCCATCAGAGACCCTTTAAAAATAGCAAGACCCTGCACAGGCGTACCCAACAGTAATGTCGAAGATGTTGGAGCCTACGGAGCTGGATACAGCCATATCACCCAGCCCCTTGCGTGCCACAATAACACTGGTGATGAGGTCAGGGATGGAGGTTCCAGCTGCTAATATAGTCAGGCCCATAATCTCCTCTGTAATCCCAATGGTCTCTCCAACCTGAAAAAAAGAGGAAGAAAAAAGGAAACTAAGCTTTTGGGTAAATAAAACCTAATCTTTTGTTCCAGCTATATTTAATTTCCTCGTGATGCTTGGGAGCTGATGGAGGTGACAAAACTCTACTTCTGACAATCTCTTTGTTTTGAATAAGACAGCTGTAATTATTTATGAGTGGGTGCATTGATGGGAAATGCAGAGAAAAGACGACTGCATCTTGCCTTTGATTTTTTAACAAGAATTATGCTTATGTTAACTCAGTGTTCTGGGACATGTCCTAGGGAGTGAACATGTCTCTGTGAACTGTGTACCTGGTGAGCCCACCACACCATTAGGTAGGAGAAGACTGCAATCCAGCTGATGGCACCCAGGAAGGTGATGGGGAAGAACTTCTGCGCTGACTGAAAGACAACGAGAGAGCGAATAGTGAATTTATCAGCAAAAACACCATTTCCACACTTAAATAAAACTGATGACACTATTGTTTCAAATGTTTTGAGAGGGAGGGCTCTTGTCTCACAAACCGGTTTTCTGACGTCAGGCAGCGTTAGCCACAGAGGGAGCACAACAGGTATAATTAAGAGGTAGGTGAGGCGCTTGCGGTTCGACTCAGGCCAGGACAGGCTCAGAGGCTGGTCCTCCTCCTCCTCATCCTCAACCTGAGAGGAGACACCAAAGAACAAAAAGAGGGAAGGGGGATAAAGGTTACAAAACATTCATCAAAACGGGTAATATACCTTGAAACTAAAAATTTAATTTTTGCTCCGGAGCTGTCACATAAGAGTGTCGTGCTTGGGTGTCCACATGCCATACAGTGTAATCACTTGATGTTTAATTTAACATTTGCGAGTAAACATCAGGTAAATACACAATGAGTTGAGTCACGCTTTTTACATGCTTGCAAAGCATGATCACTTGATAGCTTGTCTCATTGGATACAAGTCTCCATAGCAACTATACAGAGAGCCAGGCAGAATTCTTGCAACACAAGCACTTTCACAAGAGGGAAAAGACAGCACACAGGTCTGCAGAAATTGGTGGCAGGACCTGGATGTGCTCGTGCCTTTGATCTGTGGTGACCTTAAGACAGAGAAGTCTGATGACTGAGATTTGGGAGATCGCACAGAGCCTGAAGGGCTCTGCCTCTCCAGTCATCAGGGGCTCATCACTGCTGACTGCTGATGGCAGCAGCACCGGCAGACCCCATGGTTTGATTGGACCTGCCACTGGAATGCCGAGTGAGCCAAAAGACTGTCACCTCTCTGCAGATCAACATCAAGGCGTCACCGTCTGAAGATGACACATTCTAAAGCACTGCCATGAAAGACAACTATATGATCTTTCCATTTATACCATTAACCTATAGTGGCCGCTGGTGCGGATAACCAAGTAGTTGTGTGCCTAAAACTTACCAAACAGCAACTGTTTCACAGCTTTAGCCACGTGTTAGAAAGCCTTTGGTTTCTAACCTGCTCCCTTCAGAGTCTCTTCTTACTATGTCACATGACTTCAGAATCCTTTCTGGCAGAAGGCTTTTTTAGTTAGGAGCCAATAAATTCTTCCTGATTCCTATGACGACTGAACGGTACAACTACTGTATTAATGACATGACTGAGTTGCTGGTTGCCCCTTTGAGTTGAGGTAACGTTAGCCATGTTGATCTTGAACATGAAAGGTGGTGCAAGTGGTACTGTCAGAATAAAATACAAGCCTCCTCTTTTTACGGTCCATGTTGGTTCCACATTACGACTTATAAGATAAGTCGGAAAAGTGACTTCCCATCTTGGGAAATGGGACCATGAGAAGGAGCATGTGAATGCAGCAGATTACGTATGACGAAAACACATCAGTGCCAGGAAAAGAAATAAACTAAGGAGGAAAACATACAGCACGGCAGATGTTGATATGGGATGTTGCTCAGTAAATTATAATTTTTCTTAACAGCTTCAGTCACATCAGCTTAGCACGCCCAGAGAGTGAAGCAGAGATTTTTTAAAGATGGCTACTGCACAAATCATGAATCATATGGAGCATATCCTGCTGTGACAGCTACTGCTGTTGAGTATTGCCTGGTAACCTTGGTAATCACAGCTGCCAAACAAAAGGCAGCGCTTGCATCACTTATGCTCAGCATTCTGATTTCTCCTCCTCTCCATACCCAGATGGCTGCATTGTTGTCTGTTAAAAGGCCTAAAACCAAATACCCAAGGCTTTAGGAAGATCAATTCTGAACCAAATACTGCTTTTCATAGATGTAAAGATATGAGAAGTTTTCATTAGTGTGGCTGTGCACTGACTGCAGGACAATAATAGCAACACCAGTTACTTCTTCTTCTCTTCTATCTAGTGGGAAAAGTTGCTTTATATTACAGTGCAGTTCGCCCCGCAGCTCTTTCATGGATATGTCGACTGCATGCAGGTGAGTATTTCTGGCTGACATTGTACACTCTGAATCTGTCATTTGTCTATTTATGATTTCCTTCACTTGCTTTCTCTGCTAAAGTACCCCACAGAGCTGGTGCTCCCTACTCTGAGTTGGTTTTCAAATGCCAGCCCCTTGGGGGCCTTTCCTGCCCTGTGGTGCCTCAGTTAGCAACACTGCCAACTCCAAGCTTAAAGGTACTGACTTTTACCAGGCACCACAGAGCTGCAAGGGGAGGCGTGACATTTGCTATTTTTTTCCTTCCCGAAGGGACGCATGTGTGCTGGCACCTGGTGTGAGGCAACACTTACACTTTTTGGGACCACACAAAAAGTGTAAACACAAACTGTACGCACAGCTGCAATGCGGCTGCACCCTGATAGATTTGTATTACTTTGTTGATCCAACTATTAGTATTGTACTATTAGTTGTAAGGAATGTGCAGCCATCTATCTAAAACTACTTTTCTCAAGCTCTTTCTCTTTCTTAATATGTTTACAGTAGTCACACAGCACAGGAATAATCTGACAAACAAAACCTGAGACAAATGGAAAGCAGTGCTCCAGAACACACGATCCACTATGTACTTTATTTTAATACTTTTCTTCAGACTCATTTCTTTTAATAGTTTGAATAACACAAATGTCACATCACTCCAACAGCTGCCATGATGTAAATATCAGTATTTGCTTCTTTTTTTGACATGAAGGCTCCATCTGGATATGAAATTCTCATACTATTAAGCAAAAGCAAACAGATATTCAAATTCAATGTTACTTCCGTCCTGACACCTATTAAAAACTGATGATACACGCAACACTTTTTTCTAAAGGTACAATGAGTCATACATTCCTGTCGGTTCTGATTTTCTTTAGTTTTCTAGTATGTTATCTAAAGAAGCTATTATAGGAGATTTATATTTCCTTATAAATATTCAAAATGTGTGCTGAAATTAGAAAATCCTGAACATATCTTAACAGAAAGACAATTTGTGTGCGAGTCATACCCTGATTGTGCTTATCTTCATCTTTACAAGAAAAAAAAGCACTATAAAATTTGGGCCAGATGAATGTACACTACGCATATATACTATACAATATTGCCTTTATGACATACCAACTACAAACAATACAAACCCATAACCCATACTTTTAGAAAATATTATAGTATATGATCATTCCAGTCAGCTCAGCTCTCAAAGGTTTTAACAAAAAAAGGGAGCCAGGAAATTGTGCTAGAAGTCTGCTGCAGATTTTGATATGACCTTAACTATGCCCTTATTCCACAATCTTGGTTGCCAAGCCATCCAGGAGGAATTGAACAATTAGTAAGATGGGACCTCTGGCGTCATAGGAAGGTGTGAGCTGTTTCCAGCTACTTCTTGGCTGACACAGACAGGTGCACTGTGGGACAGACCTCTCAAAATAGCAGAACGTGGAAATTAGGCATAACGATAAGTGTCCAGCTCTTCCAAACTCAGTGAATCACCACCTGGAAAAGGGTATTTCTATATTCCATCCATCAGGTTTTCTGCCTTCACCTCAAAAAGTGAAGTTTTAAGGCGAGTCTAAAAATGTCTTGAGCAGGCTGCATTACCTCCATTTTTTATAGACGCAAATATTTTCAGCTTCGGAGGAGTGATATCTATTATTAAGCCAAGAGTGAGAGATCAATCTGAAAACAACCTGATGCAGTGTAATAGATCAAAACATGCATGGTCATGTCGTGAATCAGGGATAATTTTTAGCAGTTTTTTTGCAGTCTATATTGAGAACCTCCTACATGCACACACCACACCCACACCAGTCTGTGTTTATAGACCACGGTATTATACCAGGGAGGAATGCTGTATGTCAAAGTATTTATTTTTTAGTTGTAGAAAGACCTCGTTTCTTAAGAATCACTCTGTTCATACATTTAAGTATTGCTAGAACAGGGTTTTTTTTTTAAAAGACTGAGCTTTGATTCAAGGCTGCATACATGTTAGATTAAAATCTCTAGTCCTTAAAGTTTTGTGGAGACCTTTGTATGCAAAGCTACTGGTCATATTACAGTTTATTTGCAAAGCCTTTTACAAATCCTTGTAATACAGGATCACTTGAACAGTTGAAAAAAAAAAGATTAATATAGTGGGTTAGTAGCTTGAATCAAGGTAAACTGCATCAGATTAACCCAGAGAACAGCCTATGAAATGAGTTTTAGGCCTTGAAAAAAATATGAGGAAAATGTGGGTGTGTAGAGTTGAGATTTGAAGTGAAAAATCATTTCCATGGCAAAACTGAGGAACAGAAGAAAAAAAAATGAGGCCGCATTTGTGCAGCCTGATTTTAAAAAATGTATACTGTTTATGTGTAGCATTTATCCTGCTAAAGCCTATCACCTCTATTTACACACTTTAGTTACCTCTTTATATATTAGGTTGCATTGCCAGTGGCAGAGTCTGCCATTGCAGTGCTGGATTCAAATGCTGCGCATTGGGGATTCACAAGAAACAAAACATGCACATACTGGACAAGAGCAGGCTCTCATCTTCTGAATGTTGCATATGGCACATAATGATATAATCTGTAAAAATAGAACAGCTGGTCCAAGCATTGAAAAGTTGTTTCTCATCTTTTATGAGCAGCTAGTGCATGATGCAAGCAAGTCTTGTATTCCTTATAGAGTGGCTAGTGCATATTCTGCCCCCAGTGACTGATAAGAATGCTATCCAACAGCAATCTTTATTATATTATAATAATTATTAGATTAAATATAATTTTACCCAAGAAAACCTGAGTTTTTTTTGTGTGTATTTTACACACTGTATTTTATTAACATGTAACAGCAAATTTCAAGTTTCTAGCTTGTAGAAAATAATTTGTTCATTTTCATACTGTATATCTGGAAAAAATCGAGCTTACTGCTGAGTGAAAAAAACTGATAGGAGGGTTCAGTCTGTTTTGGGGTTACTCTTGGTCATGTAACGAGAAAGAATCCAGCAGGATGACCGACACGCCCATCTCCTCTGCCTCTTCCTCTTAGCGTGCGACTTTGAATCGCTGCCCTCCCGCCTCAGGACCGTCTGCTGGCCTGGCGGGTCGCTGCGTCCCCCCACCATTGCTCATGCCGGCAGGTGTCATTCTGAGACTCTGTTCCTGGATGTACGTCAAAGACTATGCGTGCGTGTGTGTGTGTGTGTGCTGAGGCACGTGTGCCAGTGTGTTCATTTCGAGCACCCAGTGGCGGGGAGCAGCAGGTGAGTGAGGAGGGTGATTACAGATCTCAGTGTGAGGAGGCAGGTCTTTGGCAGGTCTGGCTGAAGATGGAGGAACTCGCCCGCATGCATGCTGGGAAATTATCAGCAGTAGTGACCTGTGCCATAGCCAGTGCAACCTTTGCATCAATCCCGCTCAAGGTGGAACACAGACACAGATGAGAGTCATGAAATATTCACAAGTGTCTCCCTAACTTAGATGTCGGCCTCTCAGTTTCGTTGCCTTTTCACAACTCGGCCGAGCTAGTTGACTAGGGGATGAAATCAGTATAAAGTGCAGTACAGTTTTTTTGTGTGTGAGTACTTACCGTTTCCCCCTCTTGCCCTGCCGTTCCGTTCATGGGTGGCGTCACTTCCACTTCCACGCTGGAGCTGTTTGGAAGGTTCTTATCTGTGGGAAGTTTGAAGAATAATTAAAGTGAAAAGCTTTTAGAGGAACAAAAGCTGTCAATGCCTCAAATAGACATGCAAGTGTGAGCTGATATGACGTCAAGAGATGTGGGAGACAGCACCTCAGCAATTTTAAGTAGTTAAACCCTTCAACCCTATGGACACAAACTGTCTCAACATACTTTCTTTTACCTCCACTACATTTATTTGACAGCTATAGATACTAGTTACTTTTGAGATACATTATGTTACACATTAAACTTTTGATGGTCTTCCGAAATATGATGCATTGTTATACATATATTAAATATATAAAGTGTTTCAAATTAGATCAACCTCCACCAGCTACAACATTAAAGTACTTCTATTATTCATGTAATCTATAGTATGTCAGAAAAATAAAATAAAACGCACATCACAACTTCCCAAGTTGATCCTCAATTTGCTACGTTTCTATGACAGGCTGTCCCAAACCCAATGGTATTCAATTTACAATGTTATGATAGAAAATTGAGAAAATATGCAATCCACTAATGGATTAACTGACTTACTGTTTTAGCACTAATTTGCTGGCAGTCTCACAAAAACCTGACTCGGTTTTTGTAATTGCTAACCTCAGGGTCTTCTAATGACACTAGTACATGTAAGAGTACATATAAAGTGTGTTTCATTAATATTCCCATTTTGTATTTAGGTGGAAAACAAAGTTGTAAGAGTGAAGTAAATCTAAATAAGAATAACAGACTCTTTAGGAGAATCACTTTGATATTGAATGATGATGCTCAAAAAGTGCTGTTCTTCTAAGTCTCTGTCTACGTATGAACATGAGTGCGCCGTCTGAGGCCGTTCCCTCTTCCTCATCATATCTTGGTTGCTGATATGACTCCATTTCATTTGAGGGCAGACTTACTTAACAGGCCTTATTAAAATACAAAGAGCCGAAAGCCATGTAATCGGATGATAAAACTATAATTGCTGTGGAAATTGCTTGAATCCAAGTGTGGTTGTGACAATTAGAAAGATTCCCAGATAGATAATGTGATTTGATTCTACTATCGTCCAACACATGACCTCACTCCATGGCCGTGATGCCGTGATATAACGGATAAAGATGGGATGCGAATCTAATCACTCAATCGCATCATACGCTAAACTATACAGACAGTAAATATCCTGTCACTACAGACACCACGGAGAGAATTTAAGATGTGTGAGGCCTGAAAAGTAAAGTATGCTGTGATGACTACCAGTCATGCATTTTGATTAAGATGGTAATATGTTAATGCCGTGCTGTTAGCATAATTTTGCGTTGTTGATAATCATCTATGTCTCGCTTTGATTCTGCTGCTCTGACAACATTGTGGCCATGAAAGCGCTTCCTCTGGCCTCCTGTTTATCCTTTGGTCCAGTGCTCTTTGAAGTGAAAAACACACATAAATTACACTTGGCATTGACTGTGATTGATTTAAATACTGCTTGAAGACAACACTTGCAATCAATTTGGCAGTTCTTGATAATGTCATGCTTGTTTAACATCGGATGGGATGCTCTTTAACTATTTCAGTGGGCAATGCTATCGACTAATACAAGGAATATTAAGCCAGACATTGCCTGTTCAACAGCAAACTGATTTTCAGCTACTATTAAATTAAAGGAATAGTTTGACATTGTGGATAATACGCTTATTCACTTTCTTGCTGAGAGCTAAATGAGAAGATTGATACCCTCTCGTATTTGTGCAGCAAATGTGAAGCTACAGCCGGCAGTATTTGCACTTGTTTGTTAAATCTCTACTAAAAAGTGTTAATGAATGACCGTTTGAGGTGCTGGTAAGGACATTTATTTACCTTTGGACAGAGCTAGGCTAGCTGTGTCCCCTGTTTCGGCTCATTATGCAAAGCTAAGTTAACTGGCTGCAGGTGGTAGCTTCATACTTAGTGCACAGACATGTGAGTGGTATCAACCTTCTCAAATAGCTCTCAGCAAGAAAGTGTTTACACACAAAATCACAAACTATTGACTTATCTAAAGAAACATGAAAGAGCTTTTCACCTGAACGGCTTGCTACTCCATTGGCCTTCTCACTGTCCTCCACTTGGCATTTCTTTTTAGCGATCTTGTGAAGGATTGATGCCTTCTCTCGAAATTTACCTGCAAAAGAATCGCCAGAATGGTTAAATGTAGAACAGGGAGCTGCATACGGCAGCATCTTCAAAGCCTCTCGGCCTCATCCCAGTCAGAGCTCCTTCGTTGTCACCTTTGACCCCAGATGGGTCGTATTTCACAGTGCATACAGGGTGGCGGCTTTACACAAAACTGCCGTTCAAACAACATCGAGAGTCAATATGTCATAGCATATCATATACTGATGATCCAGCAATGTCCTGGTCCTTGGTGGGGGCAAAGCCAGCAGGGAGAGAACCTCCTGCGAAGAGATCTGGCTTCTGGAGTTCAGATTCGCTCCTGTTTTTGTTCAGTCTCATATCTGATGAGAAACTCACAAGAGGCGGCAGAGGCTAGCGGGGGAATTAAAAGCAACCAAAGGTTTAGCTAGGGACAGCATCACAGCATATCAAAAATGACAACTTTATGGGTTTAAGACATTGTATTCAGGAAGCACCTGCTTGTATCATTATTATAAACCTTCTGTTTAGCATTAGTTATATTGGAGTGCCTGTTTTTAGGTACAGTGGCTCTGTGCAAAGCCTCAGAAAAAACAGAAATACTGTATCATGCAGGAGACATCTGCTAGTAAGAGAGTTTTATTAATACTTAAAAATCACTTGTAGTGATAAATATATTTTTGCTGATAACCTTTATTGATTCAGTATAACCATTCATACTGGAATGACGATGCTGTGACGCAGTAGACTGGATTGAAACCAGTCATCAATAGCACAACATGACCTTGTGGCTTACATAAACAGCGTGCCCTCTTGACATTACAGAAATTGGCTCACGCAAGGCAGTTCTGCCCATATTGTAATGGCTAGTGATGGCTGGCCGCTGGCTTGTGGAACAATGATTTTCCACGAAATCCCCGTGGCCTGAAATCCACCAACGACATGCACACGAACAACAATACAGTACTGAGACGAGAAGAAACATTACTCCAAATGCACAGATATCATGTAGTGCAGGTTTTTCTGTTGCCATACAAATAAGATTGTAATATTTGATGGCTATGCAGGCTGGGCACCTTCAGCAGTGGTAACCTCTGTGAGTGTTTTCATATGAAACCAAACTGTGTTGTAAGAATTGTTCGTTTGGTGTCAAACCTCTTGCGCATCATTAACCTTGGCGCTATCATGCATCCATATTTGATTTCACTGACTTCCTGAGTGTGTCAGGTTTTGCGTGCATGTCCTGCCTCCTCCCAGTCATCCTACTGCAATCAATGTGAAAGATTTTTATTTTTTTTATGTTGTCATTTTAAGAGGGCATGGCATATTTGTCAGTGCTGGACGCAGTGACGCGTCAATACGTACTCCACCCAACCACATCAACACTGTCTGTGACCTTCTGGCAAAATCATTAGCCACCCCAAGTCCGCCACCCTTCCTCCCATCTCCTCTATCTCACTCTGCATTTCTCCATCGCTCCGGCTTTTCTCACTCATCTGTCTTCGACAAAAAACATCTCTCGCTCACTTTGTCTCTTCGTCGCACAGCCTGGACACACACATGCACACAAAGACACACAGAACCACATATACTGAACGTTTTCGCATCACGGCATCACACATTCCACTGACTTGACATCACTCACCTTAAGCGGTCATTGTCAGTTGGTTGCATATGGTAGAGATTGTGGATTGAGAGTGTGTACGTTTATACAAACGTGGGTGTGAGATCATTGTCCCTGCTTGGGAAAACAAATAGCAGAGTTGGGCTTTCTGCTGCAGGTATTCAGAGGAAATTGACGTTTCAGTAGTAGCTGTGAATCTATTTCTATAAATACCTACAAAAGGCAGAGAGCATTTACAAGCTAAGCAGGGACGTCAAACTGCATAACAGATAGAAAGGTTGTAATGCCTTCTTTTTATGCCTTTTTAGGTCGATCATTTTACCAAAAAAAATTTATTAAAAAAAGGTAGCTTAATCACACCACATTTCCCAATTGCATGAATTCCACTAGTCAGAGTCAAAAAGCTGAGATGACAGCTGCTTAGATCTGCTAAGCTAGTTAGCTTTAGCAGGAGCTCTGCAGGGTTTCTTTTCTCCATTGTGATTTAGCTACTGCTTCATTTAGTTATGTGGAATAACTAATTGACAGACCAAGATGTCAGTCGAATGGATATGTTCCGTTACAAACAACAGCCAGCTAGCTGCTGTATATTTAAAAATCTGTTTTCAAGAAATGATTTCTATGGCATAATATGTTTTGTTTAAACAATTTTAATTCATGTATTAACAAAATTTGGACAAAATCTGTAGTTCTGTGTTTTTCCATTGCAGGGTAGGCCTAAGGTTTGAAATGTCATTATGCTTTAACTCTAAAGGCAAACAAATAAGAAACCTCCAATTTCCTTCTAGGTGCATGAATCAAAGCAAGCAAAGACAAAGTCCCATTGTTTAGGCTTAGACAAAAGCTTTAACATTAAAAACTTGAGTTTCTCTTGATTAAATAGCAGAACCATCCAGTTTGCATAATGATGAAGCAATTGCCCAGCCCTTCCCTAACTGTCGTTTCACAGCCGCTCACTTTCCCTGTCAGCTCTGCCTGTTACGCAACCACTGGCTGGATGAGTCACTCCAGTTTGCCAAATTCAGCAACGTGAGTCTTACGTGCGTGCACTCGTTACTGGTGCATTTGGAACCTCCAAATAAGTGTTTAAGCATGGTTGATGTATTTGTCAGCGTTGCAGATGGGTAACAGGGCCAAAGGAAAAAACAAAAGAAAAAAACCCAAAAACAGTGTGCCTTGTATTTTCTGAATGTGGGGCATGGGGTGGTATGCTGTGCATTTGTGTGTGGGTTTACCAGCCTGCATAACATTAAATGTCTTCATATTTTACAAACAAAAGAAGAAGCCGTGGCTTTCTCAGAGAACCAAACATAATCAACATATGACTTTCTTTAAATATAGAATATATAGACTATATAGAATAAAAATCAATAGAAAACACTACACATGGTAACACTCAGTATGCATGAACATATTCTCTGGGCAGAAATAAAAAATAAGCCAAAAATAAAAAATGAGAAAAAAAAAGTAAATTCTTAAAAAAAATAACTAAAAAAAAAATGGTATGGCTACCATGATTTGCACTTATGTCAGTGAAATCTCAGAGAGGTTGTCAAACTTAAAAGTCAATGTCAAAAGCAAACAAAAAAATGGGGTTTGGAGGTGCTGTTTTATGGTTAAGATGGAGAAAAAACAAGAGGGATGACAGAAGCTGACTCAAAGAATCAAGTGAAAACTTGCAGGCTTACCTTCCTCAGTCATTGAGTGATAATATTTTAGTTTCCCATAAGTCCCAAGCTCTACAACATCACAGCAAAAGACAAGGGTAAGGCAACGAACACACAGAGAAAAGGAAAAGAGTGAACATGACAGAACAAGACAGGTCCGCTGGTTCTACATCACATACTGTACAAACACTCACACAGGCACAAGGAGTGACATACAGAAAGACAAAGTCTCTCCGAGCCATCACTGCATAAGTGCAAAAAAAATAGCGGCAAGGTTTGAATTACAAACAAAAAACATTACAGTGTTACAGTAACTCAGTCAGATAAAGAACCTGCCAATGGCACAGGTTAGAGGGCTATTAGAGAAGATTTGCGAGAAATAGGGAGGGAGAAGGGGCAGTCAATAGACTAGAAAAAAATAATAAGAGATTCATACAATGATATATTAAAAAAACACAACAGGAAAGTCAGAATAGAATTTACTGGGTCAACATGCAACAAAAAGATGAGTCCTCCTCTCCTCTGCACACAAGCTTATTCAAAGGCTTGATGACTCTGCATTTTATTTCCACAATGAAACCCGAACAATTAATTTGATTCCCTTACTGTAGCAGTTTCTTGGCGCTACAGTAAATAGACGGTCAGCACATCTGCATGATGAATTAGCCGGGAATTCAAACCTGCAGCAACAGCGGAGAGTGAAGCAGCAGAACAGAAGACACCGGACCACGAGGCTCTACCTCCCACGCTGCACTTTTGTCTCGGAAGTAGCTCGCAGCTTAGAGCTGTTCTGCCCGTTTCAACAATAAAGTAAAACTAATGGCATCAGGATTTTGTTTTTTTAGCATAGCTCTGCCCAGTTTTCTCAAATAGTTTTTTTTGGTCAGAAACTGCTAAAAACGAGATTCAAAGTGCTGCTGGTTGTTGTAATGTATTGATGTCTACAGCGAAATAAGCCAAAATGACAATATATTCTCATTTGTATGTTAAGTAATTTGTATTATTTCCTTAAAATACAATATAGCGCCTACTTGAAAGGGTTGCTTCATCCAAATTACAAAAAACATTTTTTTCACTTCTGTGTAGCAATGCAGAATGCTTTAGTTTTATTACCCATGTGATCCATTTTCATTGGAACTACTGTCAACCACCTACAGTATCTACTTGCTTTCTCCTGTTTCAAACCACTATCAAATTAGATCATCAAGGTGGAGCGTCTTGGTGATGGAGTACCATCAGGATGTTCTGAACTTGCCAAAACTGTATTTTTTTAATTGTTAAATTAAGTAATTCATTAAATTAAGTAAATTCAATGTGTTTTTTCCCCCCATATTCATTTAAACTGACCAATTAACTCTCTTCACAAGCACAAACTAGTTTTGTACATGTAGAAGGTGCACACTACTGTCAGTACTGTACATGCCCACACCCACATGCACTCACACTAATATCCAACTCTGCCCAACAGTGGGCAACCACTCCACTCACATGTGGGAGGATTATGGTGCCAGTCTCGTGCCAAATGCCAGACTTGGCAGCCCTGAAAGCACAATCTAATGTCTTGCTCATCTGCTGCACTCCCAGACAAGTGCCTCAATCACATGATTAGGCGATTTAGGTTTGAAGTGCACTATCACTGCAAGGCCTGACTCTAACTGATGCTGCTCTGAGGGCAATTAACCCACGACACAATTGCTGCCCGTGCAGTCGTCTGTTTGCCCTTTGCAACCAGTGAGGGAGGGAGGCTTGTTGTTGTTTACCAGGGGCCCTCTTGTCCTTCTGGTGTGACCTCTAAACCTCTGGTGAGCTGTGTACTAGAGTATGTGTGTGTGTGTGTGTGTGTGTGTGTGTGTGTGTGTGTGTGCACGTGCATGCGCGCATGGCCTTTCTGTCTGCTGGGGGTTGGGGTGTCAGGGAAATTCACAGTCTGTGCTGAAGCAAAAAGGCTTTTAACATTGATTCTTTCATCCACACGGTGCAGGGTGAGCTCAGAAGGCATGTGTGTGCGTGTGTTGGTGCTGAGGTTGGAGGGATGATGGGTTGATAGGTGCTGGCTGGCTACTTACAGTTACATAAGATACTGGAGGTTCAATTATCTATTAAAACAAAATTGAGGGGGGCAAGGTTCTAAGGCCATATTTGCTAGATAGGGGGATATTAAATATATTAAAACAAATGGTTTTGAGAAATACACTTATTTTGCTTTCTTATCAAGAGTTAGATTAAAATATTACATCCCTCTTTTACCTGTCACTTTAATATAAATGTGGAACGAGCAGCTGGTTACCTTAGCTTAGCACAATGACAGGAAACAGGGGGAAACACTGAGCTGGGCACTGACGGAAGGTAAAAAGAACTCACAAGAGCACCTCTAACACACCTTGTTTATTAAATTTGTGTGTAAAAACAACAATTTGTGGTTTATGTGACTATTTCTGGCTGGGTTTCAATAACAGACACATAAAGGTGCTAATTATGAGCTTTAGAGTTCTTAGTAGTTCGATTTTGTTACCATTGGACAGAGACAGGCTGAACGATTCTGTACTAAGCTAACTGTCTGCAGCTTCCTATTCAGCTTACAGACATGTGTGACACTGACCTTCTCATTTAACTCTCAGCAAAAAAATCAAATGAGCCTATTTAGTGTGTGCTTTGACTATTACATGAAAGGACGTCTCTTTACATTGCAAATACATTAATATTATTACATCAATACACATGAAGATGGTACCATTTCATTGTCAAGTTGTCATCTCGATGCCTGTGTTATATGCACTTGCTAAAAATGTTGTGAGAGCTGTTACATTGACACAAATAAAGAAAAACCTACAGCAGAATGTCAGATTCGATCTGCATAAATTGAAATCATGTTTCCGTTGCATAGGGGTGGGGTGGGTCAGTGACAGTGAGTGCAATATTGAACCATGTAGGCCCTGGGTCAGCACACAGACAGTACAGCTGGCGGGGGGCAAGGGGGGCAGCAGTATTGGGCAGATATTGGCTGGATGAATAGATTTACCCCTTACACTAAATGCCTGTTAAAATAATGTAAAGTCATAGCATAGAAAATTCTGAATTTAGGTTACCCTTTTCTTCATCGTTACCTCATTTGTGTATTAATTTCATCCTCTTTAGGTATGTATTACGCCCTCACAAAATGATGCACACATAAACCTCATTTTCTGCCCTTTGGCTCATTTCCTTCCGTGTCTGCATCGCAAACTTCCAATGAAACAGTGGGTCACATCCTCTGTCGTCTCACCAGTTTACCCAATAAGCGTAGTGTCTGCCAACATGGGTGTATCGTGGTTTACCCAAATGACCTTGTCCTTTCTATGCTCAGCCTGTGGAGGACTTTGGTATGACGTTTGCTCAATAAAAATGGCCTAACATCAACAGAGACATTGCGAGCAGTGTGAGCAATGTTTTCATCCTATCTCAGTGAGATAATGATCTGCGGGAAAGAATCTGATGAGATTGCTGGTCTGTGCCACCATATTTATAGCATTGCACTACATCATCACAGAGCAGTGATGTTACATAAACACAAGGATTTTTATTGACAGATAAACAACGGCAATTATTACTTTTATCTTAGTTCTGGTAGATTATTGTTAAAAATATACAATAAAAAAAAAAAAATACATTAAACAGATGTACCTCTACTTTATGGTCTGTGACCAATCTTCTTCTTTACTGAGGTCAACCTTCAGCTATGGATATGCACAGACTCGCCACCAGAGATCATATCTCGGAGTAATAAATCTTATTGAAGGGCTTGAGCTAAAGGCATGCACGCAGCCTGAATTCTGAGTACTGCTTTTGGAGGCTTGTTTCAGCCATCCACTGAGGGCTCAGACAGTAGAGTGGGATCCACTCTGCCCTTCTCCCTCCCCATCTCTCTTTGTAGTTCAATATTTGATGCCACTCCTAAGTGATATTGTTGGTAGCTGCACACTAATGGAAAAAAAGAAATGCAGGCACTTGTGCCAGGAACAAGACTGTTACAATGTTCTCTCCAATGAAAAACATGCAAGATTAAATGTCTATTATTAAACCGGAAGACATTCACGATAACAAGAACGAAAGAAAGATATTGTTCTTGGAAGTAATTTTGATGCTGAATAATCATCTACTGTATCTCAAGGAGCATGCAAATGCTTACAAAATCAATAATAGTTTGGTGGGACCGGCTAATTGTAAAAAGCTGTAGAGGGAAACAAATTTTAGTACACTGCCATTAATTGCTCTGTCTAGGGCTGGACCCAAATATTCGAATATTCGACTGTTGGGTACACATTCGATTTTCAATTATGAGATTCTATTATTGAGGGTTTTTTTGGCGCGCCTGACCTCCGCCGACAGCAGTGAACATAACACTCCAGTTCACATCAAAGGGAAAACGAAATGAAGCCCTCAGCTGTGTGGGAGCACTTTAAACTGAGTGATGACTGCAGTAGTGTGGAAGTTAGGCGTTTATTGATTTTACAATTGCTTAATTTCATTACAGATCAAAACAGTCAAATTTCCTACATTTTAAAATTAATCAGTAGCTAAACTGGAAACGAACAACAACATAATGAACACATCTAAATAATTAAATGAGGCCGATTGTAGAAGAAGAGCATTTTGTCTCTATAATTAAAATTAAAAGTGAATTTTGCATAATAACGTGTTAGACTTAGTTCCACTATCAGAAACACCGCTAATCCCGTGCGCTCTCCGTCTGGACCCCCGCCCGGCTAAACTATTCCCGGATTCTGCTCTGGACCTGGTCTGGACCTGCTCGGATCAGGGGGGCCAAGCTTCGATCATTCGCTCTTAATTACTATCGAAGCGTCGAAGCTCAAAAAATGACATTTGGGCCAGCCCTAGCTCTGTCAAGCTCTTAATGACTCCTGACAAAGGGTATGTGAGGAAGACTGAGAAAACAGCTGACAACATTCTCCATCTGCCCAGTACACACATTCATTAACTAAGCACAACGTTGTCAAGTTGACAGACCCAGGACATTATACTCCATCTTATTCCTACACTCCTGGCATGTTTAGCTAAATGTCTGCAGGATAAAAGACCAACACAAGAGAACAACACGGACAGGAAAACACAAAATCACTACTTTTGAGCTTCCGCCTGTCTCACAGAGGGCAATAATACAAAGCTCGAACTAAAAGGAGTTCATAAGAGGAGAGAGAGGATTAGGGACAATGGGGAAAACAATGCAGAAATGGTCACAGAGGGTTTCCAGGGAGAATACATCCACAGAAGAGAGAATGAGATATTTGAAAGAGGACAGAACAGGATTGACATACACAGCACAGCGGCGCTTGGGAAATGTGTACATGGGGGAAAACGTTGGGCAAGAAAGTTGCCTCCAGGCTGTTGGAATGAGAACAAACAGATTTTTTTTTTTGGGGGGGGGGAAGATACAGAAATTAGAGGAGTAACTCACCAGAGTCAGCAAATTCTGAGGGGATAGTAGAAGAAAGAGAGATAGGAAGACAGAAACAGAGACAAGATAAATCCAAGTGATATTTAGTGTGATAGCACACATTAAATCATTGATAGGTATTATTCCAAGATGACAGTCAATATCCCATTATATTATGCTAGTAAATTGATTAAATTATTTAAACTTAGAATAAATATGCCTTTTTGCTTTCTTCCTGAGAGTTAGATGAGAAGATTGATACTGCTCCCATGTCTATACAATAAACATGGAATTGGGGCAAGGTAATGCTTAGCTTAGCTTAGCACAACAACTGGAAGCAGGGGGAAACAGCTGTGCCAAAAAAAATCCACCTCCCACCTGAATCTCATTATTTAATTATAATCTCACTATTTATTTATATTTTGCTTTCTCAATCCGTACAAAAACACAAGTATAATGAAAATGTGTTTGGTAGAGTTGTGGTAGACCACAATGATCTTAGCATGAAGACAACACATTTTTTCTACTACCTGACATTTTTAAAAAGAATTAATTAAACAAGATAGAAGGAGTTAATTAGTTAGATTTTAAGGTGCTCTTAGGGGAATGTTCTTACATTCGGACAGAGCTAACTGTTTCCCCTGCTTCCTGTCTTTATGTTAACCTAAGCTAACTTCCACCTGGCCCTCGCTTCATATTTAACGGACAGATATATCTAACTCTCATTAAGAAAGTGAATAAGCATACTTTCCAAAATGTCGAACTATTCCTCACCTTTTAGAGTGAGGTCACACACACACACACACACACACACACCTCTCTAACTAACTACGCCCCACTTTAAAAAGTTCAAGGAAATAGTTCCCCACACTAGCAAAACCTCAGACTTTTCTTTGGCTCGGAAGCGCAGAGATTTTATTTTGAGAAATGTCTATGAAAAATGTATGGATGGAGTCCTGCCAGCTCCCCAGCTGTCCCTCTGAGCTAAAAAGCCTAAGAGCACACAAGGTCAAGCAGCACTGTCTCTGTATTTCTCTTGTTACACGCTAGATCTTAACAAAATGCTCCTTTGCATTAATGATATTAGTAAATGTGCATAAAACACAGTGACTCATCTCTGAATGGGGCCGACCTTTATTTGCCCCCTACGGTAACGGATCAATGAAGAAATTTATCGCACTAAACAAATGAGGCGTGCCATGAGCACATATTAAAGTCATCAAGACCAATAACGTTGTTGTATGTTCACTGGAGCGTTTGAAAACTTCCACCGCGCTACATGGAGGTTTCAAAATTATGTATTCAAATCAAACTCAAGCCTAAAGTGTTGCTTTTGTGCTCTGTGGTAATGAATTCAATCCCCGTATCATGTCACACTGTAGTAGTTGTTTTTTCAGCGCATTAATTTCCAGTCAGTAATTTGCCAAAATAACTCTTTCTACTGCATTCATACAGAAGCAGAATTTGCCAGTTTGACCAATTTAAATCCACTATTAAGAAACAATACTAACACATAGTAAATTCATTTTGACCTGAATTATTCGATGCTTGGTATTGATCTAGATCCGAACACGAAGAAACAGTTGGCAAACTCTAGACGTGCAATCCAGTCTATCAATCTTAATGCCACTGAACAAACAGTAAATATTTCAGTCTACCATCATCAGTGCATGTTAGATGCCCTTAAGAAGACCAAACGACAAATGACTCTACAAGGAGAGGCAGGGAGGAGTATGTATAACCCTCTCTTGTACATATACGACCACTCATGCAGACTTTCATTCCACCACCAGGCTATGATTTAAATTTTAATCACAGAGATGGAAAGATGAATACACTCAGAAATGGGACACCTTGGATCCAGTGTAAAACGACGAGATGTTGCATGTTAATGCACTTTAAAGCCAGCTTCGGTACAGCTTATTAATCTTTCCTGAGCTGACTCATTCTAGGTTTGGCTTTCAAGGAATGTACATTTCATTTCAGAGAAAGCCGCATTCATATCCATCCAGAAAATATTTGGTCACGCCATAGTTTTATGCTTATAAATTGTTTTTTGACCTTGGCCTATGTGGTATGTTTTTCTGTTGTAAGACAAGTAACACAGTCACAATAACACTGTAAATACATTTCAAGCAAATCTGAAGGGAAAAAGGGAAACATAAACACATCATCTAGTAAACAGGAATTATTTTCAACATTAATATTCATTTTGTAAGGATTAGGATTAATCACGTCATGAGACACTGCTTCCACATCCAAGGCCTTTCACCAAAAAAAGGACACTCAAATGACAAATTCTTCAAACTCCTGTTGCCTGTTTGCTCTCTTTTAATGTGAATATTTCTTTTCCTCTTTCCGTGGTGGGTTGAGAATAGGATGGCAATGCACCTCCCCCGGCATATTAACATATTCCATCCCCTGCGCCGAGCACTGACACTGCCGTTTTACATCTCCTTTGGCTAAACTAATAGGCCTTCATCTTCGATTAAAGGAAAATGATCTTCCACCTCAGATGTGTTCTGACACAGCACCAAGCTGACCTTGTACAGACTATTAAAGTAGTAAAGAAGTGGAGACACTGGAAGTTTTTTAAAAATAAATTATTATTTTGACTGTTGACTGAATTAAAAACTTTGCCAAAACACAATATGGATCATTGATTATTCATAAGATAATGTGAGCTCAAGTTTGGGACATCTTTCATGTGCTCATAACATGTGCTTTCAGAAAAGGTCCTCAATTTGTGATTGACGTAGATTTCCGATACATCTGAAAACAGGATTTATCTCATTTTAAGAGAAAAAGAAAAATGATGACAGGTTCAAGGCAAGATCAACCTGAAAACAATGAAATAATTAATTATGGACAGTAAAAAGAACATCTGCACTGTATATCCTGCGTGTTAGAGACTTACACATGTGAAATCCATCATTGAAGAGCTGTGTTTTCTATGTTTTCTATGTTTTCTATTGTCTGACTGTCTTACCTTCACTTAAAGGGTCCAACGTGTGAATCATAAGCTGGAAAATACTGTTCCTCATCAAGCTGTTGTGCAGGGAGGCAGAACTACCCCCCCTCTGAAGCCGAGGCCTGGCCTGTGAGAGGAGAAACAAGGTGTCAATCAAACATCCTGCTGCCTGGGATGGCGATTTTCACCCTTCAACATCCTTCCTAATAGCAAAAAATACTTTGGTCCAACAACTGATTTTTATTTCTGTCATAAAGCACATATACTGATATTAACATTAGTCTATCAATTGTAAGCACTTTCCTAAAGCAATTTGAAATCCAAGCTGTTTGGAATATGACTCCCTAATCCTCTTTTGTGTAAAACCCCTAAGCAGAACCTGAAACCCAGTACAACTATCATAAAGTGCCTCAGCTTCTTAAAAATATAAGCCCCATGGGTTGAGACAGGCATTCACAGTGTAAGTGGCGTATGAGTTTTTTTTCCATCCAAAACAACCCTCGCTAAGGTCACTCCAGCAGTGGAAGCTGAACTTGAAAACTGTTGGAAATTAAGCACCGTTGCACGCGGCAGCTGTTTGGAGTGTGTCCCCCCCTTTCGCTGCCCACGGGTGATGCGTAGGCACAGGAGGTGTCAGGTGCTAATTCACAGGTCCGTATGGGTGTGAGCGGGAGGCAAGGGAGACGTGTAGACTGGCAGGGCTTGTGTAAGATGTGGCTTCTTGTTGTGACCCTGAAGATTCTCCTTCTGCTGTTTAATCTTCTTCCTTTACAGTCCGGATGAAAACTAAGCACTCTGGTGTGCTTTTTTGGAAGTATACAAGCATTAAAATAGTTTTCTAAACAGATGCTCCTTCCTCAATTGTCTGCCGTGTACAAAACGTACTGTTGGAAAAAGGCTTCAGAAAGCAGAGGGAGCTACTCTCTGCACACAGAGAGGCTGAAGGTTAAAGATAACACTGCCCATGTCTTGTTCACAGTATGGTCAGAGAAACACAAGTTACACTACTACATCTACACAGAAACAGGGACAAACACAGAAGCAGACGGGGGTGTCATTCAGACAGGACCTACCGACAACTTGCCATCATCCTCTGGCGCCCCAGGACTTGCCTTCTCATCCAACACAAAGAGGAGAAGAAGTAAAAGGGGGAGAGGGAGAGAGAAAGAAAACAGGACATAGATGTGAAGCATGCAGACAAGACGAAAAGACGATACAAAGAGACATTGCGGAACAGTTACATTGATTGTGATGACTGACTGTAGTAGACAAGACTTAAAGGACAGATTCCTCCCAACTGCTGTGCCTGCCTACTGTGTCAGTTGCAAGCTGAGCAAGATTAGATTGTCTACTTGAATTTCCTTGAAATTCATTCAAAAGTGTCTTTTCAGTTTCACTCTCACTCATTTGAGTCAAAAATGCCAACTCACATAAGCACCTGGCATATCTTCGTACACACAGTAAATGATGAAGAGACAAAAAAAGGTTGAACTTTTCAAACGTAATTACTTTTTTCAATCGAGCTGTTAAGAAAAAAAGATGCAAAATGACATAATAATTTGACAATTTGGAAATACACTTAATTCACATTCTTGCCAAGAGTCAAATGAGAAGTTTGATGCCACTACAACGTCTGTGTTATGGTAAATATGAAGCTACAGCCAGCAGCTGGTGAGTTTAGCTTAGCTCATAGACTGGAAACAAGGGGAAACCTGCTAGCCCGACTCTGTCCAATGGTAACAAAATCTGTCTACCAGCACCTCGAAATCTCCTACATTATAATTTGTTTGTTAAATCTGTGCAACACCCATAATGTAAAAATAACAAGTTTACTGTACAAGTTGAAAAGTTTGCTAACCAGCTATTGGCTGTAGCTTCATTACTCCACACACGGGTATCAGAGCTAACTCTGGTGAGTAAGTGTGCTTTTCTTTAACCCAATCACTTCCTATCATCATCAACCATAGTTCAATCAAAACTACCCTTTAAGAGCATTGACAGAAATCTCACAACTGAAGAGGAAGCTCTTGCACTTTTGTCACTTGGTGGCGCCTGCAAAGCTAGCACCTTTTTAAAAGATCACCAGAATATAATTTGATTTAAATGTGATTATTTCTGACCCACAGGGCCAAACCAATATGGGAGAAAGTGCAGTACATGGAATAGTTCGACATTTTGAGAAGTCGGCGACTGCTTAGCTTAGCTTGGGAAAAACAGGTGGACGCAGCTAGCCTGAGACATGTTGTTCCAAATTGCTCATGCCCAGCCAAGTACTGCCCATAAAATAACAACTTTTCATGTTTCACACTTTGTTATTTGTATGGATTAAACAAACAAGAGTTAATATGTTAATTAGTGAGGCTAGCTGTTCCCCCAAATTCCAATAGCGAATGGCTGGCTCAAGCTTTATAATTAACATGCCAACATGAGAATCAATCTTGTCATCTAATTCTCAGCGAGAAAACTAATAATTGTCCATTTCCCAAAATGTCTAACTATTTCTTAAAGTAAACAAGTTCACTCTACATACTTTCTTCTTTAAGGCTGAGGTATCTAAATACTCTAAAATGATGCCTTGCATGTTCATTCCTGCCTGTTTTAATGTGATAACTTTGCCTCTGTGAGTGGGTATGTGACAGATCATGCCAAAGTGACTCCAGTCTTTTAACAATCACTCAATACTCTGCCATCATTCTCAGCGGGCCTATTTGGCATGTGAAGTACTGTAACTGGTCTATTTTCGAAACAAAAGCCTTTCACCAACTGCCTGAATGAACTCATTTCATCTCCAAAAACATGAGTGCATGTGTGTGTGTGTGAATAACAGTCGGTTAAGGCCTGCTTCTAACTCCAGGGGAACACAGACAAAGCTTTTGTTCAGATCTTAGCATATCAAGGCTTTGTTTCACAGCCTACACAGAAATGTGGAAATGTGAAATGTGGAGGCACTGGTGTGTGTTGATAAAGTGCACAATGCCAAATGAAATTATGAAAATTATCCAGTTTGATCTTGTAAGTGTTTAAAAATGCAGAGCAAACATACACATTTTAAGACAGGGCCTTCAGGCGTGTCAACCGAGTGATTCATTTGCATGCTAAACGACGCTGCATTCCACTGAATATAAAATCTCTTGATAATTTTGCAGGGAGGAGGAGTGTGGTGTTAACTCCGGTTTATGAGTTGAAAACTTATGTGGGTGTTAACAATGGTCCCTACAGATTTGGGGATTTAAAAAAAGAAAATTAAATAGTTTGTAGCTTCTTTTGTTGATTATTGCAAAATTATAAACTTACTATATCAAATAAAATTCACCTTAACCTGAAAGAACATTTACATGGGAGCCCCCACTGCAGTCGTTGTGAATGTCAACACCCACTGTATCCCACCGTTTCTGTTTAACAGCTCATAATTTACCATATATTAGGTTTGCCTCTGTATAGCTATAGAATCATAACAGAAATGAGGGATCTGAAATTAGACATTTCCCAAAAAAATTGAGCAGAAGCTGAGCTAATCCTATGATTTTCCACAGAGCTATTCCACTATGAACTCTTTTTTCCCCTCACTTCATATCTTTATGGTAATTCCCTGCACACTCAAGGTATAATTATACTTTTTCAGTCCCAATCACCCTCCTCAAAGGAAAGTCAGGAGGGTTAGGAGAGAACAGGTGAATGTGCCAGATAGAGATTACGCCATGGGTCGCTCATTAAGCCAGTGTTAAATATTATGACTAATAATCACATTGGGAGATTAGTATATTCTCTGGAGTTTGTGCGTTCTCTAATACCGGTAGCTCTGCCTTCCAGCTCTTACGCAATGTCACATCAGGATCATTCTTGGAAGCGGATCAACTGAGGAAGAAGTCCCTCTGCAGCCACACGCATGTCACGGCATGTTACGGGGAATTATCGATGGAGAATTTGACATCATGCAAAAATACTTTCGCTTTCACCACTGAAATTGCCCACAGCTTAAAAGGGGTGGGGGTGTTTCAGAGGAATCTGTGCACACTGGTGAAACGCTGAAAGTAGAGCTGGAAGTCCTGACATTTTCGAACATCAGTGGCAGATTATAGGTCTTCTCATATGCAATCTGAGCGCACAAAAGGGCTCTATTTCTGAATAAATTTGATTTGCATTTCCTTTATGTGTTGACATCCAAGCCAAATTACACAGATTTTTTTTTCTTTTACACACTTTCTACTTTGCCAGTGGTAGAGTTTGATTAAATCCATCATAGCGGTGCTTGATCTCACAAATCCTTAATATACTTCTTAAAAATACCCTAGATATACAATTAATTAACAGATAACAGTAATCAGCCTTACATTTTATAAATCTCATGAGCCACGTCCCGTATTATTTCCACTAAATTTCCTTTTCAGCGCTGCTTAGTTTGCAGAGAGTTTGCAGGGAATTAAATTCCAAAAATCTAAATGTGGATGATATAGAAGCAGGGGAGAGTGCTTCTCACTGTCACACTTGGTTCTACTGTCATTACAATACACCTTCGACTGTAATTTCCACAGCAATAAATTAACCCTCCAAAACTCAACTGGCATCACATAAACGTTCTGGGATTCTCACAAGTACGGCATTGAATGAATCACCTTATGAATACAGTGAGAAAGTTGGACAAAGGAAATTCCTGAAGGTGGTATAGAAACTAAGAAAGTATCTTCAAAGCCACTAACTGTCTATATCTATACACAGCCTCTGAACTCAATGTTAGCACTATAGCTACAAAGACTGCATGATTTTGTGAAGCCAATTTTTAACTTTAATCATAGTCTTTATAACCATGTGGAAACCAACACAAATTTAGATTAAAGGAATGCTTAGACAATTTGGGAAATACACTCTTATGAGTGTAAGCTAAATATTAAACTACCTCCAGGAGACAGTTAGCTTAGCATTAATAGTGGAAGCAGGAGGAAGAAAATCCACCTACCAACACCTCAAAGGCTCACTAGTTAATCAATTATATTATATTTAGTTTGTTTAAATCGCCGACTTCTTAGTCGGGTTTGGCCGGTGGTTGCCTGGCAACTGCTCCCAGCCAAGAATTAGTAAAACTGCAAATTGTCGTTACACATTTCTTTAACATCTGAAAAGTTGAAATTAAATTGCTTCTATTAATGTTTTCACAATGTATTTAATGGTTGTCACAAGGTAATACAGAGAAATATGTGCACAAGCCAAAAATTAAACCAGACACACGGGCTTGTTGTAGACAAAATCAACATCTCTCTAGCTGCCATTTCGTCCATGATAAATTCTTACATCTTGAAACTGTAGTAGCTAAATGAAATAAAGCATCTGTGGACTTGTGTATGTAAAGATATGCGAGAACCACACTGCCTGGCTTGTTAAGCAAACTTGAAAAGTGAAATCTTGCAGAGCTCCAGGCGTTTGCCTGCACATGCTTACAGCAGGCAGCCTGTCTGTCAGAGCATGACAGAACACCCTTCGAGATTTGTCCATCTAGATTCATCGTGTTAGAGCTAAACTGTTGAGCAGCGCAACTGAGCACTCTCTCTCTCCTCTTTCTCGCCCTCTCTCTCCCCCTCTTTCCCGTCTTGCCAGGAGACGATAATGATGAGCTTTAAGGAAAGGAGGGAAAAAATGCACAACAAGTCAAGAAGCCACCCACTTGCTAATTAGTAACCCCTTTATTTTTTCTAACAAGCAGAACTAATTAACGGATCTGCCACGACGCTGATTTCCCACAAGGCCTTGCTCACCAGGACTATGCTAAAACTGTTTCCTCCTACTCCCCCCACCCCCCCATGAACCAATCAAACTCAGGCTTTTGGGAGACAAATAGGGGAACAAAAACTGCTGTGTCATTTTCCCAAGTGAATGTAATCACCCAAAGCTGGGTTTGATCAGTAAAAAGTATTTTTTTGGTCATTCCCCTACCAGTACTCCATGTGCTTGTCGTCTATTGTAAAATCCCATTTCTTGTGTCACTGGATTTTGAGTTAATAATAATGTTCCAAAAGCGATGAATTCACTTGTTCACCAGATAAAATTTTTAAATAATAAAGCTGAGTAAATACAAGAGGGGGATAAATGACCTCCTGCAAACCTGCAGTTTGTCGTTCCCGTCAGATCAGAGCTGCTTTTGATCTGCAGAGGAGGAAAAATATAAAAGGCTGCACAGGGTTCTTTGTTTTTGAGATTGTAGCAAAGGAAGAACAAAAGTTTCTTCCAGGAGTCTGCATTTATATTCTGCAGCATGTCCACTGTGCTCCTGCTGCAGCATTCTCTGCCCCAGATTTTTTTTTTTGGCTGCCCTCTCCCATTTATCTGCATGCCCAAAGTTATTTTAGCGTCTTTTGTTTGGGTTCAGCTATATCAGGACTAGTCCTACTGCCTTGTCAGGTCCTGATGCTGAAAGACTTTTATTTTATAGAGAGAAGTGTATCCCAACAGAGGCAGCTAGCCCAAACTCAAATGTCGATAGTGGTCCAAATCTAGCTGCCCTGCGGCAACTGGGCAGTTCTTTTCCAGGTATTGGTCACAAGAATAACATGTCTCCACTGTAGCACCCACAGTACTTTCCAGTTCTTCTCAGTATTGCTTTAGCTGTTGTTTATTCTGTCAACTACTGATGACGCAGTCCTATGTACATCAATGAATAGCATGTTAATGTGATCACCTTATCTTGTATCTAGTATTTGTGCTCCACTTTCCCACCAATGTAAACTGAAACCAAGACACAATACTATGCTACACTAAGTTCACCTGGATTCAGAGATCCTTATCAACGTTATTAGTGAACAGGAACCAAGCGGCAGTCTCCGGGGATGAAAAATGAAGACAATGTGGAAGTGCCAAAAACAGATGGGGCAGGCTCCAAAAGCGAGTCAGTCCCCATACACCCCCGTGTCAAAATGCCCAACAGTACCACAGAAATAAACATGTTTACTGGTCAAAAAAACGGTTGTGGTCTCTATAGCTAATTTCCTTGTTCATGACAACTGTGCCAGGGGTGAATTTTTATACATCATACTCGTTAAAGTTATATTAAGGCTTAAAGTTAAGTATAATTTAGGACGTGGCTGCTTTGAGTGACAGGTGGGTGGCGTTTCTGATGGCAAGCCACTAGGTGGTTCAGTAACCAGGCCTCAGTGGGCCTGCATCAGCTCCACCTCTCTTCCCATTTTCACAGTCAGACACTGCCAAGATGGTGATGGCTGGAGCTGCCAAGAGCCGTCCACATTGGCGCACCCATTACATGATGTGATAAGGAGTTCATGGTAATGGCTGGAAGTAAACATCCTACCTGGGCTAGTTTGGACAGTTCCCAAACCTAAAATGCAATGCATTCTGCAATGCAAACTGTAGGTGCTGATGTCAATACAAATGGAACCTTGAATGGGCACTTGAGATGCACAAAATGGCTAACCTTACCTGGCTAATTTATTTGTAATGCCTTTCAAAATGTAAACAGTGTATTTACAGTCATTTTCTTTAACATTTTTAAGTCCAAAGATCCAGCTAATTGATCAGTTTTTATTTGGTCTTATTTTAAAGGATAAGCCCAATCAACAAATCCTAGTAGAAGACCACAACCACAATATGTAAGTCTATCACACATACTTTCCAATCTCTGCTCTGCGCCCCTACGGAACATGAAAATCTAATTGCAATTTTTCTGCCAGATATTGCAATTACAATTCGAATTCGTTTAAAAAAAAAAAGAAAGAAGTTTTTTAGGTTTTTTAAGTTCAATATTTACTAACAGTCTATTTTTGAAGGAACCCGCGTCAAACAGCAAAGAGCAGATGAACCGGGCAGGAAGTCAGACACAGAAAGGCAGAGAGAATCTGGTCGATTTTCAAAATAAAATACCCTGTGCACACTCCTGATCGTATATCAACATTAGCTCAGTTAAAATAGGCAAAAAAAGAAACAGTTTAACTACGTAGCCTACTTTACCATAGTAGAAGCACAAAAAGCAAGGACAACTGAACAAATTTACAAAATCTGAACAAGTCAGCAAAATCAGGTAGGCAACACGCCCTGTGCTCACTCTGATTGGTGAGTAGGACCTTAAAAGGAGGCACATGGCGGTTGTGACTGGTTAGCAAGTCTGTCACACAAGGATGACAACGGAATGAATTTGAAACTGCATGACTGTTTAAAACGGGTCATATGCGCCAATTAACCTACATTTTTATCGCCGTCTTCACGATCAGGTAATCGCGTTAATTCAAATTGCTATTTTGAATTGAAAACGATTAACCGTTCAGCCCTTATTTGCCGGAAACTATTTTCAGCTGCGGATTAAAACACATTTGTGTGAAATTTACAACAGCAGGATCGTGGTATTAAGTCAAAATAAACTACAGTGTCCATGTTCGTTGTAATGAAGCAATCTGTCACCCAGTGCAATGGTGTGACTCACTGATGATTTAGAAACACGTAGAGTATTATCACACTCATCCTTTACCTCAGCTGTAATTTAGTTTGGCAAATATATCCTACTTAAATATTAATGAGCAAAGCCCACATCATCAGGAGATTTGGTTTTGAGTTTGGGTGTTTTAGGCAGCAACTATCACTTTATGGTGCCTAATTCACTTTGTTGTGTTGCATTGTCAGCAGGTTAGCAGACACAAAGTGCACAGACAGAAGACCCTTATCTTAGAGAAAATGTGGAGGTAGAAGTATGCGGAGGAAGCTTCCTGCTGGCCAGTCACATTTAATACAGACTAGATAATATGCTGATAGTGCCCTTTCAAGTCACCTTGGTGGGCATAAGCGGGGATGGAGTTGGGTTGAGGGGCAGCCTCATGCATCATTCGTCTGTCAATGATGGACATAAGTGGTAACTCTCTCAAATGAGAACGGAGGAGAGGCTTTCAGCAGATTCAGATTCACCCTAGAGCGTTTTCTAATTAGCTCATTAGAGACTGTCTGATTGCAATCACTTCCATTTTAAGAGTTTACGCTCTTAAATGTGCTTTAAAATTCTCTGCAGTTATCTGCGTGGTGTCAGGTCCATCTGCAACTGTGAGATCTGTGCACCAGCACTCTGCGCAGCGCAGACATCATCACCCTGGATTTCACAAATTACGGGTATTACATGAACCACAACTCTCAGAGCTGATGTAATGTTCAGCTGTTGCAGCTTAGTGAGGCTGATGTCGAGGGTCAAAATCCCCGCCGAGGAAGGAGTTAAGCGTATAAGGGCCGGCAGTCCTCAGCCACCTCCAACCATAGGCACCGGTTCCATCTCGCTGGGTTGTGTCTGTCATTCCATACACCCAAGAGATAGGGATCTTGGTGCCCTTCACATGATGCTTTTACAGTGCAGTTACATTAGCTAATTTGACCCTGCTTTTAAAAATAGCCCTTGATCGATAAGGCTTTCAGTTTCTTGCAAGCCTCAACGTTTCACCTTCAGGCTCTCCTTTGGAAAAAAAACCTCCCACAAACTCCAATTTCAAGTTTACCAGTATTTCTTTGCAACAGGGGCCAGCGTTACTAAATCTGGATACACGTACGCCTTGACCTTCATAGCCAGGAGCTACTGAGGTAATTAGAAGAGGTCATGTGTGTAAAAATAATCACATTTCCTTCATTCCAAAGATATAAAATGTATACATAGGACACTAAAACCACAACAGCTCATACATCAAATCTGATGATCTGAATACCTACTTGCCTCAGGAGCTAAAATTTCCCTAAGGTCTAAACAATGGACAAATGAAATAGAAATGGCCTCCAATGAAGACAGCAAAACTGGAGCCAGAGCTATCCAGGCTCTCTGGGTCACATCAAAAAATACGCACTTATTAAGCATTAAAGACTAACAGCTTCATGATCCGAGCCTATTGAGAGCCTCTTTGAACAACTGTAAGCGTAACCTACTTCAGGAAACTACCCTTTACATGCAGGAAGACTTGAGTTTTGTCCTGTCTTCCTTTTAACCCATCACCTCATTTCAGAGTTACCTTTAGTGTCAAGTGGCATTAAAAAGAGCGCTATGACGAGTAGTTGTAACCCTCAGCTACATAATGCCAGGAATCATATATGTCAACGGGTAAAAGGGTTGTCTTTTTACGGCATATTGCATGAAGTGCATATTGCATGGTGAATTATTAACCTGATTTAACTTATTTTCTTGAGATGTTCACAAGGTATTATGGATAGCCCCAGATGCCGAGAGCAGTTGGGAAAATTGACACCACTACATTTCACACAAATGCACAATCAAGAGGGGAAGGATTGAAGGGGAGGTTGAAAGAAAATAAATTAAATGCAGGATCACAGCCACCAATACTTAAATGTACTTTAGACCATTGAGGAAGAGATGTTGCTGTCCATGGTACTGCACTAGGGGCAAAGACCTGGTTCAGTGTGACAGGATCTGAGCAGAAAATAAGCATGTAGACTGGGATGAGCTGCAGCTAGCTTAGGTTTTCATTCACTCACTGAGATTTCAAATCAGCGATCTATGATATTGCTAACTCTTCTTTACCCCCCGTAATGACGTCGAAGAGATAAAGTCATCAAATTAAACCAACAAACTGATTTACATTAGCTGCTGCAGCAAACTTCATGCCTCTAAAACAGCCAAAATTACATAGGCATAATTTTGCATATTGCATGGTTCTCATCCCCTTTAAACTTAAAGAACCAATATATACATGAAGAAAACAATGCTGGCTTCAAAATGCATTTTACAAACAACCAGCATTGTCTAACCATTATTTTCATTATCGATTAATCTGCAGAGTATTTTCTCGATTACTTGCTGTCTGACAAACAGTCAAAACCTAAAGATATTCAGTTTGCTAAGACAAAGACAACTAAAAAAACTTTAACATTCAAGAAGTTGCAACAAGGGAATTTTTTATTTGTCAGCATCACCAATACACACACACGGCAACTAAAGCACTGTAGTACAGGCAAATTTTGCAGCTTGATCCATATGTGGTCTCATTAAGTGCATTAAGCAACATATGCACTAAGATACATAAGATAAAATGAAAGGATTATTTTTTGCGGAGAAATGATCTTGGAAGCCATTAGTATAAAGAGGACACATGAGAGGCCAATTCACAATGGTTCAACTTTGCATGAATAATTATTTTTAAAACATTGTGCTTTTGTTAATTTCACAGGCACTGTAATAAGTGACAATGTGACCTTCAAACCAATAACAACATTGAGGAGGCAGTGAAGAGCTGCTGCACACTCTGATAAGAACGGAGGGGGGAAGCCAAACAGTACAATAACCAATCGAGGACGACAGAAAAAGTAGCCATCAGCACCTGTGATGCAAATGAGAACTTCACTTGCACAATTATTACATTGAATGCAAGTAAATTGAATATGGACAAAAGCAGAGCGCCGGCGAGGAATGACGACACTGCCAAGAGAGCTCGCAGAATAATTGTTGACAACAGAAGAGAGACGGTGAAAGAAGCAACTACGGCTCAGTGGCCCTCCACCCTGCAGTAGTTCCCGACACTATGTGTTTTGATTGGCCTGTTACTTTATTCTGAATGCTACCTTTATCTCTATTGACTGGTCTAACAGCCCAAACACAAGGTAAAACCTCCAAAACCTAATTACTGGCACTGCGGTAGCGCTCCCCCTCCCTCCCCCCCAGACAAGAAGTAACAGCTGGAGCAGATGATAAAACTTGGACTCATCATCGTCATGGTGAGATCAAAGTCGTAGGCTTTCTATTTTTATATTATTACTCTGTTGTCACTGGCTGAGCTCATGCGCTACAACAACGACTATTTCTCTTTGTGAGTAGGTAGTTACTGTATGTGTTTGCAGACCCATGACCTTAAAACTACATACATATTTGCATAAACAAAGACAGCTCAGCTTAGCTTCTTTAGACTTAAACTTTGCTTAATAATTTAGGCATCAAACAGTCAGTGCCACTATTTGTCCTCTACTTTCTGATATGTCGCACTATGCTTGTGCATAAACCACACTCACACGCATAGATGTTTACCCACAGTATTTTTCCATGCAGTTTAAACCAAGGTCACCACTTCCTAAACCACTTCTACAACTCTGCTTTTGAAAAGGACACAAACATGAGTATTCTCACCACTTTCATAGAAATACACAGGACAAGAAGGACAAGGGCACGTACCGTACAATTGATAGCGCAAAAACGAAATTCCATCTTTAAAAGTACAACCATAGTAGCTCACAACTTGTACATGCCTACAATCACAAGTTAGGTTAATGCTTCTGGGTAATGCACAGACCCTACTTTTACTGTAATTAAAAATGGGTATTTCAAAAGGATTTCCTAGAAATTAGCCTGACAACTGCTTTTATCACAGCAAAATCCAGTCAAGCCCAAAGAAGCAATTTGAAACAGCCGCAGTTTATAATTTTACAGGAGTTCAGCAGTGCACATCTGGATTTTGCTGAAAATTAGGTTGACATCCGTCATATTGGGAGATAATCCCCTGAACACGTCACACACACACACACACACACACACACACACACACACACACACACACTACTAAAATAAACAGCTAGTGACAGAGTTCATGCAGTGCCACCTGGAAGTGCATGTGGGGGGGGAGGGGGGTGGGGGGTTAACTGGGATTGGACTGGATAAAAATAAAAAATAAACGAGCAGCTCGCGCCACCGGGGTTTATGTGTGAATATCCAAAAGGGAGGGAACGCAAACAGTTGCTCCCTGCACAGAACCCGCCTTGTAATTGATCGTTGAAGTGCATCCTGATGGAAGATCTCGCCTCCGTGACGCTATATATAGCTTGGTAATACATCAGAGGTCGCACCTTCCATCTCAGCAGAACCAACATCTGCCTTGATACGCACTGGCTTATCCAACACTGACGATAGCAAGCCTCTGACATTGTGGTTGGGATTTTATGTAATGAACTGGTACAATCAACTTTTGCTTAATAATCCATTGTAAGATGATTTTTACTGTTCAACTTCTAGATGTGGCCCTGAGATGGGCTGGCGACCTGTCCAGGGTGTACCCCGCCTTTCACCCGATGTAAGCTGGGATTGGCTCCAGCCCCCCCCCGCGACCCTGTACGCAGGATAAGCGGTTGATGATGGATGGATGGAACTTCTAGATGTTGTTTGTGATGCGTTGCCAGATGTGGCCACGCTCTCTCTTTAAAATGATACAAAGACTTGGTCGTTATTGTCAAACTTTGACATCTGGTGTATCATGATGCCCATAACAAGAAGAAGGGGGCACGTCATAAACCTCCCTCTTTCATAAACCCATAGTGCACAAAGTGCTGGCTAATCTGATCTGCCTGAGCAAGTATTTTCTAAAGCAGTCAGTCAGTACATCAGCCACACAATGAGAGAGGCCTCAAGATAACAAGATAACTGTGGGCCAGCCTGGTGAGGGGGTCCTGAAGGGGGGGGTGCATATGATGAAAGACCCTGCTAATGCCATGGACAGACAGATGAAGCCTTCACTGACTGAATCCGACTTTATTCCATGTCAAACTGACCTCTTTAAAAGATGGCTTGAAAGGGTCAAATGTATTCCAATAGCTAGAAAAAGAGAAAGTGTTACAGACTGCAGTGGAAAAATGCTATTTTTCTTTATTCGCTGTAGAGTGTGGTTAAGATGTCAGCATTGATTGGCTTGGCTTATTGGTCCGAAAGTAAAGGAAAGGTTTGGACAAATGATTGCTTCAGTGGGACACCACCTAGCCAACCCTAGTACACACACATCTGTTGCTTTTCCAGTAACAAATGGCTGGAAGCAGATTAAACCTAGAGCTATTGATATTTATATTCCTCCATCTTACGCTGTCATGATCTTCAAAGCTTGTGAGGCAGAAGCAAGAGCCTCTAGCTCTATTGTGACCTTGAACTGTGTCTCTACAGTGTGTACAGTAGGGATTTACTGAGGCGTGAGGTGCTTGCAGATTCACTCCACACAGTCTGAGTGACCGAGTGTTCAGTAATCAGACATTTGTGCACCATCAGACTAAGAAGCTTAACTGTAAGAGAACGTGCAACAACTAAGAGCAGCGATACAGTAAAATGACGCCATCCTTGACCTATGAACCCTTGTAGCTCACAGAGCTAAAATGTGTTACACTGTACAGTACAGTAGTCACCCTGTTTAAAACTTAACAGACAGTAGGCAGTATTTGCTGCAGAGATATTGCATTGGATTACATTACACTACAATGTTCTTCTAGACAGGCAACTGGCAGTCTTGTGTAGGCCTATCCTCTAAAGTTAGTATAAAATCAGTATTTTTCAAAGAATTATAATTCCTCCAAATTAGATGGATTTAAATGAATGAAGGAAGCTGTCAGGTGCGAAAGACACAGATGCAGAATTGTTAAAAGGTAAAATACAGCCGGTCTGCAGGGCCGTGTCTCACAAGAGTCATTATAGCAGAGGTGGCAACCCAACTTGCTGGGCTAAAGCAGATTGAGTGCCCTTGTTGTGCGATTAACCAGCAGCTAAGCACTCAATAGGTAAACAAAGGTATTAGGCACCAATCAGGCCAGAACTAGGTAAATACATCCTTCTCACATCTGTTTGGGTCACAGGTGAACCAATGAAATCACATGTCATCCGCTGGCATCAACAGAACTAACAGCTCTGAAGCAGGATTACATGAGTTTATTAAAATGACTTGACCAATTTTGAGTTAAAACTGCAATTATCAATATTTTTATATTATAAGTTGAATCTTAAGGATACATGTCTGTGAAAAGGGTCGCTTGTAGTGACGAATCAGCAGACAAACTTTACTGTTCCCCTATAGTCTTTCAGCCCATAGCTCACGTTTTATGGCCCACAGCTTTACTGTCTGGATCACTCTCACTCCTAGGGATGTTTTCAGCTGCAGCAGGCACAATAAAAACAACCCCATCCTACCTGCCCAGCGCTAAATGTCATACAGGCAAAGTTAGGGACTAGCTAATCTAAATTAACAGATATCTGCATATGAATGAAGAATATGTAGGCAAGGGACAAGAGTTTTGGGATCGGAAGTGACCTGGTTTCTGTATGTAGCCGGTTTGTATTCCAAGTAGTATTGAACCAATCACATTTGAGTGGGCTTTGGTTGCATGCAGGTAAACAGTCCGTTTGGAGAACAAAAGAGGTGAAACGCATTGGCCAAAACGCAACCTCGGAACCCTAAAGATTAGCTTTTTATATCATGCATACATATCGTTGTCAAACGCTAGCCAATTGGTTCTGAGGTTGCTAATTGGATTGTAAACAATGGCCAATGCACGCAAGTCTTGGCCCGGATATCCATGCCAGAGGCTAAATTATCATCAGGCATTTGAGGACTAGCTGGTGTACTGCTGGAGTACATAACAGCTTAATGGAAAACAAACCAGAGCTAAAATAAAAGTGGAATTACATTCTTCAGGTGGCCAAAAACACAACTCCAAATGGATACAAATGTTGCTTTGTGTCTGCTGAATGAATCAATAAACAATTGTTTGCTAACAGGTTTGCCAGATCAACTGAAAGGGATATGTCAAGTATTATTAGTAGGAAAAATAGTAGTAAAAATCTTTCTTTGTTCTCAGCATGGTATGTTTTCTTTTTTGTGGTGCAAGCAGTCATTATCCACCTCCGATCTGACTCATTCGTTGACTGAGAACTGGGGTTCTGTAACTTGTGTAAAGTTGTCGTCATCGGTGGTAAGCAGATACAGTAACAATAGATTTCATGACAGTTTTGGGTAAATTTGCACATCCGAGATTTACTAATGAGCGTGAAACAATCTTCATGTTACTCCCAAAACTTTGTGAGGTCTTGAGCCTCCTCTTGTCTGTCTAGAATTTTATGTGCTGAAAGCCTTTGCCATCCTATTTTACTGTAATTCCAAGTGAGTGTAAGTGCACGCTATTATGGAGCATTCATGGTTGCGTTAACTGGATTGAGAGATTATTGCAGACTACATTTAATGAGGCCACTGAACTGCTATAAAACAATGGCTTTAAATATACCCAGCATCCACACGGAGACATGACAGTTCTGTTTGTGTTGTATTGATAATATTACACCTCATCCTGGGGCTAAAAAAAAAAAAAAAAAAAAATGACACCTCTGATCCGTCAAATGATGGAAAAGCAAGCCCAGCTCTCACCACTTAAAGCTCTGCCTGCGAGCTAAGGCATTACTTTTCCAGAAAATAAGCGAAACAAAGCCATCTATTTTTATCTTACCAGGAGCAGAATAAACAAGTTACGCAAAAGAAACTTTTCATTTTGTAGTACAAGCAGTTACGTAATGAGACGAAAGGCAGCGGTCCATGTTACTCTCAGAATCAAATTTTACATAGCGTACATTGTTGATGGCGAACTGCCAATTACCAACCAGGCAACCCACACACTTTTATCTGGGTGACATCACAACACCACTTCTCTTTTGCTGCTGACTGCCTGTGTTTCTGTCTATGGCAGCAATGTGACACACAGCGAGGACATCCCAATATCATAACGCATGAAATAATCTCAGGGAAGCCTGTTTTAATCAAGTATTTAGTTAAAGGACGTGGCGTCGAATTACACCCTATTGTCCTTACAAAGCAATTCTTTACACCTGAACAGGACTCTATGGAGGATTAAGGACACCTTGGAGCTCTGTTATGACACTTAAGCGATTAAAAAAGCTGATCTCAGTTCAAAGTAGTGAATGTCACTTAAAAATAGAAAGACAAAAAAAATAAATAAAGGCTAAAACCAGACCCTCGATCATATTTTGCAGGACACTTTAATGAGTAAACTCACTCATCCTTGCCTTGCTGTTTTACTCTCCATTACTCATGTCCACACACACACACACACACACACACACACGCCTGCTAAATTGCCAATTAGATCTCAAAATAACACTCGTGTCTTGAAATACATGCGTCCCCAAAGTGTTGAAGCGCGATTGAAAAAGGGTGTTTGGATCATTATATTCTAATAATATTTGTGCCTTTCTGGTTCTATTAACCCTGTAGACCTAGACGACATAATAAAAGCAGATTATTCCACAACCTATATTTAGTAAAATAATTGCTTTAGACTGTAATTTTGGACACCTTTAATTCATTTTTTGTTAATATTTAATATGTTTTCAAAGCAGGGTGCTGAAAGATGCAAGAGAGAGGAGACACTCAATCTGCTGTAAGCGTTGTAGGGGATGAGACATGATGGTGGGGTTTGATCGACTCATCTGTCTCACACTACCCCCCCATCAAAAGTTGTTTTTCAACACACACACACAGGTTCTGTTGGCCTTAGTACCCAGAATCCATTGCAGCTCAAGGTCACCTGAGTCTTCTCTGGTACTCAGCCTGTGCACATCGCTTCTCCCTCTTTTCATGCGCATAAGCCCTAATTAGTGTGGCAGAAATTGGACCTACAGAAAAATAAGTATTTTCATGCTTGCTTTTAAAATGACTTCAGTCTCTAATTTTAGCATTTTGGTTTTACACGCACCATATCAAATTACTTCCTCGAGAGTTTTCCCCCTACATTGTGTAACCTGCAGTTTAAATATCCTTTATGTACTTAGAATAAATCCCGATTTAATTAAAGCTTTTACAATAGAACTTCCTCAAAATTTCATTTCCATTTCATGTCACAAAGAAACCTAAATCCGTTCAGATAATCTCTACACCAGTATCAAATTGCACTGTAGTGTCTTTCGCCCTCAATTGTCATTGAGGGGACAAATGTTATGTGATGTATTATTTCTACTTTTATCTATGGAGTATTCACTGTTTAAAATATTGCACTAAATGACTGTACATTAATAAACTCCTTCGACAACCGTAGCAATTCTGAAGCCATTTACTGTCTGTGGTTCACTTCATGCTGCGTGTAGTTTACTTTTATGCAACAATTTAAATACAGCGTTTACAGTATATGGGAAATCTTTAACTGGGAAAAAAATTGCTCGTGAGATTTTCCAAGGGATTTGTTTGTCAGACTGGGACGCAATTTGTAGAGCTTAACCCAGTATTACACATTTGACTGCATTTTATTAATCCCACAGTGGAATACTGTATGCCGGCTCTGTGCAGCATTGCTTGAACCACGTCAATGGACAATGGTCAGTTTAATTATTGAAAATACTACACACTAAAGGGGTTTCTGTTAGGTTGATGAGAACATAAAAGATGCTTGAAATAAAAAAGCCACACACAAATCGGTTGCATTTTTGTCTCAAATTAAACAACCAAGTAAGTCTTCATTCATCAGCTGTGTAAAAGGATGAGTGTGTGTGTGTTCTGATGCCAAAGGAGACATTGAAGGTAATTTCTATCAACCAAAATGCTAAAACAAATTACTGCACACCTAATGTAACTTCCTCATAGTCTGACTTTTCATATAAAATTGTATTCACAGGAGACAACGGTGAAGTAAAGTGGGAGAAAAAGAATACGGATCAAGAAACCATCTCACCTTGGGCTGTACTTCCACTTCTACCACTTGGTTCTTGTTCATGCAACCCTTGATGAAGCCCTCAACTGTGCTATTGAACTTCATGAAGATCACGTAGGCAGCGTAGCCTGAGAGCAGTGTGACACTTTCCCAAATGGAGATGATGTTATCCAGGAAGAAGATGATGAGCAAGATCAGATCCATGATGTAGAAGGAGACGTCGCGGAAGAGTGGCCACCACGTCAGGTTGAGGATCTCCTTGGAGAAGATGGCGCACATCCCGATCACGAAGAGGATGTTGAAGACAGCTGAGCCTACAATGGTCCCGATGCCCACATTGCTGTGTGAGATGAAGACGCCGATGATGGAGGTGAAGAGCTCCGGTGCTGAGCCGCCTGCCGCCATGAAGGTTGCACCTGCTACGTCATCCGAAATGCTCAGCTTCTCCGTGATGACTGTCAGCGCTGGGACAAAGAACTCATCACACACTATGGCTAAGGCGATGAACATGTAGATCATGCCAAACATGTGGAGGACCACTGCGCCTTGGCGCCTCTCCTCAAGGGTGAAAATGTCTGGAGGGTAATCCCCCTGGCTCTCGTTGCTGTCTGCTGTAGATTTCATGGCTATTGGCATGTCAGCTGACACATTGGGGTCCCCCTGGTGTTGGGTGAAAAGAAGAGTCCTGTGGGGGGCCAACTGGTGGAGACTCTCCTGGGGGAGCACTGGCTCATTGAGACCCCCTGAGCTCCAGGTCAAGGCACTGAAGGAAACGACACTTAAGGCCACCAAGCTGAAGACGAACCCTAAGATTCGCACTGGCCTCAGCCTTTTCCGCAGACACCGGTGGCCCTGCCGCTTACAGGCAGCGCCCAACGTGGGCCTAAGCTCTGGTGAATCCATGCAGGGTTGATCTGAACCCATGTCTGTGCAGCTCGTGGTATGCTCACTCTCAAAGGCTATGTAGGAAGTGGGGAGAGTGGAGAACAGGGTTTTTACCGCAGACAACGCATGGTGTTGTCTTCAGTTTCAAATTAGTTGAATAGATTGTAGGTGCTTTCCAGGGTCTGGTTTGCCAATTGATGTCTTCATATTAGCCTCTGTTGGACAATGTCAAGAGAATGAAGAGAAAAAAATATTACTGAGCTGGGAAAGAAACTCAAGAGTGTCAAATGAACAACAAAATACCATCAAATTAAAAAGGCTGTTTGGAAATTGAGTACACAAAGTGTATTTTAAAGATCTGTCTTTGTTGCATCACTACAGAAACATACTGACATGAAACTGACAAAGTTACAACAGAGAGGATTAATGGATTACTTAGTAACGTCAGTCTTTGTCAATTTTGATGTAAAACATTAATTAATTAATTAATACAGACTTGTAATGTGTGATTGACAATTGTTTTTTCTTTAGCCTATAGGAACTTCAAATAAATAACTGAATAAACAATGGCTAGATTAACCAGTAATCAATGTCGCTGTACAAAAAGTCAGCTGCATATCAGGATCTACCCTGACTACTGGCAAAAAAAGAGCTACATTTACAAATTAAACAGGAAATTCCCAGTTACAATGTAGTGCAGACACGTGGAATCCGCTTAAAATGCATATTTGATTGAGTTTTAAAATCATCCCATGGTCTCAGTTTTGTTATTCACAGATCTCTGACATAAATCTATATAATTAAGACGAAATGCACATATTCTGCAATAAATCAAGAATGTATAACATCTTACATTTAAACATTTACGTCCATTGTGGTCATTTTGTGGCCTTAAGACTTACATTAGCAAGGCCTATTAAGTGATTTTAAATTCAATCAAACCACAAGATGCAGCAACAGACTTTAGAACTTAGGCTATATGGGCCGATTTTTTGCCGGTTTAACAATTTTAATTTAAAATTGAGACAACCTGCAGTCAAAAATCGGGAACCTGCTGTTTTTACCTGTGAAAATATCACGAAATTTGAAGGCCGGCGGTTTACGGACATCACTTGGCTGCAGTCAGTGAAAACTGTAAACGCAATGACGCTGCTGCTCAGGTAAAAGCAGATTAAAAAACCACACACATCCTGTCCTGTTTGACTTTTCAATGATGCACAGCCTGCTGCCTTTAGCTGAACGGCGTGTGTCTGCGATGCCCGTTCCACTGACAACTCTTTTCCCTGTCTGCCCTTCAATAATGCCTTCGTCCTTTCAGCTGTACCACCACACAACCAACAGCTAACCATCATCCCCCGAACAAAAACAGCCCAACATTAGTTTCCGTGGCGAGGTGCATGATGCGCGGAGAGGCTGCAGACGGTGTCATGCCTTACCTTTGACAGAGGCGAGAAAACAGCCGCACGGAACGGCAGCAGGTTGAAATTAGGAAATCCTCTCCGGTGCCCTCTCGCTCTCATTGAGCAAAATGTGACCGGTCCCCGCTCTCCGACGACAGAGGAGGAGCTTAGGAC
The DNA here is from genome assembly GCF_014851395.1 of Micropterus salmoides. Lineage (NCBI taxonomy): Eukaryota > Metazoa > Chordata > Actinopteri > Centrarchiformes > Centrarchidae > Micropterus > Micropterus salmoides. The sequence goes on along the minus strand of NW_024041150.1, from coordinate 21,702,531 downwards.
TGGGGGTGGTGGTGGAGGGGTGGGATGCTTTTCCAACTGCGCTCACCTCTCTCCCTCACAGCAGCAGCAGCATCTCTCCAGTCTCGGATGAGAGGGGGTGGGGGGGGGGGTGAAATCGCCCGGTCGAAAATACCTTGCTATTGTAGCAGAATATTGTGCTGGGCTGGGCTGACCACGTGAACCGGTTGGTTTATTAATAAAGCCAGGTAAGCGGCAGAAAGCGGATTCTTTCCTGCTGGGTTCAAGCGGTGGGGGCTGTGGTGATGTTGTATTTTGAGGGAGGAGTTGCCGTGGTTACATAAGTAAAGGCAGTATTTTCACTGATTTGTATTTTTTATTGTATGATTCCTCTCAGGACGGAACAGGTGGATACGCTTGTCCAGTCCAGTTGCTAATGTATGTGTAGCTTAGCCTTAGGTCATTTCAAGGTTGTAGACTATGCAAGTGATGGATCCCTTTCTCAGAGACAACGCTGTCATGGTGAAGCTCAAGGTGCCGCATCACTGATTTAACATAGCCTAATTATACTTCTTACTCTAGATTAGCCTATAGGCCTATTTCTTTTTTCCCTTTTTTACTTTTTACATTTAGGGAAATTCGCATATTTGCGATCTTGCCAAGAGTTTGATTGATTGATCACTTTCACTCTCATGAAGGCCTAGATGTTCAATAAGAAGCTGTAGCCAGCAGCTGGTTAGCGTAGGAGGACTGGATACAGGGGCTAGTCTGAAAGTTGACTGTCTGAAAGTAACAAAGTCTGTCCACCAGCACTTCTACACTAATTATATTTCGTTTTTAATTCCATACAATAACCTAACTGTAAAACAAAAATGCGGTGGTTTGTGGGTGGGGGGGTGGGGGGATGGGGGTTAGGCCTACAAGCTATGTGTGACTGTTTCTTTGTGGGTTGCAGTGACTTCCTGGAGTCTACCACTTAATTTTCACACTTTGGTTTTTGTAGGCAACAAATGAAACAAACAAAGATAGGCCTATAGCGAGTGAATTAGTGAGCTTTAGAGGTAGTGTTGTAGATGGATTTTGTCAGCATTTGACGAGCCAGGCTAGCCATTTCAGAATCAGAATCAGCTTTATTTGCCAGGTATGTGTACACATACAAGGAATTTGACTCTGGATTGAACAGTGCTCCCGATGTGCTTACTAATACAATAATACACCATAATACAGTAATAAAATCAAACACAGGATAGAGAGACAGTACAGAGAACACATATATACACACTATAAACAGAACAGACAGATTGAGACAATAGTGCAATTTCCCCCTGTTTCCAGTCTTTATGCTAAGCTAAACTAACAGGCTGATGACTCCAAGCTTCGCAGTGAACGTTTCACAGTTTCTCAGCAGGAAAGCAAAACCTTTTAATATTTTTTATTTATTTAGAAAAATGGTTCCCATACCAACTGCACTGTAAAAAGTTGTTCAGTGCTATTGTCCTTATAACTTAATTTTAAAAACTTATTTTTCTTTCTTTGTTTTTTGAGTTTTCAAAAAGAGCCGGATAATACTTCACGTACCTCATAAGTAAGTAACTCTTTGTATTGTTAAAAGTGAGATTTTACCCTAATTAACGTCTTTGTGCTGCACAATCGCTCTGTCAAACAGTTTGTTAACTTGAGCCACATAAGTTACTGTATTAATCTAACGTTACGTGTGTGCGCGTTGTATAAGTAATGTTGTCTTTGTGTGATAGTTTAATGTTTCAGAGGTGTTTGTAACTTCTTCAAAAACATTGAGTCCACTGCCAACGCTGTCGAAGCTACGACAGACACACGTAGCCACAGCTAACGTTAGCTAAGTTAAGTGATTACTGATTATCATCGGTTGGAGATGAATGTTAATGTTCCAGTGCAGCAGTTACTTTGGCGAGTACACAATCCACACAATCTAACCAAAACCACATTGATGAGGGAGCAAACATTTGCAACTATGAGTGTGGGCACTGTTAGCTAATGTGGATTAGCACATAGCCTGAAATACACCCACACCGCCCGCGGTTAACACACCTCAACGGTGGTGCTCATTTCCATTCTAATTATGCTTTTACAAGAAAGAATGACTCTGGTAGATTAACAAAAATATCCTAGGTTAAATTTTGGCCAGCGTTACCCTTTAATTTGAACTGAATGAACCAGCATTTGGCAGGTAGTGGATTATTTATGCATTTATTTATTTTTCTTAATAAATGAGATTGTTTGTCTTAAATACTTTATCTTGTATCTCAAAAGGGGGCTGCAGAGACCACTGTTCATGAGGACCTAAAAATTAAGAACATGAGCATCTATGTCTGCCGTGAGCCAGATGCAGTAGGAATCATCATTGAGGGAATACCAGTCCTTGGCCACCTGGCCAAAGCATGCTGCTTCCTGCTTGGGTTGACATATGCACTTAATCTTGAGTATCCATCCAAGCTTTCCAAAACATTTGAGGTGTTTCAAAGACTTTTCGTGGGACTTGACACACTGCGCCCAAAACCAAGCCCCAAGTTCATGACCCTGAAAAACAAACTCCTTGCCTAGGCACTCAGACATGACTGTCACTGCACTTGTGAACAGCTGTTTTCTTTGTCTGTTCAACATCATTATACATTGGACATAATGGGTGTTATGTCCAATGTTATATTGGACATAATTGGACATTCAGGGTGTTGTAATGGTTTATCCTTGTCATGTTTTATACTGTACACAGGTCATACTTCCTGGTGTGAAAAAGTAATTATATTTTATACACACAAAATAGACCTGCTGTGAAGCTGCACTTTAAAAACTGGTCAGTAGGTGAGATCAGTGAGATGTTTGACTAAAGATGTTTCAAAATATTCACACACGCTGTGAAGGTAGGCCAAGTTGAGGTCAGATGGTCATGCTTGTGACCTGTAATGTTAGTGTTAAAATGTTTCAATATTATGTTCACACTGTACTGTTAAAAGGATAGTTCACTTCAAAATGAAAATTCTTAACTATCCTTTTAAGGTTTCTTACTAACCTACTATTTACAAGCTGAGGTGTTTTGTTTAATACATGAATACAGAAGTTCTTGATTGTTTATACTGTCCAGCTCATTATTTGGATATGGTATGTGAATTGTTAGAAAAATAGCAAGTGCCTGTTAACTTGATATTAAAATGTTTTAATATTATGTATGTACACACAGTAAAATATACTTTGAAGGTGTTCTTCTAACCTGCACTTTATAAGTTGAGGTCATGCTTTTTTTAATGCATGAATAGATGTTATTGATTGTTAACACTATCCTGCTCATTTTGAATTTGGTTTGTAAATTGTTACTTAATTTTAAAATTTTGTAACATTATGTACACAGAACTGTACTGTGAAGGTGTTCCACTAACCTGCACTTTATTTGCTGAGGGCATGTTTTCTTGAATGCCTGAATACCAATGTTTATACTGTCCAGCTCATTGCTACTGTTTTGGATATGGCAATGATTTAATAAATGTTGGAAATTGACATAGTAGCAACTATTTATTTGAAGCTATTTACACTTTCAAAACAAAGAAAGGGTAAATTGATCAAAATTAATAAATCAGAACATTATCTACTTATTTTTTTCATTTAAAAGTTACCTATTTTAATTAAGTTTAATGTGTATAAAATGATGATATTTTCTACATTGATAGTACTCAATTTATTGGCTTTTTCTGAAAATGCTACTTAATATTTTTGCATACATTGAAATTCACATTATTAAGTTGTCTTTACTCAAAATATCAGTTAGTTCACTAAACTTGAAAAAAATAGTTGGAAAATGTTGTCTTAATTTTATTGAGTTAGATCCAAGTAACAGTTTTAACAGTGTGGGAGAGCCAATTGCTTCATTTTTGAATATGTCAACAGATACCAAGCCTTCATCTGACATAATCATTATCCCAACAGCTCCATGTCGCCATGTTTCCCCCCAATGTCAAATAATGCCTCCGAGCCACTTAGCATTACCAAACCCTGTTGGATGCAGGCATGCAACCTCCACACAGTGTGACAAGTATGTGTGACATTAATGGCTTATGCTGTATAATAAATCATGAGTGACCTCACTGATTGCACCCTCTCCTCTGCTCTCATCTGCTTCCTAAATGTATCTGCATCTTGTTATCTGAAAGGAAACAGAAACACCTCAGATTATCAATAGTCAGATGTTTTAGTTCCTTGTGGTTCATACTGGTCAAGAGTTTTCGAGCTACATTAGCTGATTAATGATACTATAATAAAACCCCCTCTGAATGTCCTTTGAAATATGATTAAATCATTTGAATGAAACTCTTCTGTCATTATTATCAAAAATTAAAGCAATATTTTGACATTTTGGGAAATACACTTCTTTGCTTTCTTGTGGAGACAGAGCTTGATGAGAAGATCAATACCACCCTCACATTTGTCTGTAAATACAAATGCATAGCTTAGCATAAAGACTGGAAACAGAGGTAAACAGCTAGCTTAATCCTTATAAAAGCAAGTTTATGAGGGTTTATGTGCCAGACTATGCTTGGGCCGGGAGCAGTGACTTTCTGAAATCGTGTTGTTATCTTGAGGTTGTCAGTTAAGCTAACTGGCCTTAAATTTACTGGACAGATATGACAATGGTATTTATCTTGCCAGCTAACTTTCATCAAAAAAAGTAAGTAAGCTTATTTCACCTCCACTGTGTAATATCAATCATAATTCCCCTCTCACAGGGCCAAATTGCAGTGAAATTCAGTCACACTCCCAGAACATTATTAATTTCGTTGCAAAGTGATTGAGTTTGATTGCCTCATGCATCCATAATGCACTGGTCTCCATACAGGACCTGTCGCAAGTGGGCATCCTCGCCAACCAGTCCCAGGTTTTTCAACAAGAAAATACCAGTGGCTGTCCTGTCAAACTGACCTCAGGGAAATGTGATATAGTGATTTGAATAGTGAGCGTATAACACAATAGCTGATCCATATATAATCATACGTTGTGTCTGATCAGTACACATCATCATCACAAAGCGGACTCTGGGCCTGTGACCCCAGCTCTCCAAATTAGATCCGCCAATATTTTTGCCTATCAAATGAGATCACATCCAGGCTGTCAGCTCTTTTTAAACAATGGCCCCCAGTGCTCACGCAGCCTCTCCTCCACACCACCGCACTGACCACTCCTGATCTGGTTGCATTTCCAGCATAAAAGTGATGACTGGTCACAGGTCATGTGGGTTGTGGTAGGGAGGAAGGGGTGAGGATGGCAGTTGTTTTGATTTGTCTGAAATCTGTGCTGTGACAAAAACAACAGAAATTTCCATGCTGGCCCTGCCCCCCACCTGGCCCACCCTCGCTTTGGCCCGGCAGCTAAATCCGAGCCTTTGTGTTGCACATAGTTGTATGGATTTGTCAGCAATGGGGCGGGCACGCAGATAGGGTGATGATAACCAAGCAAGTTTTTCCAGTGAAGAGGGAAGGACAATTGCCCGAAGCAAGGTATTGCCGTAGCTGTATTAAACAAGTAATTTTTTTTGTTAATAACAACTACCAAAGGCTGTTTGGTCCTGCAGATGAGGAAAGCAGTGAAATTTGAGAGTCCCAAATAAGCTTTTTCTAAGAGACTTGCTGTGGATTAGATGTTGAAAGCCTCACATTAGCACCCCCCCCCCCCAACCACCACCACCACCACCACCACCAGTACCACCACAAGTCTGTACAAAGAGGCTTGGACAGACCACCTGCCCCTTAGGAAAATGTGGTCAGCAAAACAAAATGGGCATAGGCACCAATGGGATGCTCAGGTAGTAAATAGTGAATCAATGAGGCTCTTAAAACGGCTGAGTAAATGTATTCCAAAAGACAAATGGTCTGCCTCTGAGTTATAAAACAAGCAAGATTGTTCAAAGGCATAGCGGGAGAGACCATTTTATCTGAAAACCAAGGGTGGATGGGAATATTCATTTTAGCGCTAAAGAGATTAATGAATTGATAATCCAAGGACATGTCTGATTACTAAGTGCAGGAGCTGATTAGATACGAGCACCCAGTGTGAAAGTGAGACCCTGCTTTTACCCTTGGTCCATGTAAATATATAGTGCTGCCAGGATTTCAGAGTCCAAGCAGGTCTTTTAAAGAGACCTGAAATTACTGACAGTTTTTGTTACTTTGGATGTGTTTAAATCATTTAACTGCTCTACTGTATTATTTTTGTCAAATTTTGTATTATTGTATTTATTGTAAACATTCAAGAACTCCTTTTCATGAAGTTTTCTCTACTCTTAAACGCTTAAAGCTTTAAGCTAAACGTCAGCATGGGAACATGTTCACAATGACAATGCTAAAATGCTGCATGTTTAGCAGGTATGATGCTTTCCACGTTCACAATTGTAGTTTAGTGTGTTAGCATGGGTTAGCAACATTTGCTAATTAACAGTCAACAGAAAGTACAGCGGAGGCTGATGGGAATATCATTAGATCTCCAGATATTTGGTCAAAAACCAAAAGTGTTGGCCAAACTGAACCGTAGATTTGTGGAGAATTTTTTTATCTAATGATGGTGATACATTAAAAGCCAAAATTTGCATCCATGCATGACGTTTATTCATACTGATATTTGAGGGCCAGGCAAATTATGGGATTTTTTCGGGAGAAACAATAAAATGCGAGCATCCAAAACACAAGCTACACTGAAAAAAGTCAAAACTATCACTAGGAGAATGCTGGAATGCGACACAGAGGGGAAAAGGCAAAATGAATACACCGGTGAGGAGAGACAAGACACAGGTGAGACAAATCAGGTCAGGGCAGGTAATCTCATGGGCGGGGAACACAAGGGCAGGAAGTGAGGTATCTGAAATGCAACATAAAAGGTGAGTTTATCAAATTAAAACAGGAAATACTAACAGATATAGTAGAACAAGAAAAACATAACCTTAATCAGAAATAGGATGTTACAGGCACGTAACAACACTCACTCAAGAATCTGTCACTACTTTCAGCATACAGCATAAAGAGCATGGTGGACTTCAATCTGTTGTACGAAGAAGGCACTAGAAGATTTTAGCCAGGATAAGTTTGAGAGTGTAAGAGGGTACCGTATAAAAGAGTTTGTCAGGATGCTACAGTAAACTTGGGATAGTTAAAAACTTGATTGCTTCCATGCCCTTTGTTCCATCAGTACACAAAGAAAGTTCTGCAGAAACTACACGATAAAACACTCCATGTTAACATTTGACATTTGACTGTCAAGATACATTGTGTATTACAGTAGAATAGATAATCTTAAATAGATTTCACTGCTGGGATCATGAGGTTAGCTGTTGTAAAAATCCAATCAGTCTTTGACTTTTGTGACCTAGGACGTAAGGCCAAATAGGACAAAAGAGTCATACTGATTGCTTCGTTGAAAGAGTAGACTTCAAGCCGACAACATGACACCGGAGCATATTTTCTTTGGTTGTTATCTGGCGTTGAGAAGACTGATATGGAAGGAGGACAGCATCGATACAGGATGTGTGCTGCATTATAAGGTTAATCCTTGTGTCAACAGCCCCACAGATGGGCTGACCTGCTGGGCTGCGGGGATGAGGTTTCGGTGGGGGAAGAAGTTGAAAATCATTGCAGCCTGTCTGGTTACGGCAAACAGGAGGGAGGAATGAGTGAGCTTGGGCAAAAACCCAACAACTGGAGAAGAAAAAAAAAAGGGAAAAAAAGTTGAAAAATGTTTCATGCTCTGATGTCATTAGGAAAGCGAAAGCAGAGCTGTAATCCTATTTTAATCGCAGTGGATTTATTAAACAGGAGCAGCAGGTTTAAATCTCAGCAGATTACACAGAAGGCCTAAGGAGATGTGGTGAGGGGGGTCGGCGAGGCTTGCATAATCAAGTGCACTTAAGGTGATATGGTTCATCTTTTAAGAGTCAAGACTGATGGGAGGGGGGGGGGGGGTAAAATCGGATGGCTTACCAGTAAACAAACTTTTTAAAAATGATCCAACAGTCATTTATTGATATTTTGTTGTATTAATATCTAAATTAAATATTCCATTGAGAGGTCTTTTAGAATAATTACTTCTGACAAGATTAAGACAGACTGCTTGCAGATGTTACTAATTATTTGGACGTGTGTGTGTGTGTGTGCTGAGTGTCCCTTGGAGTCGGCGCAAATCTCCTTGGCACCCTTTGTAAAAGAACTTGATTCTCGTGAAGAACGGGTTAATCCCAAATTGCGTCACATCTGGACTTAATCAAATCAATCCCTTAATGGAACACGTAGCAAAAGCTTGGACCTCTAGAGGTCACCAGTAAAAAAAGTTTTCAATCAAAAATTCACAGTGTGCGTAGTATGAGGGGTATTTATGTTGGTATTAATGCTTGTCACACATTCACACAAAACATCTTGGAGAAAAAAATTACTAAATCTTGCTGCTCATGTCTGTAACTCAAAATAAGGTACTTTTCCACAAAATGTTTATTTCAATATACGGCTCTCTCCCACTCTCTCTCCCACGAAGACACAAATTTGAATTTTGTTCCTGACTGGCCCAGGTTACAGCACTGATTTTAAGAGACGACATATTGATTGTAAGTATTAAAGTATGTTAGAACTTCAAACATCATTAATTTATCAGTTCAATTGTAAACTGACATTTCCAGATCTACTGATTTATCTCCAAAAAAAAAAAAACTATGCAAAATAATGAAAATGAAAAAAAAAAATCCGGCCCATAGGTAGTTCTGACTAAGTTAAGCATAAAGCAGTTAGTTTCGTGCCCTTAACTCGGATGCTTAATGTACCAACACACTGTAGAGTCTGGTGTTTTCACTGAACTTTGCCTTTGCCAAAGGCTTCATCTAAAAGGATGCCAAGCTCACCATCTGTTGGCTGCGCTTGGCAAATGTCTTTTTGTGACACAGCACCTCTTTGATAGGGAGCCATTTTGAGCCATTTCTCTCCTTTTTGTAGCTACAGAGTGCACGCTGCAGATTCCAGTATAGGATACCTGGAAATTGGTTGTTGGTGTGCATGGCATTCACTTTATATTTGACAAAAACATTTTTTTAATGCGCTGAGGGACATGAAGATTTTAAGAGGTGATCAGTTGAAGCTTTTTTTTAAATAGTAAAAAGTTTTATAGCAACATTTTTTGCAAATTTATTATTTAAGATTTTTGGCAATTTTGACACTTTTTAGGTGACTTTTGTTAAACTAAGCATTTAGTTTTAAAAAAGGCTGTACAGCCTTGATCATTTTGAGGTACTGAAGAATTAACATTTTATTTTTGCATATCAGTCTAAACCAAAAGGAAAATATCTCTTTTTCTCTGTATGATGCCCTTTGCTAACTACTGATGACTTTATAGTACATTCTGTTTGCATAGAATTTATCATTATAAGACATCTGCTGGAACTTAATTCAGCATAGCTGAGACATAAAAAAGCATTCTTGTCAAACACAGTTGAACAGAAAATCCCCCTCCTTTAGAAATAGTATATAAGATTTTTCCAAATATATTTATTTAAAATAAAGGGACATGGCTGAAACTAAAGAGAACTCAGTATGTGCATTGTGTCTACAGACAGATTGGAGTTAAATTTAAAAAAGCAAATATTTCTAGAATTATGTTTATTATTACAAAGTATTAACATAGGCATTTGCAGAAATGTATGTATTACAAAACACTATTTGCATCCTGGTCCAAAGTTTTGAAGACTGACAATGCTACCCTGTTAATTGTCAGATAGTGGTAATTAGCGTACAACTGCTACCATCTACTGGACAATCCATGTATTGTTTTTCAGGTTGCAAATAAAATGTACATCTTTTAGATTCACTTACATTGCTCTGTGGTTGTGTGGTTTTTCATAGCAAGCATTTTTGACTTGAAAATCATAGGTGAAGATAAATTAATAATTATGGCTCTGGTCAATTTGAATGTGGCAGTAGGGCCAGCAGGCAAGCAGGTACATATATAGCAGAACACTGGACCTTGTATATTAATGGCAGCCATTGTTAACATTGTTGGTTACACCTGTGCTTTTCCTGCATTAAGTGGTTCTAAACACCTAAGAGGGTTTCTTGGTAATCTGTTCTCTTCTGGTTTATCACAGAGTGAGATTTATAATTTCTTGAAGAGTTTTATAGAAAGATGACCACTCATCACTCACTGGTAATAATTATCTAGCCTAAATCAGATATGGTGAGCTTTTTCATTTCTCTCTCATAAAGTATAACTGCAGATTAAAGGAGTTTTTTTGTTTTTTTTGTTCTTTAAGAAAGAAAACATATATAATGACAAAAAAAGCAAGAAGAGTAGAGCTTCATTAATTAAAAAAAACAGGTGACTCACAGTGGATGTAGTTACTCTAGGCCTGGACACTGACCAACAACAACAACAAAAATGACGTATCAAAGTGAAAAATTTGCTCCAATCTACAACTAACATGTTACTTTTTACAATCCTAGCAGGGAACATTTGATTTTCGAAATAAAAGAAGCTATCAGCTAATGCAATTTAACGTTAATATTTAACAACTTACTTACACCAATTACCCGAAATTTGTTCTATACTTATCTCAGAAGGTGCGGAGTAGACATGGGCATAACCTGCATTCTTTGGAGGGGCTGTCCCCTCGCTAATACTTGGGGGAAATTTAATATGTTAAATATGTCCTCCTTTTATTAACCCTGTTCAACAGATCTGTCTCTTGTAATTTTTTTTATTTAAATGTTATTTAAATGTGACCAAAATAAATGGAGGAGCAGCCACTAAAAATGACTTACTGTTTCTTTTAATGTGAATTCAATGGTCGATGTAGCTCACAATGGGCGAATTTTCGTATATTAATATCTCGACATTGTGGGAAATGCTTTTTTGAATTAAAAAAAATGCTGATAGTAAACTCGAAGCACCAGTAGAGAGCGGTATAACTTGAAGTAGCCGGCAGTGAGGACCTTTAACCTGCAGTCCCCGCCTAGCTCCTTCCTCTTCCGGTTACGGCGACAGCAGGTATGGCGGCGCCTGCGTTCCTCTGAAACGTTATGATTTTATTATCCACTGTAATCCTACGATTTAGAAGAAAATGTAGTTGATTTCCAATGACTATACAACTACGAACAAGTCTATGGTTCTAACGATTTGATGATTTTATTAGTTAGTTGGTGTCTGAGACATTTTAAGAAGTGCCGTCCCTGAGGCCGCAATCTAAACACCCAACTTAATGTGGGATGAATGATGTAGAGAGGCCTGGATATGTTTGTTTTCCTACCGACGACTTGAGTTATAGATAAAGTTACGGTTCCTGTGATGTAAAAGAGTGGGGTCAACTAAATTCTGTCAGTGTTGTTGTAAACTACAATATTAGCCGGTGTCACTGACACCTAGAGCCGTAGCATCTGTAGCACGGCTAGCAGGGTTAGCAACATAGCCCAACATTAACTGAATGTTGTATCTGCTTCCAGCTTCAAGATGGTGCAGCGCCTGACTTACCGTCGCAGGTTGTCCTACAACACAGCCTCCAACAAAACCAGACTGTAAGTGAACTTTCTGCCGCGACTCCGTTATGTTACCTGCACGGAAAGCTGACTACATAAAAGCAACGTGACCTGCTGTGTAACGGTAACATTGTGTGCTAACTACAGATCTCGGACGCCTGGTAACCGTATTGTGTACCTGTACACCAAGAAGGTCGGTAAAGCCCCCAAGTCAGCATGTGGCATCTGCCCTGGAAGACTGCGTGGAGTAAGTAAACCCATTGTAATTACTTTGATGAAAGCTCTCTGCTTTTCCCCCAGCATGCTGCATATGTGTGGTTAGGCTCCTGTGCAAAGACTCAGTGTATACATTTGAAATATGTAGGGCCCACATGGGACTAGTCTCATTTAAAACAACAATAAAGACATTAACATGTAACCTTTTGTAGAACTAATGAGGGAGTTCTGTTTCCGCTTATTTTCCTCACTAAATCTGGTGAGTTTACCATTTTAATTAGTAATCCACATTGGATGTAATCAGGAACAGAATAGATGCCATGGACGATCCTGGTGTAGCCTGTATAAACGCACGCCTTTGCTTCGGCGTGTATATATCAACACATCTCTCTTGACTTGCTGTATAGAAAAATGCGGAACCTTGAAGTTTAAAAACGGATGCAATACTAATACTTAAAAGCAAATCAAAGTATACAAGAGGAGCTCATCTTGTCTGAGTGTAGTTCATTAAAACAATCTTTGTTGGTCCCTCTTGAGGTTTGAACTTAAAACTGCATAACTGACACAAGCTGCCACAGATATAGAAGCATTGTACCCAATGTAATGAGCTTCTTTTCTAGCTTTGCATCCTTATAGTTAAAGATGGGAGCATTGTAAGTGCCTGCAGCCATTCAGAGATTAATTCCACCAACTTCAAGTTAAGAAAAAAGAGAAGATGTGGCTTTTTGACAAATTAATAAGGAAGCCTGCTTTTTTTTGGGCTTGTGATACTGTGACTGAAATGCAGGCCAAGTGATCTCAACACATTACTTGTTTGAACAGTATAGGAATTCGTTAGTACTTTAAATTTTAGAAACTGGCGAGGTCATGCTAGTTCACATGCTCTTGTAGGAAATAAGCTGTCCTGTCAACCGTTATTCATTCTTACTTAACACGGTGAGCTAAAATCTGGGGATTTATTCAGAAATTCAAGTCATACAGCACTGAAGCGTCAGAACATGAATTGCAAAAACAAACTTTAGCGACTTGGGCTGTAGTTGGCTTCAGAGAAAGGTCTCTCAAACATGCACTGTTTAAATTAGTGAAGAACTGCTGGTGAGCCAGATTCAGAACTGGCTTTCTTAACTCCAATATGTAGATACATCTTCTAGTACTTGTATTTTGGTCTTCCCCTTATTGTATTGTCGTGTTTTAAAGTAAAGTAGTATTTTACGCCTGAAATGCACACAATGTAAACAATGGATTGCTAAAGCAAACTGAATTCTACGTAGTCATGCAGGTATTGCACTTGCGACCACAGTAAAGCTGGTGCAGATTTAAAACTTGTCTGTACTTGAGACCTCATCTTTCAGGCCTACAGTACAATCCAGACTTTGTTGTTTTTAAGCGTGCAGACTTTGTAATGGTGCCACTGGATTTGAACATGTTCATGATACCTTTTACCAATCTCTGCATGTAGCCTGCTGTGGTCTCATTGTGGTACTTGTCTTGTAGATCCGGGCTGTTAGACCTCAGGTTCTGATGAGGCTCTCTAAGACCAAGAAGCACGTCAGCAGGGCCTACGGAGGCTCAATGTGCGCCAAGTGTGTACGTGACAGGTAAACAATTTTCCTTCATCTAACTGGAAAGGCTCAAGTATTTGCTTTGTGGAAGCTAATGACAAGTTGTCAGTACAACTACTAAAAATTATCATCGAGCATGGGAATAATGAGTTGTGGGTTTTCAATGGCTAATGCATTGTATCTAAATGGTCTCTTGCATTTGTTCTCAGGATCAAGCGTGCTTTCCTGATTGAGGAGCAGAAGATCGTCGTCAAGGTGCTCAAGGCTCAGGCACAGAGCCAGAAGTCTAAGTAAAATGTGTATTTGTATTGCCACAATAAAAAAATGACAGACATCCATTTCTTGTTGTCATTAGTGTGTCTTTTAATTGAAGAGGATGAATCTGTGTGAATGGGATTTATGGTCTTTGAATGCCTTGCACCTGATTTATTAAATATTTTTAATAAATGCCAAAGGTTTGGATTATAACAATCTACTTTTATGAATTCAGTTTAACTCTAGGCCAAATACAATATGGTCTACAGTTCAAGCTTTTAAATCACATTAGTTTCATAAAAGGATGTTGTTTTTTTACCCAAAGTGATGACCTGCACAGAATTTCAACAGATTTTTACTGGTTCTGTAAATATTAGATGGAAAAACTGATGCAGAGTTTATATGTTACTGATTTCAAAACAAAACCAAGCATAGAAGAAAATGAATTGTTAAATGGAAGCTTGCGGTTTGAAGTTTAAAAGTAGTCCTAAAGTTGGTAGTAGTCCTGTATAGATTGTAAAGCCCATTTAGAGGAATTGGTAATACTTAATTGACTGACTTAATGAAATAATTTTGACTGGAAAGGAACCCTAAAATACCAGAAAAGTGAGGTTCCCTGACTCACCAACACCTACACTGCTCAAGAAAAGTCAAAGAAAATAAGTACTTTATCTAAATGTATTAATTCTAATGGCAAAATTCCACATTCATACACTGCTCAAGAAAATAAAGGGAACACTTAAACAACACAATGTAACTCAAAGTCAATCACACTCCTGTGAAATCAAACTGTCCACTTACGAAGCAACACTGATTGACAATGAAGTTCACTTGCTGTTGTGCAAATGGAATAGACAACAGGTGGAAATTATAGGCAATTAGCAAGACACCCCCAATAAAGGAGTGCTTCTGCAGGTGGTAACCACTTCTCAGTTCCTATGCTTCCTGGCTGATGTTTTGTCACTTTTGAATGCTGGCGGTGCTTTCACTCTAATGGTAGCATGAGACGGAGTCTACAACCCACACAAGTGGCTCAGGTAGTGCAGCTCATCCAGGATGTCACATCAATGCGAGCTGTGGCAAGAAGGTTTGCTGTGTCTGTCAGCGTAGTGTCCAGAGCACGGAGGCGCTACCAGGAGACAGGCCAGTACATCAGGAGACGTGGAGGAGGCCGTGGGAGGGCAACAACCCAGCAGCAGGACTGCTGCCTCCGCCTTTGTGCAAGGAGGAGCAGGAGGAGCACTGCCAGAGCCCTGCAAAATGACCTCCAGCAGGCCACAAGGAGGAGATCCCTCAGGAGACCATCCGCCACCTCATCAGGAGCATGCCCAGGCGTTGTAGGGAGGTCATAGAGGCACGTGGAGGCCACGCACACACTACTGAGCCTCATTTTGACTTGTTTTAAGACATTACATCAAAGTTGGATCGGCCTTTAGTGTGGTTTTTCACTTTGATTTTGAGTGTGACTCCAAATCCAGACCTCCATGGGTTGATAAATTTGATTTCCATTGATAATTTTTGTGTGATTTTGTTGTCACCACATTCAACTATGTAAAGAAAGGAGTATTTAATGAGATTATTTCATTCATTCAGATCTAGAATGTGTTATTTTAGTGTTCCTTTTTTTTTTTAACAGTGTATAACTGAAATTTTTATGCTGTGATTTTGGGAAGACAGAATAAGCTCTTTAAATTGGAGTAAATTCCACATCCTGACATCAAGCTGCAAGAAAAATTTTAATGATACTCATCCACGTTAATGACATTTTATAAAACGGGTTAACTGGGATCTAATCAACGTGGTCACGTGAGAAATGACGACAGCAATGCTTTCTTTCCCCACATTTTTGTTATCAAAAATTACAATAATTGTCAGATACTGTACGCTACAATGTTAGAGAGCAAAAAAACCCCAACAAAACATACACAAAAATGACCGTTATTAACATTAATAAAATATTTTCTTATCCTAATCAGATAGAAAACAACTGTAGGAAAAAGTAAATAAATGTAGAGAAGTAAATAAATGAGGGATACAAAAGGGGTAAAGATAAATATTTCAGAAGCGCTTCAGAGCATAGACCGTAAAGAATGACGTTACAATGACGTGAAGCTTTACGTCACGCCAGTGGTGCGGGGCAAAATGTTAAAGTATGTACCGTAAAGTGAATACAACTATCAGGGAAATAGTTATGCTTAAAAATTACAATTAACACGGACTATATTAATAATATCAATATATATATATATAACACATTAAATGAGTGAAATGGAAATGGCAGACTGTGGTAAAGAAATGTACTTCCGGGACACGTCAACAAAGTCGCTGTGCAGACGGAGCTCATCCAGCGACAGCAGCTGTATTGTAGTGAGAGGAAATATCTATACAGACCATGGAGACATTATACAGTATACCGTTTGTTGTGCTGGAGTGCCCTAACATCAAACTGAAGAAACCTTCGTGGCTGCACATGCCGTCTGCTATGACTGTGTATGCGGTCGTTATTGTGTCCTACTTTCTCATCACAGGAGGTAATGTTAAGCTAACGTGGATGCAAGGCTAGCTAGCTTGTTAGCATCGCATCTTTATTGTGGTAGCACGGGATTTACAGATCATTCATGTGTGGTTGGAATAATGTCAGATATTGTAGGCTTTGGTTGCATTTGTAAATCGGCTTGGTGGTAATATTAACGCTACCATGCACCCAGGTAGCCTAATGTAAGAGAGAGTAGGCTAACTCAGCAGTTAAGCTATCAGCAGAAACTAGTAGAATGTTTGATACGCAAAAGTGTTTATTATCCAGCATTACGTTAGTAGTACACTTATGAACGTATCAATAACATTTAGTAGGTCTGTCATATTTAGCATGATCAATATTCTAATTAATAACGCTGCTTAGACTTACGTAACGTTACGTTGTTTTACACTGTGATTGATTCCAACTAAATCTTCCCCCACATTATAGGTATCATCTACGATGTTATTGTAGAGCCACCAAGTGTGGGTTCAATGACTGATGAGCATGGACACCAACGGCCAGTGGCCTTTTTGGCATACAGGTATGTCGGTCACAACATTTGTGAAAACAAAACTACAGCTAAGGCCAGGAGCCAGTTGGTGTTGGAACCTGGATAGTATTGGTTGAGTAATTTAATCACTCAAGATAATGCATAGCTAATGTCAGCGTGTTCCCCACTTTCAGAGTAAACGGGCAGTACATTATGGAGGGACTGGCCTCCAGTTTCCTCTTCACGATGGGAGGCCTGGGCTTTATAATCCTGGACCGCTCTAATGCACCAAACATTCCCAAACTGAACCGCTTCCTGTTGCTCTTTATCGGTTTTGTCAGCGTTCTCCTCAGCTTCTTCATGGCCAGAGTGTTCATGCGCATGAAGCTGCCGTAAGTCTGAGCTTGTTTCCACGGCGAAAAAAGAAGGTCTATGGGTGTAATAGTTGTTAATATTAAATGATATTCTGCGTCTCTAAACTGACATTTGTTCTGTCACAGTTTCTCAATTTTTTCATCTTTTGTCTTTTCAGAGGATACCTCATGGGCTAAAGACAAAAAGATGATCTGGATGGACCGAGGACATCAAATGCATGTGGCCCAGCAGGCAGTTCAACTAAAGTTATTGATAAACTTGACCTTTTGATATAATCAGACAACCATTAAGGACTGAAAGCACCGGACTTTGTCAAGAAATTAGACCCAATGACTTCCTGTCCTCTCCTTTTCTCCAAATTTCTAAACTTTGTCACAGTCACATCATTATCACCAATTTTCCCATATCCAGGTCCCTCTTAGTGTAGTGCATCTGTAGCACACTAATTTCACATCTCTAAACAGAAGATAGCAGTACCATGCAGCAGTTGAATTAGTCACTGGAGAAGAAAAAGGAAGTTACTGAACACTGATTTGGAATCAGGATAAGCACTGCGTGAATCATTTAGAGGGGATTCTGAATAATGTTGAATTTTTTTTTTTTTTTTTTGTAAAGAAATTATTGAAAAAAGCTTTGAACCTGTCACAGTTGCATTTTTGTACAAGGGTGTGAAATAAATCTTCTTTTCAGAGCTCCTTGGAGCCATCATATGTATATCCTGTATATCTTAAACAGATTATCATAATTTTCCACATTAATGTATTAAGAGCGAAACTGGTCCAAGACCAAGATGAATATATCTACGGTTTGTGGCCTGTTAGCATTTATTTAGGAGACGTGATTTCCACTTAAGCATTGTAATTTACCCTCCAGAAGGTGGCGGCATAGTTATACCTGACAGTAGTGTTTCCTGGTCATTGCCACATTGTATTGAGCTGTAACCTCCTGTAACAGGACAACAGCGGACAGCAGTTTCATATTAGAAAGTATTAAGTGGGACAGTGTTGTTCTAGTAGCCTATTCAATTTTCACCTCTGATCAAAACCTTACAGTTCTGCAGTGTTACTATTTTGTTCTGAATCAGAAATCTGAGACAGCTTTATTATTAAGTAGTTTTTACACTATCAAGTAACAATATACATAAAATATCAATGTAAAAATATGAAACTGACAAAATATTAAAGTTATAGAAGAATAATCTTAATAATAATTTATTTACATGTGCATAAAAAAAACCCAAATATGTCAAACGGTAAGGCAAATTCCTTTGTTGTTGTTCACTGAAGACATTTGGGTTTAAGATCAAAAGATGAGTAGGAGACAAGAGTTCAGAATTTCTGCTCTCATTTTGTGGTATTCACATCTAGATGTGTTAAACAACTCAGGACATACCCCAGTTTGAATTAGACCCCAGCATTCCTATGTGAGCAAAAGTAATGGAACAAATAATAACGACAATAATAAGTAAATAACATATATAATATTTGGTGGCATAACCCTTGCTTGCAATAACTGCCTCAAGCCTGCGAACCATCGACATCACCAAACTGTTGCATTCTTCATTTGTGATGCTATTCCAGGCTTTTACTGCAGCTTCTTTCAGTTTGTTTTGGGGTGTTTCTTCCTTCAGTCTCCTCTTAAGGAGGTGAAATGCAGCTCTATGGGGTTAAGGTCAGGTGATTGACTTGGCCAGTCTAAAACCTTCCACTTTTTCCCCTGATGAAGTCCTTTGTTGTGTTGGCCGTGTGCTTTGGGTCATTGGCCTGCTGCATGATAAACTTCCTCACGATTAGTTTCAATGCATTTCTCTGTAAATTGGCAGACAAAATGTGCTGCTACCATCATCAGTTCCATCATCAATAAATATTAATGAGCCTGTTCCAGAAGCAGCCATGCACGCCCAAGCCATGACAGTACCTCCACCGTGCTTCACAGATGAGCTTGTCTGCTTCGGATCATAAGCAGTTCCTTTCTCCACACCGGTGCTCATAGTCCTGGAGTCAGACATGTTTTGCCAGCTTCAGGTGCCACTTTCTGATGGAGAGGAAGTTTTTTGATCCACCTGTAGGTAGAGTCAGGCACGCTCAGCTGGAAGAGCTTGTCCTGAAGCAGAGCAGGGATGATAGTAAAAACTAATGAGGGAGTACTGAAGGGAGGGTTGTACTCGTTTGGCAGTTGAGTTCAAATGTCAACAATCCTGCAGAATCACTTACTCTCCCTGTGATAAGGTGTTTTCTTAAGAGATTTAAAATTTGACATGTTAACACAAACACACCCCAACGTTTGACTGACACAGCTGTCTGAAACACCCGTTTACTAATTTGCAGAAGTAGAAACATCAAAACCAAAAGATATTAGTTGATTACCTAAACAGGATCTTTAACATGACCGCTTCTATGATCCACCTGTCATCGATGTAAGGACTTAGACAGAGACGAACTCTGGACATCAACACTGACTCTGTGGGAATGAAGGCAGCTGTCAGGTTGGCAACAGTTGCACTGAAACATTTCTCTGTATGAAGCTGTAACTGATAAATGAACAATCATTTGTCATTATTTGGTAAGTTGCCCTATAGCACTACATTCCTATCATAGTTATCATTCATAGTTAAGAATGTTTGTGAGTGAGGATGATTGTGGTGCAGCTGAAACAACTCTGACTGATACTGGACTATATGTAGGTTAAAGGTTGAGTTTTTGAATATTATCTGATTATAATCTAATGTGTTTTGACAGTATTTAATTAAATATATATATATACAAATAGTCTACAAATGTACAGTCAGTTTGAACCTGGACACATTTTACACTGCAAACCACCAACATAATTATTACTGGGTTGGACTGGGACTTTACAATCACAGGTCCGTGAGTAAAGTTTGCCTGTTTAATCCATATTTTCATATTTTCATCTTCAGTTATTTGTCACTGTCAGATTATAGCTGAATAAATATACCATCTATTAAATATCAAATGTAACATACAGTGAGACGCTTTATCATTCATTAAGGAAATTCAAGTCTGCTGAATGAGTTGATGAAGCTGAATAAAATGTAATAAATGATTGACTTCTTTCTCTACTCCTGAACCGAACTGAACCATTGATGAGGGCTTTCTTTCATTCCTCACGCATGTATTTGACTCAGAGGGAACATACTGAGAGTGGAACAAATTTTGATCAGCTGTTCAGGAACTGAAACCTCTGAGTTTCCCATCTCGGGCTTGATCAACTAAGAGCTCAGGGTTAGGCCCATAGTTTGTAAACCTGCTTTCTGAAACAGGGCCCTGTGCTCCATGGGAAATGCTGTTCCCATCTGTACTTCCCCAGGTGTAAATACTGCACAAAGGTACAAAATATGATACTGTACATCAGTGCTTAATGCAACCAGGAAGTAAAATAAAATGGATCCACATATTAAAAGTAATAAAAGGGGAGGAAATATTGCTTAACTACCTGAAACCATCAAACACATTAAGTTAATTGATGTGAAGTACATTAATCAAAATATCCAATACAATTTTGTTTGACAAAGTCTTTCTAATACTAGCCTACTACAACTATGCATAAGCTTCACTGCTCTTATTTAACAAAAAAAAATGTAATTATCTGCATTTAATAAAGTGGGCTGTCTGGGCTGTCTGCTGGGATACTAGATGGCACTTCCCACACACTGTTGAGTGGGTCACTTGCTTCCTGTCTGCTCCTCAACACATTCTGGAGAACAGCTCAGGACTTTGGCCAAATCTTCTCCTCCAGAGACTGAGAGAACATCTTGGTTTTTGTTTTTTTGTTTTATGAAGGTCATAGATGTGCGTCAATACATCACATTCATTTTTCTCAGAGCAGCAAAGGAAGGGCTTCTCTTTGACTGTATGACATGCAAGTCACAAACTCAGCTTTTGGGAACAGCGTCCAGCCTCGATTAAGAAGGAACATGGGAACATTACAAAATAATTGCAAACTTGTCAAACATTATCAATGTTTGTTTGGCTGAAGCAGACGGGAAAAAGATGCGCTGTAGTCCTATACTCAGAACAGTTCATGTACATATACTCCACTTGCACTTGGTTCAAGCCGACCCTCCTAGAACGCAGAGTTCAGGGTCAAAATTCCCCTTGTGGGTCGAAAAACAATCACATACAAGATTTTTCACCCAGGATTTTATTCAGTACAGATTGATGCACCCCAAAATGCGTAACGGTATTCCACACTTGCAACTACAGTGAGCAATGTTTATAATAATCAGTAAAAGCTATACGTAAATACCACAAGTCACATTAAGGCATCGTTGCTTGTTTTGACACAATACGCTTTGATTTTATAAAGTTATCACTCCCTGAAAATCATAAAGTGAATGTTAGCAAAAGTTAAAATAAAAAACTTACAGGTTGTGTAGCATTGTGAGTCGCATAATTTAGGAAACTGTTTTTGCACATATATAACCAAAATAGACATGAACAAGTGGCTTGATTCCTAAGTGTAATTACAAAAATTATACCTGAGAAGACACTTCTGTCTCATACACACACAGTATATTATTATATATATATATATATATATTATTTTTTTTAATTTAGGTTACATGCTTACGGACTTTACTTTTTCCCCCAGCGTTTGGTCACCTCCCAAGTTAATAATGCCTCTTACCAGCTATACTATATATAGCTATATATATACTATACTATATAAAAGATAAAGTCATCCGTTCACAGCTCTGACTGTTCATAAGCAGCATTATGTCTTGAGGCGTTTGGTTCGTTGAGGAACTCCTTGACTCACTCCTTTGCTGTGTGCTAACCCGCTGTGATAGTGGTGTCCATTTTCATCAGCTGGCAGCTTGAAATAAAACCATGAAGAGATAAATTTGAAATAAAAATCATAGAGGTTGGGGAAAAAAACATGAGAATGTAGACATCTGTTGTGGTTGTAAAACATATATCTGGATACAATTTAGGCAAGAGAAAGAGTTTAAAACAGGGGGCAGAGTCACACAAACCTGTTTTTTAGTGCTTTCATTCTCAACATTCAATGCGTTGTGCAACTTCAAGCCTAACGCCGCCTCAAGCTCTGAAAACACATGATGATTGAAAGCTCTTTCAGTAATGGTAGACTACTGTGACACACCTTGATCTTTTTAAATAATGAAAGACGACAGGGTGTCCCAGCAACACCACTCCACACCACAAAGAAAAAAAAGTAAAAGTAATGGGGAAATGCTATGCACCTGTGAGAATGCTGTCGATTTTCCCCACCACCAGGTCAGCGTCCTCCATAGAGAAGCACATCGGGGGCTTGAATTTGAGCACATTGCGATGAGGTCCGTCAGCACTAAGAAGGATGTGCTGTTCCTTTAGCCTGGGACAAACCGTGAGTTATTCTGTGCTCTGCATCGATTTACAAATTTAAAATTTAAAATGCCTTTTTCCCAGAAGAAATTTTGACTACTCATAGAAGGAAACCTTCCTCTTGCACATCCTCCATGCTTCTAACATCAACTATGAGGACACAGTGTTAACTTGCTGCCTAATAAATCCCACCTACTGACAGGCGCCATTGTTATTCACTTCATCTGTCAGAGGTCATAATGTTATGGTGTACAGTCATGGCAGTGAACCACCAATGGGTGCAGTCTTTGTTAATGTAATAAGTGTGTCAATCACAAAACCTTGTGTTAAAAACCAAAAAACCACGCAGGCTGAGAGTTAGGTTTTTATTTTAACAAGGCATTACACGGTTGTTATTAGTGACTTTCAAGTTCAATGTGTGAACTTGATTTTTGATGTCTTAGTAATGAAAAGCTGAATATGAAACACCTACACAAGTGAGATATCACGGCCAGATAATGAAATGGAGGCTGTAATAAGCGCTCACTTTTCAAACGCTATACACAGGAGTGCATACGATGCAGTTTTTTCAACTCAACTTTATTATCGCACCAGAAGTCAATAAGCCTTTTGTGTGGTATGAGATCCGTGTTCTTTTACAGTAGCCATAATCGTAAATGTACACTTACTTATATATGACTTCTTGGGCTTCTGCTGTCGCAGGAGTGAGAGTAAACCTGTCCCTCACAAGCTCCACCCCGACAAACAGCCCACGGCCCCTGCAGGACATGACCCCAACACACAATTACAACCTCTACGTACTAAGCAATGTTAGAATTTAGCTATTTTTAAGATAGTCATGCACAGAAAGTTGTCTCCCAAAAAATTACTTATACTACTTTTTACTTATAATTGGATTATAGGAATATACACCAAATTAAGCCTTTTAAGTTAAGTTGGATGAGTTTGACAGGACATGCACAGAGCTAATTAATATAAATGTCCTCCTGTGTGTGTGTTAGCTCACCTGACATCACCAACCAGTGGATGCTTCTCTTTCTCCTTTTCCAGCAGTTTGGTCAGGTATCGGCCCACACGCAGTGCATTGCCCTGGAGATCCTCTTTCACAATCACATCTAGGACGGCCAGACCGATGGCACACGACACTGGGTTACCGCCAAACTGAGGAATTCAAAACCCACACACAGAGGAAGGATTACACCACCTGGGAAATCAGCTGCTCATCAGGACGACAGAGCCATAAGACAGTTTGCTGTATTAAATATATAGCAAAATGTCACATGGGCAGCACACAGTGTTTTTATTTATGCTAAACTGAAAATAGAAATGATCGCTCCAACACACTCCACTCAGCAGTGTGCGACTGACCGCAGCAAACTGGCTGGAAAATAAATCCAATATGAAAGAAACTCACATTTGTATTATTAACCCAACTTGTTTCCTTTAACAGGAAATAACTGTAATCTGAGGCAGTCAATGAAAAAAAAAGAAATGGCTTGAACAGAATGTATTTTTTCCCCATGATGTGGAAAGCAGATGCGTCAATACGCTTGGCAAATATTAACGTCACGTCAAGGATGAGGTCAGTGCCATTTCTGGTCAACTTGGGGGGAAAAAAGCAAAGATCACGTAATGTATTCTCTGCAATCTGCCTTTCTAATACATATTATATTATATATAGTATATTAAAAACTTTCCTGAAAGGGAAAGGATGGTACAAAATAAAATTTTTATTATATTTCTTGCACAATTCTTCATTATTCTACATAATGCTCTTACTGTATTGAAATACTCCATTCCAGCTGACAGGAAGGCCTCTGCCACCTCTTTGGTTGTGACCACACAAGACATGGGATGACCGTTGCCAATAGGCTTTCCCATGGTGACAATGTCAGGCACAAAGTCCTCTCCCTGAAGCTGGAAAGCCCAGAAGTGGGTGCCGACACGCCCAAAGCCCACTTGGACTTCATCAGCGATGAAAACACCCCCTGCCTTGTGGACATGTCTGCAGACATAGGTGTAGAGATAAACGCTTGTTAGTTATTCATTCTGTTGGTGAGGTACATGCCACATAAATGCAACAATGAATATGAGATACTGAGTATGAACATGAATGAATATCTGCAGTAACTTGGGTACATACTCTGCCACTTGTTGAAAGTAGCCGGCAGGGGGAATGACCTGCCCACCACAACTCTGCAGTGACTCAGCAACAAAGGCGGCAATCTGCACAGGAGAAAAACACATCAGGTCTCTTAATCTAAAGCCAGATTTATAGACTGGAAAAGAGGAAGACCTCTGGCATCTTTGACCTGTACAGCTCCCTCTTTCATATGTGTGTCACTCTTTTCAGTTGGCAGTGCACAATTAAAAGAGAGGCAATTATGTAATGCTTGGACAAAAAAATGTTAAAGTAGGTCACTGTGGAGAGAAATTTAACATTTCCTCAGTATATTTACTTGAAAATAGTAAAAGAAAAAGTAAGTTGTCTATATTCTAAGCAGGGTGCTGCATTTTATCACATGCATGTACCTCTCCAGAATCACAAAAAAAGTGTTGTTGTATTTTTGTTAATTTTGGTTGCCTCCTGTATGTCTGCACAAACATCCTTCAGAAACTGCTAAAGACATTCTGTAAAATCTCTGGGCTGAAATCCCGTCCCTTTCGCCACTGGAAGCGCTGGCATATCCTTGGGTTGAGCTTTTAAGAGCCAACAAGCTTGGACAATAAGAGTCCCCTACACATGTTCTTGTGGTCTGGGATTTGACTAAAAGCCAAAGTCCAAGGCCTGAACCTGAGATTTTGGAGTAAAAGTGAAGAAGAGAAAAGGGGACAAAGAGGAGACGAATATTTATAAATAAAAGGCGAGAAACAAGGCAAGGCATGGAAGTCAGGATTGAAAAAAACATATTATACATATGTAACATATATAACATATAGTTATCATGCTTTTTTTTAAATTACAAAACTGGCTTACAACTTAAATAATATAGTAGAAGCACCACCAGAATCATGTGTCAATGTGTTTTTGTTTGTATATCTCAATAACCAGTAGCCAGGCTGACAGAGCGTCACAGCTCTATTGAGCCAAGTATTCCCATAGCTCTCAGTAGTTACGACTTCATGAGCTTCTTTAATGATAAAAATCTAGCTATTAGAGACAAAATTCACCAAGACCTGCCCTCAACTGGCACCAACTTATCTCTTAACTCAGAAACCTTAGAAACAGCTGTAGAACCAGATATATGTTTAGTCTGTTTTGCTTCCCTCAATCTTTACCAACTAACTTCAATAATTTCTTCATCTAAACCATCAACCTGCCTCTTAGACCCCATCCCGACTAGGTTGCTTAAAGATGTTTTACCCTTAGTCAGCACCTCTATACTAGATATGATCAATCTATCTTTATCAACAGGCTATGTACCACAGTACTTTAAAGTAGCTATAATTAAACCTCTTCTGAAAAAGCCCAAACTTGATCCGGATGTTTTAGTCAACTATAGACCTATATCTCACCTTCCATTTCTCTCTAAGGTTATGGAGAAAGCAGTTGCTAAACAGCTGTGTGACTTTCTACAGAGCAATAGTTTATTTGAGGATTTTCAGTCAGGATTTAGAGCTCATCATAGCACAGAGACAGCACTGGTGAAAATTACTAACGACCTCCTTATTGCATGAGACAAAGGACTTGTCTCTATACTGGTTTTATTAGATCTTAGTGCTGCATTTGATACCATTGACCATCAGATCCTATTGCAGAGACTGGAACATTTCATTGGCATTAAAGGAACCGCTCTAAGCTGGTTTAAGTCCTATTTATCAGATCGATTTCAGTTTGTACATGTTAACGATCCTCGGACCAATCCTCTTCACTTTATATATGCTTCCTTTAGGCAATATTATCAGGAAATATTCCATAAGCTTTCATTGTTATGCAGATGATACTCAGTTATATCTATCGATCAAACCAGATGAAACTCATCAGTTAGCTAAACTTCAAATGTGCCTTCAGGATGTTAAAACCTGGATGACCTGTAATTTTCTAATGTTAAACTCAGATAAAACTGAAGTTATTTTTCTGGGGCCTAAGCACCTCCGTGACGCATTTTCTAAAGATATAGTTTCCCTTGATGGCATCGCCCTGGCCTCCAGCACCACTGTGAGGAATCTTGGAGTTATCTTTGATCAGGACATGTCGTTTAAGTCTCACATTAAGCAAATTTCAAGGACCGCCTACAAAGCTCTCAATGGTCAGGCACCATCTTATCTTAAAGTACAGCATAGTACCTTACTACCCCACCAGAGCTACAACAACAGAGTTACTTGTGGTTCCTAGAGTCTCCAAAAGTAGACTAGGAGCCAGAGCGTTCAGCTATCAAGCTCCTCTCCTGTGGAACCAGGTTCCCGTTTGGGTTCAGGAGGCAGACACCATCTCCACATTTAAGAGTAGGCTTAAGGCTTTCCTCTTTGATAAAGCTTATAGTTAGGGCTGGCTCAGGTGAGTCCTGAACCATCCCTTAGTTATGCTGCTATAGGCCTAGACTGCCCGGGGGATTTCCCATGATGCACTGAGCTCCTCTCTCCTCTACTTTCTCTCCCTCTGTATGCAACCTCATCCCATTATTGCATGTTACTAACACAACTTCTCCCCTTTCTGGTAGTCTTGTGCTTTCTCGTCCCTCTCTTCTCTCCTCCTATCACTTCCTGCAGGTTTTCTGGCTCTGGAGCTGTGGAGTCTGAATCTGTGGCTGCGGGTCACCTGCTGCCCCCGTGTTCCTGCTCGACACCCTCTGCTGCAACGACTATTGTTACTAGTCCTATTGTTATTATTGTTATTATAATCATTAACATTATGACTGTTACCATTAACACTACTATAAATATCTGTACCATTTTTCATTTAGTGTATAGCAACATCACCTTTACTGTCTGTACCTCTGTGTGTATATTGTGTAGACTGCCTCCCTCCCCTCTCTCTCTCCTTCCATCCCTCTCTTTTTCTCTCTGTTCCTCTCCTTCCACCTCTCTCTCTCTCTCTCTCTCTCTCTCCCCCTCCCCCTCTTCACCCCAACCGGTCAAGGCAGATGGCCGCCCACCCTGAGCCATGGTTCTGCTCGAGGTTTCTGCCTCTTAAAAGGAAGTTTTTCCTTGCCTCTGTCGCCTAGTGCTTGCTCTTGGTGGGAACTGTTGGGCTTCTGTAAATAGCATCATAGAGTACGGTCTAGACCTGCTCTTTTATGAAAAGCGCTGTGAGATAACTGTTGTTGTGATTTGGCGCTATATAAATAAAATTGAATTGAATTGAATTGAATAACAACACACATTAGCAAACCAGTTTATAACATTGCATAAGACTTTATTTCCTTGAAAAGAGAGTCATCCATTAAAAGGTTATTTCTGCATTATAAGGTAGAGTAATAACTCATAACACAACAACATACCTTGCCTCCTTTTTCATGGACTCTGTGTATTATATCTTTGACTTCATCTGCATATGCTGAGGCAGGATCAGGGTGGTCCACTCTGTATTTGCCTCTGTAAACATCTGGGCTCGGAGCCTGTATAGGGGACAAGACGTAGAAATGATTACTAAAGCAGATTTACAGGTCAGGGCTGCGTCCCATTTCCACAGTGTGCACATTCACAAAAAAAAAAGAGCAAATGAAATAATATTACAAAAATGGCAGTTTATATGATAAATTTGTTAATATTTGGCAGTAGTGTTGGTGGACACCTTCGTGCCTGAATGCAATTCATAACGAAAATAGAGGAGCAACTTACAACAGGAAAACATTTTAATTGGCTCCATTTTTGTACAGTGGGAGAAAATGAAATGAGACAATAGAGCTGCAGCAATTAATTGATTAATGGTGAACTTTTAAATTAATTGCCAACTATTTTGATAAGTGATTAATTGGTTTGGGTAATTAAAAAAAAAATTCTCTGATTTCTATGGAAGTCCTAAGCGGCCATCATTTCAAATATTTTTCCCCCTGTTTTCCCATGATAACGGGATAATTATCTCGTGGTCTCGAGATAATAAGCCATAGCTGAATACAGGAGTCGGCAGATGCATTTCTTCAAGATAATTTCTGAAAACTTTCCAGTGTGACTGGTTAGCTCACTTGGTAGACTTCAAGTCCAAAGATTGACTCCTGCTCTAAATACATTTTATTCTTCTTTTTTGTGTGTTTTTTATTATCAGCAAAGTTGTTATGAAGAGATTCAGGGTAATCCAATCACACATTTCCTGATGGATATTTTAAAGGTTCCAAAATAGCCATCAGGATGTTAAAGTTACATAGATTCCCCTGAATGAGAAGCACAGGAATTTCCTCTGTCTGGGAAATGAAAAGTCCAGATAGATGAATGTGGACCAATAGGATGCACACAGTCCAGACACATGCTTTATTGTGAGCATGGGAAATAGTCTCTTCATAAGAACTTTGTTGAAGAGGATTATGAAAAATATTTTTTTTTACCTTCAGTGAGGATCAAACAGGCAACCCTATAACTAGGAGTCTTGTGCACTACCAACTGAGCTAATTAGTGACACTCAAGATCACACACTTAAGAAATGTTCCTGCTGACCCCCGTGTTAAACTACTGTTTTGTTATCTCGAGATCACAAGAAAATTATACTGTTATCACTGTAAATAACATTTGTTATCTTGAGATCTCAAGATAATTATCACGTTATCACGGGAAAACAAATATTTGAATTGATGGCCGCTTAGGGCTTCCATAGTTTCTCAGACTTAAATGTGAATATTGTTATATGAATATTTTCTGGATTCTTTAATACTCTATGACAGTAAACTGAATATCTTTGGACAAAACAAGACATTTGAGGACGTCATCTTGGGCTTTGGGAACAGTGATCAACATTTTTCACAGTTTTTTGGACATTTTTTATAAACTAATCAATTAACTGAGATAACAATCGGCAAATAATCATTACTTGCAGCACTAGAAGACACGTCATACATATTATATACAGTGAAGCTTTCAGATCTGTTCAAGGGAGATCCGGGAGCATCAACATAAAAATTGTTGTCCTAAAAGGTGAGAAGAAAGGTAGGCCAAATTTGTCTCCAACCTGTTTCTCAAGCTGCTGGGTGGTGACTACTTTACCAAGCCAGTAGTCATGGACAGTACGCACTGCACACAATTGCCCAAGATTTGTTAACTGTGTATCTGAATTTTTGTTGGTTGTTGCTGGCAGTCAGCTTGAATATTAAGTTTGTGTTTCAGTATAATGCAACTGTCAGCAAGAGCCAGACTGTCCTATATGCTAACTACTTACAACAAACAAGACAATAACAATTATAATAATAATTTGTCTCTCAGTCAAGTTACAACTCTGAACTAATGCAAGGTGGAAAGCAGTGGATCAACACTTTTGACTACAAAAATATTGAATGGCTGGGGCGACTGGGCATCGTTTAAACAGTATTTTACATTTGAAAATGTATAAATGGGACCTGGGGGAGTCGGTAGAAGAGATACAGCCAGAATCAGATGCAGCTCAGATCCTAATGGAACAGTTGTTGCTCCACCAAATGGCCCAGCAGATTGGCCCACAGTCTTAACAGACTTTATAAGGACTGAGTTAATGCGCAGAGGTTCCTTCTAACCAGCACTGGATTTTCCTTACTCTATTGCCAAGTCTAGAAGAGGTTTACATTCAGGCTCATTAGAAAGACAGACTGTTTTATTAAAGAAGGGATGATTGCATTGAGAGCACTGTGGTGTCAATAGTGACTATGCAGCAATCGCAATTTGTTTACATGGCTCAAGAGTCAGGTAGGAGGGCCCCATGGCAGAATTTGCTTAGGGCAAAAGGGAGGTCAGGACCGGCTCATGGCTTCTTCAAGGTATCACAAATTATTAACACACTTGATTCCACATGCTTGGTTCACTGTTACGCTACAGGTTAATCCAGTTGATGTGATGCATGGACTGCACTACTCAAAAGATGTTTCTCCAGAATGTGACAAGTGTTGCTCTGTTGCAAGATCACTATCACGTTGCATTGTCAGGTAACAAGTGAATTACCATCAGTAGACAGCTTGGTTCCTTATGGTCTTTGATCATGAATAAAATATGCAATCTGGCGAAACAGACTAAATTGCCCCACGTTTGACATGTAACACTAGCTGAGGATTCCACAAGCTACCATATCAAACTACACCTAAACTATCATGGAACAGAGTAGAACGTCCAGAATCACACAACATAATGCAGTAAGTCCTCTGGATGTTTACATTTAGCTTGTCTGGTCACAGATTGCAGACTGTCCTTCTCAAACGGTTCAAAATTAACAAAATACTGTTACTTCAAAGTGGTGCTGTTTTTAAAATAAAATATACATAGTCATACCCATATTTATTGTTAGTTGTTAGTTGGGGAACTTATGAGTGGCAGATTAAAATAAGATATATCCTGATTTTTAGTCCCTAGTATCAGTCAAGCTTATATTATTATACATAATGCAACTAAATAGCATGTTTTATCAGACCTTTCTTTTTGGTTAAATTCTCTTATTTTACAAAACATCATGGTCCAACTAAGGTTTTCTGTCAAATATTCCAAGTGTCAAGCCTAATAAATAAATAAACAGATATCTGCATAAGAATGCAGGATCTGTAGGCAAGGGACAAGATTTTGGTAACATTCAGTAGTAGTCAAGTTTGAGCAGTCTTTGGTTGCATGCAGGTAAACAGTCAGTGTGGAAAGGAAAAGAGGCGGAACCCATCGGCTATCGTCTGAAAAAATATTTAGCTTTTCATCAATCTAGGATAGAGGTTATCTTTTTATTAGCTTTTTAAAATGTATCTACATTCAAATCGTATTAAGACATTATAAGATGGGTTCTGCTATTGCTGATCGGACTGTAAACTACTATGGCTACACCGGAAGCCCCTAAAGATTGGCCATTGCCCCCTGAGGCTAAATCGTAGACAGATGAGAGCAGAGGAGTTCCCCTTTGAGGGAACTCGAACTGCGTCGGTGACGACACTATGGGAACACCTCTGGGCGTGGCAGGGCTGAAATAATGAATGAAACTACTCCAATGCTATTGGCGTTGCTAGAAGCAGCTAGAAGCTAGCGTGTGACGGCATAACTGGAGGCGTATATAAGCACGCGGCACACCAGACACATTAGCTTTTTTCTATTCAGCAGGCGCGCTGGCATGTTTGAGACTACTCAGAAGAAAGCTACCACAGTACGGAATTACCTGGAAGGAGAAGCAGAAGAGATGGCTGGTGAGCAGTTCAGGCAGTGTGTCTTTCCATGCCCGCGCTACATCATGGCTGGGGATACTCATGCCCTGTGTGTTTCCTGTCTGGGGATGCCGCATGCCCAGGCAGCTCTCGAGGGGGCTGCTTGCGGCCATTGCGAGGCCCTGCCCCTGAGGGTGCTGAGGTCCTGTGTGCCTCTTTTCTCCGGACACGGCCAGATGCGCTCTCCCCGTGGCTCGGGCCCAGCGGTCGCTGAGGCGACACGGTGGCTTTGGTCATGGGCCTCCCAGCGCGACATTTCCGACGGCATCGGGACTGCTGAGGCTTTTTCCTGTTCCTCGTCTGCTGGCTCCAGCTCCCCTCTTCCCCGTTCGGGAGCCCGTTTTTCGGCTTCTCCCGCTCGGGGTGTGAGCCCGGAGAGGCTGCAGCTGTCCGGCTCTGAGGAGCTGGATGTGCTCAGCATTTTGGAGGAGGAAGACTTCCGGGTACTGGAGCAACGTCATGGAACGTGACACGAGCAGTGGGCAAGCTCCAGCTTGATTGGCCGCAGCCCATGCCAGACACACAGGCTGCCAGTAAGCTGGATGAGTGCTTCCTGCAGCGCCGAGCGCCGCCTCCACGCCGGTCTCTGCCCTTTTTCCCGGATTTGCATGACAAGTTGTGCAAATCCTGGGGTAAGCCCTTCTCAGCATGTTTGACTACTCCCCTGCTCCGGGTTTATAGTGACGTCGCGGGGGTCAAGGGCTCTGGTTATGGGACGATGCCCCGGGTTGAGGATGCTTTGGCCAGCTATCTCTCACCCGGCCTTGCGTCGTCCCTTAAAGAGCCAGGGCTGCCTACCAAGCCATGTCGCGTGACATCTGCTCTGGTGGGCAAGGCGTACACAGCGGCGGGCCGGGCTGGTGCCAGCCTGCACACAATGGCAGTTTTGCAGGCATACCAGGCTGACATGCTGAAAGACATGGACTTGGGAGGAGGCCCCTCTGAGGACGTTGCTGAGCACCGCAGAGCCACGGACTTGTCTCTCCGAGTTACGAAAGAGACGGCCCGTGCCATCGGCCGTTCCATGTTGGCGCTGGTGGCCACGGAGCGGCACCTATCGGGCATCCAGGAGAGGGAGAAGACCTTCCTGCTCGATGCACCGGTCGCGGCCTCGGGCCTGTTTGGCGAGGCGGTGGACGCTGTAGTCAGCAGGTTCCAGCATGCCAGGACGCAAGGGGAGGCATTCCAGCAGTATCTCCCGTGCCGGTCTGGGTCCAGGATGGAGGCGGCTGCAGAGAGACGGTCCCAGCCGTCATCCAGCTCCTAGAGTGTCGCTGCTCGAGGTCCCCCTCAGCGCACCCGGGACTCGAGGCGGTACAGCAGGCGCTGTTATCCCGCCGTGTCAACGTTTGGGACGCGCTAGCCTCCAGCGAGCATGCGCCGTTCTGCCCGCCCCGAGGGGCCGCAGTCCGGAGGCGCTTGGGCTCACACACCACGGGTTTTCGGCAGGTTTTCCCTGGCGGACCTCCACTTCAGGATGCCGCTAGAGACCTAGGCATAAGCCCCGAGGGGCTGGTTCCCTTGGCGGATTTCGCAGGAGCTTGGCGGGGCCTTGTCAACATTTCCCGGTCCTGCGCACCGTCGTGGAGGGCTACAGGCTGCAGTTCCGGGTCCGCCCCCCCAGATTCAACGGGGTGGTCTGGACTGCGGTGCACTCAAAGCAGAGCCAAGACAAGAAGTTCGCTCTCTGCTGGAGAAAGTGGCCATAGAACTCATTTCCCCGCCAGTCAGGGAGTCCGGGTTCTACAGCCGGTACTTCATAGTTCCCAAGAAGGACGGAGGACTGCGTCCGATTTTAGATCTGCGGTCCCTTAACCAGTTCACTATCCCCGCCATCATCAGTCACATCCAATCCAAAGATTGGTTTGTCACGATAGATCTATGAGACGCATATTTCCACATCTCCATCCGTCCCTCTCACAGGAAGTTCCTGAGGTTCGCCTTCGGGGGTGCGGCTTACCAATATCGGGTTCTTCCGTTCGACCTAGCACTCTCTCCTCGCACGTTCACCAAATGCATGGATGCAGCTCTGGCCCCGCTGAAGCTCCAGGGCATCCGCATATTAAACTACATCGACGACTTGGCTCAGTCTCGGGAGTTAGCGGTTCGGCATCGAGATGTCTTCCTCACCCACCTTCAGCGTTTGGGGCTGCGGCTCAACGCAAAGAAGAGCGTGCTGACGTCCGCCCAACCGACTACGTTCCTAGGGATGGTGTGGGACTCAACGACGATGCGGGCCCACCTGTCGCCTGCACGCGTCGGGTCCATTTTGTCCTCGGTGACCAGAGTGAAGCTAGGCCGCACCATCACTGTAAAACACTTTCAGAGGGTGTTGGGTCTCCTGGCAGCAGCGTCCAGCGTAATCCCGTCTGGCCTGCCGCACATGAGAGCCCTGCAGTGGTGGCTAAAATCCAAGGGATTCTCCCCGAGGGGAAATCCGCTCCGTCTGATACGGGTTACGAGCAGATGCCTTCGTTTCCTGTCTGTATGGTTCCTGTCCCACGTCTGTGCGCCTGTATGCTTTGCCCCCAGTCGCTCTGCTCCCGGGGGTTCTGGAGCGGGTCCGTCAAGACGGTGTCAGTCTACTGCTGGTAGCCCCGTTTTGGCCGGCCCGAGTGTGGTTCTCGGACATAATATTGCTCCTCGAAGGCCCGCCACGGCAGGTCCCCCTGAGGAGGGACCTGCTGTCTCAGGCGGAGGGCCAGGTCTTTCACCCTTGCCCCGCCCTGTGGAGACTGTGGGTCTGGCCCCTGAGGGGGCCCAGTTCTTGGAGGCAGGCCTAACGGCGGGGACAGTCGAGACGCTGCTCAGCTCCAGAGTCCCGTCCATGAGAGGGACGTACAGCCTGAAGTGGAATGTGTTTGCCACCTGGTGTAGAGAACGGGTGGTGGACCCAGTTACCTGCCCGGTAACTATGGTACTGGAGTTCCTCCAGGACCGTTTCTCTGCTGGCCTTTCCCCATCCACACTCAAGGTGTATGTGGCTGCCGTGTGACACACCGACGCAGTGTCTCGTTCCCCTTCTCGGGGAACAAGGGTTACATACGTAACCCGAAACGTTCTGAGATTGTGTCAAGCCTAACTCAAGATAACCCAGATGAGATCATCAAGGGGGACCATTTTTATTTAACATTTAAAAGAGTGAGTTACCCCTTAAATTGTTGATTGAAATGGTCAAACCAAAACTTTCATTTGAAAAAGACATTCATAATTTAGTCTAGTTGGTTAGTTAGAACATTACTAAAACTCTTGCATGTGACACCATCAGTAAAATGCCTTTTTTTCAAAGGTTACATCTTGCCCTGCAGAATTTGTTGTAAAACGTACTTGGATTTCATGTGTCTGTCGTTCTTTTCTTATACACACAAATATCCCCATGCAGGGGGGAATACTCAGAAGCCTGCCAAAGACCAGTAGTGCAAGTTGAGTCATGTTGTTTTAATAGTGTGCAGGCAGGCAGACCGGGAGAGAAAAAGCACTCACCACATGGACAAATTGATTCTGCTCAACATCTGACAGGTGGTGGAACTTATAAGGACTGATGTCAATGAGTGATGAGACATGGCCGTGGTACGCACTGCAAACAAAGCAAAGGCCAGGGTAATCATAAACATCATAAAGAAATGGCTGAATAAAAGGACTTTCACCACTCATTATTATTTATCTACAACAATGAACAATGACAAGGCAGTTGCACTTACTTTTCCAGTGTGATGATGTCTTTGTGACCTGTGTACTGCCATGCTAGACGAAGCGCCAGGTCGTTGGCTTCAGAGCTGTAGTTCAAAGGAGCAAGGGTTACTTTGAGTTACTCAGTCACCACAGAATACACAGGTGAAGCCATGGATATCACTGGCACGTCAGCCACCGTTTGATGTTTTACTTCCACGTATGAGGGCATATGAGGTGATACCTATGTATTAATACTGGTAATTAAATTTGCTTAATTATCTTTGAAGATAATGAGGCTATTCTGACCCTGAGACATATTTTCTTTACTTCTATAGCATGGTCAACTCGTCAACAAAACTGTTGATAACGAACTACCAGCATGATCCTGTTCTGGTGCCGTTGCCCTACCTGTGTGTTACTGTATCAAAACTTACACGTCATAAAATGCTTCTGGCATGTTAAACGAACTGTGCCAGTTTTGCACATAGAAAATGGAATCATGTTTCAAAACAACAGAGCTGGCAACCTGATTGGGAATACATCTTGTCCTTCATATTAACTTGTTTTTTATACACCATAAAGTATGTGGACAGACCAACACCCATGTGTGATTGTTAAATAATTAATCTTAACAGAACATTAGTATATATATATATTCTATATATATATGTGTGTGTGTGTGTGTGTGTGTGTGTGTGTGTCTGTGTATCCTCCTTGTCTTCAATGTACAATCTGACTGCACTTTTGCACTATTGTACAGATCTTAGAAAAATTAGCAGTGATAACGCCTCGTCAGGTTTACAACTTCTCTCAAACCATTTATTTCCTTGTGAGTGATAAATACTCAGCCTGGAATCAAATGCAAGCAAGATAATCCCTGTTCACAATGCAGAACTCCAGCA
Source organism: Micropterus salmoides (assembly GCF_014851395.1). NCBI lineage: Eukaryota > Metazoa > Chordata > Actinopteri > Centrarchiformes > Centrarchidae > Micropterus > Micropterus salmoides. The sequence goes on along the minus strand of NW_024041150.1, from coordinate 21,666,432 downwards.
AGTGGTGTAAATAAGTAACTAATCAGCCAGACTGGTCCGATGCTGATCTGGTACTTTCACTTTCAGTGTTCAGTATACTAATATTATAGTTCCTAAATCAGGATTATTATCACACTTCATCCAGACCAGCAGGAGGCTTTTCCGAGGAGGATGATCCAGTGCAACAATTGTTTTACTCCCTTAAAACATATGTTGTTTCTTCTTGAGTACTTCATAGTCGTACATGTTTGGACTACACCCTTTTAATCTTACAATGTGCAGTGTTTTGTGCTTAACAGCTGTTTCCTGCATAACTTTATTGCTCATATTGAGTCCACCTCAAGATACAGTTCAAGTCATTAAGGTAGATATGAATAAAGACTTGAATCAAATGCTAATTTAATGTCAATGAAGTAACCTCCACTAATTGCCTCTACTGTGACTGCACTAACACCAACTGATGGACAGCCCGAAAAAAAAAAAGTCTGGCATACCCAGAGTTGACAAAGTAGCACACAGACAGCTTGTTGGGCAGGGTGGCCTGCAGCCTTTGAGCATACAGTACAAGGTTGTCATGTAAGAAACGTGAGTTGGTGTTGAGCAGTTCCATCTGCTGAGCTCCTGCCTTCACCACATCAGGGTGACAGTGGCCCACTGAGAAATGAATGAGAAGGTGCACACAGGATTAGAACTGGTCCTCACATTCAGGGCAAAAACTCTTTGCATCCTTAAACCATATGACCGTAATTTGAGCAAAACACACCATGACAACAATATTAAAGGCACATAATTGAGGGCCATATGCTGAAATTAAAGAGTGGTGAATGTGGTAGGCCAGAAGACATCCTGTTTTACATTGCTGCTTCTGCCTGTAGGAGTCACTCCAAATAACATGTACATTACATAAGACCTGTGAAGAGCAGGTAAGTTTGTCAAGTCATCCTGCTCATGCGTTGTGAAAACCACTCCTCAAATATAACATCTTTAACTTTGATTCCAAATTTGACACAAGTTGCCTGCATGTAAGACAGAACAACTATATGTGATTATGTTCTGTGTGAGTGAGTGGTGACATAAATGTGGTGTAAATAAAGATTTGATGTTCATATTTCTGTGCGTTTGCATGTGTGCGCTCATATATGTGTGTTTACCATGAGCCACATTGTTGATGCAATCCAAGTAGCGCTGTCCTTTTTCATCGTACATGTACTGGCCTTTGGCTTGCACGATCTTGATAGGGTCATGGCTGAAGAAAATCTTACAAGATGGCCTGCAAATAAGGGAATATTAATATTCCCATATGTGCAAACTGTGCCCTTCACTCTGTGTAAACCGTTTTTTTTATGTTGTACAGGGTTAATAAAAATAAATTAGTCAGGGTTTTATAAAAGCAATCATCAGCTGTAATCCAATTTAAAGCAAACAAATGATCTGCAACCTACAGATAAAATACAGTATGTTAAAGTCTGTCAAATCAAAATTCGAATCAAATTACAGTTACTTCTTTTACTTGCACTTATTGAATTAGCTGCTTATGTACAAATATATGAACTAGTTGATAAACAACAACTCATAGATGATATAATATTTGGTTTGATGTGGAACAAATTCTTGACATTTTGGTGTAAGAAAGTTTATTTCATGCTGCATCTAGTAGAAGTCTGTAGATAACAGACTTTAATAACGAAAGAAGCCATTCTGTCCTTTTTCTATAAAAAAATATAGAGTTTCCTTAGTTGGAAACTTCGTGGCGTTATATAAGTGAAGACTGTCGGTTATCTTACCCAATGTGCTTCTTCCTCAAGTCTATCGTCTTCTTTTTCTCTATTTGTTCCGCAGACATCCTGATGTGTTCCATCTGGAGGACGAGGTACTCGTTCCTTCCCACCGACTCGAAGATTAGCTACATCAGCGCAAGCAGAAACAATCCGGCTTTATACGCACGCGCGCGCACATGCGGACAGTACCTCACGAAAACCTCAGAGCCGCAGCTCGCGCAGCTCTCTCGCTAGTCGGACTTTTACAGCTGACAATTTGCAGATGAGTCGAGGACAGCACCTCGTAATACGCCTCGAGCTCTCTAAATATGCTATTTTAGCCATTCATTTTGTTTGTTTGTTCTCAGAGATAACAGATTTCTATGTGTCTGTATCTTCATCAGCAAGGATCATGCGTAAAACTATGCCATAAGCCTATTGTTATATGATTTATGCATGAGGCTGATTCATTATTAATCCACTTAATTAAAAAATACGGTCATGCACCGACGCTATCCTGTCGTCACCATGGAAGCTTGGCGGTGCAATATCAAGCCTTTTACGCTTTTACACTTTCGCAAAGATCAGAAAGAAGCGATCGTTCTTTAGTCTGCGCGTCGAGTCGCCGTGATTCGTTAAAGATAAAGCACCAGGCGAAACACTGGAAAGACTAACAGCAAGTAGGGCAATTTGGGGGAGTTGTGTGAAAACATCGCTTCTTTTCGTGAATGTTCATGGACCACTTTGCCAAGTTTCAGCACATGTTATAACAGATGTGCTTACCCAGACCCGTAAAAAAACAACAGACAGCTCCCCCTGAAGGCTTCGCACACTGACAGTAAGGCACATTAACAGGTAGAAACTAATAAGCTTGCAGACTGTGTGAACACCTGTTCTACAGCTGTTTGAGAAGTATGCTTTGTTGTTTATTTGTGTGGCGCAAGTGGCCTACATTTAGAGTAGCCCACTGTTTTGAGGTAGGCCTGTCCGTATTGTGGCCTACTTGAGTGTTTCAGTTTTATGGCAGGCATTATGCAGGTGGGGTGTAGTTTACATTTACTATTTTGAATTACCTGTACTTCCATTTTATGCCCATTTATACTTCTACTTCACTACAGTTTAGAGGTGAAATATTGTACTTTTTACCCCACTACATTTATTTGACAATTATAGTTACTAGTTGTTTTATTTTAATATCTAAAAATATTAGTTGTTATATAAGGGATGCATTGCTAGCAAAAAAAATCCAGCTTTATAGAAAATAGTTCAAATAAGCTCCAACTCTCCCAGCTACATTATTAAAAACTGCTCACACATGAAGACATGCTAATAATCTAATAATATGATGGTACTATAACACTAACAGACAGGGTTGGACCAGTAATCTGTCATACTGGGCAAATGCCTGGGGGGCTGACGCACCTTTGGGGCCGGTGTAACGTATTATGTATTTATATAGGCCTAACCGTTTTTAAAAAACGGTTAGGCCGTTTTTTAAAAACGCCCCCCACCCCACCCCCAAAGAGACATCTTTAGACGGCTTCCGTCAAATTCGCGAAAACAACGGATATGTTTGCTACCTGGCTGCAGTATCCGACGTAGCGCAGGCACAGGCACTTTAAGGTGTAAAGGAGAGCCGTGGCCACTGACAGGCAGAGGATGAGGCGGAGCTAAGTGACAAAGTGACAGGGTCAAGGGAGAGAGAGAGCAGGAGGAGAGTGGAGGTGAAGCGGTAAGCTTGGAGTAGTTCAACCTGTTGGGAGGGAGCAGGGAGGGAGGGTCACTTACACTGGGGACACGTAGCCACCACTTTTTGAAAGCATTTGTTAAAAATGTTCTGAAAAATAGCTTGCACCAAGAAATGTTAATGTTAACAAATAAAAATGCTATGAAAAAGATTTATTTGCACAATAAGCCTGTGATGCAATGTAAATATAGAAGAAAACTGTGTTTTCCAAAAAAAGTAACCTAGGCTAAAAAATAATAAGCTACTGATTACTGCATTATATTCTATTATATTTTTATATTCTGATTTGTCACCTGCCACCTGAATTTTGTGCTTCCCTGGTGCAGAAAATGTCTCAAGAGAATGTCCTCAGAATGCAGGAAATTAACAATTTCATCAAATTGTAGGCCTATTGAAATATATTCTTATCTTGTTGTCATGACCCCAATCTTGTGCAATGTTACGGTTACGTCTCATGGACTAAGTGTTTCGTCACACCCCTAATCTGAGTCCTCAAATGGAGGGATGGTGTCTTGGTGAGGGTGTCCAACCGATTTTGGTGGGCCGCCTGGCTAAAAATGCTAGGGCCGATTTTGTCATAGTTTCCATACATGCAATATACACTTATTACAAGCTACAAGCTGCAAGTGTACATACATATATTTTCTGACTTTTAGCTGCTAGCAGAGAACATAATATTCTGTGATCGAAGACAGTGAATGGATATTGAGGACTACCAATAAAGGCAAGTTTTTGTTGGATGTATTTAAAAGACTGTGTTTATTTAGCTCCAACAGTACAGTCATATGAAATGTCATCTTGAAATATAGTAGTGTGTGAACACAAGGGTCTGTAAAGAAATGTCAATCAAGTGGGTGGAAACAATTAATAATACAAAAGCATAACAGCAACTGAACATAAACCACAACCGAAAAAGCAGTTTCAAATTCAGGTTTTATGCATAACAAAATGGATTTTGCTTTGCATTTTTGTTCCTGTTTTTATTTTGGAGAGTGTGTGGCAGTATGAGTATTTCAGTTGCGGTACATTGAGGAGTATAAATGTGAAAGTTCACCAGTGTCTTTTGATGATGAATGAGACGCTAGCACTTTTAATCTGAGGAGTTAAGTGAGGCTCATGGGTGTATGCTGCTGTTTCTTCAGAGGAAAACTTGACTCAGAGCATTTCTGCAACATAGACAAATGCACAGTCCTTTTGGAGCCTATCACCAGCTTTGCTAATACTGATATGGAATTAACTGTTTGAAATGTTTCGGCACTTCTACTGATAGCAAAATAAACTACATTTGAAACTTTAACATGGAAACACATCAATCAATTAAACAAACAAAAAGAAAAATTCAATCAAATAAAAAAATTAGCTGCACATGCTAATGATACAGCAACAAATACTGTAACAAAGGCTGGAAATCAAAAATAAAATACAAAAAAAAACATTGCAAAAACTTAAAACAGTAAATAAGAAGTATTGGAAATAACATTTTAAAACATGAGTGAAGGGACGATATTTGAGGAAATGTTCAAACCAATCAAAAGTTCAGAGTCAATGAAAGGTCTGTCTTTACATTTGTTTCATTGTCTCTTCTGGTAAATAAACATTTTCTCTCCAGGTAGTGGTATACAGGGTAGCACGACTGAACAAATGGAGCTATAGAAATCACAATTGTGTGATACGTCCGCTGCATTTGAGGCTACACACATTGACCAAAGTATAAATTGCACTTCTTGTCAAATGAGCACACATTTTAACAGTACATTAATAATCCACTATACATATATCAAACTACATTCAATGCAAAGAGAGAGAGAGAGAGAGAGAGACAGAGAGAGAGAGAGAACAGAGAAAGCGTGAGAAAAAGCTGTGATATTTAACGTTATGCTGTTGCATTAGCTGGGCCTTTCAACATTCAGGCCATCAGTACTTTGTTGTCATAGTTAGCTTTTTTCACACACAAAATGAAATAAAAACAGATGTATTCCACTGTAAGGCCTATAAGCTGACTTAAATGCACAGTTAAGTCACACTGGTCTGTAATTTGTAAAAGACCACCTTCCTTCACACGACACCATTTGCAAAACTGTTACGCGATGCCTTTATCATGATCCACAATTCTTCATAATATCAACAGAGACACAGCGGAAACCGACATCAAAAGCCAAAACAACTGAAAGGAATGCTGTTTAGAACCAAAATGCCTTCATTTAAGAAATATATAGAAAAATAAATAATGTACCACTTAAAAATACTGGGACAAATACACAAATATATGCACAAAAAAAACTTTAAATTGTTACATACATAAAACCCCAACAACAATAAAGAAACCTGTTGTGTAGTTCTTGCCACTGGCAGAATGCATCAGCTGAACTGTTGTTGACCTGCTATCAGATAGCACCATTATAAGCTATACAGATGTGCATCCAATCTTTAAAACAATGAGATGAGTTGTATAATCAAACAGAAACCATACGGGAACAAATCTTCTTGAATCCACCTGTGGTTGTTGCTACATCACAACAAAAGGGTTTTTCACATCTGCCCTTACAGTAAGTCAATCATGCATATTTCTGATGCTAAAGAGAAGAAGTACTGAAAGTATCGCCTTGCATAGCACCTCCTATGTCAGAAGTTAATTTGACTATACGGAACATGAAAAGATGAATAAACTATAGTGAAAAATGAAACTAGTTTGGATCTGCTGCTCCATTTATTTGCTCCATCTGATATGGAATGTGACATAACCAGTTAGACTGTGGTGTATTAACGGTATTTGACCAATTCAATGTGTCCAGTTTAGCCTTTCTTGCACTGTAATACATGTTTTCCATATGTTTAAGACAATATATAAGGTGTAAACGAGTAGTGTAATGCCACTGAGATTGTTCTGTTGAACATAATTTCTCTTAATCTGAAATACCAGCTACTGTATGTTCAGCTAAATCCGATTGTTGCTTTGTAAGAGCTGAATGAAACCCGACCCTGAAAATTCATGCTTCTGATACACTCGCTCAAATCAATGCTTATTTTCAATGTTTAAGAAATCCATAAGTAATAAATTGTGGACATGCAGTGAACTGATAACACTGTACAAATAGCATCCCATACAACAAGTCCAGAATGAACCAGTAACATTTTTGTCACAATGCTGGGCGTGCTCTGCAAAAAAAACCCAATGAGCTTCTTCACAACCACCAGTAAGATCAGAGCCTGCGCAGCCGAGATGGATGCAGTCTCACTGCATGCTCATATGAAACTATAACCTACATATGCTATTTCAACATCTTGTAAAAAAACAATTCATATGAAAAACAGTGCGCAACATGCGTCTTTTCAATACTCCTGCCACCTTTTTACCAAACAAAGCTTACCCTTCTGAAACAAATGCCATTCCAGTAATTCAAAATATAATATAATGTTGTATTTTTGTGATAAAGGAATGAATAAAATCTTGAGGCACCGAAGGCTATTATACACAAAATACAAACAATGTTAAAGAATTTGAGCAAAAACAAAACAAAACAAAATAAAGAAAACATGATTGCATTCTGTTAACGCTCTCAGAAGACCCTTAAAGCGTTGCCCGTCGGGAGAGGCAGACGCTCCAGCTGATCTCTATGGAGTTTGATGAGACTCTTAGCGACTCTCCTGCAGAATCCACTCCCGTGCTCATAGGGGGGATCCCGAGCAGGCCTGTCAAATCTCAAATCCACGAGAGCCTGATTTGTTTTTCCGGTCGGTTGCAGCGAGCCTGCTAAGATCCCCCTTCTTGTCCGGAGATGCGTGGCTGCTGGGAGGCACCACACTGATGATGATGCTGAGCCACATGAGTGCAACAGTGAAAACCTGCCGATATCATACCCTCTGCAGGCATCACCACAATAAAGCAACAATAACCAACAGCTTTACTTTCTGGGGATTTTCAGGCTACCAGCCATGGCGTGACTCCCTTGGGAAGATTAAAGGAAAGCAGAAATTACTAATTCAGAGCTCTGGGGATGTGTTTTTTTATGTTAGTGTTGTTTTTCTTTTCTGCAGAAGCCATGACGCAACCACAAAACAGTGACATGTATGTACAATACATATAAATATAGTTTCAGTATACTACTCATGCTTTTGCAGGGTCAGCGGGTGCAATGTTCTGTTTGGCACAGTCTTCTTTTTTTTAGTCTTTTAGAAAATGGCGCTGCATGAATGGGTGGTGAGCTTGTTGAGACAAAACAACACGAAACACCTAGCGTTTGGTGTTAGAGAGCCAGTCCAGATCCCGCTCCTCCACTTCCTCCTTCTCTTTCCATGGCTTCCTTTCAACACCTTTGAATCTGGCCGGCTGCGATGCTCCAGTCTGAGCCATGCAAAGACTACAGAGACAAGTTCTGCCGCCAGCCAAGGATCTGAACGCCACCACGATGTGGATGTGAGAGAGCGGACACACATGTTTTGTTTTCCCCCCCCGGCGGTGATGTGAGTAGAAGCAGCTCAGGGTGTGAAACTCAGGACGGCTTTTTGTATCATTGTGCACACACGGTAGGACTTCTTTTTCTTTTAGACTTTTTTCCCATTTAAAAAAAAAACTATAAATACCATAAAAGAAGCATTATTTACAAACTCCATGCGTTTCAGGTTAGAGTGATCACTGCAAGAAAAACACAGGAGAGAAGAATGACATGGAGATGTTTTCACGTTGTTTCATGAGTTGTACAATCTGGTTTGACACAGTGAGACTTTTCAAACGTTGTTACGACTTCTTTAACAGAAAACCCATGCAAACATAGAGAAGCTAAAACACACATGAAAAAAACATGGACTGACAAGGAGTGAACAAAATATAAGGAGCACTTTCTATGTCCATTTAACATGAAAGTAAGTGAATCATAGTTCAAAAACAATGGTTTTGATCAGTGGTCGACTGATACAGGTTTTTCAATGGCAGATGCCGATATTTAGAGAGCAGGTATAATTCCATTATTCCATGCAGAGTATAATCTAATATACATGGTTATCTTCGCCAGGAACTTGCTGTCATTGACGAAAGAGAAACATACATTGGGGGTATGCTGTAGATTTCAGAAAGTGACTGGTGTTTGAGGGAGAGTGGGGTACAGTTTGTCATAATCATCATTCTCTACATTATAACAATATATATTTAACGCTACCCAGTAATGGTTTTAGCTTAGATTAGCTGTCATTTAGGAGAAAGGTGTTAACATTTACAAAAGATGATGGTGACTGAGGAAATTTAGGGCTCAAAACTAACTTTTTCACTACCTTCCCAAAACTCACAAGGTGAAGCTCTAACATCGTTCCACACAGCAACCACACTGACAAGGCAGATGTGACTGCAGACATTTTTTATAAATCGACCTCATGAGTACCGATGCCGATTATCTCAAAATGCCAGATATAGGCCTTGAATAACTGTCCCACCGATCAGTCTATCGCTAGTTTTGATTCCCCTTTCCAAACCTATTCCATAAACAGAGATGAAAATTAAGAATACAACCGATAATTTCACTATAGCTTTAAAGCATTTTACATATGGCCTTTATATACTGATCGCTCTCTAAATGTGTAGCTGCACAACTCAAGTCTGTCATATTACTCAAATATTCGTCTTACCTTCTGCCAGCACCCAGGCATTGGTAATCCATCTGGGCCCTGTTTAGAGAAGAGTAGCAGGGAAGACAAAAGCAATGAGGACTGAAACATGAAATGGGAGGATTGCTGTAAACACAGTGATTTAAAGTGTGATAAATGAGTGTATTTCAACCCACAAGAACACAATACAAATGTATGATGCATCCAATTAATAAGCCTATAAATCACACATTACCCACACTGCCTAACTGAGACATCATAGCTACATCCCCAAAACACATTCTGGCAAAGAAAGTTTTCACACAGACAAACTGCCAAATTGAGTACAATCAAACCAGAAGCATATGAGATTTCTTTCAGAAAGCTTAACTTGTCCACCTTAATTATTCTATTTCTTTTGTTTGTACATGGTGATTTCAAACTGACTGGTCAACATGAGCAACCTGTGTGCAGTCTACTGCTGTCTCACTGGAAACATTAAACATGTAGGGTTTCTGGGTTTTTCTGGGTATTGAAGTCTATTATAATGGTTGGCTTCATGTGGAGCAGCTGACTTGTGAAAACTGCACCAATGCAATTGCATTAACTTAAGTGTTTGCATCACTATGTCCATGTTGAAATACTGAAGTAGACGCTTTAGTGTCTACTTTAGGGAAGGAGATGTCAGAATGCAAAGTGCACAAACTTTCTCTGATTCATTGCACATGGTATGAAATTAAGTTTTTCAGAAGGATCTTTATGTAACAGGAACTTAACATGCAGTAACTACTGTACCACCCCAGAGATAGAAACTGCCTGTGCTTGTTTGCATGTCTACATTTCTCCATCCAATACATGGACATGACGTGTATCTCAGAGACCACTGGTCAGATTTTAATCAAAATTGACATTAAGTCTGCATCATTAATGCACGGAACATGTTTACTTTGCCTTGTTTTTAACTTAAAATCATGTGAAATCGCACATGTAATGACAGCTGCAAGAGTGTATTCTCATTCATGCAGGTAACATACAGATAGACACAGCTCATGCACATTGATATGCTGATGATTATACTCCCTGTTTTATTATAGTTGCCCCAAAGTTGAGTCTCAAACCAACAGTAAGCTGGGACATTTGGCATTTGGGGACACTATAACAAAATCATACAGAGTGCATCTTAAAATAAAGTAAATAAAAGTATATGTAATTTAATGAGATGACATTTGTGATATGTGAATGTTTTCTTACCTTCTCTAACTTATTTAATATACATACAGTCACTATGGCATTTCATAATGAGTTCTATTTATACCCACAGTGTTAGAACTACCATGCATTACACTGCATTGTGTCAGAAGCAGAAAGCATCATAAAAGCATGAACATAACAAAAAGTTCTCATCTTCAATAGATCTAGAGCATTAACCGGTTTAATATCTTGTTTGTCTCTTCTTGTTGTGGTCTGGCCCAATTGGTACAAATACAGGGAGGGGGAAAAGGGAGTTAACAGAGTAGAGGAGGGGTCCATGTGTCGGTAGCACGGGCATCAGTTAAAGGAGAGTGTGTTAGCATCAGGTTAAAAAGTTAACTGGGTTCTTGGAGGAATCAGCTGGAAGGAAACATGATTTAAGCAGAACTTGTTTTTCAGTTTTAATTTAAGGTAAATGAAGGATTCAGTTAGAGGAATAGATTTAGGTATCAATCATATCAATAATCATATGTTTATTTTTCACTTATAATGATGTGTATAATCTAAAAGAGGCTGCTTGCGGTCAGGGAGTTAGTGAGTTATATGTTGGTGCATGTTGTTGTTGTTTAACAAATCATGAATGGAAAATGTAGTTGTGATTAAAATAAGGTGTTTATGATTGTCAAAGCTTTCAAGTCATGCGTGGTTTTGGTTTCAGTAATGGCTGAAGGTGAGCAGCATGCATGGGTAGGAGGCAGAGGAAAAAGAGAAATACTGTACCAATTGGCATGGGGCATCCAGCCCGTCCAGACCTGGCTGCCCTGGTTCCCCCTTTTCACCCTTAAATCCCCGGAAACCCTGTTTGCAAAGATGACCTAGGAGTGTTACTGGGAGAGAGGTGGATAGCCCTTAACCCCTGCATCCGTCCACTACGACGGACACAAAGGGGGGGAGGGCGAGGGACGAGCTGCCCTGTGAGCTTGCTGATACCACAATCCAGACCAATTATATGTTTTTCAGCATTTAATGGCATGTTTTGTGTCTGAATTGCAGAGTTACAGGAAAGTAATAGACTCTTTATTTCAGGTTGCTGTGGTCTGATGGAAGCCGGGTATCTTTTTAGCCACAGGGTGCTCATCCTTGTTTGGGACAACTGCTCTACACGGCTGGGAGGCGATTTCCAGCTCGCAGTTGGGACATACCAATGGGCAGGGTGCATCTAATCCAGGGGCACCCTGTTCTCCTTTCTCGCCCTTAGGCCCTTTTTTGCCCTTCTTTCCCTTCTCCCCCTGTGGATACAACGGTTTGGTCAAGTTAACATCATTTTTTTAACGTCTGGGAAATCACTTCTATTAGGAGGGGAGTGATTAAAAAGGGAGGCTATGGCTCACAAAGGAGACAGAGACATGGTCAATGTTAGATAGGAGGGGATATCAGACAGTATTCTAAAAACATTCCTCAGGACAGTGGGAGGACAAAAAAGGGGAATAGTACAGTAGGAAGGAGTAAAATACAGAGCTGATCGCCAAAGGGGGTGTCAAGGGCACAAAGGATGAGAAAGAGTAGCAGGGAAAAAACCTCCAGGAGGACAGAATAAAGTCTACTACACACTGAAAATGTTCAAACTGTATCCCTTCATATTTGGGTTGGAGTTAGTCTTCTATGTCATTTAGTGCATGCATGGGATAATAACAATATACAGGCTGAAACAGTTCCAAAAACTAAAGAAGAAGCTAGCTGGTACATAGTTATGCTTTCAATGGTATGGATTTGCAGCAAATTGTACTATACTGTATTGTGTGCATGCAAGTTTTTTCTAAAACGCATTAGCACTCATAACTCACAATTAAAAGAAGCTTTTGTAGTGCTTGTTTATTGCATTTTTTCAGAAGAAACATTTTCTTTGAACATCATTCAAATTCTGTCATCCATTATCTTTCAGATTCAGTGTCGGCCGTTGTTCCTAGAGACCCGGAAGCAGTGCTAGGATCTATTCTGTGTTGAAAAATGGTTGGTAAATACAGAGATTCAGAGAGACGGGAGCACGCCAAATGCAAAGTATGTTTTTCTTTATGTACCAAGGAATGGGATACAGTTTCTCAAAGACATAAAAGATCTAAGAAACACATTAGAAGTGTTAGTACGTGTGGAAACATACAGATTAAGCACTGGAAAATATAAACTACTTTATACACAGGCAAGGGAGAGTTATCAACAGGCTCAAGAACACATGGAAGTGAAATGTTTCAGGTGTATGTCCATGCATGGAAGCGACAGAAATAAAAACTGTGAATTTTAAGAGCCTGTTGTCAATGGACGTGTTTGGTCTAACATGTGGAAATCACTGTTTTGATGCTTCAGAATGAGATCTGACTTGTGATTTTGAGAAATGAGATGACAAATCATTCAAAAGTGGAGAACAAAAGCTGAACTGAGAGGACTGGGGATGACATTTTATGCAAAGGCAGTTTTATATTCTATGGAGTTCTTATCCGATTATTAAAATTCTCGTTGACGATTTCATCTCTCGAGAAAATAGAAATGTGGCAACACAGAGTTAAATGAGCATGTTCAGGATATCTGTAACAATATCATAAATTCACTAGGAAGCATAAAAAGATCCTATCAACCACTCTAAAAAATACACTAGAACTCAAGTGAAAACTAAACTCAGCATAAAACATTCAGTAAAGCAGCTACATAAAACACCTCTATATTTCCTGTCACTGTCCATTGACATCAGTCCTCTGTAGTGTTAGGGGGTTGGCAAACCATAATATCCTATCTACATCTACCTTTTCTCCTCTTTCCCCAACGTCGCCCTTTTCTCCCCTTAAGCCTGGCAACCCCTGTGAAAGTACAACTCCACTTAATTACTCTGTCTTTACTGTTGTTGTCCTGAAGGAAACACATCAGCATCAAGCTAAGGAAATCAGAAGCTGAAAGAGGGTGAAAAAGTCAGATGAAGTGAGACCGAGAGAAAGTGGAGGGATGTTCAACAAAGATAAATTCAGCATAAGAGAATCTCACTGCTGCTATATTTATATATATATATATATATATATATATATATATATATATATATATATATATATATATATATATATATATATAAACAATATGTGGCTTTATAATATAGAAATAATAATACATAATACACAAAACATCAAGTAAACTCTTATCTGTACTATATATATATAGAATATGAAGTGACGTAGTAATATGATTGTAATTTAAGATTTGTGCATTTTTAGAGTTTTGACCACACTATTTCTACACTGGAAGAAGCCATTTGTTTCAGCGTCACATCACTTATACTGCTGGCTTTCTTGTCTCTCTACCTTCAGAGAAAACTGAAACTGAAGTTTATGACACTTACGTCCAGGCCTGGTGTTCCAGCAGCTCCCTGCAAATGAAAAACATTACTTGTGTCATCATTACATAGTGACAAATGCTGACATTTGACGCTCAATCTATTTATTATTAGCATTATTGTTGTTGTTGTTGGCAGGGTACTATATAGATATGAGGGGATCTGGGAGGGTACTGGGAAGATATGAAGTTTGATGTTGTGTGCTAATGCTTTGTGTTTTTATGTGGACACTAGGAAGAATAGGTGCTTCCTTGGTAGCAGCTAATGGGGATCCGAATAAATAAATAATCAGAACTTCTCAAAACCAGAATGTGAGAGCATGTCCAACCAATGGGAATGCACCGCCTATAATTAATTTCAAGATATATCATCACATGTGGATACATTATTTCATAGAATAATTAAAAACAGTACTGATGCCCACTTTAACCAAAATCTAGAGGAGATACCTCCTTACATCAAATGTGATTAGATATGTGTTTGTAGAATATGTTACCATTTATTAGCCATTCCTAACTTTAAAAAATGTAAATATCACACAATCCACTGCACGTGTGACGTCAAACTTACAGGTAGTCCATAAGGTCCCCTTGGTCCTGGCTCGCCTTGTGCTCCTTTCTCACCCTAATACAAATGAATTACTGTTGCAATCTCATGAATTATACAGAACACAGTGACTTTAAAAAGGAGCCAGTGCTAAAACACCCCAAACTAAAGTTAAAGTGTACTGTAACCTTAGTCTGATATAAGGTAAAAAATGAAATGTTGATCTTACTATGTCACCCTTTGGCCCAGCTGGACCAGCTGGACCTGAAGGCCCATCCATGCCCTGCAAAGAATAGCGTTATAAAGGTGAGTTTCATTGGATTATAGCACTATTTCAAGTTGATTTTTCTAAACAAATTTGAGATGGAACGCAAAAATCATGTTTAGCATCCACATTTGCACAATATTCCCATCCGGTTTGACCTACAACCAGCACACAGAGCTGCTGCTAGTACACGTGCATTGGCCACAAAGGACATATACAGTACAACACTGCTGATTAATGTATGAGTGTGTGTTAATGCTGAGTTAATGCAACACGGGACAAAACGAGAGCCTTGAAATGCCTGCTGCAACACCTTTTGTGTAGGGTCGCTATCCTGAGAATTAAACTCAGTGTGGCTTGATTCAACTCATGAGACCTACAGTATCTCACAAAAGTGAGTACACCCCTCACATTTTTGTAAATATTTGATTATATGTTTTCATGTGACAACACTGAAGAAATGACACTTTGCAACAATGTGAAGTAGTGAGTGTAAAACTTGTATAACAGTGTAAATTTGCTGTCCCCTCAAAATAATTACACAGCCATTAATGTCTAAACCGCTGGCAACAAAGGTGAATACACCCCTAAGTGAAAATGTCCAAATTGGTGTCAGTATTTTCTGTGGCCACCATTATTTTCCTGCACTCCCACAACCCTCTTGGGGTTGTTATCATGGAATACTGCCCTGCGGCCCAGTCTCCAAAGGGAGGGGATCATGCTCTGCTTCAGTATGTCACAGTACATGTTGGCATTCAAGGTTCCCTCAATGAACTGTAGCTCCCCAGGGCATGGCAGGACTCATCCAGCCCCAGACCACGACACTCCCACCACCATGCTTGACGGTAGGCAAGACACACTTTATACACTTTGTCTTTGTACTCCTCACCTGGTTGCCACTACACACGCTTGACACCATCTGAACAAAATAAGTTTATCTTGGTCTCATCAGACCACAGGACGTGATTCCAGTAATCCATGTACTGTGGTCTGCTTGTCTTCAGCAAACTGTTTGCGGGCTTTCCCTTTAGAAGAAGCTTCATTCTGGGATGACAGCCATGCAGACCAATTTGATGCAGTGTGTGGCGTATGGTCTGAGCACTGACAGGCTGACCCCCAACCCCTTCAACCTCTGCAGCAATGCTGGCAGAGCTCATATGTCTATTTCCCAAAGACACCCTCTGGATATGACGCTGAGCACGTGCATTGAACTTCTTTGGTCGACCAT
Source organism: Micropterus salmoides (assembly GCF_014851395.1). Taxonomy (NCBI): domain Eukaryota; kingdom Metazoa; phylum Chordata; class Actinopteri; order Centrarchiformes; family Centrarchidae; genus Micropterus; species Micropterus salmoides. Next base: position 21,650,772 of record NW_024041150.1, on the reverse strand, counting down.
GGTGAGGCCTGTTCTGAGTGGAACCTGTCCTGCTGAACTGCTGTATGGTCTTGGCCACCGTGCTGCAGCCCAGTTTCAATCTTCTTATAGCCTAGGCCATCTTTATGTAGAGCAACAATTCTTTTTTTCAGATCCTCAGAGAGCTCTTTGCCATGAGGTGCCATACTGAATTCTTGAATTTAACATCTTGAATTTAACACACCTGCTATCCATTCACACCTGTGACGAGTGACATGACACTGGGGAGGGAAAATGGCTAACTGTGCCCAATTTGGACATTTTCAATTAGGGGTGTACTCACCGCCAGCGGTTTAGACATTAATGGCAGTGCAGTTGTCACATGAAAAGATCAAATCAAATATTTACAAAAATATGAGGGGTGTACTCACTTTTGTGAGATCCCGTAGCTAAGCTGTGAACATCCAACAAAAACTTACATAACTTTCTTTTCAATTACAATGAAATACAATAAAAAAATGGGACGATGGTGGTACATCATTTCAGGAAAAGGGAGGACTGTTCATGGAGGGTGAGGGGGAGAAAAGTAGGCAGAAGTTGGTTGATGAAGCCTCTCGGTCACATGACACTCACCCTAATTCCGGGCTTGCCGTCCAAGCCGGAGGCTCCCTGTGTGGTTATGGAGGTATGAGTGACATGAACAAGGCGGGATTAGTACCAGATGAACACTGTTATTAGGACAGGTTGATGGCAGGGTTTACAACAACTAAATTACACTGTGTGTTACAGGGAGGTCGCAAAATGAAAATGAGATCAGAAAATGAGAAAGCCATATTGACACGCGCACACACACACACACACACACACACACACACACACACACACACACACACACACAAACAAAAACAATGCGGCAACGAACAACAACAACAAATCGGACAGGGCTACAATAGAAATGAGAGATTCCTATGGATGTCTGAAGAAAGAGTAGGGCTTTGTGGTTGGAGGTATCCCATGGTGCACGGCTGTACTCACAGGGAGACCCAGTGGTCCACGGTCCCCTTTGTGTCCTGCTTCCCCTCGCATACCCTTCGCACCATGCAAACCAGGTTCCCCCTAAAAAATAAACAATAAAAGGACACAAAGGAAGTAGGGGAACATAACTAGTTTGCCTGCAATTGTACCTGTGTCTGTCTCTCTTGTGTCTTTGTTCCTGCCTTCTCCTAACATCCTTCAAACAAGTAGTAAACCTCTTTGTACTTGTGACTTCCCCTCTTTGCTTCTTCATCTGCGTACCTTACATTTACTGCTGCTTTATGTGTGTTAATTATAGTAAACTCCTTTAACTGTTATCTTCTTTGTCATTAGTAAAAAAAAGCATTGTTGAACAAAATGGTACTCGTGCTATTTTAATGGGAAATCTAATTCACAGACTAATTAAAACTACAGTAATTCTACAGGGTTTTACAAGAAATCACAAAGAAGCATCATTGGCACATTAAAGAATCTAATAAATTGGCAGTGTTGGGAGTTACAAAAGTAACACAATTACAGTAATGTATTGCTTTTTGCTGTAACGCAGTAGTATCACGCATTACTATAAAAAAAACGGTAATAATACACCCGTTACAATCTCAGTAACGCGCATTGCAATGCATTTTAACCCGAAATTAAGTATGGTATTTTGTTTCAGCACAATCAGACTGGCAGGGTGCAAACTATGGGGGAGCTTGGCTCCTCTTGACAAGACGACTAATAAATGCTTCTACACTTGACTCTCACCAGAGAGCAGTGGTTACTAGGACTAATAAAAAGTTGCAGCCTCGGTTTAATTCCAGTAACAATAACCAAAACGTGAAGTGTTTGCACTTTTACTATCTTGCTGAAATTTACCTTTGGTCCAGGGAAACCATGGGGGCCCTGAAAAAAGACATGGGAACAATATTAGTTTATTTTATACAACTAAACCAAGCTTCTGCCTTTATTTTATTAATATTTTGTGATTAATTAAGCTTTGGGATGTTTGTAGGCACTGAGACTTTTCAGAAAAACTCACCATGGGTCCTGGGGGTCCATGGGGCCCTGGTGGCCCTGGAACACCGCTGATCTGCAAATATGAAATATATTATTACTAAATCGTGACTGTGCAAGGTGGTGAGAATTTTAATGGATTTTCACATTAACAGTAAAACACATAATGGTATGAAGGTTTGCAATGAACAGCATCTGTAATTCAAGTATGTTTATGGCATTTATGGAGTCATAATAAATGTTTTTAATGTGACTTACTGAAGGACCTTGAGGACCTGGTAGACCTGAATCTCCCTTGTCTCCTTTAAACCCATTGACACCCTAAGGAACAAAAGCTTCATGAGATATGTGGTGTTTCTCTCTAATAAGATGGTTTATAAGGTTCTCATGACCATAAACAAAGCTTTTTCAGAGGCTTTATGTTAGGTAATAGTTAGACTATACTAAGAATGTAGATTCTTACAGGTAGGCCGGGTAAACCAGTTGAGCCTTTTTCCCCTGAAGCTCCAGGCATTCCCATGTCTCCTTTTGAACCTTTGTAGCCCTGAGAGGGGAGGTCAGAAAATATACATACTGTAGAGGTTTAAAAAGGAAGTACTGTATATTAACTTTTCACACTGTGGACATACAAACTGTAAGATGTATAAAAGGTCTGCGGTCTGCTTATTCCTCTGAGAAAACCCTCAATTAATAACCGCATCAATATAACATTATTTAAGTAATGTTCTTAATTCTCCATAAACCAATTCAAAACTGAACTGATCTAAACTTGATTATATGTAACGAACTCACTCTTTCACCATCCAGTCCAGGGAGACCGGGCATGCCACGATCCCCCTGAAAGAGGATAAAAAGACATGTCAACATTGTTCAAACACAATAGAAGTGCAGGTGTTGCAATGTTAAGGGCCAGAAATAGAGTTTACCTTTATACCCTCCGGTCCCATTGGCCCGGGAGGTCCAGGAGGACCCTGAACACAAAGAAAGACACAGGAGGAGAATAAATAAGAATTACACTGATTATATTTAATCAGCAATGAAACTGACCGTCACAATGAAATTACTTGCAAACAACACAAAAAATGTTAGCAATCAGTTATGAACTATGATGCTCAACTGAAAGATGCATGTCAAAGTCAAAAACATGTTAGAACATATGGATATATAAATATCATCACTAACAGATGAGAGAGTTACATATTTTGATGTTGCTTTTTTCATGATCACATTGGAAGTGAACCATTAATTTCATTCAATTTCCATTTGTTTTTGGGGGGATGGAAGCTGTTCATACTGTGTGTTCACACACATGAGCCAGTGATTTGCTGCTAAATTCTGCAGACAGCTTCAGGATGAAAGACAAATGAAAGAAAGATTTAAGTGTAAGCTGATTTTTGGTCCTAAACAAGTATAATTTCAGTTCAGTATGTGTGACGTGTTTTTTAAAAATGGAGAGTCAATTATACACTTGTCTTAAGTACCTTAAACACTAGAATGATGCTAGAATATGTGACACTAAACAAGCGAGTTTTGTACCATGCTAACAAACTAAAACAAAAAATAATCTAAATAGTTGTGTAACTAAAAGTTGTGTTTTTATAAACGAGGGTGATTTCTCTAGAACAGTTTAGTGCAGTATTTGTGACACTAAACATGCAAATTTTCTACCATGCACTTTCACTGAGTAAGGCACAAATGATCCTTCATGAAGTTTTTGCCTGGAATGTTAATGATATAATTACCTATATTTAGTTTTCTATATCTTATATACTTAAATGTAATACTTGGCTGGTGACAACCCTCTACTTCTCACTTCCTCTGCAATGTGTAGTTTTTCTATCCTGGAATACTACCTGGCTCCACATTTGCTGTGTGGACACTTTATTATACATTAATTGAACACAGTAATTTGGGAATATACAACAAGCAGACAAATTGAAACAATGAAGGTTAGCTTAAAACTAGACTTTTAACAGAGACCCTCTTTAAGACAGGGCCTGATGATTAGGAAATAAAGCAGGACCCAACTTAAGGTCTTATCATATCCGTCAATATTGTGCTTGATGCATATTGCCAAGCAAATCTGCAGTTATATTAACAAAAACCAGAGCCTTGGAATTCTGGACCGGCCTCAACCAAAATCACTACTGCAGTGTATGACTTTGACCAAAAATGGACTGACTGAGTTTTGGAAAAACCCCTTCTCAAATATTTTCTCATGATGTTGTTTTAAAGGCTGTTTTAATAACATTCAGGGAGACAACCAGCAGCTCAGGCATGTTGTAGCGTTGATCACACAAAAAGCATAAAAACAACACTGAACGCTGCTTTGTTCACTGTTAACACACGTTGGGCTGGGAGAGGGAGCACAAATACAACAAGGCAGGGAAAACCAGTAATGGCTTTGGGTTGGGCCCATGCGAGGACAAAGATGAATCACTTGTGGAGATGACAAATATACACAGAACACGCAGGTCCTAATTACCGTTACTGTAATAGTGGTAATCTTCTGCGGTTGGCCAAAGGATTGGAAATGGAGAGGATGTGAGAGATAAGATTGCAGAGGTCATACAGGAAACATTTGTGTCAGCACATTTCTGCACAGATACACCCTCTAAATTAGTTATTTATTAAAGAACAGACGTTAGCCTTTTTTTTTTTATCTGTAAAGAAAGTTGAGGGCATTGCACTTTAATTTAAGGAATACATTTTGCATTTTCATTTGAACCATAGATATAGGAATTTGAAAATGTGAGGCGAGTCCATGAAATGACCAAATCATGCAGCTTATGGGAGAGTTTTAAACACACAACATGCAAAAATAGAGCACAATTTGCAGCCTTATGTTGTAAAAAATATTTAATCTGCCTCTATTTGGCTCTCTTCAGTGTGGTTTAAGTATGTATAATAAAACAAAACCATGTGGGTACAGCTGTGAAAATTATTTTAAAACAGAATCACTAAGAGCAGCAACAGATCTTCCTGCAATGGAAGTATGAATGTAACTCAGTAGAAACAGAGTTGCAATGTAACATATATTTTATAAAACAATCTACAACATGGCAGAGGGTAAATTGTTCATTAGATAGAAGTTTGTTAAGTTTCACTTTGCCATCTAGTCTTGCAGATGCAGGTGTTTTTGAAGCAACAACAATGAGGGAAAAGAGCTGAGTGAAGAAATGACTCGTCTGACCTGTAAAGCCTCCTGAATGTTTCCATTGTAATCGATGATTTCAGTGGCTCCTTGGTCTCCTTTCTGCCCAGGTGGGCCCTGCACATTTAAACACATGTTCTGTCATGCTGCACACCTGATTTATACATCAGAGAAATATTAGACCAATATCAGTGTGCCCCTTTTCCAAAAAACTGCCATGGTTTGACTGCTGCCCCCTGGTGGTAACCAATGTGTGGTTACACTGACAAGCAGCTAATAGCAGTGCTGAAAGAAGGGGAATTGATTTTCTTGAATATACTTGCTTACCCTCGGGCCAATGGATCCCAAGTCTCCTTTATCCCCAAGCTCCCCCTAATGTGAGCAGACAAACAAAATATATCAAAGAATTGCCATTGCTTTGATAACTACATTCTCATATGTGGGAAGCTATAATGGTCTCAAATAATTCCACAGTGTAAAAAATGTGGAATATGGATTAAATGTTTTTAAGTCATATACCTCATAATTATGGTGCAACAAGTTCTAGTATTTATCTAGTATAGTATGGCACATAAAACTACTTTATGTGACTTTTAAGTATTATTTTGAAGAACACAATGCACAATGCAAATGAATTTGATTTAGTGAGATCACATGAACAAGTACAACACCAGTAACAGCCAAAATAATACTATTTCTTCTATGAATTGCTAAACGCCCACCAGCAGTGAATTCCACTTACAACTCTGCAGTTTTAAATGTTTGCATCTGCTTACTGTTTGTTTGCAGCATTTTATTTCCGGAGAAAATGTTATGTTAAAAAAAAAAAAGAGGCTGATGTGATTTCCACAAGTACATGAATTCAACACAGCGCTGAAGGGAGGAAATCCAATATCTGGATCACCTGTTAAATCTAATTAGGGGATCAGCTAATTAAGACAAAGTGTTCACGAAATTTAAAGAAAACATTTCTGCTGTGCTCACCTTTGACCCTTTAAGACCAGGTGTGCCAGTCTCTCCCTGGGAACCCTGCCACAAGTAAGAAAACAGACGGCGAAAAGAGTCATGGTTTGAGGGACACTATAAAAAGGAAAAGCTAAGTTCTTGAGCTATAAACATGAAATTGACAAAAAAAGATAAAACAAACTCTCTTTATGGGTTCAATCCAAATTCATCATAGAAAATGCAATGCATTTTAAACGCACAATTCTCAAAGGAAATATCATCAACCACTCGTACTCCTCCCATGAGAGCAACACAGTCTGCTTTACTAAAATAACCAGCTTTTAATATGCCATAACTGCCAAGCGAGGGAGAAAGTGTTTATTTGAACTCTGGCACTGATAAAGCAGGGGTTTCACGTTTGGGGTTTCTAATAGGATGTCAAACAGATCTGTGGATCGTCTAAGTTTAGACTGGAGCTTAAGCTACCTGATGGGTCAGCGCCAGACATAAACAATGGTAAAGTCATTTATATTTTGTTTACTTTATGCAGACTCCAGGGAAAGCCTTGGACTTATTACAAGGCTGTAATGGTTTAGCCGTCTCTCTATGCTGACATAACTGAATATTCGGGAATGCATTCCGACTTTTTCTTATTTAAATATCTGGGAACTTTATAGTGTGTCCCTAAATCAGTAAGGCTCTAGATGGCAGCAAAAATAGATAAATTACGTGGGTGAAAATTAAATAGTTCACCACCATCATACTTCCTACACAGCTGTGAACAAGTAGGGAGCTTTTAAAGACATACTGCTGAATGATCCAGTTTGCTTCACATTATTGGTGCCATTTCTGTGTGCACACATGCCAACTTAAATAACCAACCTTTGGTCCAACGGGTCCAATTTCTCCTCTTTCACCCTTTCCTGGTGGCCCGTGGTCGCCTCTCTCACCCTACACAGACAAAAGAACAAACTGAGTTTACAGAGGGAAGTTGCCGCTGTTCTCCAGCAACATTGTCAGCAGAAGAGCTGTGATGCACCTTCTGTACATAAACTTCAGTTTCCTCAATGTTATGTAGTACTGACATGCCCAAGGAATCTACTGTAAGAGCTCCCCGCCCCTCTCGTGAGTTTGCTTACTCGACAGATTTACATGGTGAATTCAAGGTATTTATGCTGCCTGCTGGTAGATCGTGACCCTTGTCAAGGTGAAATGTTATTTTCAAGAAAACCCTAAAACGTACGTCTACATCCAGCCTTCATTGTACTTAAGTTGAATATTTAAAGAAAAATGCAAATACTTTGTTGTATAGTTTTCTCTTATAGCGAAGTGACTTCAGACAGCCAATAGAGGGTGATGTGGTATAACTTAGTCCACACTCTCCATTACTTATTGCTGATGCTTAAACCAAGTGGGACACAAGCATTACTCAGCAGTGTTGAGTAAATTAGGCTTTTTTTTCTATTCAAATAACTGCTTGCTAATGATAATGTAATTGCACAGACTTCAAAACAGACCTACTGACTCTTCAGTTCAATTTTTTAAAAAGACTTCAGCAGTACCCCTCTGAAACATTTGGTAAAACCCCAGCTGTCTCAAACCTGTGAGCTGACCTGAACACAAGGAAAAACCATCACATACAATATTGTCTGCAATGATCCTTCTTTTCAGCTACACCCTGACATTTCATTAAGCAAACAGAGATATACCAGAGGACAACACAAGACTAATAAATCTTGGTTATGAATGCACTGCAACAGCCGGATGCAAAAGGACAATAGGAGCGTTAATTCTAGCATCTGGATTATCACTTCTGGCTCCACGGTGTGATAATGTCACGGCTCAAAGCAGTGAGGATTTGCTCATTCTGACTAATTCCAAGTGACATGATTTTAAAGAAACATAAGCTTAATGACTCCTGTAAAGAGATAATAATGGGTAATGAGACTATAAACCTGGAGGAATAACTGATTTCACTGACGAGCACACTGACAGAATGTGTTAAATGACTCATTGTGACTGGTATGAAATAGATTGTGTCACTCTGAGCAGAACATACCTGTAATATTGTGACAAACAAAAAGATTACTGTAGAAACCGTAGCTGAGAGCTAAAGTCTCCCACCTTAGTTCCCGGGAGTCCTGGAAGCCCTGGCTCTCCCTGGGGACCGAGGAATCCAGGCTCACCCTGAAAAAATCCGCAAATGTTACTTATTCTTCCACAGGGCATATCTGGTGTAGCGCCACCTCCACCCACTGCTAAACACATAGATGCATGGCCAGACATATTCAAAACGACAGGCATGCACACAAACACACACACTCAGGGACACAATTTATCAGTGGCTTGTTAATTTCTCCCCTGGACTGACCTTGTTAGAAACTCATCATGGCACTCCTGCGTGCAAAAACCAGAGTCTCTGAAGAAGCTTTAACATTTCTGCATTTGCACTTTCACTTATGAGGAGTGAGCTTCCAATACGAGGTGTGATGCTCGACTTGATTTACATTACATCTGATTCTGAAATCACTTAATTGGAATAATTACTTTACCATATGCAACCCACCTAGAGTAGCTTAGGCCCCGTGGAAGCCCTTGGAGAGGTAATGGACACTTGCTCCTCAAACTTTTAAACTGTGATTGGGTAAACAGCCAAGAATGCAGAGCAGAACAGAAGTGCAAGTCGAGCGAGTGCAGCGTTAGCAAACTATTGTTACAATCCATCAAGCATTCAGGCCTCTTAAGTAAAAACAGGAGTATATAAAATGTACAATGAAAGGGCTTTTTTTTACAAGACCAGCACATTACAAGCACACAAAAAGAGAAAAACAAAAACCAAAGCGGCAACAAGCGTCATCTCATCATGCCCGTGTGAGCATTCCTTGCATTCACATGCTATATCTCAAGCTAATGAGCTGGATATACATTAAGGAGGTTGCTATTCTTCAAGCATAAGATGGCAGTGAATTATTATATGTCTTTTGTGCCTGAAGTTCACCATCTGCTGTTTGTTTTTTAAAGTAAAAAAAGCAAGCACCTTAATTAAAAACAATAAAAGCCTGTTTTGAAATCAAACTTCCTCTTCTTAACAAGCAGTAGTTTTGACACATTTTGCACCAAGTTTCTTGATGCCACTTCCAGGAAGTAGACTGATGTTGTTGCCAGGGATGCAGTGTTCCAAACATTAATTCATAGACTTCTGCACTATTCACAAGCCCTAATGAGACAGTTTTCCTGCTGACTTCTGGCATGCTCAGATCAAAAGCATCGACTATTTGGCCTTGTCAGTTTGCCTGAGCTCCTTGCTTTTTCATTGCACTGAATGTTCCTGTGCCTCTGCCACTCAAGCCTGATGGAACTACGTACAAATCCCACACAGTAGGAAAAGCAAGATTATGAGACCTTAATGTGTCGCACACGAGGCATGTCGATAGGTCAAAAGCTGAGTTTTCCTCTGTACTCGGCTACAGACATACGGGCTGAAGAGCATGGACAGGGACAACACTGGGGGGAATGACTGGGGATAAAAACAGCGAAGCATTTACCTTTATCCCTGGGAGTCCAGGCAGCCCTGGAAGTCCTGGCTCTCCCTACACAGGAAGAGTGTGACATGTTACAGCCAAGCCAAGCTAAGCTGAGTCAAGCCTCATTTGTAGGCTATCTGGGGTTCTATTTGTTCTACACTTTATATTCTATTGTGTTTTCACTGGCTATCAAGCTAATTCTGAAAAGTTGCTTGTTGCGGTCTGCTGTCCATAACTGTATGTTGACTGTCATTTGCTTGTGGTAAGCACTAGAAGGTACTGCACATGCAATTTCAAACCAACTCATGCAGCCATGGCTTGACAGCGTGATTAGTGCTTGTTATAACACTCAACCCTTCACAAATTGCAAAGGAGTTTTCTTTTTACGATATTATTGGTTTGGGCAGGTGTGAAAAGTTCTGGTTTCTGGTAGGAAAAACTGTCAGATACTTTGGATTAAAGTAGCAAAAGCTGCTTGAGAGAGCTGCCGTGGCTTCAAGGTCGTTAGATTTTGGCAGGGCTGGAAGTCGAGAGTTGGCCTATTTCTCCATTACCAAGGTCAGGTCATTGTCAAGTTGAGAACTCCAGACTCCCATTAGGCCTACAAGTTTGAGTAACGCTCATTTGATTCAACTGTGGAAAAATCAGAGGTCAAGTCCCTTGTGACGCCTCCGCAAGACTTTCAAAACAAAGTTTCTGACTATGGATAATTAAACGCTCTATTAAGACCATTGTATTTATGGCATATGAAAAGAAATTATTATAGCCGCATGAGAAAGATCAACTGTAATGGCACTCAGGGGATCTGAGAGGGGGCTGTAAATTTCCATTGTGGCTAATGAACGCATTGTAAAAACTAATGAATAAAAGTCTTTCTTGTGGACTACTGCTTCACCAACACTCCATTGCCATCCAATGGTAATATTTAATGGGCAACAACAACTCAACCTCGGGAATGAAAAATACAATTTGTAAGTGTGTCAGCACAAGCAGAACGGCTGTAAAATGAGAGATAAGATAAAGCAGTCAAAAAATTAGTTAGGCCACGAGTATTTTCTTTGCAGCACAGCAGAAAAAAAAGACACGTGCTAAAAGCCCTTCTGTCTGTCTGGAACCAGTTTGTCCAAACAGATAAAAGAGAGGGTAAATCAATGGGGTGCAGCACTTGGGATTAAAAAGTGTAATTACATGGGACGCTGGTGCAATCTTGGCAGCAGTCTGGTCAAGGGACAAGTAATGGCTTTTTTTGCAGGAAAATAGCTCCTCTTCTGCTGCATGCTTGTTTTATTAGTTTCTCATCAGCCACTGTTTCTATTAACAGTATTCTTCCGATTTTGTTTGTTGGCTTGGAAAGTGTGTCAAACGCTAGAATAAAAACTGGCTGGGAGAGAGAGGTCGCACTAACAAACACTGCTCAAACAACAAACAACTTGAGCGGTTGGACTGATACCAAGCAAAATAATGGGATGACCTGTTGGTTTCTGACAAATACAGGGCACAATAAAATGGAGCAAAATCACCCAAAAGATCGAGAGGTGTTAGTATGATACCTGGGACCTTATACTGGCTCAAAACAGGTATAAAGCCAAAGTAAATGGAAAATGAGTAGGAGCACTGTGATGTACCGAAGTTTAAGTTGAAGTGTCAGGTTCTCCCCATCCCCCCCCCAGTGTACAACCATCCTTATTACACTTTAAACAGTGAGGTTCAACTGAGGTGGACGGCTCTTATCCAAACTTGAACAATTTTTTCTTGCAAAACAGCCTAGAGATTCACCATTTACAATTCACTGTTTCAGAGTGATGAAAAATAAATATGTTCATCCATCTACTCAAATTTTGATCATTTTCATTTACTGCATATTTTATTCCCAGTTTCACCTATCAACACCAAAACTATTATTAACATTAAGAAACACTATATATATTTAATATATGAATATATTATATTATAACTACGGTTAGTCCATATGAATAAAACTACACTACCAACACTACTATCTATTTGTATTTATTATTTGTAACTATCTATCTACTGTCTATTAAAGAGCAATGTGTAGCAAAGTGCAGTTATTACCTTATGTCCACTTCGTCCAGGCTCTCCAGGTTCACCCTGAAAGACATGCAAAAAGTATTCTTTTCACCTACTTCATTTCCGGATTGGGTTGCACCAACTATTCATAAACCAATTACTAAGATTGTGCATTACGTCCTAGGTAAGTTCTTAAAACTATTAGCTAGTTTCAATTGATGATTACGCTAACTTATACAAGCTTAACCTAACTGACGTTTTGTGGTAAGTTAGCCAAAAGTTATTAGCATATTTTTTCTAATATGAGGTATATAAATATATAAAGAATATTTTTGGAGATGTAATTTCCCAAAAGTTTATTATTAAACAGCATTTAAAACAAAATTCTGATCAGATGTGTGGATCATATTACACTTAAGCTGATGGCAATTGATGATTTTGCTGGTGGCAAGTCTGACTGTGTTTTGAACGGATAGCGGCGGGCGGGGCGGGTGGGGGAAGGATATTACGGTAGTAATCTTTGCTCATTTCCAATGACGGCAACATTGCCCAGCACCATTGCTCTAAAAGTTGCTCCATGTATCATCAGCTTCACTCTTCACTTTAAATTGATGCAAGCTAACATGGATTTGGTTCAGTTAGCTAGGTTAGCAGACACCTGAACGTTACTGTGTAAATATAATCTCTATGTAAGAACTAGTGTGTTTGTCAGGTGCAAACCTTTTTCATTTAGTGGCACATAAATCTCCACTTGGTAAGTTTGAACTTGCAAACAGCCAAAGCAACTGACCTAATCAGGATCAAGAAACAGACACTGAAAAAAAATTATAGCGTTAACGTAGCTCTAACCTTGATGCCTGCTGCCGAGGAGCCTGCATCTCCCTAAGAAAAGGAAAAAAAAACAACAAGAAATTAGAAAGTTACAACATGGAAAGGTTATTACAAGAGAGGGTTGGGGCTTTCTGTAAGGTCACAACAGGAAAGATCATTACTGTGCAATTACAGATGAAAGAAGCCTATTTTTACTGAACAATGCAGAACATAATTTCACAACCACTGCATGTGCTGAGTTGTCTGGACAAAATGGGGCTAAAATCCTATTATGAAGACGAGTGTCTAAGCAATGTTCAGACTGAATGTATCCTCTCGCTACAGTTTGGGAGAGAATTTTATAAAACTAAAGTCCTGGCAATCATTTCATTGTTTTTAAACTGTCAGAGTGCAGCTGCATACTGGTGATGACAGGAAATCCAACACTATATAAAAGAAATCCACAACACTTTTAGTAGGTGAGGGGCCTGATAGATATACTGTATAAATGGCAACGATTTAAACCTTTTTTTCATTGCATCTTTTCAGGTAGTATACTGAACTGGAGGAAGCTTTTCCAGCAAAGTCATCCAGAACCCAGGCCCTTTCCTATGCACTGCATTACTACTGCAGTTGTACAGTAAAAACATTCATAAAACAAGGGGCCAATAAGCTTAATTATGGGCGGTTGGTGGGAAAAGGGAACGGGGAGAAGGAGACAGGGTCTGTAGCTCTGCTGTGGTTTCACTACACATACGCCTTGCGCTCAGAAGTTGCTGAAGGAATGCCTCTCGCCCTCAGCTTTTTATGGGAATCATTACGATGCATAGCACACAAGGCATGTTTAATTGCACTTTTTTTGCAGACAATAAACTGTGTTGCTGTTTACAGCTGGGCTTTGTTGCATACCTAAGGGATCATCTATCCCTTTCTTAAAACTTATCATGGCAATTTTTATTTGGGCATTTTATTCTATATTTTATTGAGGTTAGAGCAGATCTAAGAGGATGGACTTACAGTTTACAGCCGTGGAAACAGGCTCCTCATATTACATTACAGAAGACGAATAAAAAGGCTTTCGCATAATTTTACATGATGGAATGAAAATGTTTTTGGCCCCATACTTCAGAAACAACATGGATGTCATGTTGTGGTTGACCTAAAAAATATAATAAAACAGGAAACTTTATACAGAGGCCCATTAGTCTTACTTTTTGTATCTTGATTGAATAATTGTTTCAACAAAACAAACATCAAAGTCAGAGCTGGTTTACACCTGTTGTTTTCTGGCAGGGATGGATATGTAAGAATGCCTCACATCTGTACTTAATCGTTACATCTTACACAAAAAAAGAACCTACAAAAGATCTTAAGCAATGGATTCTACGCCTAAAACAATGGACTATATGTAAGCATAATTACGTTTTTTCCCCTTATTAATCTCAGCACGATGAGACCATCAGGAGGCAATATTGTGAAAAATAGCACAATTCACACAGTTTTAATCAAAAAGCCACCATGACCCATGTGTAAACAAGTACCAGAGGATGCTACACAAGCAATTAACACTTCCCTGTTGACGTGTCCTGTCATGACAGACCTAACACAAGTGACACCAAGCCCAAGAAGCAAGTGAGAGTTTTCACAATTTAATCTATTCCAAATGGTGTATTATGAGATGGAAAAAGTGGTGAAGTTGGGAGGTGAGCTGAGGTGTGGCGCAGAGTACTAAAACGTCCCAACTGGGCCAATTACCATGGTGAGGCTACAGCCAGTGATTTAACCACAGACTAGAGCAGGACGGAGCGTGTCACCACAGCTCCACTTCATTATAGGCACCCAGAATGGTCGTAGCATATTGGCATTTAAAGATAATAGCATGAAGAGCTCATAATGTATACTTGGTAAATCATCGGCCATTTTCCAGCGAGTGAGAGCGAATGAGATGGAGAGGATTCATCAGCGAGCAATGAAGCTGATGCAGAGCTGTGACATATGTAACCATTAAATGTCACCACAGCCCTCAAATCATGACTCCCACTACATATTACAGTCATTAGTAAAGATGACCAAATTCAGCGCCCTCAGCTGAATATCGACTATCGAGTTAGAATGTACGAGAGGCAACACAGATTATGATTGGCTCCCAGGGTAGAAAGTCTCTGCCAACAGTTGAAACTCAGCCAGTTCACAAGAGCTTGGAACGGATCTTCGGATTCAAAAATTTTACCAACCACTGTGCCACACCGGCCAGAGCCAAGTGCTCACAGCCTGGAAGTTCCCAAAACCAATTTAAGAGTTTACTTGGGTAGTTTTTTTTTTTAAAACCATGAAAGAATTTTCCTATCTCTGAGGTCCGACTGTTTCAACAAGAAGAGTCACAGTTAATTTCAAAGCTAGTTAAATACTTAGGCAGAATGCATCAGAAGTAAATGGTTTAGAACTAAAGCTTTTAACGGTGGTAATGATTTGTTTTAAATGAGGCCAGAGATGGACACACAGAGGCTGCTGGGAACATTTCTCTAAACAGTTGATGATTATAGCTTATAAAAGCAACACCGCAGGCAATGTGCTATGTAAATGCATAATATGAAGAGCGGAGGAAAGTAACAAAGTGCATTTACTCAAATACTGTACTGTACATCCAAAATATATGATTATCTTAGAAAATATGATGCATTATTATAGGTTAAAAACCTTGTTGTTGAGCCCTATAACACCTGGTCTAGGTCTGTGTTACTTTGAGCAGTTAATTTTATTTAGGGATATTCAACATGTAAGCAAACAAATGCAAGTGCAAATTCTTAAAGCCTCTCTAAAGTTTGTTCAACACATACAAAAAACAGTTTTACAGTGTAAAATATGACAATTTTTGCTGTTTTACGGGAGGTTACATGCTGGACCATTTCATGGCCTGTGGTGACTTTAGGATGTTACTGGTCCTGGCCAAGAAATAGTTGAACACATAACCACCCGTAAAATGGCAAAACGGCATTACAAATTAAACAAATGAGACATAACTGTTTAATGAATGAACTTTAGAGGTGCAGGTATGGTGAATTTTGTTACTTTTGGACAGAGCTCACCTAGAGGGTTTCCTGTTTCTAGTCTTTTTGCTAAGCTAAGCTAACTGGCTGCTCGCTGTAGCTCTATTTACTGTACAGTCACAACAGCATTATCAAGCTTCTTATCTAACTCTCAGCCAGAAAGCAAATAAGCTTATTTCTAAACAATGTCGAATTACTCCTTTAAACAATTTTGCAATTTATCAAATGATATATAACAATAACAATACTACAATAATATAATGCATAATGATTACTTTTACATTTGATTCTTTAGATATTTTGCTAAATGTATATAGTATCTAATAACATTTTGAAATCAGGACTTTTACTCGTGAGAGGACTTTTATACTGTTTTACCACAGAACATCAAATTAAGGAACAATGTCGCACTGTAGGTGCTCTCTCATCTGAGGCATAACACTTCATATTTTTATCATTCCTGATCCGGAGAGTATCAGATTGTGTCTTTTAGGGTGTGAGGGGAAGAGATTTTGCATGTGTGCGTCCTGTCATTTAGTCTCTTTCACACTCTGCAGATCCCCCGCTGTCAAAACAATCTCCCTTTGTATCAGGCAATGGCTGGTCTGACTGCTTGCCCTACCATTTCTGTACACTTCTCTCCCCCCTCTGCACTCCCTGAGGTCTCTCTGCTCACCATACCGAAGCTTTCGCTGCCTCACCTCTCACCCTGCGTTACCACATTTTCCCCGCAGTGTGTGCTGTGTATTGTTAACTTTGGCATCTCCAGCACTGGAAGACTAAAGATGCTCTCCTTATTCTGTCTCCTTTACTCTTTCTGGTTTCCTCTTCCACCAGTGAAACAATAATAACAGGGAGGGCAATTGATCAGACGTACAACTCCGATGACAGGGGGCTCAGTTTGTGGAATGATATGGAGTTTTTTTCCCTTAGCTGATCCTGTGTATGTATATGAACATGCCTAAGACATTTTTCTTCACTTGCACTGAAAAATCGATCTATCCTTGGTGTGTGACATATGTTAAACTCATCTGGATGTTAAATCTTGATTGAAAAACAATTATCCCCACCATATGTGCACTATGTTAAAAAAAGATGAGCTAATCCTATCCATACTAATGAAATAATCCTCCCTATTTCCAGGTCTTTAAACTACTTTCTGTCTCTTTTTATTATGAAATAAATGCGTATGCTCTTAGAGAATGAATGACAGGTGACTGGCTACTGAAGTCTGAATTCCCACTTCCACTTTTTCTTTTTTACTCCTGCAGCCAATATGCGTTTTTTTCTCCACTTTTCCTGCATTAAAGTGTTGACCAGATCAAAGTGTTGCTCGAGCTGCAAAGTTTTATCGCCCTCCACTTTCCTTTTTGTTCACTTATTTTCCACAGATGATATCCTGCATCTGTTTCCCCCGAACGGTGTCTTTCTTGGCAACCGTGTTCGACAGTCTTTTCAAAACCAGAGTACCCATAAAGTGAGAAGTTATCAAAGTTGTTCTCTGCTGAACAGCAATAAATTGGCAGTGACATTTTGAGTACACTGCTTCTACTCCGATGCTGGTCAATTCGTTATATTTTGTTTTAATACCGAGCACAGTATTTCTAGCAGAAAAGCAGCATCTCCAGCGTATAAACAAAATCACAGTATTTTGTGTCTGCTGTCTCTTCTTAGCAACTGTCTCACCATTTTTTGGCAACACTGGGAAGAATCTTTATCTTTTCCCAGAAATGTGAGCCATTTTTTTTGCACAGACTGATGAAAAGCTGAGTCGACATATTTAAAGAATCATCCAAAAATCCAACCTTTAATTGTTTTGTTTCTGAAATGCTTCACAAGAGTAAAGAGGCATAAATTTTGTTATTAGGTCACCCAATACAATTAAGGCTGTGACCTATTTTCATAAATGCTGCTCGAACAAAATAGTAACAGCAAAGGCAACGTAAAAAGTCCTGGACAGGAGGCATAATCTGGCTCTGGACAGGCTTGTCAGTGTGCTAACACAATACCAAAAACTTTTCCCCGAAAAACAAAAGCTTTTTGGACAGAAACACGAATCTATTAGTTTAGCTCTGAACAATCTGTCCAGCAGTGCACCACTCTGCCGTTTGTTGGAAGTGACAAGCTGTCTTGATGATAAATGGTCCCAAATTAATGCAGGAGCCATCCAACCAGAAAATGTAGCATCAGCATAGCATAGCAATTAAGTCCACATTAAGCACAAACGGCGCATCAAGTGCCAGGATGATTGCTGTTGTGCAACCTTGACTACAGCTGATGGCACTTGACCCCAGCTACTTCTGCTGCTGCTGCTTCTCCACAGATCTCCTCTCAGATGGCTAACATTAAGTTTAATGTTTTCCGGCCACAGCCAGACTGCTGCTGTTTGTCTGAGCAAGTTCCAAGACATAAAGAAAGAGAACGAAAAGTAGAGTGGAATTTACATACCTTCTCTCCCATATCACCTTTCGGTCCATCTTCGCCCATATCACCCTGTGATGAAATCACACAGAGCCAATTATATTCGGTTTATCCTATTCAGTCTATTGATGGCAAGACTGTGCTGAACAAAAATAATAAAGCTGAAAATGATAAAAAAAAAAAAAAAAACATCTTAAACATAATTGGGAGATCGTTTACATAACACATAACACACATAGGACTTCTGTGATTGACTGCCCTGTAAAATAGCGTACTGGATACTTGGTAAATTGTAAAAGTACATTGTAGCAAAGTCAAAGCATTGACATGTTAAATTCACTTGGGTCACTAACTGAGTCATTACGCAAGGTTCAAATGTGACTGATTTCATGTGACGTAATACACTCTGTGGGGCTTTGTGGAGGTCCTAAACATCTGGCATCAAGAGCAAAGAACTTCACTTCTAAATTCACAACTTTTCCATCTGAGCTGTGTGAAATATATTGAATGTCAGAGCTGCTAGGGTGGCAATGACCATTGGCCAGTTGTTCTACATCTTTGGTCCAGACGGAAATATCTCAACAATTATTGGATGGATTGCCATGAAACTTTGTACATACATTCATAGTTCCCAGACAATTGATCCTAATTACTTATTGATCCTGTGACCTTTTCTCTACCACCATGAGGTTGACATTCGTCAATGTCGAGAATCATGTCCACCTCATGATGAATTGAATAACGTTTCAATTTGTCATTTATGGCCAAATAACTGCAAAACTAGTGCCAGACAGCCACAGCTGTACTTTGTTTTTAGTGCTGACTGGCAAATGTTAGTATGCTAGACGCTAAACTAAGATGGTGAAAGTGGTTAGCATTCTACCTGCTTACATCAGCATGTTAGCATTCAGCTCAAAGCACCACTGGGCCTACATAAGCCTCTTGATTGATTACTTATGATTGCACTGCTATAATTCCAGTTGATTTTATATCACTGATATTATGGTATATGCAGTATGTTCCTTATTTGAAGGTGAATAGCAAATCCAAAGACTTAAAATAAAGGGTTGTGTCCTTGTGGAGGATAACACCCTAATGATGTCAGAACTCTGCTTCTCAAACAATCAGTTTGTATCTGCTTGAGGTTGGCATTGTTTTCTTAAATTTGCCTGCTGGCTCTTTAGTTAGCAACCAAAGCCAAAAACAGCTATTTATGTTAACATATTTGGCTCCTCTCGAAATAAAAGCTCATAGTACTTTGGAGTGAATTTCAGTGCTGTCTTTGGCAGGGAACTCATCATTTTACTTCTGATAAATCCACATATTAAACAAACAATAGCCTAATAGCTTATGAATCATACAATGAATAGCAATTCCAAGGTTTTCAAAGGATTTGTCCTTATGGAGAATATTAAAAAGAAACTTCAAGAAAATGCGCTTACTATAACAGACAATATGCTTGACGTCAAGCGTTAATCTGTTTAGATGCATTGTCATTTAATTTTTCCATCTATGAATCTATCGGTTAGAAGATAAAATGACTACTAGCATCAGACAGAGGCAAGTTTAAAAAAACATCCTTTTCCCTAATTTGCCTGTTGGCTGTTTAGTTATCGAACAAACCCAGAAACAGCAGTTTACATTAACAGATCTGGCTCCTCTTAAAATAAAAACTTGTAGTATTATAAAGATGTGATTCCCAGCCTGGGGGTCGGAGGATAAATCGGAAGGGAATCAACATGATTAAAAAGATTGGAAATAAGATATTAAACATATTCTGCCAGATATTTTAACAGTTATTTTCTCTAATATTTGCATTTTTACTTCAGCCCGTCTGACATGGCATTTTTAAGGATCACAAGTCAAAATGGTTAGGATCCTCTGCTTTACAGTGAACACTATGGGAAAAAAGCAGAGGAATAAGAGGCAGCTTCTCACCAACACAAATGTAGAAACCAATCTACCTCGTCAGACCATTCAGTTATAACTTTCCTGGACTGACCTGAACTCATGCCAAAGCAATCTCCTCTAAATGCAGTTCCCATTGAGCCATCATTTGATCATTTGCGTCCAGCTAATTCGCCACAAGACACCCATGGTGCTGCGAGCAGTGGTTGCTAAGAGATTGGCTATTTGGCCGCACAGCCTCATTATTACAGTGAATCAGGTGTCTTAGTGAGAGGGAGCGAGTCTCTGATTTGCAGAAAAACTCAGAACAACAACTGAAAACAACTGCCTGAAGGCCAGCTTTGTGGTCGATGAAGAACACTGAGTCATCACCTCCCTCCAGCCTGTCTCACTCTCAATTCTGTCAGTGTTCACACCTCACACCAGCTCCTGTCCAACAACAATGAATAAGGGCACCGTTAGAATTAGGGAATGGAGAGAATAAGGCTGCTTTTCCTCACTGAGAATATTGTGTGGGTTCACTTTTTCGGTCTCCTCTGAGGCCTGTAGTTGGAGAAACTGGCTTCAATTTTGTGACTCACTGACTCACTGATGGCCAAATCTCAGAAGGGAGTCACCTTTGAAAAAGACAAGCTGTGAGTTGTGTGAAGCAAAGGCAGAGCCGCCGTCATGACGGCTGTTCCAACACATGGCGGGATATCAAGACTGACGCTAACAATAATGTCTAGTGATCTAAATTAGCACTTTTACCTTTTCACCTCGCTCTCCCATTTCACCCTGTTGGGAAAAAAGCAGAGTATTAAACACAGAAAAGCTCAGGGGGAGTTGGGTTCATTTGGGGTTTTATTGCAGCCACTAAGGGTCAGATTGTATCTGGGGTTAAGTTCATGTTAGATTATGAAAATTCTCTTGTGTTATGGCTGCTTTTTCCCCCAGACAGACCACGGAGTGTCAGAGAGTCCTTACTGAAAGATTAACAGGGCCAAATCCTACTTCAAATGTTTTTCACCACAATTTCAATTAATTAAAACCTGTAGCTACCGCTATCACATTTATTACTAAGAAGGTAACATGCTCTTATTGATATATTGGCAAATACAGATCATGTGACCATGATATCAAACAAAGATGAATGAAAAGACAAATATATGTGTTTTCTAAAGAAGAGTAAAAAAATGTATAATGAAAAATATGGTCAAAATAAGTGTCCAAACGTTAAAAAGAAGATAATGTTTCTTTGATGGGAAAGGATGCAAAAAATATTACATGACTTCCAAACACTAAAACTAAAAATATGATTGCCATGAATTTACAAGAATAAGAGCACACAGAATATGTGTGCACCACACCTTGGCTCCGGGGATACCGTCCAATCCTGGGATGCCAACATCCCCCTATGGACAGCATAACATACACACAGAGGCTGTATTCAGTGTGCTGTTTCAGCAATGTGATTTCAGGTTAGGAGATACAAAAAGCTTCACATTTCCTCATTAGAGAGCGATAACCTCTGACCCTAACAGAGGTTAAGTTTGTGTTGTGACTACACAGGTGTTGTGCATTTTCTGAAAAAGCTGATAACGGAGCAGTAGATGGGATAAATAGTTTATTTTACTATATTATAAGGAATAGACTCTGCACATGTTACCTTACAGCTACAACTGAATAAAAGCCATTCAATACCAATAAAGTTCAAAAAGATTTAATATTGAAACCGCAAATTATTATTCTCTATAAGTGGAGAAGATAAACAATCTGATTCAAAGCTTAATTATCTCTGGTGTGGTTCTGAACATGGGCAATTTAAGAAAGCCATGTCAATCTAATGAATGCCAGTCCAGTGCGTGTCTGAATCCCTGTTGTCTGCAGCGCTCACTGAGAAACCAATCTGAGTCCATCTGTTGCAAAAAACAATTAACCTCGTGACCTCTGCAAAGCCACCGCATCATTGGCCTTTTAGAAGAGGAGCAGCTTCTCTTCAACCCAGAGACACAACTTTAACCTGATAACGCTGATCAATAGCCAGTATTGAAATTAAATGTATTACTTAAGTTAAAATACACATTAATGTGCTGCTGGTCACATTGTAAAGAAACATCGTATATATGTTCTTTCTCACTTTCTTATTGTTTTCCTTTTCCACACAATGCTTTGCTTTCCAGAAGTATTGTGGGAATATCAGTGTGGATGATCCATCTATAGGGAGTAGCCCCTCAGCTACACACTAGTGTAGACGCTAGTGAAGCTCTTCATAAATGCTGGAATTGTGTATCGTCTATCAGCTCACATATGGGAGTCATTGACATAATGATGATGATATATTACCATAATGATGATGGAGTCTGATTAAAAACTCCTAAAGTGGGTGGCTGATAAGGTTTGCATTAGTGATCATGCCCTTATAGTGGATATCTATGTCAGATCAATATGTCTGCCAGTCAACCTGCCACTGCTGGCAGAGCATCCTTTACTGCTTTAGATTTCAACTTTCTGCATGAGTGAAGGCTACATACCATAACAAATTCTGTTTTATAACTGCATTGCACAGCATTGGAGTTCTATTTCATGGGTGCTGGCAAACCCCACTCTTTACACAAGTATGGAATTAGGCCTTCAGCTTTTGCTGTCTCTAGTGTCAGTATGGCTTTCACTCCAAAATGAAACTTCTATACTCTGGTTCTTGTTACAACCATGCGTGCCTCTTCATAAATGCATTCTTGAGATTTGAAAGATGTCGCCTCTCAAATCATCTCCCCATTCATTCTCGTTACCTATACCGTCGTTTGTTCTGGTAAAAAAATATGCTTTTCCATTTTTTTACCCATTGTGAAACACCTGCACTGTGTCTCCTTTATTTGCTTTGAGAATGAAATGCAGAAACGAGCCGAGAATGTGAGCAGAATCACAGGCAGCTTGAAACTGTACTTTGTGGTTAAGACTTGAAGATGCAGCCCAGGGGATTTCTCCTAAATAGGACAGCGGTTTGAAATTGTCAGAACGCATGGCAGAACTTCTTTAATATGAAAAGTGCAACACACAGCCATAAAGACTTATGAAAACTCTTAAGCATGTTAAAGTGAGTCTTTTGAAGAAAAAAAAAATTCAGGTGTGGGTGAAAGTTAGCCTTCTGAACTTAATGTGTAGTATTATGTGAGGGACCCATGTTCGGGCTAAATTTAGAGGGGCTGCTAAATTTAATTGAAACGAGTTATGAATTTGCTGCAATTAAAAATATTCATCTGAACAACACAGTTAAGTCTTATAGGGTCAGTGTGTATGTTTAGTGGCATCTAGTGGTAAGGATTGCGAATTGCAACCAACAGCTCGAGGTGCATTCATGTGCTCCTTGGATAGTCCCATTTCCCGAGTTGTGAAGTCGTTCTTCCGACTTCAGCGTGTGTTCATGTGCTCTTAAGTTGGAATGTGGAACCAACATGGACGCTACTGTGTTGGATTAGTATTATCAGAGCATGTAAATAACACGCAGACATCCGGTTCACTGTACATGGACAGCAAACTAACCGTTATAGCCATATTACTTAACTTGAGCAGATTCATCATTTACCATATTTATAAAGATTTTCTATTGATGTGGGAGAAAGTGGTATCTTGCTTTTATAAAAGTCAAAGAAAAGAAAATAAGTACTTTATCTAAATGTATTAATTCTAATGGCAAAATTCCACATTCATATTTAAGCAGTAAAAAACTTGTACTTTTTCTCCAGGTGGTACATTATATCAATATAATAATTATTTTTAAAAAAGGCTGTAAAAACAGTCAGCATCACGCAATTTGGCTCTGGTGACTTATATTTGTTATCTGTACCTAAGGGCCGTTCAGAGTTCGGTATGAGGGCCTAGCTATTCTACTCCCTCCAACACACTGCAGACTGACTTGCAGGTAAGAAATCTGATCTCCTTTGGTGAACTTAAACACCGGATGAAGACTTGGAACTAGATGCAATTAATTGTTGTCACTATACTGTACTTATAAGTGGTCTTAAAGTTATACTGTTTATTTGTGTTTTTCTTTGTTGAAAGTCCTTTGTTATTGTGGGTTTGCTTTGTGTTCGTATTTGTAACTGTGTAACTCTGTCAATATGCGGCAGTTTTGGCCAGGTTTCTCCTGAAAAAGAGGTTTTAAATCTCAATGAGATCATCTGGTTAAATAAAGGTTAAATAAAAAACACATGTTCCTCTTTTAATATCTTTCTATAATATATCCTACCCCTGGCAAAGTTTTTATCATGTCTTCTTATATATTTGTATACTGTTCTGTATACTTATTTATGTCCCATGTACACTTTATTTCTCTTTTTGCAATAATGATTTAAGGAGGGGGAAAAAATCTGATTATTCCAACACCACATGACTGCACCATCAGTCACTGCTCAAACCTCCCTTTCCATGTGCAGAGGAGAGGCTACAGTGGCCGACACGCTCTGTTGGCTCTTGTGCTAATACATGTGGTCCTCCATTTGTTCAAATTTCACTTAATTTCTTACTTCTAATAAACCAGTCGACTACTTCTGCTAGGGTATTCTTCTTCCTTCTTCTTCATACATATTCAACATAGTGACAAAACGCACTCTGTAGAGCAGTTTGTCCGTTCGGGCTACTGTAGAAACATGGCAGCGCAACAGCGCCAGTGGTGTATGTAGATAGAAATGACTCATTCTAAGGTAAAAATAAAAGGCAACGGTTCATTATGTAAGGTCTTTTATACACCACTGAAAACAGAGTTATGCATATTATACTGCATTTCTGTCCTCCTAAATATTACACACTTCAAAACCTTTTTTAAAAAGTGAAAGACTTTATTAATAAAAACAATTTTGCAGCAGCTCCCATTTTCTTCAGTGAAAACTAATCTGAACAACTAGTCAACGGCCAAAAAGAGGAGCATAGAAATTGTATTGTTTGCATATTTCTTTATAAAAGTAACCTCACCTTCAGTCCATCAACACCTGGGACGCCAGGAAGGCCGAGTGAACCCTGAGAAATAAACACAAAGACCTTTAGGTGTCTTTACGTTCAACAATCACACTGTATTTCACTTGCAAAGAAGCTGACAATGCAGAATTATGGTTATCAACAACACCCCAAAGAAAGATCAAGTCATATACTGTTAAAAAATAGTCATACACAGACGCAGGATTAAACAGCCTACAGAGGCGCCTCTGAGCAGGCCTGTCTATTGTTACCATCCCCACTTCAGCACGTACACTCAGTGTGTGCTGATCTTATAAAACCAGGCCAGAATAAATATTGCATGTCATATTTTAAGATCCGCTAAGTTATGGACTATACAGGCAGAGAGGAAGACCGGGATTTGAGAATAAATCTGTTGAGTTTCAAAATGAGAAAAGAGAAAGTAAAAAAACAAAAGGCTTTAAAGATACTTTGGCTCTTGTGCTTGCAAGTACTCCTTTAACTTACTTAAAGCAGATGATTTAGACTCTGAGGTTTTACCAAGCATGTTTTAATGAACTCCCACTCTCTTGGATAGTGGTTTGCTTATGCTGGCTATTGGTGCTTCTTCGTAATAAAAGTAACTTACTGTTGCCATGGTCACATTTTTAGATGTATCAGAGATGAGTGAAACAATAAAAAATAATAACCAGGTCTTATTAACCAGAATATAAATTGAGATGAAGGAGAATAGAGAGTGGATCACATTACAGTGGGAAAGTTAATGAAAAATATTGTTATTATTATTATTATTATCATATAAGTTAAAATGTAGGATTCACACTCTACTTTTTATCATGTAATGACAACAAACCAATCACCAAGGTGATGAAACTTGAATAACTGTTGATGTCGGCCCTCTGCTAAACACAGCACTGCACCAGATCTAATTGAGTAGCCTTTGGGCCTGGCTTATGAGTCATTAACACGGCGGTGTGTCATCATTGACCCCTCCACACTCCTTCCACGCCGACGGGAGGCCTTGCCGACAGATGACAGCGCAGACAGGAAGTGTCTGATTGGGTTACACTGAACAAACACTGGCAGCTACCTGATGGCTGGATATGGCTTACATCTGTTCCCCACATCAGTGCCGCCAGGGACACACAGCCTGTATCGCAGCACTTAGCTCCAGGTTCTCTGTTCTCCGTCTTTCTCCTTCTCTGTCAGTCTTTTTCTTTCCCTCATTGTGCTGTTCGAGCCTTAACGCTCCTCTTGCCTTCTTACTTGCCCTTACTGTGCCCCTGTATCACTAACGTCCAAGTAAACATATTCATGTTTTGTTTTAAGAATTTGAAAACAGAGAAAGCTCCTGTTCAATGTGAGATGTATTTTTGATGTAACTCGGTAGATAACCAAGTCAGAGAATGTCGTTTTATTTGATCTAAAAGAAAAATAAGAAATATCAGGGGAACAAGAAACTATTTTCTAGTCTTACCTTCTGCCCTTCAGGCCCCTCAGGTCCCTATAAATGAAAAGAGGCAGAGAGTGTGAGTGGAAGAGAAACAGAACAAAAAGAGTACATGTCAGATGAAATAATATGATTTCCACAGCCAATATGGTCACAGCGGAGAGACTGGCAAGGCTTTCGGTAGGATTTCATACAGTGAGCACACACCCTTCAGGCAGAACCGAATCACAATCAGTCCCTTGTTTTATTCTCCGGCAAAGAATGAGAATCACTCTGTGCCTTCTTTTCATCGAGCTTCCCCATAATCTCTAATGAGACCATGAAAAACAAAAACTTTTATATGGGTTTATCTTTTATGTTGATCTCCTTCTTTATTCATTTTAGCGACTGTAAAATCTTATTTGGCTGTTCCACATTTTAAGTCCACAGTCCAACACATAGAGAGGTTCATTATCTAAATGGGCCATTAGTTGGAGAGCCTTACAAAGCTAAGAATTTAGACAGGGCATATAAGGCGCCACATCTTTAACTGAGATTTAACACAGTGATAGATGTGTCTGGGAGGACAGCTTCTATTTTCAACCTGCCGTTTACCACAGTGAAACCAGACGCCATGTTGGATCCTCAACCTCCTCCACCAGAACCTGCTTAAAAAACAGCAACTTTATGACTAGAAATGAGAAACCAAGCCCAAAGTTAGTTCCTTCCATGTTGGCTTCACTAGAATCTGAACTATTGCAGTAACCCACAGCAGTTCATCAACACCTTTACACTTGGCTGTTATGACACCTCGTGTTGGCCAACATTTTCCTCACTGTCAGCTCAAGATCCACAGTAAGTGGTGCTATTTGGCTCATCGCTCTCAGTTGGGTCGAGGCCAGGCAGACCTTATGCCACACAAGCCCTCTACAACAACAACTTTCCAAACTTTATTCGTGTGGATGGAGCATAGTTGGCAAAACCTAATAAGTGGCCCTCTGGTGAGTGTAAAAGGTTTGTGTGCCTGTATTCAAAAGTAGCCAAAAAGGACGCACTCGGGTTGAAATGTTTGACTGTCGGTGCAAATATTTGTGAAGAAGAAGTTTAGTTTGGTGGCGGCCAATTTATGTGTGTGGCCAAAGCACCAACAGCTCCTTGGCTTAGCTAAACAAGGACAATAATAATGACCCATTTTCTGAGAATAAGTATTGTTTACGTTTTGTTGATGAAACAAAGTGCTCACCAAGTAACTGAAGCTCAAAACTTTCCCATTTACAAAACTAGCCCGTTAAAATCCCTGCTGCAACAAGTTCTCACATTCATTTACAGAAATGGCCCACACAGTTGCAGCTCATTTATAGTGCATTCCATGTGCACTTATAACAAAAACCTCAATGAACAACTTTCATTTTCCGGACCAACCAAGAAAAAGGTTTTCTTCTCCTGCTTGCCTGTAAAAGCCTTTGTTAGCTATCCTCAGTAGGGTTTGGTAAACATCTTTATGACCCACTAGGTATGTGAGAGCATGTGTCACTCGCCTGAGCGCTAATTAGCTTGGCTACATCTGAGAGCACTCAGGAGCTACTGGCTGAAAGGGAGATTTTTCAAAAAGTCAAGAGTCCTTGAGGAAGTCTTGGTCCTGGCTCTTTTGTTCTCAAATGTGGTCCCTGACATTGCTAGAAAATTAAAATTGAGAAGAATCCAAACGTGTTCATTAAAGAGGATAATTATTTAAACTAAAAGCACTCACTGCGGCAGCACATGCTCAGCATATCGCACCTTAGCAGCCTCATTTAACATTCATAAAAGAAAAGAATCCAAGTGCAATATCAACAGGATACCTATTGAAGTCGAGCATCCGAGCACAAATACAAAGTGCTGAATGTTTGGTGCTTTCATCCATGTCTCGGAAATGGCAAACAATGAAGCCAGGTAAATTCCCACACTCAGTATGCAGTTGAACCCTCCGCCAATTGAAGAGCTTCCAGAGTGTGCATTTCTTGTTCATCATTTACAACACAAATATTTTGACTGATCATAGCTCAGAAAAGCTGCATATCGGAGCTTTAGAGAGGCAGGTTCAGAGTTTCTGTTTCACTGTTAAGATCTTTTTAAAAGCTTTGCCATATAACACTGCTACTTACATTAAACTAAGGTACTTTCAGATTAAATGGAAAATTATTCTTTTGATTTATCTGATATTATTATGTTTCGACAACCTGGGTCTTATTGTCTTAAGTTTGGCCAGTGTAGCTAATGGTTAGCATAACAGTGAGCTCACCACCATCACTGTAGAGATTGTGGACATGTGTGCTTTATTTAAACTGTGCACATGACTTTTCGTTTTGTAAAACATTTAAATCGCACCAGCATTACTGCTAACTGTAAACAAAACGCTAACAAGGACAAAGTTTTCACCTTTATTAATTCATACAGTATTATACTGACCTACAGGCTCCAGTAGGTTAAATGACAGTTTACATTGTATAATTAGTTTAGTATAAGTATAATTAGTTATTATATAAAAGTTTTAAGCTTATTCTGATATATTTTAGAATATTTCACTTCCACTGTGTATAGGCAAATTAATGCATGTAAAACTACTTACATGAATGCCACATTATCAGGATTTGGTAGTCTCCACTATAATTACATCCCAGTCCCAACAGTCCCAAACCCAAAGATCAAACGGAGAAACCAAAACCTAATGACTTTAGTATTTCTAAAACCCTGTCTGTACAGTAGGCATAGTGCCTAAAACTATGACAATAAGACCCAAGTTGTAAAAGAAAAAAAAAATTTCCCTTTTAGAACAAACAGATTTTTTACACAGGGAAAAAAAGCTTTATGCCCGTTACTGTCAACATTTTCCACAACATTGTTGTCCATGTCCTAAGTCATTTCCTCACATCTTTATTCCTCATGTTTGGCTTCACATTCAAAGAAAACGTAGTCAAGGACACCAAAGTAATTATAGGTATGTCCTCATTATACAGGCATTTCTAGATGCATGCCTAAAATTTCTAAGGTGAGTCACTGGTGCATTGTGGGTAGTTATAGAATGAACAGGATGTAAAAGAGGAGCACCAAAAAGCAGATGGAGTAGGATTTTTTTCCGGACGGAAGACTGCATACAACACACCACTGGTTTTCCATATTTAGTCTTTTTGAAGCACAATCAAGTCCCAAATGAAAACTGTGTGCAAGGCTGCAAGCCACCTTTACAGAGCTGAAGACTCTGTTAATTTACCCCAGAGAGACCTTATGGCACAGATGATTTTAAATTCAGTCCTGAAAATATTACTTCTTCTTCTTCTTCCTCCCACCTCCCCCCTCCTGCTTGTTGCTCCATATAAGCCTAATCCTTCTAACCAACACCATATGTCCTGGAAGGCTGCTGGAAAACTCTGGAATCTACTTTTGCCTCCTTAACAATAGCATCTACATCAAAATACGCTGAGCTGTGTCAAGTGGGCGCTAGCTCTGAGAGCACTGTGAAAAAAGCAAAGGCTGGTAAAGGACCGACCTCAAAATCCCTACCTCGAGTTGACTTGTGCAGATCTGAAAGTGCCAATCAAAGATTATCCTTTCAGCTCGCTGCACAAAGTGGAGCCTATCCGTCTAGTTGCTTATGCAGATCTAATTCATATTGATTTTCAAAGACCAATCAAGGGTGTGGACTGGTATAGTGTGTCTGGAGGGAGAATGTCTTTTTATTCCCTCTCCAGAGGTTTAACAGCCCAAATGATCACTTACAGAAACTTTTCTCTCTAATCCATTATCTTATTTTTGTTTTTTTCTCCTTCTCCAAAGAGTAGCAAACAAACTGCTGTTGGCTGGAAACAGAAGCTCTGAATCTTTTTACAACCTCTGGGACATGCTTATCTCACGCTGTTTTTTGGGAGGGGTGGGGTTGGGGGGGGGTATTTCTAAATTATGACATTATTCCTTGTTAAAAGTACATTAGTGTCATGCTGCGTATATACTCAGGAAATAGTATGCCTTATTTCAATTATTACAGTGAGCAGCGCTTATTCTTTATTCAGAGCTCTGCGCGAGGCCTCTGAGCTTATTTTGAATGGGATTCACCATTCATCTTTTGGAGTAATGCTCTGGCTGCTGTCATGAGCAGTTGTGTAAGCACTGGAGACTTATGGGAGCACACCTGGGACCACTGGGAAATCTGTTGCAAATTTTACATTTATGGCACTGTGAATTTTGAAACAAAACTGTGCTGCTTACAAAGCTATTAGCACAAGGGGGTGTAATGGGTAAAACATATAATTAAAGCCAACAAAAGCTGGAAACTAAAAAAACAGCAAAAAAAACGCAGACAGAGGGAAGTGTGTTAAGTGACCTAAAAATGATAAGCCGTTTTAGATTTAAACTCCTCTTACTCTCTAGTTAATGTGTCTCTCTCGCCACCTAAGCCTCACCATTCTCTATTTTGTCTCTCCATTTCTTTCCAATCCAGAGACTCTTTCCACACCCTGGAAAAGGTCCGAGAAGATGGAATCAGAGATGAAAGCGCTTGATAGCACCTCCTCTGTCAGCTTCACTTACTCTCCCCTGCACTTGTGAAAACTGACATCACCGGGTGTTTTCACATGTCACGTTTTCCGTCTTTGCTGTCTCTGGAATTTGGCTTGACCTATTCAATGTAGCTTTTATGAAGAAACTTCAATCAAATCCTTTATTTACTGAACACCACAAGCAGTATCTAGTTACTGTTAACTGGAACAGCTTGTCCCTGCCGTACAAGGGGTTTTGTGAGAGAAAACTAACGTTTTTGCAGAGTATCATAAAATGTGTCATTAATATTCACCATAGTACCCATAAGCCACATTATGAGTATTATCTCGTAAAGTAAATGTACATTTAAGAAGCATCCTAAGTGGCAGTATGCCTGATTGCTTTGTCAGTGAAAAAAAACAAGATCTGAATTAATAAACTCTGTTGTAGTGAATGTTTGATAATGTCACAGTTGGTTGGTTGGCAAATTAAATACATCCAGGAAAAACAATACATATTTTTACAAAATTAGAACACTGTTATAGTAACTTTATCAGTGTAAGAAGGGCAGTCAGTCAGTGAAGGCTACTACCACAACAGAAATTATTTAAAAGAAAGCATTATTGGATTATTCCACAAATTATTTACTGCAGAATGACATTTTAGAAAGACAAATTAGATGATTCTCCTACCTGTACAGTTAATATGAAGCTACCTCCAACAGGCGGTTAGATCAGCTTAGCTTAAAAACTGGAAACCGGGGATAACAGCTAACCTGACTCTGTCCAAAGGTAAAATTCAGCATACCAGCATCTCAAGCTCACTAAGAGCTTACCGAAGTGTAAAAACAACACTTTGTGGTTATGTGCCAGACTATTTTGTCTGTTGGAGTTTTGTCATTGCTGTTAAGGTCGCCAGGGAGCCAAGGAAGACTTGTGCTTTTGTGGTCTTGTGTGTGCTGCTTGTGTGTGTGCTAAGATATGCTTAAAAGCTGCTATTTGTAGCCTCATTTTTACCTGATATGAAAGTGAAATCAATATTCTCATCTTACTCTTAGCAAGAAAGTGAATAAATGTGCTGTATTTCCCCAAAATGTTAAACAGTTCCTTAAAGAAAGCTAAATGCACTGATTCCTAATTGCTAACTTAGCATCTAAGTTCAGCTACAGATCATGACCAAAATGTGATTCCAAAAGGATAAAGTGTGTGCTTACCATGGGTCCTGTTTCTCCAGGCTCTCCTGGATCACCCTGTAGTAAATATGAAAAACAGCCAGTTAATGGTTAATTTCTTCTTTGAAAAATTGAGAACACGCATGGAGTTTTAAAATGATCATAGACAGCATTCTGAGTAAAACAAGTCAAACATTTGGTTGAAAAAAATACAGTATTTTCCACATTATGGTCAAATTCCCCATTCGTTTTAGTGTTTGGCCACTATGGTGCATAGGGCCGAGGTTGCCAAGTAAAATCAGCATTGTTCTGCTCATATACCACGTTGGCTGGGAGGCGTTTATCATGCTGTGACACCTGTACCCTTCACTGTCTCCGTCCAACAACCTTGTTCTAGTCTCCGCTTTCGGTTCTGGCCTGACTCTTGGATGTTCCTGCAGTTCTCAGGGTAGAAAAAAGACATATGCCATGTTCAAACTTCTTTGCCAAACCCATGCTTGAACATTATTCCATTTTGCCTCTTTGTGACATTTACAGGACCATTTTTGCTACCCTCCTTCTGTGTGATTCATGGCAGGAGAAATAAATCATGAGAGAAATAAAGCGCCCCAGCGAGAGAAATTTAGTTTCTTGGAAAACGCAACAACTATTGCGACTGCAACTGAAAGAACTGAAAACAATAATCGTCAAAAACTTGGAAAGAAACAGATAAACAACACTTAATATTTTTGCACTCCCACTGTGATCTCTGCCAAGACAATAAAGATCAGCTGGAGCCCTCGGAAGGTTTTATGGCTAAACATAATTGACAGGCCTTTTCTGTTTCTTCTTTCTCTCACAGGCAGAGTTCACATAAATTAGTGTGATGCCAGTGACAAGCTTAAAGACATGGAAAATGTTACGTTATAATGAAAAACAACCAAGTAAACATAAATCCATAGAGTGAAGCATTCTCTTGGGAGCATATTCATGTTTAGCTTAAGACATTAGGGCAATGAACCGCACCGTAGCTTGTCTAGTCTCCATTAGAAAGGTTTTCATTGGGATAAACCCCCCCGGCACTGAGTCAAAGTCAATTGAATATGAGTACAAAAAGAGCTGAACTTGTTTTTCTCATTAAGGAAACAATGCAGCACTTTTTAAAGGAAAAATCCACAGAATTTCACTGATCCAATGCCATTTTGATAATACACTGACTGCAAAAGAAAATCTTCAGTTCAGTCTAATCAAACATCTTCAGATGGAAGGTGACAATCAATACTCACTGGTTGACCAGGTAAACCTCTGGGCCCATCTTTCCCAGTGTCCCCTGGAGGCCCCCTTGGCCCTGGAGGGCCCGGTGGCCCCGGAGGTCCAGGTGGTCCTGCTTGCCCTTGATCTCCCTGTGTGGCAAAATAACACATTTTAACATCATTACTGTGTGATATTGTAGGATCCAATGAGACTGGAGCCACTGCAGTTAAATGATAATGAAGAGGGAGTAGTGCAATGATCTCGTGGGTGGCTAGGGCTGCCTCCATTCATAACAGGGAACAGTTTGCATTTTGGGTCTTATGGCTAAAGCTAGCATACAGAAGATGGAACTGCAATGTGATTTATAGCTGAAATAGTAATCCCCTAAAATGCATGCATTCCTAAATGGACTTAATGAGTCGAACTGGGGTTGTGCATTAGGCACCAACTGAAAAGAAGTCTCATTTGTAAAGCTACAATAATCAGAGTGAAAACATACTGAAAATGTGTGGTCCATTACTATACTGGATTATAAAGAAACTCTAAGTAAACATCCAGCAATCTAACTGGCAGGGAAAGTGCTTCAAGTAGTGCCATGACAGTAATTCATTTTACCTTAATAAAACCTTTCTCTAAAAAGAAATTTCCCTTTAACAATAACAGAAGAGAGGTTTGTCTGAAGGCTTGCATGCAAACTGCAGAATGCCCAGAGAGGAGTGATTCAGTGAGACCTGGCACGATGGACAGAGAGAAGAGTGAGGACACAGCCACTACCTTAATGAGCCGCCGCTTTATGAGCTGCTGGTCAGCGGAAAGAAAGCCATGATTGATCTTAGGGAAGACCATCTGAGCAGGTGTGTGAGGTCAAGAGGTCGTAGATCAGAGGTGAGAGAAGGTTGAAGAAGGATGAGGTCCCAGAAGAAGAAGAAGGAGGAGGAGGAAGGCAAATGCAAAAAGAAACAGTTTTTGTTAGAAAGGCCTGTGTTCATGAACCCCCGGTCCAGCGCCTTCACAGATGGGGGGAGAAATCCACACTTTTTGTTCGGAAGTCTGGGCTTTTATTTTGGAACCAGAGCCCATAATTACCACCTCAGGGGTGCGAGGGCGCCACAGCGAGCTCACAGTCCCCAGGAAAATGGGAATTTCTCCTCCTCTATGAAAACGCTGTCATCATCTTCATTGCGCCTGCTACTAAGTCAGACCCCGGGAGCTGCACACACTGAAACCAGCGTGGTCGACCTTCTGAGTTGAGACAGATTTCTAACCTTGTTCCTTTCAAAGCATGCATTATTCTGCTAGTGTCCATTGGTATTAAGTGGCTTCATCCATCGCTGAAACAATCCTCGAGGCCAAATTGGTGGATTGAAGGATTTGTGGTGAACCATGGGCATGAGCTTTAAAAAAACATTTAGCCACTTTGGTTCATCATCAAGTATTCCTCTTGGAGTTCCTTCCACTTATTTTAGCATCAATGGACACGTTCCAGACCATGTCTTGATTTCAGGATGCCGATTCTTGTTCCAGTCAGCTACATACTACTGGGTTGAAAAAGGCCACCTTTGCTTTCAATTGGGAACCGGGCATGCAGCATGAAACCAAAATCTCGAGTGACTGAAAGACTGGTAGTGGCAGTGGAGGAAGAGGATAACGATTGACTGGCTGTGATTAATTAGATGGGGTTTTTCCTGTGCTTTGTCAATCATCAGGCTTTGAGAAAAAGCAGCCGACAGTTATTCATTTACTCCCAGTGTGTGCTGCGGAGGGGTCGGACAGAGCAGCTAGGCCGCACCACCACCGACAAACCTTGACAGTCAGGATCTGATTGCTGTGCAAAGCAGCCAGCGTAGGGAGACCAGGCAATCCCTAAAGGGACAAACAGCAGAACATGGCACAACACACACAACATTCAAACACTGGGTGAACAAAAACAGTTAAAGGAGGAAGAAGATAAGCATACTACTTCTACATATTCTTACAAAATTTGTGAAATAAGCTGTATATGTGAAATACTGTAACATGCATTTGAGGGGTTTTCACGAAACTGTCAAAAGCCAACATCAGTTTAAATGTCAAACAATTAGTTTTGACGACATTTCTATTCAGGCCTAAACAACAACTTTTATCTTGAACATTCACCATGTTAAAAAGTCCAAGTTTATTCTCAGCCGTGAAACAGTGTCTACAATGGCACTGAGATCATCCCGTGAGTGATTGCTACACTGTCATAGCGAAATAACCGTTTCCTGTTGTTTTGTTCAGACAAAACATGTGTTGAGATGATTATCATAGAACAGACTTTGAGCTATAACACGCTGGTAAACTGAGGAGCTGTATTTGTATTGTTCATAGAGTTTTGGGGAACATCAAGGGATTGAGATGTTCACTGGAAATTCAATCAAATGGTTTCAAATTCCCTTGTCAACAATTGTCGAGACAGATGTGATCCACTCATGAAAACTAAATACAAGAAGAAAGCATCGGGCCATCTCCTTGTAAAAAAGAGACAAGGGTTTATAGCTGAATGCTAACTTTCATCTGAATCCAGAAACAATGACATATCGTCAGCTCAACATGGTTTTGAATGTTATACTCAAATAAATGCTCTCCATTAAGTTTCATTGACTATCATTAATTATTCCCTTTGGGGATGTTGTCCATACTTAAACACATATGTATTATTTCTTTGATTGTAACAAGTCTTTTAGAGTCGTATTGCCATATACAGTAAATGTCCACTGAAACATGAAGTGACCATTTGCAAAACCTCTCCCCCAGAGATCGTCCAATCATAGCTTAGCAACAAGCTAAAGTGATATTCATGGGGCTGTAATTACACTCGGCATTTCAAGTTTTAGAGGGTTTTGTCTTTTTTTCAAGCCTTTCCTAAACACAAAAATGCAAAGAATGGATTTAACAGTTCATTTGTCTGCACTAACGTAAGCCACATTCGTTAGCATGTCTGACTAAATAGCTTACTACCTACAGCTGTAATAGAGCTACTCCCAAAGCCAAGGAGAGTCTCATAAAACTGGAAAAATACAGTTTTAAAATATGAACAAGTACTATGTAAGCTGCCAAACATGTTTATGTTAGAAATAAATAATAGTCTGATTTCTTTAGTTCTAATGCTAAGTGTATAGAAGAATATGCAAAGATTGTACCACATTGGTTGTTCAGTTATTGCATATTCCCGTGTTTATGTTTAAGCTGCAGGTGTAAACATCCAACCTGATTGAATTGATGAAAGTATTTCTCATAGACTGGCACACTAGGATAAACATTCCCTTGAAGAGATCAGTCTTCCTCTATATTCAAGCTTAAGATAAAATCTGGCCTATCCAAACATGGCTTTGGTGCCATCTCTCTGGTTTTCCAAAGATAATTCAAAAAGCATGGTTCATTAAGAATATGACTATCAAGGCAGGTGGATTTAATTGAGCACGGCATGCAGAACAGAGCAATGGATACTCTTACACTGCAGACAATAGCCATGCTGTGTCTCACTAGGTTTGAAGCGCAAATATTTCTCAAGTTATTTACAACCTCAAACATGTTGAGGACAAAGAAGGAAGTGCTGGATCACAGTCAGCAGGGAATGGACAATACAAAGAGTCCATCAAAATGTAGTGGCTCATGTGTAGGCTGGCACAGTGTTTTCTGGGTTGGAGCCTTTGAAGATAAAAAGATTATCTGACCAAAAAACAGTAGTTTGAGCTTTCGCTGCAGAGGAAGAGACTAGGTGTGGGTTAGAGCTCACTCTACATTGCCTCTTTGCTGATGTCTATGTGTGAGAATGATAATGACATGGCGGTTGACAGAGAATCCTAACCATTTACAGATTGCTTTGTTTTGCTTTTCTCCTCCAAAACGGATGTTGGTTATTTGGTGAGGAGTTCTATTGCTATGTATTCGCCTGAAGCAAATGACAACAACTATAGTAAACAAAAAGCGAGATACAAGGACAATCAGCAACAGCCATCAAAAGACACATGGCCAGAAACAGTCTCTCCCTGACCACACCAAACACACAAAACATCCCAAGAAAATACAGGCTGTGGCATTTTCTAAATATCTATATGTGGAGTGGATTACCAAGTCTGTGCACAGATGGCTTTAATACATTAAGAGAGGAATAATACATTCATTTGAAGCCTCAGATTTGGCAACAATCCGACACCTCAATTTTATCTCAAGTGAAATTCATTTTAAGGCTCCTGATTTCATTTGAACAGTCGACTGTAAAACACTTCTTTGTTCATGACTGAAAAGTAAAATCCTGGAAATTACATAATCACAGTCTCTTTATTTTGGAAGAACATTGCAAACTGGTCAAATCTCCCGATGTGAGAAGTAAAGTACTTGACAAACAAGGGCAGATTCTTTCATAAATTTTTCCTCTAACTGACTTCACCAACCTTTGCCTGACACCTGTAGCTCGTGCCATCCGTCAAAAAGACCACACACCTATCCTGGTGATACGCGTTGCTAGTAACTCCTGTTAATTATAGCACTCGAACGGTGGCCACACATGTTTGTCAAAACTGGCCAATTTATTATTTGTTGCTTTGTTAACCTTTGACTTTTGGATGTGGCCTTTGCCCTTTGGGGCCGACAAATGGCTGACCCTGACATGTGGGGAGCAGGCAGAGGAAGTGTGTGTCTGTGAGTAAATTCTACTAGCCATGTGGCAATTCTCACACTGTCTTTGGCCACAAAGGATGAGGGGTTTTGACTTCACCCTTTGATTTGACGCTAGAAGACACATCCTCACCAGATATACGGCATTATGGGTCATCTGTGCAGGGACCTTATTACGACCCATATTTACGTTTATTATTAGGTCTCATCTAACATACACAGGAGACTGGGGTTCATGTCCTGTGTGAAACCAAAACTGTGTACGTCATGTCACTTACGTAACGCACTTAACACAAACCATGATCTTTTCCTAAATCTAACCAAGTACTTTTGTTGCCTAAACCTAACCAAACTGCGACTGTTTCACAGTGTTAGCCATGTGTTTAATGTCACGCCTGCTGATGTTTTCAGGAACTGTCATGTCATTTTGGGAGTCATTGGCAATCGACCCTGTTCTGTCTTTAGATATGACTACGTGTCGACATGCAAACACAGATCCTTTAAAAGATTCTAAATTTAAATCTGCTTAGATTTGATGTAATCTGTCAGACTGTGATAAATAGAGGACATATTTTAGACATGCTCCGTGTTTTACATGTACATCCATATGGCTTTATTAGCCTCTCTGCACACAGTCAACACTGGGCATGGAGTGAGCTTCATATTCATAACCCTAACCCAAGGTCAGTCAGCACCCGTCCTGTCCTTCATTTATTAGGGAAATATTTCTTATATGGTTCCACTATGTTTACCTCTTAATCTAAAGGCCAATGTCAATATGCCATTCTGGGGAGGTAATATAATTTGCTGGTAACCTAGACTGTTTTCATGCCCCTGTAGTTCATATGTGACTGTGAGTTAATTTGTACCTGTTAAGGGGCAATTTTGCTGTAATTGGAAGCTAATGAAATGCTATCTTGAAGTGGACAGAGTATTTATTTATTCTACAACACAAATAGGGCCTATCTGGTACCAGCCACACTGCTGTTTCCAATGTGTAACTTATTTAAGTGATAGAGACGGATGGCTCTATTTGCAAGGTTAAAGGGGTACAAATTATGGGCAAAACCCAATAAATTATATCCAAAAAGTTTCTTCAGTCATTTCAGCTGGAGAGCTAAGATATTTCCTTTCTGTCCGTTCCCATGCAACTATAATGATTATCCAAGGCTTTTTATATAATTAAAAATGAACTAAGGATATCACAGATCTGGGAATGTATTTGTAGATCCACTCAAGAGATCCACAATGTTGAACTTGGCTGTCATTTTGAGGAGTGCCCGTGTGTAACAGACCACTAATCAAATTTCACAGAGAAGGTCATTTGTATTGACTTCCAAATCAGAAGAAACGTGCTGCTTTGACGTGCAGATCTGGCCCGGAGGAGAGCTGACAAAGTTAATTGGCAAACTACTAACGTCTGGGTAGGCGCCAATGCAGAATTGGGATCAGATCCACTTGGGAGACGGCTGGTAAACCTCTGTGTTGATGTGTTCTCTTGTCCTTGTGCTCTAACCTCTATGTGCTCTATGCGCTCATCGAAGTCAATTACAGACACTGACAAAGTGACGCTGACTCCATCGGTTCTAGCCTTGATGACGACAGCAGATAGAGAGGAAGTGAAATGTGTATGCATGTCCGCATGTGACCCCTGTTAATGCGATCTACTTTAAACAAACCTGTGCAGTCTTAGTGTTTTTCAAAGATGGCTAATTTTTTAACTATTATCCGAGAAAAATGAGGGCGCGCTGGCTGCTAGGTGGAGATAGAGTAATTAATTTCAGAGTCTGTCAAGCACGGAAAAGCACTCAAATCATCATTTAGAAGCTGCACTTACATAGAAATGTCAAACTACGGAGCTGGAAATGATTAAAGGTCTGAATATGCCATGTCACGCTGAGGACTGAAGTGAATCACAAGTAATTACAGAGACAGAGCTAGTTGGCTTTTGATTACAACTGAGATTGAGCAGATATCCTCTGCTGATGTGCGAAAGCGTGTTCTCATGTTCAATTTGCAGACAAGAGGTAAAACTCTCAAAAAGTATACCACACCGTGCCTTCCAAGTTATCTTGCACATTCGCCTGCCTATTCTTGATGTAGAAATAAGCAGTGCTGAAATGCTTGTTGTATTTGGCCAGATGGGAAGAACACTATCCCAGGAATTTCATGCATCTCAAGCCTTTTGCCCACAATTGAGCTGGGGGAGACGCACACAGTCACATTCATCAGCTAATCACAAGAAGTCAGAGTTAACCGCATACCCGTGGTCCCTGGTCTCCTTGATCCCCCTGCAGAAGGCAAGAAAAAGAATTTGTCTTGAAATACAGGGGTCGAACATACACTGAACACACAGAAACAAGTATAGTGCTAATAATAAGCTTGCACCTAAATCACTGAGACATTCAGAACACACTGATAAAGAAAAATAATGCAGCCCCCCTCAACTATTCATTGTGGTTGAGAGTAAAATCACTTATGATAACATGGACTGACATGAATTGGGTATGAGAGAAAGAAAGAGAGCAGTAGTGTGAGGTTTGGTGGGTTTGGTGAAGGGGGAGTGTGGGCGAACTGCATTACCAGGCCAGAGTTTATGCCCCTGAAAGCTCTGGCTTTCTGCCTTTTTTTGGGGGGGGGGGGTTAGGGAGTAGATCTCTGTGGACGGAGTACGTTCCTAAAGGAGAAAACGCTTGGTTTCGAATCAACCTGTGTGTAGAAGGCTGTGGGTTTAACACATTACAGTGAAACCTAACCAAAAGTACACTTTTGTTTGAAACAACTGAAGGACGACCAAATGTTGGACCCCAAATTACAACCTTAATCTGTCTAGAAACGGATAACTGAACATCCTTAAACCTTCTCATTTGATGCACTCTCGCTCTGTTGTTGGCTGAGTTACAATTTAGCCACAGCAGTAAAACGAGCCAAACAACTTATCACACATGGTTGGGAGTTTTGCTCAAACAAACTTCAGTGTAATGCCTGAGCAATTTCAAATAAAACAGCTCTCGGAATTTGCGTAATTTTTCATTGGGCAGTCGTTCCAAAACCTGATTTTAATGGGAAAACAGTTGTGAATGGCCACACTGATGCATGCTGTATTCGTCTTGGGTGGGAGGAATCCGCACAGTTGTTTTTCATTTCGTTAAAACTGCAGATGAAGTGGCTCACATGAGAGGCATGAACATGCATCTAATCAGCGAGACTCGGTTATTCACGATTGTCACAATGGATGCTCGACAATCATCAAACTTTGGTCACGCTTATGGCTTCTATTTTCTTCTTTAAGGGACACCAAATAAGGAAACACACTGGTGATTCATTACATCGGTCAGCGACAACCAACATCATTCCACAACCCACATTACTAGAAATCATCAGTTAGCAAAGTTGATGCAGATGACAACTGTAAGCAACTGTTTCTCTGTGTTTGACTTCACCTCTGGTTAGCACTCTCACTCCATTTCATTTTACGTGTTGTATTTTACAGAGAAATAATCCTTTAAACATAAGGAGTTATTGCTCAAGTTGTCCCTCACTTCATACAAAATATTAATAAATAATGAATTCATTGCTGGCCTGTAAAACAGAACAGCTCTTCCCCAGTAGCAATTTATAAGTATGTACTTTAAGCCATTTGTTTCCATCATAAGTGAATTCAGGGAGTTTATCAACTTTGGTGTGAATAAAGGGATCTCGTGGTTTTAGTCTTTCAAAGCAAAGGCAGGGGCACGCATTTGTCCTCGAGTCCTGCAGACTTATAAAGAGACAGGGTGGTTATTTTGCATGCTCCACTGCTGTTTTATAGAGGAATGCTCAGCGAGGCATTTAAGGGCTCCAACTTGGGCTCTGGCTTTCAGTCATTAATGTTCTGTGCTGTCGATTTGTGAACGACAGGAGAATTTAAATATTCAGACTCTGAGACTTAAAGGTCAGGATGACTTGAAAGCGAATTATTGCCACAATTGCAAAATCATATTTCT
Source organism: Micropterus salmoides (assembly GCF_014851395.1). Classification (NCBI taxonomy): domain Eukaryota; kingdom Metazoa; phylum Chordata; class Actinopteri; order Centrarchiformes; family Centrarchidae; genus Micropterus; species Micropterus salmoides. The sequence continues at coordinate 21,609,042 of NW_024041150.1, read as the reverse complement.
GAGTAGAGAGTAGAACAACATCTAAGACTTTTTTTATTGTCCTAACCTGCAAATATGGACTGACAATTAAAGACAAAATTTTCACCTTTCTAAAAGGGATAGTTTGACATATTGGGAAATAAGCATATTTGCTCCCTTACCGAGAAGATTAATACTACTCTCATGTCTGTACAGTAAATATGAATATGGAGCCAGCAGCTGGTTAGCTTAGCATAAAGACTGGAAACAGAGGGAAGCTAGTCTAACTAGACAGATTTTGTTACCTTCTGTCACAACCAGGCTAGCAGTTTCCCTCTACTTGCAGTCTTTGTGCTAAGCTAAGTGGCCGCTGGTGCTATCTTAGGTTTCTTGGCAAGAAATCAAACAAGCGGCGTATTTCCCATAATGTCAAAGTATTAATTTAAGCAGTTGAACAAAATATCTAAGTAGATCAACAGTATCCCATAAATACCACAATATATCAAACATACTGTATATAAAATCGCTCACCTTATCACCCTTCGGACCTGGAGGGCCCTACAAAGAGAAGAAAAATGACAGTTAAATTTTTTTTGAATTTAAGATACAATCCACTACAACAACTGTAAAACCATGGTGACCAATCATGTTAGCCAACAAATAAACAGAGCTGCTTAACAAGGTTTAAACATGATGAACTTAGAGGGAGAAGGTGAAATCAAAAGATTAATTAATTGAATTTTGATGAACCTAACATTGTGCATCTTGTTACAGACTGGGCACCACTACCTTATGCATTGAGAACAGCGGGAATTATACAAACATACAATTAAAACCAAAACACAGGCCCAAATCAAGTCCATGTTTACTTAGAGGATCAAATCCAGCAATTCCAAACCACGTATTGGCAAGCAGATTGTTAAAATGTGCCCTGAACATGAGGAACACTTTTTTTTTTTTTTTTTTAACGCAGCAGTTCTTATGAAGCAGTTTTTGCATCCAGCTTCTGTCAGTCAGCAGGCAGAGGCTCTTGGGTGGGCTCTGTAAAAGATCATGAGTGAAGTAGAGAATTTGACAATGAGGTGTGCATCCATACACTGGAGCCTAATGAGCTTGTTCTCAAAAACGCTGTTTTTAACATTCAAGTTGAAGGATGAAGCCCAGTATGCTGGCCTCTTTTTCTTCCTCTGAGGTGGCGCTTTCGGAAAAATCTATCTTTGGAAAAATTAGTATTAGATGAGTGTTTGAAGAGTGACTAACTGACCACCAGCTTAGCAACAATGTTCCTGAGCCCATGTACACTGATACTGATCAGTGCTTCACATGAAAAAGTTATCTGTCAAATATATCTTATAGATTTGTTTCCGAAGATATCAGACACAGGAAAGTACACCAACACTAATCCATTGATTGATGACATTAATATAAGGCCAGTGTTTGGAGGATGTTACTGTGAGTCTATGGACCAAGTGGCCCTGAATAGCAAGCTTGCAGACACAGACAGGCACACACAGCACTAGTCTAAAACTGAAATGCTCCAGAGGTAGTCCAGCAGTTTTCCTCAGCCAATTTCAACCACACTGCTGTGAGGGAAGCGAGGTGTAGCCTGCTCAGTGCCTATAGACATTATTTTAGATGCATAGTTAACTATCCGTAGCTTTTCGTTTATGTGCAAGTGTTCCCAACAGGTTCTGCACTAGGTCATGAGGTTGTGAACCTGTAGAGGGAGCTTGTGTGCTGTCATCGCATTAACAAAATGTGAGGCAACTATGTTTGCTTCAACACGCGGAAATGCAGCTTTAATACGCAAATATATAAGACGTTGGACCTTCTGCTTACTTGACTGGCCATACAAAGACCCACAACACACTTGTAAACACAAAATGCTCATTATAAAAACTGTATTTCCGATTGTGGTTCCCAAGGGGGAAATAACAGAGGCAACATATTGGAATCAAATGTGACTTTTACTTTTATAATGATGTAGAGGCATTCCAGAGGGGTTAAATAAGTTTCCAGCATGTTTCTGAAAATGGAAGGCAGCTAAATAAAGTCAGTGCAGGCTTTTTGTTGAAGGAAAATTGTCTTTGGACAATACAAGGCTATTGACAAGCTGTTAATGCAAACATATGAATGGCTGCAACAAAAAAAATACATAAATAAACGCACCTCAGCTTTTTGCACAAGTCTGCTTAGGGTATTATATCTGGCAGTGAAAAATACAAATAGTTGGCACACCAAATTATTGGGCTAAATGACTGGGCACCGTAAGTTTGTGGAAAGAAACGGAAACTCAGTTTTATATGATTTAACATTTCAATAAATCCAGATTGTTCCACGATAAGTGCAGCAACATTGTAAAACTTGATCAAATCCACATTGAACATCCAGAACAGGGCAAATATATATATGTTTTTATTAGTATATGACATCATGAACAGATACAATTGTATGTCATGTCATCCACCCATGTCTATATTTAGTTTGTGAGGGAATAAATAAGGAAAATTGGGTCATGGGTGTTAGATGGATTCATACAGCAGATATCCCACACAAATAGGTTTGATTAGCGAATTCAGTAGTTCCCAACCTTTTTTATGTTCCCTCTCATGTCATATAAACATACTGTTCCTCAACAATGCCATTTATTTCAACCATTCATTCATGACAGTTACAATAGCAAATAGTCCATATGACCAATTTATCCGTTACTTTTAGCTAACAATTCTGTTAATCAGTTACTTTAGCTATCAATTTTAATCATTTATCCATTACTTTAAGTTAGCTATTTTCATGTATTCATTACTTGTAGCTTACTATTTTAATTATTTATCCATCACTTACAGGCATTTAAGCTTCATATGACTGGTGATATACTGCATATTACAAATATTTTCGTTTTGAAAAAGCATCTCTTGATAATCATGCCTGTTGAACTGTATCAACTAAGCATGAGCGAGTACACCACCATCTGTATGTGTTCAACAAATTAAATTATCTGTATCCATACTTAGTATGGGTGGGGCTTAATCCGGACGTGGGTGGGACTAACCAGAAGTTGCTATATTTATTAGAAAACTATTTACAGAACAGCCTCAGATTTTTGATTGCAATAGTAAGAGAACTATGTTTTATAAAAAAGTTCCTATATTTATAGATTAGAAAACAGATACTTACACATTTCACTCTAATGCTACTTGTACTTGTAAGAAGTACATTATCTGTACCAGGTTCTTGTTTCAACTGAGTCCTTGTTCAAACCTAGTATCAGTCATTTAAGAAAGACTTGGTGACTACATTCGCCAGCATTTTCTGGTAAATTTATAACTTAATAAATGAAGCTCAGTGTAAGTTCAACCAGGAAGATTACATTATGCTTCATTCATTCACAACTCTCTCTCTCTCTCTCTCTCTCTCTCTCTCTCTTTCAACTTCTTCAAGATTTTGCCAGGATCTCCATCAGCCAATAATGTAGTCGCTGTCTAACTTTTAACTCTCTGCTGCTCTCCACTGTCATTTCGGTGGGAAATGGCTCCACCCCATTCACCTATAGGCCCAGGTCAAGCTCATCAGAATTCAGTATTCTCTTCATCCAATCACCACCACCAGTGTCTAGACTCCATGGGGTGTTTTCTATACCAATTAACCGTGTCTCCACCCCCTTTAAATACCATGACATCACGATGGGGTCTAATCGTGGCAGACTATTCACATTTCCCATATTCACTGTGTACATGTCAATAAATTATTTGGTCACTCAGATGAAGTCTTTCCTGACAGAAGTGGAACACTGCTTTTGACACAATATCTTGTCCAAAAACCTTGTTCATTTCACTCTTCCAACTGGTCGTAAAGCATGTGGAAATGATTTTGCTACACAGTCTGCACCTGCTCATTATACGGCCCATCATTTGCACATCACTTGGACAGACAGCACCCAGTGGAGCTTTTCCAAAAGGTTTAAACCAGTACAGTGAGGGTCTTTTATAGAGACCATTAAACAGCTCTCCTGCAAAGACTATTTCAAAAGGAGCGAACTGTACAACAGTAGAATTGCAGCAGGTGTCTATTTGTCATGCTTTCTCTGCAGCTTTGTGGTTTCACTCTGCCCCAAGGAAGGTTTCTAATCAGCACCTGTGAATGCTTTTCACATCTTTTTACCGCTTCTGCTCTGGCTCTTTTTCAAAAGCTGCCCTTCAGCAGGTGCTTCATAGCATCCATCATCAGTCTGCTTCTGTTTGATCAAACTTACTGACTGTGAGTTACCAAGTTACTGTCTTGAACATCTCTATAGTGCCTTTAACACCTTCATATTCAGCCTACACTGGATTCTGCAATGGCCACATGCATATCTCAAAAACTGCAAACTATTTATAATGTTTTTTTAAAGGAACAGTTTGACCTTTTGGGAAAGTCATGTTCTTGCCAGGAGTTAGATGAAAAAGATTGATACAACTTTCATGTGTGCAAAGTAATTATGAGGCTACAACCGGCATCTGGTTACTGTAGCTTAGCATAAGGTCTGGAAATGAGGGAAACGGCTAGAATGGCTGTGCCTAAAAGGGCGCAGTCACAGCCTGAAGTCTTCCTGTCAGTGTGAAGTTTCAAGACATCCAGCGGAGGGTCCCCCAATGTGTTACACCTTGTTTTTTGTGCAAATTAAACAAATAAAATATGTGCTGATTAGTGATTTTTAGAGGTTGCCCGTTTCCAGTCATGCATAGCTAAGCCAACCAACAGCTGGCTATAGCCTTATACTTACTGTACAAAGAGCAGTATCGATCGTTTCATGTAATGCTCAGCAAATTGCTCTACTCATGTTTGCATTTTAGTTTGGGTGTAAATTTAGTACAGTGTTTCACTGTTACTGTAGGAGCAGGGACAATTATTATTCCGAAAACATAACAATATGCTCTTCATATGTGAACAGAATGCATTTGCACTAAAGCAGAATCACTATATCCACTTATTGAAAATGACACATATCACGCTGATGGTAAGCCTCACATCTTCTGCTGCTTAACGCCGGGCAAACTCAAGTGAAACTTCCATCATGAGATGATTTGTAACCTAATCCTGTGTGCATGACATTGTCGAGTTTATGGCGGACCACTGGATCAGGATTAAGCTTTATTCTATACAAATACATGTCCAGCTTCTCATTTCATAAGCCAAACCATGACCACTGTCTCCTGCAATGGCCTGAATGAGCTGTTGGTATGAAAAAGAGGAAACCCCTGCCACCTTTAAAACAGAGTGGGGGAGAAATATGGAGAGCTCTGTGGCGAAACATAAAATGGCAAAGGGAAGTGGGGCCAAACCCACAACCAACGTGAACATTGCTAATCAAATCTGACAATGTAAGTTATTTCACTTCATACTACAAGGAAGGAGTGCATGATGATCGATAAAATGATCCCGGCACCAAGGTACTAGTACACAACTAGATTTTCACATCTTTTCTGTGTTGGTCTATCTTCGCTAGTGGAAGAAGTAGTGTCAAGATTTGTTTATATTTTATACAAAATTGCGTGCTTGTGGGTGGAACTGATTACCCAGGGTTGGAAAAGTTGTTTTTTGTTTGCAATGTTTTATTTCAAAGCAAATAGTTTCATAACAAAGTTAAAATTGGCGAAATAAATCGGTTGAGTGACTGAACTTTGTATACCTCCCCAAAAAATAATAAATAGTGGAGTCTCTCACCCCTTCTAAAAGATGCAAAATGGTTTAGTCCACCCTGCACTAGACTAGTCTCTAAATGGTCTAATTGAGCAGAGTGACTGCTGACTCTGGAGCATCAACGTGCCTTGTGACAGTCATGTCTATCCCAAAGAAAGGGAAATCAAGGTACCAAAAAAGAAAAGGAAGAAAGGAAAAAGCAAGAAAGCAAAGTGAAGGAAAACAGCTTCCAACTAACTTCTTTCAAAAGAAAGGTGAGCACAATCACAACTATCAGTTCAAGAATGGTTTAAGCTAACATCAGCAGTTTAGACTGAAGGCAGGAAACTAGCTTGATGTATATTTGCATTGGAATCTGGAACATAAATTATTATCAGCATCATAAATTTCAGACCTACATGCCTTTGAACCACTAACTTACACTGTGGGCTTGGACAAAAAGATTGATTAAATGTACTGAAATTATACAAATGGCACTTTAAAAGCTATCATTTATTTGAAAGGTGTTTTTTTATTCTTGTTTCTGCAAATGAACACGACTCTAGTGAAGTCTTGTTCAGTTGTCTTTTATCATGCAGTATAAAAATGATCTCAATGTTGGGCTATGACAATTGAGGTGGTATTTTTCAGCTTTGTCTTACACCTTGGGAAGGATGAATGCTTAAATAAACATGAATAAATAATGTTTTAAACATGATAACCTAATTTAATCATAATATCATTTGACCATAGTAAAGCAATTAGTAAGTATACAGTGTCTTGACAAAATAGGATTGAAATGTGCAAACTTGTGCAAAATGTGCACAAATCACAGATTATTATTACTCATAGGTGTCATTTACACTGGGGACGTTGGGGACATGTCCCCACCGCAATTTGAAATGACTGATTCACTTTTTGAAAGCATTTGTTTAAAATGTTCTGAAAAATAGCTTGCCCAAGAAATTTTAACTAACAAATAAAAATGCTTTGAGATAAGATATTAGAAGTAATATATAGAATATAGATGAAATGTGCATTGTTCAAAACAAGTAACTTAAGCTAAAAAAAAAATTATACTAATATTTATATTTTTATATTTATAAATTGTCACCTGCCAGCTGAATTTTTTGTTTCCATTTATATAAATAAAGACATTTCCACCGTAAAGTGGAGCAGAAAATGTCTCCAGAATGCAGGAAAGTGTTTAATGCTCCAATTTTTGAGGGGGGGGGGCCTCGAGAAACCCTGCTCATATATTTCAGCATTTCATTTTATATCATCATGCCATCAATCTGAGCCCTTATGTCCCCACCACTTCTCAACACAAAGTGAGGCCCTTGTAGTATAGAACTGATGCAGAAAAGAAATTATGTAATAATGTGATTGCTCATCAGTCATGTGTAATCACATTATTGCTTATACATAAATGTGTATTTATGTTGTTATTCACAGGCTAAGGTCCTGTTTCCAAAGGCCTGTTATCCAAACAAACTTACTATAACACACTAAATCTCAAGGAATTCACACTAACTCACAAGCAGAAACTTCTGTCATTATAATTTCACATTGTCTCACATAGATGTCAAGACACTGAATATCCATTCTTCACATTCCTACTCTCCTATAATTTACTCAATGCGTGATGGATGAAAGCTTGACAGTGCTCGCCTGACTGTGCAGTGTGAGGCGAGGGGCTGGCTCACGTCCACCGCTTTAGCTGTTGTTGACATGAGCAAAGTAATTCTCGTGGGTTTGGCTGCAATCTACTGGTGCAATCTTGTGAAGCAATCCACCTAATCCAACAAGATGCACAAAGTCAGGAACAGGGGCTGTGCATGTAACCTCTGTCTGGACTCCGCTGTATTAGTTTTCATCACAGTGACCTGTTGAATGTAAGAAGGTCCAGAAAATCAATTCATCAAACGGCGCTCACATCCTCGCTGTAGAACCTGGGCCAAACGCGGCTGGCAGCAGTTGCTGTCCACATGGATCCAATCATCTCACCCTGGAGCACTGGCATCTCTGCGAGCACAAGCCAACAACTACCGCTTTTACAACCTCTTTTTTACGGGCACACGGTTTTCTCACATAGCTACACAATATTAATAAACATGTGTGTACACAGGAAGTTAAGCAAAACAATTCTCTAGGCACCAAGTGTTGACAGGGAAGGGGCAGGTGAGGAGTGCTGCTCACCACAAAAGTGGGAAGACGGCCAAAGTAAAAGGGTTCGAAAGGACTAAACACGGAATTACGCACATCGCACAGTAAAGTGATGCAGCTTGTTTGCCAGTTCTAGATCTCACACCAGACTGGATTAAGTTTAACCTGGCTGATTTTGAGGAATAACTCAACACTGGGGGAAATACGCTCCTTTGCTTCTTTCACTGAGAGTTAGATGAGAATATTGATACCACTCTCATCTTTGTATGGTAACTAAAGTTAGCTCAGTAAGCATCAATAAGACTAGTAGTAAGGGAAACAGCGAGCCTGCTCCTGTAAAAGGTGAGAAAATCCACCTACTAGCACATCTAAAGTTCACTAATTTACACGTCCATAAAACATGGACAAATTGTTGTTTTTTTACACTTTACCTTGTTAATTAGTGAGTTTTAAATGCTGCAATCTTCCTTTACAGATCACAGTCTACTAAAAATGCCATAATGGGCTTTTAGGCATGATTCTTTTTTGCACTATGCAAGGAAACTAATGTTGCGTTCATTCTCTCACAACATTTCCCATAACCTCTTTATCCAGCAAAGTTGAAATGTTGTTGCACAAATATAATCAATTGCACCAATCCAGAGAGTGGAAATAGTTGTAAGGCAACTGCAAATGCGCATGTAGCCATTTGCAGCTAAACGCCTGTGGGCACCATTGGAAATGAAATCTATCAGTTTCAAACGTGCACAAACCTGGAACGGAGTAAAAGACATCCAGAAAAACATGTATCTATATGTACACCTCCATCTGTTAGTTCTGCATGGGAACCCTCAATCATATTACGGTGGGCCCCCGGGGGAACTTTTTTCAAGATGGGAAACTAATGGGGGACAGGGATGTAAGTAATCAGAGCAGAATGGGCAGGAACGGATGACCACAAGTAGCTGGTGCTCGTCGGGGGAATCTGGACGCAGAGGTTAGGCAGGGATAGGAAAACCACACTGGAAAACTGACTTGAGAATGGCATCTGGTTCCCATATTCACAGTGTATCACAATTAGCCGGCATAAAATGACTTTAATGTGTGTGTATTTGTTTGCAAGTGTGTGTGTGTGTGTGTGTGTGTGTGTGTGTGTGTGTGTGTGTGTGTGTGTGTGTGTGTGTGTATGTGTGTGCCTGTTGGTATGCGTTGGATGTTCTTGTGGGAGCAGGGACACCGTGAACTGAGGACTGTAAGTGTGTGTTGTGTAAGTACAGTGTCAAGACACAAATCAAACATGGAGGAGATTATAATTCACAATAGCAGGGAAAGTCTCTTCAATCCTGAGGGGGAGGGGGGGCATTTAAATGCCGCTTTTCCTGGCATTAAAAGCCACATTTTCTCTGCGCAAAACCTAAGCAAATTTCTGACCCACAAAATTCCTGTCGTGGATATAAAACGTTGAACACAGGACAATGTTCCAGTTGGAAAAGTATTTCTTTCACTTCTTCTGTTGATTCAATTAAGACGACATTATGGCAGCTCTACATTTCTCATCATTTGATGTTATGAGTTGTTGAGCATCACATTCACACTGTACTAATTCTCCTACCATGCTATGGCATGAGACAGTCAGTTTCCCTTGACTATTCATCCTGCTCCAAAGTGCACTATTGACTGCTTCAAATCACTCTGAATAAACCTTACAGTTGGCCCGGGCCCTGCCTCTCATCATTTGCTGACAGACAAGTGCTTTTGACGGGCAGGACATGAGCAGAGGACTGACATCTAAAAGGTCAAACTCTTAATGTTGTCGCATCCAGTGACAGTATGCCTCCTCGGGCCCCCACTGCCCTTATGAGCCCAAATCAACATTGTCATGTCAGATAGATCTACTTGCAGCTCTCGGTGGGCCTCTTCAGTACCAAAGCCTTCTGTGCATCTATGTTCTCTGCTCTGATATGAAACTGTTAATGTGAATTTTCTGTTTCAAACTCACAACACGCAACACAGCAAAAACTGTAAACGAACATCAGAGCATGCAGGGCCTCCTTCAACTCTTCCTAGAGTCGCACTAAACTGGTACCTTCTCCACTTCCATAGGGCAGAAGTGATCAAAGTCTGTCTGGAATATGTTTTATTAACAGCTGTGGTGCAGAACAGATGAAGGATGAAAGGTTGAGGGCGGCTGGGCTCGTCTGCCTCACCCCCACATTGCCTCTAATCCCTGTAACGCAGCTGCATAATTCATACGCTGTGACAGATCATCCTCAACCTGCATCGCTGGAACCTCAGCTGATGAAGCAGGGAGGTGGAAACTGCTTGTCAAATGCAGATACAGACGAGACCAGCTTGATTTACCTCATTGCTAACATGACTGAACTCTTGCAAGGGCTCGTGTGCTGCACTATAACTGGCCATGCAGCAGACTCCAGTGTGGTGCAGAGGCATGCTTAGCGGGCTGAAGTGGTTTGATATTTCCAACATTGTATCATTTTCAAATATTTCCCCTTCCTTCTAACCAGATTTCAAAGCATGCTAGTTTCTTTCTCTGTCTGTATAATTTTAATTTAGTATGGCATACAGTCTGTGCTAAAAAAGTGCACTCGGCGGGCAGTGTTAGTGGGTACTCGAGTGCAGCCTCAGGGATTGTGTTTTATGCTTGATTGGTGCTAAATGGTGTGCACACACAGTGGTGGGTGACAGGGGTTGATGTTTTGACATGGACCGCCCTTGAAGAGCCACAGAACGATGAGGGAAGAAAATTTAAAAAATGGAAAGTGAAGATATGATCATTTTTGCCCCAACTTTTATGTACAGTACTCTGCTTTCAGTGGCAAGAAGAGACAAAATAGTCTTCTTGTAAATGTTGCAAAGAGTTGAAAATCACATCGACCCGTTTCCGTAACATGTCTCCCTTAATATTTTTCCAATCTGTCTGGAGGACAAGGAAGAGATCTCCAACTAGACGTCACTGGACAACATGCTCCTTGATCCCATGTGAAATTGAAACAAAAGCAGTGCGGAAAAGAGGAAATGAAAACAAAGCTAATCACTTTTCCATGTCTAAACGCCGATAGGGGATAGGGGATCTCTCCTGATGAGTTTTGATTGACAAGACCTGTTCTCTTTCTGTCTCTGCACCATCAGGTCCCTGTCCTTTCATCAGCGGCTGAATAGGAACAAGTCACAGAAATCTGTAATAGCTTCAGCAGCGGTTGGTTTGTTTGGCTCTGAGGGCTGTGTACAATTTACACAGTGTTCCCAGAGTTATGGAGGGAGCTGTTGAATATTCATAGCGACGTGTCCGCTGCCATCCCCCGGGTGGGCATACCAAATGAGAAACAACATGAGATCACTTACTATTACCTATTTTTTTAAGAAACTGGCACGGGACTTTTTTATTTCAGAAACAGATTTGGTGACCATTGGGTGAGTCATTGTCAGATCATCGCATTTTTTGAAGACCTATCTGTTTTTAGAAATGCAGTCAGTCACTCAGACTTCAGTGTTTTTTGTCTGCACTGTAAATTATAGTCTTTTTTTGGGTTTTAGTCATAGGGTTTAGTGCAGTATGGGTTCTGCTAAAACCTGGTTGCTTGCCTGTACCTAAAACTAGCACCCCTAACACTTTTAGCACATTCTGCTACCTAGAATGACTTCATCAGAGTGATTTGCTGACCACAACTGGAACATTGTCAGGTTCTTACTGTTTGTGCACTGGATTTACAATGTCACAAGGAGACAATTCCAAAGGAACAATCCCAAAAGTACAGTCATCCTATACATTTACTGGAAAATCCAACATTTCAGAGACAGCACTTCTCAGGCTTCAGTCAGCTCTTGAGACATCTTGCAGTAGTGATTTTATTTGTCAGATGTAAGGCCTGGCGAGGGAGGCTGAGAAGTGAGACCACCTGCACTTAGTTACGTCGCAGAACCCCAGGAGCGAGCGTCTGAGAAGGCTCTGAGGATTAACTTACAACTTTTACGGCTCAGTCGGCACACACTATTATACCTATTCAATCACACTTGCCTCTGGACTATAAATAATTTTAGCAGAGCACACACATACAGTGCCCGCTTGACCCGGTTATACAGTGAACTGTCACAAACCCTGGTGCTTATGTATGTGTGGGTTTGTCTTCATCTTTGGGGAAAAGTTTTCCATCTGTTAAGGGGAGTGAATCTGTGATCACCCGGCAGTGTAATGAGGTGAAAGAAAGTGTTCGGGTGCAGGGAGCTGGCAGGGATGGAGCCTGGTAGCAAGAATATTACAAACCAGACAGCCCAAATGACAGGGAAAAGGGTCCCCATTAGGGGAAGGCAGGGATGAAGAGATTATTTTAATAACAGAGTCAGACTGTGAGGTACAACTGAGATTTCTGGTAGCAAATTTGTCATAATCAGATGTATTTTACATCAATTGTAAGAACAGTTTTATACTTTTTTTATTTTATTTGCTTTAAAGCTTTTAATATATTCACTGTTTCATTTTTTTTTTTTTCTTTTTTGCATATTCATGAATGGAAATATGCTTTTTGGCTTTCTTGCCGAGAATGTCTGTATCCCAAATCAGCAGCTCAACTTAGTTTAGCATAAAGAGTAGAAGGCAGACCTGTCCAAAGGTGATGAAATTCACCTACTTTGGATGGAGCCAGGCGAGCCGTTTTCCCCCTCTTTCCCATTTTAATACTAAGCTAAGCTAACCACCTGCTGGTTGTAGCTTCATGTATGGCATACAGACATGAGAGTGGATTGATCGTCTCATCTAACTCTCAACAAGAAAGAAAATAATTGTATTTCCCAAAACTTTCTTATCTTTTAATGAGACCTTACAGTTTTATACCAATATATCCCTTTCATGTAAATTTATTCTTGACTTTAAACAGTGAATAAAAATTGCATGACATGCAGTCATGTTTTACTGTTGGAGTTTTTACCTTCACGTGGCTATCACAGTTTGAGAAGATGTGAAGCAGGCATACTTACATGAGGTCCTGAAAGAGAAAGGAAAAAATACTTGGTTAGTGTGTTTTCAATCAGCGCTCAAACAGACTCAGATCATCAATGTTCCACTAAAACCACATATCCAAATAACCAAGATGGGAAATCAGACTCTTGCTGAGAATTATTTCCTTAGGAAGGAGCAGCTCATAAAGATGCATCTCTTCCGTGATGCATTCACTGGCTTCGCAGAATAGGCAGAAATTCTACTTCGCTATAACCAACCTGTATTTCTATGAGATAGAATGACAAGCATTGTGCCGTTCATATCTATTTTCCATTCACTTTGGTCCAACAATGGCCACCAGGCGTAGTGCTCGCATTTTACCTTTGTAAGTGGCTCTAATTTCACTACTACAAGGGGTTGTGCGCTTGTTAAAAAATACTCCCACGTTTTTGTGAGGTGACACTCGTCTTTTTTCCCCAATTACTGCTGCTCAAAGGACCGTGTGCCAACGCACTTCAGGGCTCTCCAGAACCCTGCAAATCATTTTAAGTCTTTAGGTTCTTATTAAAAAAAGGTACCCAGCTGCTTTAACTCTGAAAAAATAAGGATTTTGCTTCTTTACAAGTCCTATGTCCTTGAACTGTTCTTCTTCATGACCAGGGGAAAGTGCAAATTGCTCCAGCAGCTGGAGCATTTAAGGAGCTGTGTATTTGAGGCTTGCTGGGCTGCACTTCTGTAGCATTGTTTTATGGATCGTTGAGTTACAGTAGACCACTTAGCTTTTAATAAACCTGCTCCACTGTGTATTTTTTGATGTTTCCCACTGTGCTCAGTGGCTCAGTACAAAGTTTTCAACTAGCAATTATGGAAAAATCAAAGAAATAATGTGATAAAAATGTGGAATATGCTGCAAAGCGCGTAATAGTCACCTCAAAGGTAGAAGCCTTCAAATTCTTAAATTTGATGGCCTTAATTATACCAAAACATTACTTGCTGGACTATAATATGCTAAATGAAATAGTCTGTGACATAATTATCCACCCTCAAAGCTCCAGCTTCATACAGTCACTCAGACTGAGTTTCACTTTCTGTTCTCACACTGGCACCTGTAGTTAGTCACCAGAGAATGTAAAGGTTTCTGAACAAGTACTGTATTTGAGTATGCTCACATGATTGTGCAAGTTGTTAAAGTGCTCTAAAATGACACAAAGGTTGTAGAGAAGCTGTCGTGGGGCATTTAAAGTAACTTTTTTTTTTTCAAGAAGAGTCAGGCATGTGTTGCAAAGAAAGAGCTGCTGTTCTTCACACTTGACACAGATGCACCAATGTGAGGTTAAATTGCTCATCCGGCACAATTTGAGCATCAATTCGTAGTTTTGTGGAGGCAGGCGCATGTCTACAAAAGTACTGATTATTCACATAAGGAAAATATGGGAGGAACCTTATAACACTTTCCAGCATTGACCACCTGCTAGAACAGTTTGAGAGTGTGGCATTCACTGCTACTTTTTCATCCTGAACTGTCACGTCACACTTTTCCTTTCCATATGTTACCGGCAAACAAACAAGAGATCCTGATGAAGTATCCCATTCAGTTTTAATGCATAGGTAAATATCACTGTGTCTTTTTCCTATTTGTTCTCTCTGTCAGTTGCTGCCAAGTCTGGGCAAAAGCTTCCCCTCGCCTTTGTAGATGAGTAAACTGCAAAACATCTCACCATGAATTTGTGGGAAACTTGCTGCGGCTTAGTTACTTTTGGTTAAGGCGGATCATGAATTAAATATGCTTCCCTTCAACATCCACCAGTGTTGGGGACTTAAAAGAGGGAAATTGGATTTGCAGAAGGCTTACAGTGCAGAATGCAGCACGCCTGTGCCTGTCAAGGACTGAATTTTTCAGTCGTATAAACAATGTCTCCTAAATGTCTCTAGTTTCTCCTCCTGTGGAACGGACACACAGAGTTTGACACTGGGCTCCAATAATGCAGCATAGTGCAATCATATTTATTTGTTTTGAATGCCTGTGTGAGTTTCACACAGAATATTGGCTCTACTTTTTTTTCTCTCCCAAAACATATCCAAACAGTAAATGTAGCAGAAATAACCGAGCTATAATTGCATGCAAATATGCAGAGCATTTCATTTTAATTGCCAACATTTAGAATGACATTCTCTGTGCAAGGACTTCTAAAGCGCTGCTTTTGTAAAGCCATTTAAAAGTCTGGAATGCTTTCATGAAAGCTGTACATAACCAGTGAACATGCAAATAAAAGTCTTGTGTAAACACTGCTTAACATGTCATAGTTCATGGCATTAATAAAACAGTCTCTATGGCAGGTGAGGCCCTACTGCAGGTAGACAAACTTGAGCTGAATCTGCCTGATTTTACAACATATTCCAGCCTATTCACTACTGGGATTTGGGCTACTATACAGAATGGTAAGGTGCCGTATTGTCCACCTTTAATAGACCACTGTGCCACTCCAGTCCAGGCATTGTGAGTGGGTATGATTGGATGCTTGTTTCCAATTGATTTGTCAAGAGGAAGCCATTCACATTTTCTCTGGCTGAGCAGAAAGAGAAAAAAAACTGTCTTTGCACAATGGTGCCATTTGAAATACGCTGGCACGGTGGATGTTTATTGGAAAGTTAAGCACTCCATAAACAAAGGCTGGCGGTATTTCAGATGTGCAGCCTACCAGAACATTGCACTGTCGTCTATCTGTCATTTGATTTCTCGTTTTTTTTTTCCATCTCCCTTGGCTTTAAACTCATACACTAGATTACGAAATTAGAAAAAAAGGGAAAGGCAGAGAGCCACGCCACATTGATCCACAGCTCAAAATGCAGAACATGGCCACAACGGGATTCTAAATGAATTTGGAAAAATCTAAAAAATAAAGGCGGTAATAGCATCTTTGATACTCAAATAACAGATCTCGACTGATCATGATTGATTCCTATGACTTGAAAAAAAGGCTGGATTTGGTTGTAAAACCAGCAGCGTTTTTTCTCCCCTCACAGACAGTGTTTGTTTCTCAGGCTGTGAAACCAAACCGCTCCCTTATTACTCAACCTCACTTAAAATTGGGACCTTGCTTTGCCCTGTCTCTCTAATTTCTTTTTACAAGGGCAGCACTTTTGTTCCAAAGCGTTGCCTGCGCTCTGCTGCACTGCATTCCCTCAACACAGGAAGGCCACCAAACTCCAGAGCCCATTATCACTATCACTATCAGGTGAACAGAGTGTGGATGCAGCTCCCTGCCAAGTACATGTTCTTGCTGTGAATTCAATTTGTGGCGACACTTTCCGTCTGTGGGAGTGTCGCTGCACAACATGTCCTTTTCTTAGATGCCGAGGCCTCGGCTCGGCCAACTTTGTTGAGTCAGCTCAAAGAGTGTGGGAGGAGGGAGGGGACATTAGAGTTCTGAACGCATTATGCCAACTTGTTGCTGAATTTGTGGAGGCTAACATGTGTGGGCTATTATGTATACTGAAGCAGAGGTACATTATGCCTAGGGTCAGCATGTGAGGGTTAGAGTGTCTCAAAACTTGCAGATGTCATTCTTCAGCACGCTCATCCATCACTTTTACTCTCTCAAACTGCACCGTCTCCCAGCCACTGTGAATATCTAGTGTTTCTATAGCAACTGAAGCTGAAACAATCCAAGTGAACACTGAAACCACCAGGCCACAAATTACACATCTATAACCTATTTTGGCCTCCAAAGATATACAGTGTACTTTTACATGATTGTAAGTGCAGGATGATTTGCTGATGTCCTACTGAATTATTCCTTGAACTGTTTCTGGATTGAGACGTCAGTGATCTTTGGCCACACAAACACACACAAATGTACATACCAGGTTCTCCATTGCGGCCTCTTCTTCCCCGCTTTCCCGGAGGTCCTGCAAAAAAGAAGAATTTAATACATTTTAGTCAGTAATTTGATTGTCTTTTTGTTTGTATAAGTTTCATATTCTCACAGTCAAACCACCCTACAGCAGGATGAGGAAGAGCCACTGAAAATCATTACTAGTGGACTACAAATAACTCAGAATCTCAAGGTTCATTAAGTATTTAGGCTCTGTTTATACATAAGCTGAGGTCGACAATGGAAACACACACTATCTTGCCACAAAAGTGCGCTCCATTCTGACATCCCTGTTTCTTTTTCCTTTTTTTTTTTTCTTTGTTTTTCCTTTCAGCACGGATGCCCTGGTTTTTAATTTGTTTATCTAGTCAGTGTTTTCCTGTTTGCCATTTTCCTGTCAACACTATCAATCTGCTAAAGCTCAGGTGGAGGAGTAAAACAATTACACGCTTTGTAAGGTTTTACTTGTTGAAGACCTGACTGGGTTGTGTTGTCCGCAAGTAGTCCTCAGTTTGGAAATTGGGAGCATCTCTCCCAAAATGACCTCTTCCACCCAGCAATACATGAAGTCTTTTCTGCAAGTTGACAACTGGAAACAAATTTTCAGGCATACCTGTTTGCATTCTGCCCCCCAAAAAGTGTGTGCATTCACAATTTAGTCAAGAAGGTAAAGCTATGTCTTTTAGACTAGCTGGAAATTAAAAGCTGAGCTTTTGCTCTCCACATTTGAGGAGGACTTGTCAACTTGCAATGGAATGGATAATATCGAGGAAGGAAAATTCCACTCAACATTAAAGGAGCTGTCAGGATTAAAACAACTGGAAGTCAATGTAACAAAGAGGAACAATTTTCCCTGTCTGGTTCTGCATCACAGAAAATATCCAGATCCAATTTCAGGCAGTAACAATACTTTGAAGAGTTATTATGCAAATCATTTTGAAAACTCTTTTGACCCCCAGACCAGCAAAGAATATTATTTTGTTGTCATGTCTGAGGTTCAAGATAATTACAGTAATAAAAGGGTTGGTGAAAGTTTTTGAATAGACCACACAGCTCAACATTAATTGGTGTTAAAAGTTGCCCCATGTGATGACTTGGTGACACAGGGCTTTTGTCAGCTGCTAAAAAAAGGACTCAAAATACAAATCTAAATAACCTAATCTAAACCTTTTTCATTCTGTACTTGTCAGCCGTCCTGTACTCTGAACACATCTCTCAATAAGTAAGAAATAAAGGTAACAAAGTAAAGGGCAAAACAGAAAGAACAATGCCTTTTTTAAGCAGTGCTTGGCTGATTTAGGACACTCCAGATGTGTTAGCTGGGTGCAAAATGCAGGATTATGTTACACACGTTTTTGTATGATGCTTAGTCCTCAATTTGATCCCGCTGTTTGGCTCCACTTCGGCCTGCAACTCTGCTCCTTTTGGACGGTTTCCAGGATAATGTCAGGCGCTGCCAGCAAAGGGTCCAGTCACAGTTTAAAGTATGTAACCACAGGTGGAGTTTGACTCTCACTTTACTATGGTTCCCATCAACCCTGGTTTCTCCATAGGTTTGTTTTTTAAGGCTTTAGAAGAAACAGAAGGGGTTTTACTGCACTTGGCAGTCGCTTCATTATTATTGCTCACTTTGAAATGACACTTGACACCTCGGAGAGGAATATTTTGTGCACAATATGACATCCTCCTGATTTCGGAGGTATATTTTTGACAGCGGCTGAGAAAACACTCCCCACATGAGAGCTGGTGGTCCAGACAAAATACCCTACATTATTTTCAGATAGCATCATGATTCATAATATTCATGACAATATTTTTCATTCTGATTATAGCAAGGAGAGATTCCCATTCAGGCCAACTGTACCAGTAACAGTAAGACTTTGTAGAAAGTATGCCAACAAAAACATTATAACATTTCAGTTTATGAAACACAAGCGAAAGAATAACCAGTCAAAAAAGGGTTTTCAGATGTTTCTTAATCAATTAAGACAAAAAAGTGAAGTATTGTATGGCCTCTGGTCATAAACGAAAGTAATGGGACTCAAACTGGGTTCTGAAGTGCTGAGAGATCTTGAGCTGCCTGTCAAGGCGAAACGTTGTATTGGCCTGCTATTTTTCCACAGCATCCCAAGTACGGTTATGGAACAGTGGCTTTAGAAAAAAATGTGGCAGGGAATTTCATGATGAGGGTCAACAACTATGAACAATCTGTTGAAACCTTTTCAACCCTTTCAACAGCTTTTGAGTCTGAACGTGAAATAAATCAAAGTGAACTTGATGTTCATTCAAATGTTTGGTCAGACAACATTTTTGGTCAGACATAACAAAATGGACCCTGTGGTGTTGTGTATTGTGTTTTTACATTGTGTTATTTGGTGGCTTTTGTATTTTGGAAAGTAAGCAGCAGAAAGGCACTTTGCAATGTAGGACCAGAGAGAAAAGGCATCACTAAGTTCTGTTTGGCTTCCTTTTTAGCCACACTGATGATGTGAAACCTTGCACATACATTTATGGTCCCCAGAGGATGATTCCAACTGACTTTGGTGATCCCATGACATTTCCTCTATCTCTACCATGAGGTTTACATTAGTGGTTTGGGGTGAAATTGGATTAATTGTTAAAAACCTTGGACCCCCTCAGGGTGAACTGCAAGAACTTTGATGAACTCCCTCAAACCTGTAAAACTAATAACATTCCCATCGTCATCTAATTAGCAAATGTTAGCATGCTAACAGACTCATTAGCAGATAGCATGGCTGTAGATTCTTGGTTTAAAAACAGATATGTGGCAACTCAAATTTAACTATGGTATAAATACTAATATAATATGTGTAATAATTACATAAAGAGACTGTCTACATAGTCACATCTTAAAAGTTCAACAATGTCACCAACTGACACAAGATGCTGAACCACAACATTTCAAGCTTTCAGAAGCTTTCAGAAAAGTTGAGGCACTGCTCAAACACAATGAACCATATAACTTCTCAAATGTCACCATTGTATCTATTGATATGATGGTAATAAATAGTGACGTGAATGGCACCAAGTTAGCTGTAAGAGCAGCATAAAACCATCAGCACAATACTTTCATTTTCTGCTTTTTCAAGAACTGTTAAACACTATGATGTTTTTTACAATGCCACAGAATGTTTTTGTCCAAAATACTGATAGTAGTAGTCATTTGAATGCCATTTGACAGAAAGGAATCCCAGATAATTGGCAGTATTGTGAAACATGCTGTTTTTAAGCAATGGCTGTATTGCTTTTGAATACTTCTGCTTACAGTATGTTGTTCATTACAACATTATTTAGTAATGTTATTTAAGTTACGCATGCTTGGCATAATACACTTCTTGTTTATACTTCATGCATTTCAGACAAAATTGCATTTTATCACTACCCAACGTCCATAAAATATTGATTGGCCCTGAATAGCTGACAGAGCTGCACCTCTGCTCTATTTCTCATTTCCCTCCAAATCAATCAATTTTAAGTGAACCAGCCCAGGCCTGACTCATTTACAATACCAGCATTGTTTCAGAGCTGATATACATAATCAGACCACTCAATGCTTCTCTCGCAACGTTATACAGCAATTCCACAGAATAAAAGTTATGCCAAAATAAGCAAACTGGGTACCAGCTCCAACTTCCAAAGTAAATCAGGTTTGAAGAGAACTGGCTTTAAACTTCTCAGCAATCCCAACTTCACCTTTCTGGGTAAAGTGAATATATTCAGATGCTTTCCGCAGGTGAGATTTATAATCATATTGTTTGTATTGCCCCATGTTAAAATGTCATCAGTTAAAAATTTAAATGAGCTAATTGTACCTTTGTTTTTTGTTGATAGTTTTGTTGATAGTCAAATATGTTAATGGTGTATGCTACCGGACACAGCATTGCACCATTGCAACTAAACTTAAAATGTCACACTTAAAACACAAGAAGCCCAACTTTCTAATTGACTTAGCAACAAACACCTGCGTATTGAGATTTTTGTGCCAAACAAAGAAGGATTTCATGTTTGAATCACTGCACTTTTTCCACAGTTTTAAAACTATTTTCCCTTGCCGTCATGCTATATTGTAAACAACTAGTCAATTTCATGGATACCAAAAGTGCCCCATGCTGACCTTACTGTTTACATATGAGTCACAAAATACAATGTCCAGCATGAGTGTTTGGTAGAAATGTCATAGCAGCAAAATACTTCCAATGCCAATGTTTTCAGAGACATTTGGTTCAGTTATGGTTAATTTTAGCGTAGACATGCCCCACCGTCCCCAGGTCAAAACTGTCTTTGAATGAGTTGGTTCTTAAAATGTTCTGCAGGCACTTTCGAGAAGGTCTACGTGACCAATTTGCTTTTGTGCTTTCAGGTCCCAGTTTGAAACATATGACAGTGGTTTTGTCATGATTGTCTGCTTCCATCATGAAATAAAATTAATGTCTGCTTCACTTTTAAGTGTTGGTAAAAGTTCAGTATCTCTGGAAAATCATTTAAAACATTCTTAAAATGACTGTGATCAATTCCATTACTGTCTGTCAATATCAGAACTAAATAGCAACGACATATACAGTATATTGGGCCATCTCAAGGTGGCTCTCAACTAGGTTCAGAACTTGGAGCTTTGGTTGACAGAGATGTTCATAATATTTCTCAATAAAAAAATATGATGATCAATGTCTTTACAAGCATTCCAAGGATTTAGAAAGATTTAGTCAAAACAGACTTTAATATAGTCCATTTAATCCCACAACATGGATGGATGAGTTTATAAAACCTGGCAACGCTTGGGTATCCAGGTCAACGGAACTAAAGCTGCACAAAAGCTGGCTTTCTACCGTACAATCATTTGTTACTTTACAAGTACATTCTTGTGGAAACGTCTGGCAAGGAGGACAACAATTCTGATCCAAGATCCTTATTACTATGCATGATGATGAATAAATCAATACATAAAATGCTAATTCATGGAACACTGGGCCCACTGTCCAAGGGAAAAAATGGAAATTGAACCACAATTTTGCAATCAGCCTCATCTGTGAATGTCACTGCTCTCTTCATCTTCAAGGGGATGTGTAATATTGTGAAAATATGAATTGTGAACTCTAACAGCTACTACAGAGATCCTCTATGGCACGACAAGCTTGGAATATGTGGACTTTTTCAATAGAATTAAGTAGAGAAAACACACTCCTCATTTTATCCATTATTTATAGCTAACTATTTCAACCATTTATCACTTTTAAATAACTATTTGACATTTGTATCCATTAACCTTTTGCTATCTATTTCAACCATTTTATCAATCACTTTTAGCTATATGTTTTAACGTCTCTGCTGCGTTGCTAGTTTTCATGTCCTCTCAATACATGGTGTTCAGGCGTTACAGCTGAGACAAGTTTTCACTTTGTTTCCACGTAGCCCCAAA